>NC_045626.1:62042500-62667500 GCF_009829155.1 Mustela erminea
CTTTTACTCATCCCTAGCTGAGAGACCACCAATCTGCTGTACCTGCTAGGAGGAGACCCTGAGTTCACCCTTCAGTGACCACCAGGGAGCCCTGCGATTTTATGTCTCCCTTTGGAAGCCAGGAGACTGGGCAAATCTAGCCTTGGGAGCCAAGTGCCATCAATATATGTCCCAATCACCCTGAGTCTCCTCCCCTCTTCAGGCTCAGTCTCCTATCCTGGAGTCTGGCCACAGGAGTTCCGGGTCAGCCGCAAGGGGCAGAGCAAGGTAGTGTGGTGAGAGTCACCACTGTGCAATGTATATGCTTCACCTGCAATCCCCAGCAGCCTTCTGGAGGTCAGGGTGCACATGGCTTAAGGGGCACACCTAGCATGAAAGAATCTGGGGCTCTGTCCTGTAGGAGGAAGCCCCTGTTCAATGCAGAGGTTGGAGGTATTTGGAGATGAGCAGACTGGTGGGATACCTTGGGATGTTGCCAGGGGTCAGGCTGTCATCCCCTTCCCTATAATGGTTCCAATTGCTGCTGTATATGGCTTTAATGAATAAGAGATGAGGAAGGAGATTAATTATGGCATAATATGCACCAAAGTTGGGTAGAGGGACTCCTCAGGGGTGCAGGGCTGATGACAGAAGACCAAGACACCCCCTGAAGCCATGAGGTTGGGGATGGTAAGGGGCTTATTGGGAAAGCAGTGACTTTGGGCAAAGGTGGCTTTGGGAGGGGTTTCCAGAAGGTGGGTCAACCTAAACTCCCCTGACCTCTGTTTTCCTGTCTATAAAATGGGTAGTGGTAGTGGTGTCTCCACCACAGGACAGAATGGAACGATGCACTTAGCTGGCTTGGCATAGAGTCATCTCAGGCCTCAGGCAGGCAGCCACCCTCTGTGGTGCCAGCAGATGGCAGGCTGGTGCCCCCCAGCTCCCTGGCACTGGGACCATATTCCCAGCCGCCCACTCAGAGTGCCAGGAAGGGTCACATTGGAGCAGCGCCTAGATGGCAGGCACAGGTTTGCTGCAGGAACTTTGAACTTCCTTCCAGGTCTCTCTTTGCACTGCCCTAGGGTGGCCCAGAATGTGTGCAACAGAGGCCATGTCCCTTGCTTCCCCACCCACTCCCTGGGAAGACACTGGAGTAGAGAATGCCTGTAGCTCCCCCTCTGGGCTGCCCAAGCAAAGCCACCACAGGCCTGTCTCTCCAGGATAGAAACAGGCTTCTAGGGTGCCTGCGTGGCTCAGTCATTGAGTGTCTGCCTTCAGCTCAGGTTATGATCCTAGGGTCCTGGGATTGAGCCCTGTTTTGGGCTTCGAGCAGGAAGCCTGCTTCTCCCTCTCCCACTCCCCTGCTTGTGTTTCCTCTCTCGCTGTCTCTCTGTCAAATGAATAAATAAATTTTTTTTTAAAAGAAAGAAAGAAAGAAAAAAGAAACAGGCTTCTGGGAGCCTGTGGAAGCAGCAGCCTTCTAAGGAGTTGAATTGTGTCCCTGTCAACACAGGACCAGCCACAGCAAAAGGGTCCCCGTGTCCAAGTTGGATTCTATGAGTAAACGTGGAGGTCTGAGTGAAAATCCCACACTGTCCATTAGGGTCCCGATCAACCCTCTCATGGGATAGAAATGGACAAACGAGTGACAGCGACCAGGTGACCTAGCCCAGGAAGCATCAGCATCTGCTTTGCCTACAGACTGCACTGAGCCCAGAGAGGCCAAGGGGCTGGCCCAAGGTCACACAGCTAGGAGAACTTTCTCATGCTTGACATGCTGATGGCGAAGTCCGGTCCCCAGGATGGTGGTGGTGGTGAGGCCGCCACACAGCAGTACCAGGTCTCACTGGTGGGGTGGGTGGGCTGGCAGAGCTAGCAGAAGGCCATAACCTACATGTGATATATCTAAGGGGAGCAATGGCGGGCAGAAGCCCAGCTCAGGTAGGAGTGACAGGTCTGTGTAGCCTAGAGAGCAGAGCTATAGTCCTCAGACCATGCCTATTCTTGGTCCCCAGGGCTATGTGTCCAGAAAGCCTAGGGAACTCAGATCACTGGGACCCAAGTGGCCTGTCATCTCGGCACCCCTGCTGGACCTTCCAGGAACTGATCGGTGTAGACTACGTTAAATAAAGGGGCAGTGTGTGGCCAAACTCTTCCCACAGGCTCTCTGGCTTCTGCCATGGGGGTTGCCCTCAGGGCTGGCTGCAGCCCCTGTCAGCCCTCCCCGCTGACTCCTCACCAACTGTCATGTGCCCTCTCTCTCTCTCGCCTTTGGGCCCTGGGTGATAATGGCTCCCCATCTGCTCTCCTGGGAAGTGTGCACTGTACCTCCTGCTGTCCCACACCTGCCCACGTCCTGATAATTGTGCCTTACCAAACCTTTCCCACATCTCCAGCCTGAGGAGTGAGCCTTATCTTGCTGGAGGCTGAATGACTGCCACCCAGCCCTGCTCAGCAGCCTCTCTACCTGCCTTCAGCCCCCTCAGGACTGGCCCACACCTACCCACCCCAGCAAACATCTGCAGCCAACACCCAGGAGTCATCCCACAGGTCTGGTTGCCCACAAGGAAGGTGCTGCCCAAGGTACTGACTGGGAGCCCAGGAAACCTGTCCTATGCCCCACGGGGTGGGCTTTCACTGCACAGACCTGTGGGCAGGTGGGAGGCCCAGGTGCCAGCTCAGAGCAGCCAGAAACATCCGGGCTTGGCAGCTGGAGAGGCTCCTGGTGCCAGAATCCTCCATACGGCAACACTGGCTCCCTGTTCCCTCCTATGTGCACTTGTGCCCCAGAATGACTGTCCCCAACTGCCCTCAGGAGAAGACTTTGAAATTACAGGAAAATGGGGTCACAATCTTCAGCAGCGGTGGGCCAGCCTGGGGTCCTGGATCATTATAGCCACCAAGGAGCCCGAGATTCTGATCCACACTAGCTCAGACCTCAGACTGATGGCCAGTGCCACATGACTCTTCATTTGGTCTAAGGTGGCCTTGTGGAGAGAACTTTCCCTGATCTGGGAGCTTCTGCATGCAAGGACCCCAGAGGAAGGGTGCTAACACAGGGACAATTCTCAGCCCCTGGCTGGCTCTGTGAGTTTGGCCTCAGCTTCCCCACTTGTACAATGGGGGACACACCTCCCGTGTGGCTGTGGCAAGGATTCACGGGTGGCAATCTGCACCCAGCACCCACTGGAGAGGCGACTGTGGGTACATGGCTGGGGGCAGGAGCAAGTGCACAGATACTGGAGTAGTCTGAGCTCCACCTCACCACCTGTTGTGTCTGGGAATTAAAGATACTCTACAATGACCTGGTAAACCAAGGCAGGGATGAGAGCAACAGGGACAGAGCAGGCGAAGGTGCGGGCTGGGCTGCAGTGTGCCCTCAGGGATCTGGGCAGGGCAGCTTCTACTGGGGGCCAGCCCAGCATGGGCAACCCCATTGGTCTCCACCCCATGAGGTTGCCTGCAACACCATGCTCAGATGGGAGCACTGAGCTCAGGGTGTTACCTACTTTCCCTTGGTGAGGCTGGCAGGCCACCAACCCAGCACTCTGCCGACCTCTCCTAATGCCACCTCTGTGGTCAGGAGGCTTGGTCTGGTGGGGAGGCAGAGTGCACTAGGATTTCTAGTGACCAGGTCTCTCGGATTCACGTCACCAGGTGACACTGGCTAGGACTCCCAGGGGGACCACCAAGTCCTCGGCCACCATGATATATTCACTGGGAAGGATCCAGAGCCTTCCCTGGACACAGGGTCCTACGGATTGGAACCAACTTTGCCAGCCAATCTCTTATCCACCTGACTCAGAGAGGCCCAGGCCAGGCTGATCAGCTCCCAGCACTCGCGGCCTAGTAGCTGGCTGAAGACTCCAGATGCACCCAGGAGCTTATCTGTGAGGCCAGATAGATCCCCTGAGGACACGGACAGAGGGAAATCTGTGCAGGTGTGTGTGCGCAGAAGGGGCAGGTTCAGTGGTTTCTCTGGCCCTTGAGAGTGGGCTGGCTTTGTGGAGGGTGGGGTTACTAAGCAGGTGGGCTGGACAGGAATCTCCTGGACTTCCCCACTCCAAAGAAGGGAACAGTTGGTGTGCACCTGTGAGTAAGGTCAGGACTGTGACTGCGTCCCCTCCTTGGGTTGGTGCAGAGAGGGCTACAAAGACGTCTGTTGGGGGCTTCAGAAGTCTGTTGAGCTTAGAGTCTCAGTGTTCTATCTGAAAAATGGAGCAATCCTACTCCAGCAAAAGGTTGTTCTGCCTTTGGGCGGGGAGGCTCCAGAATTTAGTGAAGCGAGGAAGCGAGTGCGCCAGGCAGAGGCGTGCCCCGATCCCTAAGCCTCGGGACAAAGTCATTACCGGTGGCTGGACCTATCGGGGATCCCCACACGGGCCGCCACGCCCTCGGGCCCACGCCCTCGGGCCAGCGCCCCCAGCCGGCTACCGCTGGCGCCGCCATCCCCGCGGCCGCCTGCAGGGGCCGCCGCCTCTTCAGAAATGCGCCGCCTTTGTCTGGGGCCGCGCGGCGCCGGTGCACCGGGCGGGCTGAACGCCTCCTGCTGCCCGGCCTCCGCGCCCCGGGACCCCGCGCCGCCCACACTCCCTCCCCGGTTCCCCGCCCCGCACCCCTTAACGCACCCCGCCCGGCCCGCGCCCAGGTGAGCGCCCCGCCCGCCTCGAGGCCCCGCCCCGCCCCGCCCCCGCCCCGCCCCGGCCCGGCCGGCGGGGGGGACCGGGCGGATTCCTCGCGCGTCAAACCACATGATCCCATAAAACATTCATCCGCTCCCGGCCCGCGCCGCGAGCGCCCCGCCAGTCCGCGCCGCCGCCGCCGCCCTCGCCCTCCGCGCCCGCGGCCCCGCCAGCCCAGCCGACCCGGGGAGCGGAGCGCGTCCAGCCTCGTCCCGCGGCCGGGCCGGGGCCGGGCCGGAGCGGCGGCGCCTGGATGCGGACCCGGCCGCGGGGAGACGGGCGCCGGCCCCGAAGCGACTTTCGGTCCCCGTCGCGCCCCGCCCGACCCCTAAGATGAAGAGGGCGTCCGCCGGAGGTGAGTGCCGTTCCGCACCCGAGCCGGGCCGGCGGGGTGGGGACGGTGGAGACGGCACCTCCCAGAGCCGCAGGGCCAGGCCGGGGCTTCCGAGGCAGGCATAAGGGTCACCCGGCGGCCGTGAGGGCCACCGCAGTGCCGCGCCGGGCTGGGGCCGCGAGCGCCCTGGCCCCGGGAGGGCGGAGCCCGCGGCAGCAGGAAAAGTTGCCGCTTCCCGGGAAAGTTGGCCGCGGCGGCGGGGCCAGGGATGGCGGGGCCGAGTGGCCCCGGACGCCCGACCGGGGCAGGGGTGGGGTCTGCCGGCTAGAAGGGCGGGGTCCAGCGTCGGAGCGTCCCGGCCTCGAAGGGGTTAATGAGCAGGGTTGCAGAAACGTGGGTACCAAGCAGGGGTGGGGGTATCGGGTCGCTTCCACCCTTGCCCGGAGGACTCCGCTCAGGACCTCTGGTTTTTTCTGGGGTCAGGCCGCAGCAGGATGAGTGGGGGCGTTGGCGACCGTAGAGGGCGTGGGGGGCGGAGCTGACCCAGAGCTGCCCCCCCAGGGGGCTGGCTAGGTGGAGAAGAGGCCGCCTTAGCAGCCTCCACCCGCAGCCTGAGGACCCCGGGAGAGGGGGTGCTCAGATAAGAGGCTCCAGAAGTGATGGGGCTTGCAGCATCCCCTCCCTGGCAGCCCTCATGGGACGCCTTCCGCTCCCTGCTGCGAGGCCCTGAAACAGGGGTCTGGGCGAGGGGGGTCGAGGGGGGGACCTCCTGGGTGGGAACTTGGGCATGCCCTGCCTGGAGAGTGCTCCTTTGGTGCCCACCCAGACCGCCCTGCTGATGTCCACCGTGCCGCAGGCGGCACACACGTTTCCTTGCACGTGCACGTGTCTACAAGGGCTGCACACTTGTACACCGCGTGTGCACATGCATGCCAGGCTGCCCCAGTGTGCACACACACACACATGCGCGTGCGCGTGCTGTGGACGCACATCCATGTCCTCGCCCCCGCCTGCACGCCCACAGCCACACATGCGTGCACATAGCATGCCTGCTGTGGTCCCCACACTTGGCACATGCTGGGGCCCCTTAGCGGACCCGCTTCCTTGCCTACATGCACATGTGTTGAGGGGGAGGCTCTGGGCAGCCAAAGCTCACAGATGGAGGGGTGAGAATCCGGCTACGGGAGCATGGCCCCCTCTGTCTGCCTTCTGCCCGTGTCCTGGGAGTCTCCCCTCCACAGCCCCTTGGGTCTTTGTGTGTGTGTGTGTGTGTGTGTGTGTGTGTGTCTATGCTTCTGCACGTGTGTGTCTCTGCACGCATGCCCGTATGTGCCTGTGGTCACATCCCTGTGTGGGTCTTTGCCTCCAGTGTGGGTGCCCTCGTACACCCAGACAGACTGTGAGCAGGTTTTACCCAAATCCTTAGCAGCGGCACTAGGGGTGTGTGCCAGGGAGATAATTCAGGGCACCCAGCCCAAGTTGTGAGGCCAAAGGGCTCCCAGCCCCTCTTCCCCTGCCCCCTGGGCTGGCAATGGAGGCTGATGGGGGCAGGGACTCACCTGGGCAGGGAAGGCCCATTTCAAACCTGGAGGTCAACACAGTGACAAAGAGACCAGACCCTTCTTCCATGCTCTGTAGTCACTGCCACTAAGCCCAAGGGGAGCAGGTGTATGTTCACCCTGAGGTTGACCCAGGGTGACCTCAGGAAGGCCCTGCCCTCCGGGCTCAGTCTCTCCGTGGTAGGAGCCTTATCAGTAAGGGATTCTGTGTTAGGTCACCTGCCTCAGGTGTTGTATGGGGCTCAGGTGCTGTGTGGGGTACTGAGTAAGGGTGTGGGTGACCCACTCTCACTGCAGTGAGGAGGACATTGGGCCAGGGTCTTAGAGAGGTGGGGCCATCCTGACTGGTCCCCATCTGTGTCCTTGTCTAGAGAATGGAGACAAGTGGGTCATCCTTCTAGAATGTGTGGGGGTGAAACAGAGGGGTGGGCCAGAGGTTGGGCCCCATGGCCAGGTAGGCTAAGGGGCTGGCCGCTCCTCTCTTCTAAGCCAAACAAGGTGAGAGAGAAGCAAGCTCCAGGGGACGGACTGAGCCAGGTGGTGGTCAGCACACAACCACCTGGCAGAGGGCAGGGATCACAGAACTTCCTGGATTTGGGTCCTGGTGCAGCCACCCGTTGGTTGTATGACCTTGGGTATGACAGTTCACCTCCGTGTGCCTCAGCCTTCTCACCCGTGACACGGGCCAGGAATCAGGGTTCTGATGCCAGTGTTTTTAACTTCAAAATACCCAAAACGTCACCCACCCACCCCACCCCCCACACCCACCACCCCAGGCAGTGACTCCCACAAATGGAAGTCCTCCCAGAACTCTTGCACTGCCAGCCGGACCTCTTTTCCACCTCTTTGCAGATGGGGAAACAAAGGCACATAGAGGTCATAGGGGAGTTGAAAGGTGTGACGGGCAGTTGGGGTGCAGGAAGTGAGAGCACTGCAAAAGGTGGGGGGTGGCCAGCCGCGTGCTTCCCAAGCGGCTCTGCCCCTCACCAGCAGGAAGCCTGCAGAACATCTGAGCCTCAGTTTCTCTATGTGAGGATTAACAGCCAGCTGGGTGTCCTGCAGTTGGGACTGGCCCTCTCCCTGTAGTCTCAGATGAAAGGTGGGGGAGAGGGCCCAGTGCGTCTCAGGAAGCAAGAGGGCTTATGGGAGTGTCTGTAGAAGAGCCCCACCTCAGGATATGCTAGGGCTCTGGAAGGCAGAAGAGGGAGTCTTGCTGTCTGAGGAACCTGAGGGCTGGCCCGAGACCCAGGTTTGCCTTTACTCATTGTGAGTGACAGACCACTGGGGGCTAGCCTCGTGCGGCCCTGGTTCCCCCATGCTCTCTGGACTCCAAGCTCCCTCTCCATCTGCTGCTCCCAGGCCAGGGGACTCGGGCTCACGGTGCTCCCGGTGGCCAGTGCTGCCTCTTGGCTCCAGCCCCTCCTTGCTCCCTGCCCCAGACCTAAATCCACTGCTTTGTGGCACGGATGCCCGTGGCAGCTGGTGCAGCACCGGGAGGGTCCCGGCTGGTGGAGGCAGAAGGAACCCATCCCCCGGGGCTGCATTTCCTGCTCTCCTGGGCCTGTGGCCAGAGAGTCTCCACAGAGCCTCAGTCTGTGCAGCCGGAAAGGGGTTAGGAGAACAGGAGCACCAGGAAAGGAGTTCCACAATGAATAAGTGAATGGCTTTGAATGAGTGAAAGGGAGTGTGAGGGGAGCGTGTATGAGTGTGACACTCCTGCCCCTGGGCCCTGCTGGGGCTCCTCCATGGGCTCTTGGCTGTGCCTGCCTAACGAGTTCTTGCCACCCCGCCCTCAGCCTGGTGGACCCTGACCTCTGACTGTGCCTGTCCCAGGGAGGGCTGCCTGTCCCTTGGTGGCTACCCAGGGCTTGGGCCTTAAGGTCCATAGGAGCTGGCCTGGCTGCCCATACCCCCCTACCCCATCCCTTCAGTCGTACTGGAGCACTGGCCCCTCAGCCCCCCACTTCCCCTCTCAAGGTAACCCCTCGAAAACACCCCTTGGTGTCCCCCAACCCTGTGACCCAGCTGCCCCATTCCAGACGTCTAGACATCCGTTCATTTACTCGTTCATTTGTCCCTAGCCTGTCAGACTCTGTTTGGAGCCAGGCAAATACAGGGATGTGATCCTTGCCCTCCTGAGTTCATAGGATCAAATGCTTTAAAGGACAGGTGGTCCCAGAGCCAAAAATAGAAGCCCAGCCAGAGGGTGGGCACGCTGTCCACACACCCTGCTTCTCCGCGAACCGTCACCGGAGCGTGTGGGCCCGGCCGGGTGTTGTGTGCTGCAGTTTCTTCTTTTGTCGCTGTATTTTAAACACTTTGCACATCGGGAACTATTCTTGTGCAATCATGGGTTTACTGGTGTATGTGGAATCCCTTCCTGAGGATTCGCCATCATTTATTTATCTGAACTTGCCTCAGCTTCTCAAGTTATCCATGGTCTGGTGGCCGGCCCCCCGGGGAGGGGCTCTCAGCCCATGTCCCCGCTGTCCTCACTGCAGGCCTGGCCACAGGCACCCCGTCCCCACTGCAAAGGCGGCAGGCCCTGATCCCCACCCCCTCCCAACATTTCATGGGTGGGCTCTGCAAGTCGTAAAATCTGCTTCTGGGCTTTGATCAGGATTCTGACTCTGGGGATGGCCTTTGTGCATCTGGATTTCTGGCTGCCTCTCGTCTGCCCCCTTCACACACCTCTGCCTTCACCCTGCAGCATCCTGATGGTCCTGTCTCCACGTGGGCCCGCTGCCTTGCTCTGCTCAGAGGGTGGAGGAGGGGCCATGCGGCACCATCCTACAGGCTTGACTCCCCCCCACCCGACCCCCGCCCAAAGACTGGGCAGCCAGGCCTAGGAGGTACAGCTGAAAGGCCGGACTATGGGCAGACCTTCTGGAGGGGCCATGGAAGGTGCTATCTGGGCAAAGGCCAGGGGCTTGGGTTGGCTCAGGTGGGCTGGGCAGACTATGAGCCCTGTCGGGGCCCAGGCACATGGAGCTGGGCCAGCAGTGATGTGGGGAGCCCGAGCAGAGAGTCTGGGTTGTCAGGAGCTGACCCAGCTTTGTTCAAGCAGCCCACCCAGCTCCCTTGGTGTGCTCCTCTGCTCTCTGGTCAGCACCTAGGCATTCCCAACCGACCATCACAGGTCACACTCCGCATAATTGAAGTTCTACAGAATGTTGGTGGCGACTGAGCAAGGGTTTCGCAGTCAAGCAAATTTGGGACTGGCTGGGTTGGGTGGCACGGGCAGATCTCCTTTACCGCAGGGTGTCTGGGGGCCTCGGGTTTGCAAACAGATGGGGTAGGGCCTCTGAAAGACACCCCTATGCGACACACTTCGGGCACTGGTGTGCCCAGAAACTGTTTTGGGTAACAGTGGCTGAGATTTCTCAGAGGGCCTGGGAGGGAGACCTTCGGGCCCCCAGTAAGGGATCCAGGGATGGGCGGGCCATCCTACACAAACCCTGCAGCCACAGCACCTGGTGGGTGGAGGGACCACACTTCTCCTGGCAGTGTGAGGCAATGTGCAAATTTAACCTTTGGGTTTATGACTCTATTTCTTTGCAGCAAATGTCACGGGAAATGTCAGACTGAGGCTGAAGCTAGTGAAGGGCCCATCGAGGAAGGGGGTGGAGTGCCGAGGGGCTCAGGCCAAGGCAGGGTTCTGGGCCCCTCACCTCCTCCAGGGAGCCTTCTCGGATTGCCCCTCTCTTGCCTCGTCCCAGCGCCGTGTCCTCCATCTGTCCCAACTATTGTGACCTTGTTGAGATGTTGCCTTTATTCACCTCCTGCCAGGGCCCAGATGGGGCGGGCTCAGAGACCTGCCAGAAGTCTCCCCATCCCAAGTCTGGGCAGGCATTGCATTAGCCTGTGCAGCGCCGGCTCGCTGTGTGACCTTGGGCAGCACCCGCCCTTTCCTGGTCACCAGAGGCTTCATCCATAATCCACGGCTGTTGACCAGAGGTGGTGCTTCTGGCTCAGTGCCTTCGTGGGTGGGAAAACGCTTGAGCCTGAGGTGTGTAGGGTGCTGGACTCTGGGGGAGAGAGATGGGGGCTAGGTGGCTGGCTCCTGGTATCGTGTCGCAGCCCCAAGCACACAGTAGGTGCTGTGTAAAGAGCAAGGGACAGTGAGTCAACATGGAAGGTGAGGTGGTGATGGGGGGCACAAGACCAGCCGGGAATCCAGAGCCCCCCAGACTCTCTTGCCTCCCCACCCACACACCAAGGCCAGTTCTGAGGCCCCGCTTGGCCTGTCACTGAGTTCTGCTGTGGCCCTCAGGTCCCAGTGATTGCTTAGCAAGCATTTACTGCCTTCCTGCTGTATGCCAGGCCCATGAAGCTGAGCAGGGGTCTCGGGCCCCTAGGCTGTCCCCCACCCAGCAGTTCCACATATATTTTCCCTGCATGTGTAGCTGGACTCCAGTGGAATCACAGATCCAGTCGGTCTGGTGCTAATCACCCCTGTACCCCCTGCCCCTCCAGTCCCAATATCTACCCACCAAGGCCCAGGGTCCTGGCTGCCTCCCATCTCCAAAGGCCCGTCCAGGATCAGGTTGTGTTCCAGGGAAATCCATCCCCTTTTATGCCTCAGTGAGGGCCTGCTGCGGACCGGTCCCCGCCCAGGTCCATGGTCACAGACGCCCACAGCTGCCTGCCTGCCATCTTGTCCTCCCTTCAGGTTCTGAGATGCTTTCCCAAAACATGTTGCCTGCCAGCCAGGCCCCCTCCTGCTTAAACTCTCCCATGTCTTACCCCGGGAGGAGCCCCCATTATTTTCAGGGCCTGGGCCAAGGAGTCTCCTTTGGGAACCTCCTCTTCCACCCCCACGAGAGGAGGCCTCCAGCTCCCTGGTCTAGCACCTGCCATGCACACCTGTGCCTGCCTTCCCGTCTCCACAGCCCTGAGTCCAGCTGAGGCCTGGCACTGGGACACAGGAAGTGAGCTCCCAGGTGACGCAGGAGCTGGCAGTCCTGGCCCCCGGGGACGGCTGCTGGTCGTCAGGGGCAGGCCAGCTGTCCCAGGTGGCTGCAAGAAGGCAGCCCCTCTCCAGAATTCAGATGACCAAAGGCATAGCTCTAAAGAGAGACAGAGATGCCATCTGATGGGGGAAGCCCTCCAGGTAAAGCCTGGGCAGGCAGTGTCTGGCCTTGGGACCCTCCTGGCTTTAGCCCAGAGCCAGCTGAGCACCTGGGTATGTCAGTCACCTTCTGAGTCTTTCTGTCACACAGGAAACTCTGAAGGGGGAATCAGTGTTGAATGCAGCCCACAAGGCCCAGCCCCTTATGGGAGCTTGATGGTCCCATTCAGGTGGGACCCGCTGCCCTAGGCTAGAACTTCCTATGGAGATGGAGGTTGGTGATGGGACATCCAGGGCCCTCAGTGGGTCATGGGGTCCCCACATTCCAGGGGGGATAACAGGATGTTATCAAGTCTTACAGCTGTTCTTCCCTGAGGGGGGTAGTATATGGTGGAGCATGGGCAGCAGGGTAAAGAAGCATGTGTTGGCAACTGTGATTCCTGGAGCAGAAGACTCAGTTGAGCCGTGGGAGCACAGAGGAGGAACCCCTGTCTGGGCCTGCCACTCCCCCCATCAGTCCTCCTGCCATGAGGGTCTTTGCTGCCTGTCCCAAGGGGAGTCTGTGACTTATCCATTCATGCCATGGGGAGCCAAGTGAGGAATAGGGTTGGGACGCCATTCCTCACTTGGTGGTGGGCTGGGGATGGGATGTGCAAAAGTCCAGGCAGGGCCAGTGGCAGGGGAGTCTGGAGGGGCATCTGGGACCCCCAGAAGGTGAGTAGTCTCCAAGTCCCACCCTGGGGCAGGTGGGCACTGGTCCTGGTCACCCCATACCGACTCAGAAGGAAATTCAAGGTCCCTCTGCCTTCACAATGTGGAGACTTCTGCCCCTACAGCTCACCTTGCAGCAGCTTTGTGTTATGATGGAAGGGGTGTCGTGTGGTCTTTGGGCGGGGTGGAGTGCAGGCAGCCAGACGTTGGGCCATCTGCCCCCCCTAGGTTTGGCTACCATCCTGAAAGCACCTTCCATCCCCAGCAATGTAGCTGGAAGCAGAATTACAGAGAAAGGCTAGTCCTAGCCAGCCACCAGAATGGGCTGGGCACATCTTCGCAGTCTTGGGGGGGCCGTGGGCCCCACTGGATGCTCACACCCAGCTCTCCCACCTGCTTCCACAGGCCTTCACCTGCCACCACAGCACACCCCAGCCAGGAACTGGGAGTGGCCCTGATGCTCCGCCCTGCCCTCACCCTTCCCAGAGCCCGGCCCCATGCTTCTTGCAGCTCTCTACTGTCCACTTCCCTCAGCCGCCCTGCTCGAGGCCTCCGTGGTCTCCCAGGACATATTCAGCCCCCTCCTTGTCCTTAGAGAGCACAGTGCTGCCTAGTCACAGCCCTGCCCAGCCCTCACCCCCAGGATCCATGGGGCCTCCCAAGGAATGAGGCTGTGTGAGGCAGTGGCCTATGAGCCTCTTGGGAATTGGGCTCTTAGGTTTCCTTGGGGGCTGAGGCCAAGACCCCCAGGGCCATCTGAGGAAGATGCAGGACTGTCACTCTCTCCCTGGCGGTGAGCACTGTTTAGCCCATGGCATGGGTGACAGGGATGATGGAGGAGCTAAGGGGGACCCTGGGGTGTGGTTCTGGAGTATGGCCTGGCAACTGGTCCCCCAGCATCCCCTGGGCAGAGCCCTCCCCACCCTCCAGGGGATTAGCCAGGTACCAAGATGTACCCTGGGAGGGGCACCTGGGTGGCTCAGTGGGTTAAAGCCTCTGCCTTCGGCTCGGGTCATGATCTCAGGGTCCTGGGATCGAGTCCCGCATCGGGCTCTCTGCTCAGCAGGGAGCCTGCTTCCTCCCCTCTCTCTCTGCCTGCCTCTCTGCCTACTTGTGATCTCTGTCTGTCAAATAAATAAATAAAATCTTTAAAAAAAAAAAGATGTACCCTGGGAGTGGGGGCTGGTCCTGGGCAGGTCCCAGAGGGTCACTTGTCTTTCCATTCTCTTGGTGAAGTGTTTTCTAGCCTTTAGTTTCAGGCCAGCCCTGTGTTAGGCAGCAGGGACCCCTAGATTCTTGCGATGCATTCTGCCCCCCAAGGCCCCTCAGGTCCCAGGAAGATACCCCAAAGTCCATGAGGGTCCCAGGAGAAAGAAGTACTAGTGGGGGTGCAGTGAGGACTCTGAAGGCTAGGCCTCCGCCCTGAGGTCACACTGGCCCTGGGTCTTAAAGAGACATTAGAGCTATTGGTCTAGGTTGGGGGAGCTCCTACGGGGAGCAGAAGACAGGAAACTCTGGGACAGCGGACTCCAGGCCGGGTGGCTGGGACTGCTGAGCTGGGCCAGGACTGTTTGGCAGGGAGAGGAGGAGATGGGAGTTAGGTGAGGAGCTTGTGGGGGCCAAGAGGGGAGCCGAGAGGGGGGTTTTGGGGGGATCTAAGGCTGGAAAGACAGGGTGGAGTGGACAGTGGCCTGCCCCTCCCCCGCCCAGCCCCAGTGGGAGGCCAGCCCCCGCTCTCTGTGCTCCCGGCCGTATGACACGTGGCCACTGCACACCGGTCGTGTCCAGGCTGTCTTTCATCTCCCTGCCTCAGCCCCAATTTATGTCAGGCAGAGGCTGACACGGGGACAGGTGTGACAAGTGTCTGGCTTCCTGTTCGAAAATTGGCAAAAGAAAAACTCTCCCCATAAAGATATTCCATCTACATACCTCCTGGATGTCACCGAGAGGACCCATCACGGCTGAGACAGATGGTGGCCCTAATGGACTCCATTCTTTACCTGCTGCTGGAGCCACGGCCCAGTCCCCAGGGTGGCCCAGGGTGGGTGGTGGCTGTGTGTGCGTGTGTGTGTGTGTGCACATGCACGTCAGGGTCCCCGTAGAGCCCTTCCCAGTGCCGTGGCTGACTCTTTCTCCACTCCAGATCACAGGAAGCCTGAGAGAGGCATGACCCTCCTCATCAGAGACAAGGGGACCCCGGCAGATGGGGGGTTGCAGTATGTTCCTAGAGCAGGTGGTGGCAATTAGGGAGTGAGGGGCTGAAGACCTTCCCCCTCAGGCCCTGCCAGGTGGCCAACACCAGCACCGCTAAGTGCACTATCCCCACATTTCCCCGAGGCCCAGGTGGGGTCAAGACTGGCTTGGCATGTCACTCACTTGAGAACCCTCAGGCCTAGCTGATGCTTCCCCCCCCCAACCCCGCCATGTAACCCTTAGTGAGAACCCATGAGCGGTGACCCTGGCCAGTCTCTAGGGCTCACTCTGCTTATTTACCTGCTCCCTTTAGTGGCCCCATCAGAGTCGAGTCCAGCATTGGGGACAGGACTGAATGTGATTGTGGTGCCAGAGGAGAACATGTTGGGAAGGCCTCCAAGGGCTGGCATGATGGGACTCTGAGGAGAAGAGCCCTTCTAGAGGAATGTGTTGGGAATAGGGCAGGCATTCTGGAAAGGGGGACTGTCTGAGCAAAGGCACAACCGAGCATGCCCTTTCTAGCTGTGACTTGAGCTCCCTTCTGTCAGGTGGGGACGGTGGCTCCCTGCCGGGGGTGACATGCAGCACTCCTGAGATGATCCCACAGGTGAGCCAGGCATTTCCAGTGTACCCGCTGTGCACCAGCCCTGTGTGGGCTGCGTGGTCTCTCCATTCCCTGTGAGATTATCCCCATTCTCCAGATGATGGAACAGAGCCCAAGAGGTTGGAAGACCTACCTGAGTCCCCAGGGAGGCAGAGTGGGCACCAAAGCCCTGACCTTCTCCAGCCATCCCACAGGGCCAGCTGTGGTCGGCAGGGACCCCGTGGCATAGGGAGGTCTTGCAAGGGGGCTCCCACTAACAGAGGACTTCCTCACTCACCCTTCTCAGGGCAGGGCTGCCCCATCCAGCGTTGGCACAGGAGACCAAACAAACCAAACTGAAAATGTTCCTGATTTTACCGGTTCGTGTGTGTTGGAAAAAATCTGGGAAGACATATCAGAGATGTAAGAAAGAAGTTGTATTAGTCAGCTCAGGCTGTCATAACAAAATACCGCAGACTGGGTGGCTTAAACAACAGAAATTTATTTGCTCACAGTTCTGGAGGCGGGCAGTCTGAGATCGGGGAGCCAGCGCGGTCCAGTTCTGGTGAGAACTTTCTTCCTGGCTTGCAGATGGCCACCTTCTCGCCATGTCCCCATGCAGAGATAGTGAAAACAAGTCCTCCAGTATCTCTTCTTATAAGGGCCCTCATTCTATCATGGGGACCCCACCCACATGACCTCCTCGGGGTTCCCTTCTCTCAAAGCCCCTTTTCCAAATGCCATCACACTGGGGGTTTGGGCTTCAACATAGGAATCTGGGGGAGACAAAAACCTTTCTGTAATACAGGTGAAATTGGCATTGGCTTCCAGGTGCTATTGCCCTGCCCCCATGGGGACGTGGGTACCCCATAGACTCTCCTGGGGACTCTCCAAACACATCCTTGGGGAACGCTGTCCCCAAGCCTCACAGAGTCTGCAACTTTCCTGTCTGTAGTGGTGGACATTTCTTACACTCCTGTGTGACAAACATTTATGGTGTGTGCTGGTCACCAGCTGTGGCTCCTGTCCCTGTGGAGCCCACAGCCCAGAGCACAGCTCATTGAGGGGCTCGACAGAAGGAAGCAAGCACCTGCTAAGCTGGGTGCATGGTGAAATGGGTGCGCCCCGGCAGTGCACGGAGGTGGGGGGTGGTATCAGGGACCCTGAGTCCACCAAATGCCTCTAGCCCTGGGGATTTGTCAGGTTTTCAGACCCAAGCTCTCCAGTTCACCGCTGACCAAGCCAGACCTGAGAGTCAAGGTCCCTGGTGTCTGGTGTCTGGGCTGAGCTGGGCAACATGGCGGAGCTTAGGAGGTGTCCCAGCCTCTCAGACCTGTAACTGCCGCACTGGGGGTGGCAGGGAGGCAGCTGGGGAGAAACAGGAGCGCGGAGAGGTGGGCACAGCCTGGTTTCCTGCAGCCTGGCCTGGGAGGGAGCGTTGAGCTGGGGGAGGAGGGAGTGAGGATGGGGGCAGGGCTTGGGCTTTCAGGGGCTCCTCCCCCAGCCTGACCCTTCTTTGGCGTCAAGTGGGGTAGGCTGGGCCTCTTGGGAGCCTCCGGCAGGTATTGGAGGTGGGGAGAGGCCATGCTGGAGCACCTGCCCAGACCCCTCCCAGGTCTCAGGGGCAGGTGCTGGGGAATAAGGCCGCCCTACCTAGCCCCCGCCCCCCAGGCAGCCAACCCCCTTCCACACGCCAGCTCCTGGCGCATCAGCCTCAGGAAGTAGCCGAAATACACTGACCTGCTTTTCCAGGAGGCGGCGGCGCCTGGTCCTCCCACCCTCACTGGTGAGAAGCCGCCAACAATTTCCATCCCAAATTGATTTCAAATAAGGAAGAGTTATCACACACAATCATATAGGAATAATTTATCACTCGTTAATAAAAGAGCAATTACTTATTCACGTCGCCCCTGCCTGTGTGCCTGTGTGCCGCGGGTTCGGTGGCAGAAATGCAACTGGGGCTCTTGAAGCTGAGGAAAGCCTGTTTGCGCTCAGCCAAGGTCAGGGCAAGCCCTCCCCGAGGCCACAGACTCCCACTCCTGAGGCCCCATGTGCACACAGCCCCCTGCCAGGTTTATCTGCTGGGCTCCCTGCTCTTGGGGGGCCCTCAGTCTGAGGTGGGGGGTGGGGTCTCATGTCTGTGAACAGGGCAGAGATGAGAAGGAGATGGGGTGGGCCTTTGTCCAGATGTGGGAGGCCTGAGCACTCAGCTGAATATTTAGGCCAGAAGCTGTCCCATCAAGTGTACTTAGGAGATGGGGGATACACTTTATTTTCTCTTTTTTATTTCTATTTCTGAGATTTCAGCACCAAATATGCAGTCATTTTGAAAAGATAAAATGGTCAACCATATCTTGCTCAAAGTTAAAACCTGCACCCAGTCCTTTAGGGCTAGTCTGAGAATTGGCTTGCTCTGCCCCAGCCCCCGTTCCTCCTTGAAGGCAGCCACTGTTGCTCTGTTCCCTGTTTTTCCAAGTGGTTGCCTTCATAGTTCCATGGCTCCTACCCCAGCTCCCTCTTCCCTAGCATACTTCCCAGTGGGGTTGTCTCACCACCATCAGTCCTAGTGTTTTCCAACCGAAGTCACATAAATGCGCTTCACCACCCCACCACAGGTTGGAGGAGCAGGGGGTACTTTGGTGACCGTTCTGCTCTTGTATGGCCTTTGGTTTCCCTGGAGTTTACAGTTGACTTTGTCTTTTCTCCCATGTCCCATCTACTACCCTCATGTGCCTTCTCTTTCCACCTCAGGTGTTCTACTGGTTGTCTCATTTAACTCCAGGGAGGTCTGACCCCAGGCCTTGCTGTCTTGCTGTCCCCACATGGACCAGGCATGCTGTGGTTTACTCATAACTGCCCAGGACTGCCATTATCACCCAATGTTTCCTGGGCCCCACATTTTCCTCTTTCTGGGTTTATATCCTAGCTCTAGCTGAAGCACATCCCCAACTAACTCTCTAAGAAATTCACTGTGAAGAATCATTCTGTGAGTCCTCATATATTAGCAAACCTATTCCATGTTGAAAATAATGTCCCAGGGCATCTGGGAGGTTCAGTCGTTAAGCATCTGCCTTTGGCTCAGGTCATGATCCCAAGGTCCTGGGATCAAGTCCCACATTGGGTTCCCTACTTGGCAGGAAGCCTGCTTCTCACTTTCCCTCTGCTTGTGTTCCCTCTCTTGCTGTGTCTTTCTCTGTCAAATAAATAAATAAAATCTTTAAAAAAAAAAAAAAAAGAAAAGAAAAGAAAGAAAGAAGAAAAGAAAGTCCCTCAGAATTTTGAAACCATTGCCATTTTGTTATCTTCTTGGCATCCAGTGTTCTGTAGAGAGGTCTTATGCCACATTGCTTTTCCCTTGGGAGCTTCGGACTTCTTTTGACCCCTGGGGGACTGAAATCACATTGTGAATGTCATCTGTTATGCTAGACACTTGCCCAGTGGAGGGCTGGGTCTTCAGCTTTGGGAGATTTTCTGGTATTATTTCTTTGATAACTTTTTTCTCCTCTATTTTCTCTGTTTTCTCAGATATTTGACCTATATTTGTCTTCTGAATCTCGTCAATTTTTTTCTTTCTTTCTCTTTCTGTTTTCCTTTCTGGAAGACTTCCTTGACCTTGTTTTCCAACTCTTCTATTGATTTCTTTTTTTTTTTTTTTTTTTAGTAATTTTAGTAATTCTATTTTTAACTTCCAGTTACTCTTCTTGTTTTCTCAGGGCTCCTTGTTCATAGCACCCTGTTCTTGTTTTAAATCTCCTTCTATCCCTGAGAAGACATTGATTAGATTTTTCCCCTGACTTTTACCTATTCCCCGTGCTGTCTCTGCTTCCTCTACAGTTGTTTTCCCTCTTGTCTGCCTTCAAGTTTTTTCCAGGTGCCTCGTTTTCTGGTCGTGTGTTCTAGGGAAGCACTGCTAAGAGCAGGGCTTATAAACTGACAGGTTTGGGGTGATCAGGCAGGGGCTACCCTGAGCACCCCCAGAAGCCCACAGTGGAGACCCTTTCTCTGGATGTTTCTCCAGGGGAGCAGCCCCATTTCCGTGGTCCTTGCCCTTCTTAACACGTACTTCATCATCATCATCTCGGCTCTTGAGGAAGGGGGATGACCACGTGTCTGTAACACAGGTGGTGGGTGGGCAAGGAGGAAAACCACCAAGGAAGAAAATCTCAAGGAACCACCAGTGTTCCTTGAGAAGCAGCAAGAACTTGAGGCCACGCTGAGCAAGGCAGGGTTCTCTCATGACTCAAGTTGGGCTGCACAGGCCTGTCTGGGAGCCTCCTCACTCCATTGAGGCTGAGCCTGAAGCTGGGGATGGGATGGTGGCTCTAGGCAAGCTTACAGTGTACAGCCTCGCTGCTGGGCCCACAACCCATACCTTCCTCCTACTTGGATGCCACCTCTCCTGGACAAAGCAGGACCCTCTGGCCAGGCTACCAATCACGATGTCTCTGGGATGCCACCTCTGAGCTATAGGCCTCACCACCGTGGGTTCCTCACCTGAGATGGGACTTGACCGAAGGTCCTCTGGGGAGGCAGGACACCAGCCACAGAGCTGGAGGCATCTCAGGGTCCCGGAAAGGCTGTTGCTAGCCTGTTGTCCTCCCCAGATCTCACGGTGTTGAGACAGACCCAGAGCTGGCCAGCCGCTTCCACATCCACTGCCCAAAGGGGTACAGAGCCCTCATTCTGAGCCTGGGACTACCAGACCCCAGAGCCCACTAGCTCAGGGAACAACAGGCTTGGACTGAGAATGAGGGGCGTGGGGGCCAGGTTGCTCAGAGCGTGGGGATGTGCTCAGCAGCTGGCCTCTCAGGGGTTCTGAGATCCTGTCCCCTGGCTTCAGCTGGTACACATGATCACCTCACCTCACTAGGCTTCAGTGCCCTTGTCTGGAAGTGGGGTCAATGGTCATCCCCTTTCTGTGCTGTGGGATGTCATGAGACCTCAGGGAGTCTATGCCTTGAGCAGTCCTGGGAGACAGGGAAGCCAAGGGCTCTATCTCTCCCCTCTCCCTCCCTCTCACCTGGTACAGGCCCTGTGTGGACTGACTTGGCCAAGGCACTGAAGCTGGAATGGGCATCCTTGGGCCACAACCCTCCTCAGGGATGTCTGGTGCCCACCTCACACTGGCCCGCTGCTCACCTACTTCTGGGGCTCCCCACCCTTGTGCGAGGCTGGCTGCACTCCATCCTGGCCTCAGGTTGGTCCCAGGCTGCTTCTGAACTGCCTGCGGTCTGAGGGACTGGCCCATGACTAGTGTGGTGACGATGATAGTGTTATTGGTGACAAGGATCATGGACCGCCGGGCATCTGGGTGGCTCAGTTGGTTGGGTGACAGCCTTCGGCTCAGGTCATGATCCTGGAGTCCCAGGATCAAGTCCTGCATCCAGCTCCCTGCTCAGTGGGGAGTCTGCTTCTCCTCTGACCCTCTCCCTTCTTTCACACTCGCTCTCTCTCTCATTCTCTCTGAAATAAATAAAATCTTTAAAAAAAAAAAAAAAAAAAAGATCATAGACCTCCATGACCGACTTTCCATTCAAGATTCTGGCCAGAGGTCCACAGAATGGTCTGGGAAGCCTGCTTGCAAGAAGGCCCCTACACTCTGTGCCTCTCTCCTTTTCTTGACAGACTCATCCCACCTGTACTTTTTCTTTGTTCTCAGATGGGAAGATTCTGTCAGCTGAGGCCTGGACCTTGTCATCCTGGGAAGTGCCTCAAACCTGACCTGCCATGTCCCCTCCTCCCAGCCCAAGTGGACAGGCTGATGGTAGTGGGCCAGCGGGCTGGCCTCCATGTGACCTGGCCACAGAGCCCCTAGAGGAGGGCACAGGGATTGGCATGGAGGGGGTTGTAGCCCAGAGACTCCAAGATCACCTCCCAAGATTGTCTTCCTGCAGCACAAGCAGATGCCATGTGGATCAGTGCCTCCTCCCCCCACTACCCCAGACCCTGAGGACATCCTCCTCTACAGCCGGCTTTGTCCGAGAGTGTTGTAAGCGTCCTCTTTAACGCGTGTTTGATCACCAGTCCCTCAAAGGCCTCTTTAGCAAAATCATTGTGTTTCTTTTGACCTACACACCATTTGGGGCTCACCTTCCCTCCAGCCCCGTGAGAGGGACTCTGTCCATCCCAGCAATGTGCTCTCAGCAAGACAGTGGCCTTCTCTGACCTTTGGTTTACTTTTCGTTAGGTGGGCGGGGGGGCAGGGTTTCAAGTGACCTCTGTAGGACCACTATGAGGGTGAGAGTGGCAGTACCCACAGGCATCAGGTACTCTGCGTACTCCAATCACAAGCCAGATTGGCAGACTGTCTCTCTAAAGGGCCAGATCCCGAACAATGCCAGCTCTGTGGGCCACACCACGTGTGGGGACTACTCCACTAAGCTGTGGGGACGCTAGAGCAGCACAGTAAGCACCCAGGTGTGGCTGTATGCTAATAACCTGTTATTTACAAAGATAGGTGGTGGCTGGTAGGCTGGTTTGCCAGATGCTGATGGAAGAGGAGGCATGAGGACCCACTGGCTCAGACAGGGGCTTCACTCTGGTCACCTGGACACAGTGCCCTGGCCAGTGGTGACCCAAATGGGAGCATCTCGTCACTGCCTCTGGAAACACTTGTCCCCTGGAAAGGGCCAGACCCTGTGGCCCTTCCCACTTGTCTCTGTCCAGAGGTCCTCGCCAGCCCCCACTGGGCCTCTCCATGGCCTCAGCAGGTGCTGCCCCCGACCTCACCACCCCAGTTCAGTTACAAAGCCCCTAAGCACCCTTGATTCTTTACCTCCCTTCCCGAGGCCTGACTGCCCTGTTCAGAGTGTTTGCAAGAGCTCAGCTGTCCTGGGACAGTTCAGGTAGGCGGCAATCCAGCTCCGCGCGCCACCCCCCCCAAACGGGACTAGGGCTGATCAGAGACAGACAGCCAAGGGGCGGAACTGGTGGATCCCAGGAGGCGAGGGGCTGCACGCCTCCCGAGACCTGCACTTGTCACCTCGTAGAAGAATGAACCCCAGTCATACAGAGGCCACCGGCCTGCCTTGCCCGTGATGTTTGACAAATGCCCAGGGCTCCTGAGCCTCCTAGCCCTCCGGTCTAGTCCCACTCTGGCCTCATCACAGCAGCTCTCTGCTATATGGCCAACTCACCCACTGTGCCCTGACCCACCCAGGCCCTGGCAGCCGAAGGCCCAGAAGTGTACGCCTGTTGTGTGTTCCTGTAGCGTGCACCCCGAGTGTGTGTTCCCATAGCGTGTGCCCGCGGTGGGTGTTACTCTTGTACACACCCCTGGTGTGCATTCTGACAAGTGTACCCAAGAGTGCACTCCTGCACTGTGTCTGCCTGTTGGAGGCTCTATCAGTCCCCTCTCCCCTATCTGGGCCTCACAGGGACGGTAAACTTTGGGAAGGTATCAGATAGATGCAGGGTCCTGGGAGGAGGTGGGGTGTATTGGGGTGGGGCTGGGCGCCCAGTTCTGGGTGAGAGCTGGCAGGGGGAAGGGGTCAGGGAGGGCAGATGGGCATGGTGGCAGGTACGTGGCAGGGCGGGTCCCAGGCCCCAACCCTGGGAGAGCCCCATTCCTGAACTGCGCCCCCTGCCGGGGCAGACCAGGGCCATATTGGCCCCCGGCTGATACCTCATTCACATCCTCCGGGACTCGAGCCCACGCTGGCCACCAGATTGAATGAGCTGAGAGGCCAACTGATGAGATGTTGTGGAAACAGATTCTCCAGGTAATTGGACAATGGGTGTTTGTTGGTGGTCTCGATGGAGGGGGTAGGGGATGCCCACCTGCGAGGGAGAGGTTGCTGTCTGAATCCCTTCAGTGGGGGGAGGGGGTTCTGCATGCTGGGTGGGTTTTCAGGTAAACAGAGCCTCCAGAGGCCGACATCATCAGCCTCCGGTGTGGGGCTCCCTGGGGCAGGGGCCAAGGGAGGTGGGCTTCAGATGGAAATATAGACAGGATGAGCTCCCAGAGCCCTCAGTTCCAGCAGGCCAGCCTTGACCAAGGATGGATTCCTAAGGCATGATTACAGGGCCCAGGATCCCACCCATCGGAGGATCTGCCTGGATGCTCACCTTGGCAGTGGGCTCTGGTGCCCCTCCCTGGTGTCCCCCTGATGTCTGGAGCCAGGGCGGGATTCCATGGTCCCTTAAATTCCCATTGTGGCACGTGCCATGCAGCAGGGTGACTCCCTATGGTCAGCATTATAAGCCGGGGACTGGTCTCAAGCTGACAGCGTCCAATGGGGCCCCTATCGTGTGGGATCCCCTCGGGGACATACCCTTAATGCAAGCTGTGCACCCAGGACCTCAAGCTCTCAGGTGGACCGGCCCCTCCCCTGGCCTTGGTTTCTTGCCTTTGAAAGGGACCCAGGGCGCTCCCAGGTGCTGTGTCAGCTGGAAATTTTAAGGGGGAACGTAGCTTGTGTTCGGAGGTGGGGGTAATGGAAAGGTGGGGAGGGGGAGCTTCAACTCCCTACTGCCACGCAAGCCCTTTTAGTGATTAGACACCATGGGGCTGGGAATCCTATTAGTCCCGGTTCTGTGAGCAAGTGCTTTCCCCTACCAAACCTCATTTTCACCCCCCGTAAGATAGGAAAACAAAATAGCCTCCTAGGTGGATTCAGTAGACCTCTGTCGGCCCTCCATCCACCTGGGCGCTGGGTGCATTCAGGAGGCTGCTCCTGCTCGCTTGGCCTACGCTGGGCCTCAGTTTCCCCACTGCATGCAGCTTGGCGTGCTGGAACTGCTCAGCCCTGGGTCCAGTGCCCTCCTTCCCTGACAGGTGACCTTGCCTGTTATCGAGCTGGCCTGCCCCTGCAGCTACTGCCCCGAGAAGATCAATAAGGAGTGGGGCCTTGAGGGGCATGACCGGCAGTGGGGGCTGGCAGCCATACCCCTGGGAGAGGCAGGCCCTTTCACGAGTGGGCTGCCCCTCTCCTCCCCCCGCCCCCCGGAGCCAAGGAAGGGGGCAGGGAAACGCCAAGGGCATGCACATGGTCTAGAAGTTGGGAGGTGAATGTGAGCGAGAAGTGAAGACTGAGGAGGGGACCAATGGACGGTGGGGGGTGAGCCCATCACTGGTGGAGGGCTGGCAGGGCTGGGGAGCAGGCACGGGACAGGAAAGAGAGAGTACAGCACTGCTGGGGTGCCCTGACCCCTCTAAGATGTGTCAATGCCACCAGCCCCCCACCCCCTCCCAGAGCTATTTCTGGCCTTGGTGTGCTGAGCTGTGGCCTCTTGTTCTGCCGTGTAACTGCGGTCTGTGACGTGACCCTTCTGGGGACGTTCTTGGTGCTCGAGAGGGTCCTGAGCTGACCAGTGTCCTGGTTGTGCCCCAGCTGTGTAACCTCCCCTCTCTCAGCTTACTCACCCCGGTCTTCTGGGAGTGAGGGGGGCGGCAAGCAGCCACTCAGAGCCTCCCTGGAGATGTCCCTTCCCAGCCACAGATGGCCCAGGAGGGAGCTATGTACCCCTGGTGCCTGCCTACACCCTCGCAGCCTGGGCTCCATCCCTGGCTTGGCTGGATGTGGCCCCTTCTTTTGCCCATCCTTCCTCCTGGACCATCTCCAGGTTGGAGCAATCCGGGGCTTAACTGCTCTCTACCTCAGTCTCCTAATCTGTAAAATGGGCTTGTGATATTATAAAGAAAATGGATTCTTAGGCAGCTCTGACTCATGCCTTCTATGCCAACTGGTAGAATCTCATGTGGCCCCCTGGAATAGGGTGTTTCTGCCACCCTATTGCCACAAGGAGAACCAAGGGCACTGAGCAAACAAGGTGGCCAGTCCTGTGCTGTATCTATGACCTCATGGGGTGGGGGCGGCAGGCGGCAACAGAAGGGTCCCCGAGGACCTGGGGGGAGCCGCACACCCCAGCCCAGGCTAGGAGACCCCCGAGAGAAGTAAAGGCAAGGAAGCAGAGACCTCCCCTGCACCTATAGCCTCTGGCAATCTCCGCTCCCAAGCTGCTGACCTCAGCAGCTGCCTGTCCGCCCGCCCACTGGCTCCTGCGGCTGCTGGTGAGTCCCCAGAAGTCTCCCGCCCCTCCTGGCTCCTCTCCCTACTCCTCCCCTTCCTTCCCCCCACACCCTGCAGTGCCCATGAAGGAGAACCTGGGCCCTTTGCTGCCCTGGCGCAGGGGCAGCAATGCAGGTGCTCTTTGGGACCACACCCAGACCTGATGGGATTTAGGCCACATGGCCTCGTTAGTGGTCATTCCTGCTTTGTCCAGCTGCCCTAGTGGGAGAGGCCCTGAGCAGAAGCCAGTCACTGCCTCCCCCCCCCACAGCCTCCCAGGCAGAAATGGCCAGTCCTTCCCCAGTGGTGGCCTTTGTGCCATCAGCACTGCTCCTGTGGCAGAACTGAGCTAAGGGAGAAGTCCCTCCCATGAACCCATGGGTAGGGCACTGGAGAAGCCCCCTAACCTGACAGGGCCATTCTGAGGTGAGGACTAAGGAAAAGAGGAGGCCCGAGTCAGCCCCAGGGAAGTCAGGAAAAGGACCGGCTCCAGTCTGTGCGAGGCTCAGGGGGCCAGGCGGCCTGGTGCGGGAGTGTGCCTTTGCTGTGAGTGAACCAGGGCTGGGGCAGGGCTGTTTTCTTGTCATGTGCTTGGAGGCGAGCTGGTATTGAATGCTCTCTGAGAGCAGGAGCCCAGTGAGGCTGGGTACAAGTGGGAGGTGGGACTGAGGGGATGGGCTAGGAGGACAGGTTAGGGGACAGGATCGGGAGACCAGATGGCAGGGGCACTTTTTAGGGTTCGGAGGGGGTTAGATGAGTGACTGGGTCCAGCCCCTGGGGTGGGGTCAGGGATCACCATCCCGAAACCTGGCAGGGCCTCCTGTGTCCCTAGGGCCCCTGCCGTGAGTAGGAACACAGGCCGCAAAGTTGAGTTTGATTATCTCATAAAAAGATGCCCCCTCTGCTTGCTCAGCGGAGGGGTTGCCATGGAGACCAGCAGGCAGGCCCCAAGGGGGGCCAGACTGGAGCCAATTACCGAGGCTGCAGCAAGGAGCAAGCCCACCACTGGCCGCTGCACTGACAGCACAGCCGTGCAGAGGGACCGACCCTCAGAAGTTGGCTTCCGAAAAGCGGTCAGCTCAGCAGGAATGGAGCCATGCCTGACGCCAGATTCCCAGCAGGGCCAAGCCACACTGCTGCTCTGCCACTTATCCCCATGGCATAGCTCAGCCCTGGAGCCTCGCTTGGGCCATTCCTGGAGTGGGTGTACCCCAAGCACGTGGCTTACAGCCTGCTGGGGGCCTGGGCAGGGGAGGGCTGGAGGCTGGAGGAGCAGCTGGTTCTGGGGAAGTCAGCTGAACCTGACACCAGCCCAGCTCCCAGACCATGGCTTCAGGCCTGCCTGGCAGCGGGGAGAACCAGCTCAGATGGTGGCAAACATGGTTACGACGGGTGGCTGCCCACATAGCCTGCTGGGTGGTGTGGCCCAGTTGGGGTGGCCGGGTGCGGCTGATGACATTGGCATGCCTGTGATGTAGCACGGTTGGTGACGTGGCCCATCCGTGGTGGTGAAGTCCAGAGCCCAGCCTGGTGAGTACCCGGAGCCCCCATCCCACCCCATCCCACGTCTTCCTCTTCCGTGAGTCCTCGGGGACAGGAAGTGCTGTTTTCAGAGCGTAGTGACAGGTGAGACGCTGGGGTAAGGGCTGGCATAATCAGGCCCGACTTCCCTGAGAAGCCCCATCAGGAGAGAGCCTGCAGAGGATGTCAGCAGTTTAAGTAGCACAGGAGGCTGAGGGGCCCTCACAGCCTCCTGGGCATGGCCAGCCTGGCGAGGGGTGTCCTGGGTATGGGGAGTTCTATACCAGGCTTGCCTCTCTGGACCCCCCCTCCAATCCTTACCGGGCAGTTAACAAACAGCCCCATTGGGGAGGCTGACGGAACACAAGGGACAGATGAGTCCCAGGAAGTGGGTGCCTATATCCTGGGGACCAAAGCCCAGGAGGGCAGACTGTTTATGATCATGAAACATGCTGGCCTTGCTATGGCTCTGGGCCTGGGGCATGCATCTGTGCCGGCCCAGATAGGATCCAGTGTGGCGAGGGCCCCAGCATGAATGGGGGGCCCCAAGTTCACAGGTCTGGGAGGGGGAAGCTGGTCCGTGGTCCCGTCCTTCCTCCCACCCGTCTCCAGCCCCAGCCCTCAGCCGGCCTCCTGTGTGCGGAATCCTGCTCTGCGCTAACTGCCAAGAAAGGTGTTAGCTGTCAATGCAGGTGTTATCTGTCAACGAAGGTGTTAGCTGATAAGCCATAACCCTCCCAGGGGGATTCACGTTTTAATAGGCTTGCTCCTGAAGGAGGAAAGAACCTTCGACATTGGAAGAGGGGGGCTGTAATGGTGGGATGAGAGGCAGTGAGCTTCGTATTTGGCTGTGTGGCCCCAGTGGGGGAGACCAGGGTGGATGCAGTGCCCCAAGAGTGTAGGTCTTTGGTGAGGCCCTGTGTGGGTCTGGCCTCGAGATGGTGGTGGGGCAGGGAGGGGGGATGGATAGGAGGAACTGTGCAGGCATCGATTGGTGGGAAGGAGTAAGCTCCTCACCCAGGGAGGAGATCAAGCAGAGAATGAGGCCGAAGGGAGGAGGCTGCAGGAGGAGTTCCATGCCAAGTCAGGATGTGTGGAGGAGGGAGCAGCCTGCCTGGAGGGGGCTTATGGGGCGGGCAGGGCTGCACCTGCCTGGCTCCCTTGCCCCTGCCCTTGGGCGTCCAGGCTCCTGATCCTATAAGAGCAGAGTTGCTCCGGAGCCCATGGTGCCTGTAAGTTTCGTGTCCTGTGCTGGTGGGACCCAGACCCCCTACAGGAGGGCTGCTAGGGGTTGTGGCTCGCGGCTCTGAGGCCCTTGCGGTTTCTTCATTAAAGCACAGCTTTGTGCCATGGTGAGGTCTCCTCAGAATCCGGGCAGCCCTCGGGCCTTAGGGGCTCTGGGAACCTGGGCAGGGGGCCTGCACAGGGCACAGAGTCTGAGCCCCAGTGCACCCTCCCCCCCACCCCGACCTTCCTGCAGCCTGGGAGGGCCCTCAGGAGGAGCTGCTGCAGAAGCAGCTGGAAGCCCGGCAGCTGGCTGCCTGGCAGACCTGGGCATGAGCCTCAGCCCTGTGTGAGCTCAGCTGACCTGGTCCTTTGTGTTTACCAAGGGCTTCTCTCCCAGCCTGGCTAATGGGGCAGGGCTGACAGGGATGGTGGGCAGGCCCGCGGCGCTCCCTGGTGTACTGAGAAGATGTCTGCAGGCTTGAGTGTCCATCTCAGGAGGGCTTCCAGTGGGCCTTGGTGGTGATCCAACCAACCTCGAGTGGCTGGTGATCCAACCATCCTTGAGGATGCCCAGTGCAGAGTGTGGAACCCCCTGGTAGGTTTCAGCAAAGTTGTTTCCATGTGGCAGGCGGAACAAGGATCCCAGCCTCTGAGTCTTCAGGGCTGACAGCATGTCCTGGGCCCTGCTCAAGACCATCCCAAGGACTGATCCCAGGGGCCAGCCTGGCTCCAGCATGCCCACCAGCCTCACGGGGCCCTCAGCCCATTAACCGCTGTCTCCTCTGCCCACAGGGAGCCAGCTGCTGGCCTGGGTGCTGTGGCTACAGGCGTGGCGGGTGGCAGCCCCGTGCCCGGGGGCCTGTGTATGCTACAATGAGCCCAAGGTGACAACAAGCTGTCCGCAGCAAGGCCTCCTGGCCGTGCCCACCGACATCCCGGCCGCCAGCCAGCGCGTCTTCCTGCATGGCAACCGCATCGCTCACGTGCCCGCCGCCAGCTTCCGTGCCTGTCGCAACCTCACCATCCTGTGGCTGCATTCAAACGCGCTGGCCCGCATTGACGCAGCTGCCTTCAGCGGCCTGGCCCTCCTCGAGCAGCTGGACCTCAGCGACAATGCGCAGCTGCGTGCCGTGGACCCCACCACATTCCGCGGCCTGAGCCGCCTGCACACCCTGCACCTGGACCGCTGCGGCCTGCAGGAGCTCGGCCCCGGGCTGTTCCGCGGCCTTGCTGCCCTGCAGTACCTCTACCTGCAGGACAACGGGCTGCAGGCGCTGCCAGATGACGCCTTCCGCGACCTGGGCAACCTCACACACCTCTTCCTGCACGGCAACCGCATCCCCAGTGTGCCCGAGCGCGCCTTCCGTGGCCTGCACAGCCTCGACCGCCTCCTTCTGCATCAGAACCGCGTGGCCCGCGTGCACCCGCATGCCTTCCGTGACCTCGGCCGCCTCATGACGCTCTACCTGTTTGCTAACAACCTGTCAGCACTGCCAGCTGAGGCCCTGGCACCCCTGCGCGGCCTGCAGTACCTGCGGCTTAATGACAACCCCTGGGTGTGTGACTGCCGGGCACGCCCGCTCTGGGCCTGGCTGCAGCAGTTCCGTGGCTCCTCGTCTGAGCTGCTCTGCAGCCTGCCCCTGCGCCTGGCCGGCCGTGACCTCAAGCGCCTGGCCGCCGCTGACCTGGAGGGCTGCGCCATGGTGGCCCGGCCCTCGCGTCCCGTCTGGACTGGCAGGCCTGCTGACGAAGAGCTTCTGGGGCTGCCCAAGTGCTGCCAGCCCGATGCCGCAGACAAGGCCTTGGTGTTTGAGGCTGGGAGCCCGGCCTCTGCCGGCAATGCACTCAAGGGACGGGTGCCGTCCGGGGACAGCCCGCCGGGCAACGGCTCTGGCCCGCGGCACATCAACGACTCCCCCTTTGGGACCCTGCCTGGCTCGGCCGAGCCCCCGCTGAGCAGGATGCGGCCTGAGGGCTCCGAGCCCCCTGGACCCCCCACCACCGGCCCTCGCCGGAAGCCAGGCTGTTCCCGCAAGAACCGCACCCGCAGTCAGTGCCGCCTGGGCCAGGCAGGCAGCGGGGGCGGCGGGGCCGGGGACGCAGAGGGCTCGGGCGCCCTGCCCAGCCTCACCCACAGCCTGGCCCCGCTGGGCCTCGCGCTGGTGCTGTGGACAGTGCTCAGGCCCTGCTGACCAGCCACCGAGTGGGAGGCCCTTCTCAACAGTCAGGTGTGTGTACATACGGGGTCCCCTCGGTGCCACCAGCCAGCACCAGGCAGCAGGCCCTCCCTGATGGACGCGTCCCGCCCGCCCACCCCATCTGCACCCCGTCATGTTTACAGGGTTGGGCGGAGCGTTTGTTCCAGAACGCCACCTCCCACCCGGATCGCGGTATATAGAGATATGCATTTTATTTTACTTGTGTAAAAATATCGGACGACGTGGAATAAAGAGATCTTTTCTTAAGCCGTGGCCTCTCAGGCTGGGGTGTGGTGGGCAGGGAGAGGCAGGTGGACCCTGGAGGGGCAGCCTTGCCCCGGTCACAGGCCCATAGAGGCCCGAAAGGGAAGGGAGCTGCCTGCTGCTGCATCCTGCCATTTCAACCCAGTAGCACCCATGGTGGTCACCAGGGATGCGTCACACCCCTACCCACCTCCCCACCCCCTGCACCCCAGCCCTGAAGATTAACGTCCGTTAGTCCATCAGGCAACTTAGCCACCTTCCCTTCAAGCTGGGTTGATAGCTGCATCTGTCTAGGGAGAGGTGTGAATCTGGCTGGACCACACACCAGGTGTAGCTAGTGCCCCCCCAGCTCCCCCACCTGCAGCTCCATGTGGGTTGTGGGGCGGGGTCCCAGGAGGACCTTGTGCGGGCAGACAGGGTGGCCCTGAAGGAGAGCTGAGTGGGTGAGGCCAGACCCCTCTGGCAGGGTCATGTGTACTCTCACACCACGGCTCACGGTCTCATTCCAGACCCGCGGCCAGGCCTGCCTAGGCTCATGCCCGGGTACATAAGTGTGCATTCACACCATGCCAACCCCAGACGCGGCCCTGCATGGGTCTACATGACCCCGCATACCCATGCACACCCACGGCAAGCACACGGGCAGGGCAAGGACCATGCGCGTGCTCACACAAGCACGCACACGTGTGCTTGCAGACACAGCACCCACAGCGCAGGCAAAAATATGCACACGCACGTTTTCTCAAGGCCTGGGCCCGTGAGGACGCAGACACAAAAGGGAAAGAGGCCACGTGGCCCATGGCTGAAGTTCCCCCATCCCCCTGGGGCAGGGGCCTCAGGGAGCAGGGTGAGGGAGGAAGCACAGTGAGTTGGGGGAGGGAGTAGGGGGAGCGTTGCTGGTGGAACCAGATGGCGGTGGGGGCGGCCAGGGCTCCAGAAGCCCAAGGGAGGGAGGAGGAGGGGGACTTGCTCAGCAACCAGGCTCCCGGCTCCCCTACCCAGCTCCTCAGTGCCCACAGTGTGGGCTCAGACCCTCCCCACCCTGGGGATGAGGACAGAGCCAAGGGACTCTTGATCCTGGGTGCACCAGCGCTGCCTGCGCCAACCCCCCCCCCCCACTCACCCACTGGTATGGGCCCTCACTGTTTGTCCTTCTGCACAAAGGATGTCAGCATATTTGAGCTCAAAGACCTGACTGCTTTGAGACTCCCCAGGCTCAGAGGGGGCAGCTCAGGCAGGCCCGCACAGGGGTAGGGACACTGGTGGTGCAAAGCTCCTGTTCCAGCCCCTCTGGACCTGGAGACCCTATTACTGTTCCTTGATCGCCTTTGCAGCGGCAGCTCTGTGGAGTCTGGTGTGGAGGTGTTGGATAGCCTCAGCCCTGTGCCTCAAGGCCTGCCATCAATGCTCCCCGGTTCCTGGTCCCTGGGCATCAGTGGGCAGAGCTAGGATGAGGGTTTTTTAAATCCAGCTTTCCCCAGAGCAGACCCTGCCACACCCAAGCAGATGCAGCCAAACTGCTAGGTCTGGGGAAGGGCTCCAAGCTGAGGCTGAGGGGTTTGCATAGCATGGTGGCCCCTGGGCTTCCACCACCTTCCTGGCGGTCAGGAAATGGCAGATGCCCCTTTGCAAAAAGCAGCTGCCCACCTGAACTACTCAGCTTGCATACCTCTCAGGACAGGGCACTCACTCACTAAGTTGAGCCTGCTCCTCAGTGAGAGATACCTCAAGGCACTTTGAAGGCTGATTGTGTCTGTCTTCACCAGCTGGCCCTCACATGGGGGCTGGAAGCCCACTGGCACCTTGGAAGAGCCTGGGGCCCCATCCTGAGCCACGCCTTGCCTGACCGCCCCTGCCCCCAAGTCCTTGCCGGGCCCTGCCTCCATAGCACATGTTCCTAGAGGTGCCATCAGAGCTCACAGCCCCGACTTTGGGACTCTGCTCCCTCTTTCCCCCTGGGAGGGAGAAACCTAGGCCATGGCAAGGAGCAGGGACAAGAGGCCAACTAGGTTTTCAGAGGGTGAAGCAGGTGGTGGGAGCCCAGGTGGAACTGGAGGGACTAGAGGGTCATATCCCACAGGTCTTGAAGCTTTGTCCTGAGATGGGCAAAGACAGGATCTGATTTCCAGAGAAGGTCCGTTAGGCTGCTGTGTGCCCAACAGAGGCTTATGCAGTGGGGAGGGGGACCGGGGCCCAAGCAGGGTGTGGTAAGGGGATCAGGAGGGACATGGCTGCATTTCGATTTGGATCTGGCAGAAGGCAGAGATGGTGGGCAGGGCTCCCGGCGTCTGCCCTGAGCAGCCGGCATGGGGTGCCCCTCCCCGAGATGGGGGTGCAGGAGGAGCGGCCACCGTTGTCGAGGCCCAGAAGACATCTGGGCGGGGGTGTCGCGTGGGCTGTGCGGGCTGAGCTCAGGAGAGGGGCCTGGGCTGGAGGACAATTTGGGAGTCGTGAGCGTTTGGGTGATATTTACAGCCCAGGAAGTGATGAGATCACCGGCCGGTGCTGGTGAGGGGCAGGGAGGGGTGGGAGTGCTGAGCCCAGGGCTGCAGGCTCAGCTCCTGTCTTCCCCCACCCAATCCCCAACCCTCAAGCGACTCCCTGCAGATTCCCTGAGGTGGGGTCCCTGCCCACCCTCGGTGGGCGGGCGGCTGAGGTCCAGCCTCAGTCTCTGGAACCCTGAGATCTGTGCAGGAAGCTAATTAAACCCATGAGAAGTGGTGCTGGGTGTCAGCACCCCTCACCCCAACAGTGGCTGCCGGTTTACAGTGAGTGCTCCTGGACTCCATCCAAAGATGCCAGGCCAACCACAAGGCAACCTGTGGACAGAGCACCCTTCACAGCTCACAGGTCAACACCGCCAAGAGCAAGCAGGGGAGGGTGACCCCTGGTGCCGGGATTTGCTGGGGGTCCATGGGGTGGGGTAGCAGCCCTCCTGGGGTGCCCCCAAGGGTCACTTCTCTGCCAGCCCTGATTCCGGGGCCCTAGGAACATAGTGAGGTGCCCCCTCAGGCCCTCTGGAAGCCAAGGGGTCCCTGAGGCCGCCCTGTGTTGCCATCCACCCAGGACCTGCAGGGTTGGCTCAGGTCCTGGGATAGAAGCTTCTGCCCCCATTTATCTGGCTGCCAGGGCTTTGCCCAGTAATCAAAAGAATTACTTTTTAATGCTTAAATTAGTTCTGAAATAACAGAAGCAGCAGAATGTCCAGCAGTTGATGGTCAACTGATGTCCAGCGAGACCAAGAACATGCCGGAAACTTGCTTACGGAGAAGTGTTTATTTGTTGGCCAAGCTGGGGCCTGGGGCAGCGGGGGGGCTCTCACAGCCAGGGCGCCTGCCCTGCTCACGGCCCTGCCCCAGCGGGGACAGCTCACACGCATTGCCTCATTTCAGGTTCTCACAGGAAGAGGCTGCTGACGCCCCCAGTGTGCAGACGAGGACACTGAGGCCGTGGGGTGGGCAGGGAGGCGCCTGGGCAGCACTGGGCCTACCCGAGGCCAGTGCGCTTGTGCAGACGCACCCGCTGCCCACACGGCTCGGCCCCGAGCGCTGTGGCCAGCACATGGCTTCCTCGCTGCCTCAGCAGTCTCGCCCCAGTGCCAGGACAGCACACGAACCGAGGAGTATTCTCTCTGCCTTGTGCCAGTCAGCCTGGGCTGTCCCTCGGCCTGAGGGCAGCCCTCAGCCCCGTAGGCAGATAGACTCCGAGCTGAGGTAGACATGGGACCACAATGATGCAACTCGTCCCCCTCCCAGCCAGCCTCTCCAGCAGCCTTGCTCTTGGTCCGCCTTGTTCCACAACCCATCTCTCTTCTCCCACCCTGGATGACAGGAGCCCTGGATGACAAGACTGGTCATCACATGCAGCACAGCCTGGCAAGGCTCCCCACAAAAGACATGGGCAGCCCCCGGGGGACAGCAGCATTCTGGTTGCGGCTGCCCGCCCCCCATGTGGCCAAGCTGGAATCCCTGAGGGAATCCCGGGATCCGGCTTCATCTCTCACTTCTTTCGCCCACCCCAGCTCCCAGTGCTGGAATGCCTCAGAATCCTCTTCCCAATACCCTCCCCTTTGCTTCAACCCTTCGCTCCAATTCAACCCTCTCCTCCAGGAAGTCCTCCATGATCTCCCAGGCCCAGCCAGGTGGTCACGGAATAGATCCATATCACCCAGACCTTGCACAGCCAAAGCTCAGGGAGGTCCAGAATTGGGTTCTGGCCCAGGGCAGGCAGGTCACCACACCTCACTGGCTCTCAGTTTTCCAGCCAGTCATGAGGAGTGAGTAAATCCTCACGGCAGGGGTCCCCACAGCCCACAAAGCTGCTATGAGAGAAGCCCAGTTCAGATGGACCACGGAGAGGCTCGAAGGCTGCCAGGATGGCTGAGGTGCCAACCAGTGGGGCTGGTTGATGTGTTCCTGCTACGCCATCCCAAGGCAGTCCCATCCTCCAGCCGACTCACACACTGCAGGCATGTCACTTGTCCCTCGGATCTCTGCGCAGAACACACTCTTGGACCCTCAGGCCTAGACAAGCCAGGGGAGTCTCCTGAGGCCATGCAGCCGGGGGCATGGCCAGGCCGGGCCACCTGAGCACCACTCACCCCAGTGGGACTGCTGGAGCTGGCCTCAGGGACCCCTTACCCTGACGTCATCCGGGTGCCCAGTCTGCCGCTATCCTGAGCATTGCACACGCAGCACTTCCTTCCTTCCTGCAGCCGACAGGGGGGCAGGGAGGCTAGGCGAGGACCTGCCGACAACAGGAGGGCAGCAGGACTCAAAGCCAGCTGTTGGGGTGACCTGGCCTCCTTGCTGGGGTGAGGTCTCCTCCAGCACGTGGCTGGGTTGGGCTCAGTACAGGGGATCTTTACGCTCTGGCCCAGGTTGGGGAAGGGCGGGGCCCTTTCATCCAGAAACCTCCCAGTTCACCATGCATTTATTGGGTACCTACTGTGTGCCAAGTGGAACTAACGGGACTCCTTCCTAGAGACCAGCACAGGTCCTGCTGGGGCCTCTACTGTCTACCCCCGAGCCACCTGGGCAGGAAGGGTCAGCCTGGGACTGGGTGAGGAGAAGCCAGTTACACAGGTCCGGCGTGTTGAATCCACACAGACGGAGGCAGGAGGGGGGAGCCTTCTGTTGTCCCTGCACGCGCCCCAGCCTCGGTTCCCCTAGACAAAGCACAGGGACAGTGAAAGTCTCCTTCCCTGGCCCAAGCCCAGCCCGCTCCTCTGCGGGGAGGGCTAATTAAACCCGCCGCCGACAAACACCGGGGAACTGGAGGCCTCCGATCTGTCTTCACAAAGGGCTGTGCTGAGATTTATGGGCAATAAAGGAACATCCATCTCGGGGCAGTCAGAGGAGCGGCAGCAGGGCAGGAGGGGTGGGGAGGGGAGGCAGCCCCCTCCCAAGGAGCATGCCAGCCGCATTTTGATGCCAGCAAAAGAGGGGTGGGGGCCAAGACTTCAAGGGATGCTCACCAAGAAGAGAGAGAAACTAATGTGAACAATTAAGGAATGATGAAGACCTTACAGAGAAAACACCTTGACACACACATCTCGGCCTGGGAGGGTCTCAGGGAGGCAGAGCCAGCAACGGGGTGGGGGGGGCGGGCAGCCTGACAAGGAGCAGCTCAGTGACAGCATGATGCCACACAATTATTTTTGAAAAATGATGGAACAGAGAGAGAGCAGAATCGGGGGGTGGGGGTGGGGGGCTGCTGTGGCCTCCAAGGTTTCAGGGGCCTCTGGGAGGGAGTTGCTCTATTGAGAGGGGCGGAGCTCAGAATCACCAGGGCCTCTGAGAAAGGAGCAGGTCCCTTGGCCACCAGGAACAGCCACAGCCACACCCATGCACCTGGAGGTTCTCACCTACCAGCACTCTCTGGCTCTCTGCCCAACCTCACCTCCACCCCAGGACCCCTCTCCTGTGGCTGGCTAGGCTCCAGTCAGGACTGGACCCTCCCTGCGTGCCAATTGCCCTGTTCATGCATCGGATCCTCCTGCCTGTCTTTCCACCCACCACTCAGCCCATCGATAACACCATCCCTGCTCTTCTCAATAGGTCCCACTCTGTCAGTTACGTGCTGGTTGGGGGACTGTGGTTTTCCCATCCCCAAGGTCAATATCATCCAGGACATGCTCTCCCGCTCCAACCACAGAAACACCCCCCCCACCCCCCGCCGAGAAGTGCAGAGGGACAAACTGGTCACAAGTTCACATCCCGGGCCAAACGGACCCAGAGTGACCACCCATGCTGTCCCAGTGGGGCTATTGCCCCCGTTTCTGCCTTGCCAAAGGAAGGCTGTTGGCCACCCTTCTCCCCACCCCCATCAACAGCTGAGTCTGGTCTGTTCAAGGGCCTGGGCCTGGAGGATGTGGATGACTTCAGCCCTGACATGCCTAAGGGGCAAAATGCCCCCCAAACCCGCAGGTTAACTGGAACACAAAGACTTGCAGATTTTCCCACCCCTTTAGGCTCATTCTGTAAAAACCATCCCCAATTAACACACCAAATAGAAGCACCCAGCACCAGCGCCGCATTCTAGAAATAGGACATGTGCTGGGGTGAGAACGGTGGTGGGGGCGAAGTGAGGGGGCGCCCGGCATCCACCGTCTCCACGGTAGCATCTCGGGAGAGTCTCAGTGTCCTCACCGCTGACGTGGGCATTCCAGACAGCAAGCATAGCGTCTGGCACCCAGTATTCCCCACCCAGTGAGCGCTACAGATGCTCTAAGACCAGGCTCTGAGGCCACCTCCTCCTGGAAGCCAGCTTTGACAGGACTCCCTCAGCCCTGGAGTCTGAGCCCTCACCCAGCGCTACATCCACTGCTGACAAAGCCCAGATTGTGTTAGGTATTGACTCAAACTCTCCAAATGTAATCCAGGGTGACCCTGTCTGCTCCCTGGGATGGGCAAGGGTCGGGCATGCCCTGGATGCTTCTGGAAAGGATTCCTTAGTCTGGAAAAGGAATGAGAACAAAGGTGACACCTAGAACAGCATCCAGCTTCCTGGGACTGTAGGACAAGCCTGAAACAGAACCAGGCACTGAGGACACTTGGCACCGCTAAGGCGGGACCCTGGTATCCACTTAGGAGGAGTCCGTTCCTCCTCCTGCTGGCTGAGACCCAGCCGCCTACCATGCAATCAGTCATCTGTCTCAGTCAGGGTCTCTCTCCTGTAGCTCTCAGGGGCTGGGACCCACCATCACCAGTAGGAGGAGGGGACTTGGAAGGACAAAGGAGGAAAAGTTGGGGCGGGCAGGGGGGGCGGCCAGTGCAGCTTGGATGGGAGACAGCTCTCGTCCGGGGACCCTGCACCAGCAGACCCTCATCTCTCACCCAAAGAACTGCTGAAAGCCAGTGGGGAGCTAAGGAGCAGATGACCCTCCAGATGTGGGGGTCCCAGCCCTGCCAGAGAAACTAAAAACCATTTCTCTTGGCCCTGTGGAGACCCAGCCTGTGGTCAATGGCATCCTCTCCTATGCGTGTCACAGCTGCTCATCCCTGAGGGCCCCATGGAAGGAGGGACTCACTCCTACCCACCCTCACCTGGCCAAGCACCAGGAAGGCCATCCTGGCAAAAGGAACAGCCTGTGCGTGGCCTGACACAGGACAGTAAGAGGCCAATGGCTTACCCTAAGCTTGGGGAGCCTCCGTGGGGGATGGGACAGGGCAGGGACCTGAGCCAGGTGTGCATGGGCTCACCTGACTTCCTTACCAGCAGCCTATGTAGGGTTGGGGCAGGGTGTCCCCAGGAAATCCAGTAAAGGGTGCTGAGCAGAGCCAGGGTGAGGCTGAGAACAGAGAGAGGTGACCCTGGACCCCTGTAGAAGGATAAAGCTGTAAGGTTTGCCTCACTTGCCTCTGGGGTCCCCAGGCCCCTTTGATGGGTGACTGCTGTTGCCTGACACAAAGCCTTCCTTGCTCCCAGCTGGCCTCTAGCTTGGCTGGCTGCCTATCAAGCTGGAGATCCGAGCAGGCGCTCAATAATGCAGGATTTGACTTGCAAAATTGGCGAAGCAGCGCTAATAAGAGGACGCACTCATATGGGAGTGGGGGTAGGAACCTGAAATCCAGGCTTTGAGGGCAGAACACCCCTGGCCTCAGGGGACCCTGAGCCTGCCACCCTAGTCCCTGCCTGCTCAGGGCCCAAGGGCATAGAGTGTTGTGAGCAGGCAGACAGCCCACACTGGGGCAACAGTGCACCCCACCTGCTCATCCCACAGCCTTAAGTAGGCAAAGCCACTGGGGCCAGGGGTGGGGGGCTGCAGGCCACAGCGTGTGGCAACTTCTCCTTCCCTATGTCCTCGTGAGGAAGGGGCTAGGGACACAGAGTGTGTCTTACTTGACTCTTCCTCATGCCATCTCTGTTCTGGGGGCCTCATACATCCCCCCTGTCCCAGCCAGGACCACCACTGCTGTGGCTCTGAGTGCGGGTCACCCTCAGTCTTTACAACAGCAACTCATCCCCTCTGTCTGGCCTTCTATGGGGACTCAGGGGCTGGCGGGGTGAGCCGGGCAAAGCCAGGAGCCTGAGTACCCTCAGCAGGGGCTGAGCTCAGCACATGGATGGGGTGACCCACAGGTGACATGTGGGGAAAGATGCTGTGTCTGGGTGAGTGTCCCCATGGAACAGGCCAAAGGCACATGGCTGGGGTTAAAGATTGAGGTCCCCTCCCTAGGCCGTGTGCAGGCTGAGATAGGCCTTGTTTGAGTTGGAGGGCCACAGACTACGAGGAGCTCCTTCATGGACCCCCTACGACATGTGGGGCCTATGGGAGGGGGACAGAGGGAGGAGAGTGAGGGGCTGGCCAGGGACCCCACGAAGCCCTAGGGTCTCAGCAACACATTCTCCTTCTCAACGTGTCCCCATCACAGCGCCGGCCACACCGAGTTGTGGGCCAGCAGAGGAGGACACAGTCCAGACTGCATATTGTGGCCAGCTGTTCATTTAACCAGGAAATTCCCCAATTACTGCTCTGTCACTGAGGCCGGCTGGTGTGCTGGCTGCGTGTGGCCATGGCCCAGAAACAGAGCTGATCTGGAACATCAGAGAGTGCAAGCAGGAGGCACAGGGCACCCGACAAAGCTTTGCCACCACGTGGCATTTTCCCAGCAACGGCTGAGTGGATGTGAGGGGTGCCTGGTCCCCAGTCCCCACTGTCCCCCGCAGGTCCTTGTTCTCCTGTGTCCTGCCCAAGGACTCTGTGCCCGCCCTCCACCTCCCCTCTGCACCTGGTTGGAGTCTGTACCCAGAGGACTCCCAGCACACTGGCTGAGGGGGCCAGCAGGTGTGGCAGCAAGGGGGTACCCTCGGAGAAAGGCTCTTTCGCTGGTACCCAGCATCGTCATCACTGTGCTGTTCAGTCTGCCTGCTGCCTTTGGTGTGCAGAGGCTGTGTATGGTTGCCCCAGGGCAGGCTGGGCCCAAGGGCGTCCCTGCACTCCGCCTGGCCTGCAGCACACCCCCACATTTCCCCTTTTAATTGGGCCTTCTCCCTGACAGAGTGCCATGCAAGCCTGTTCTGTCAATGTCGGCACAATCTTTGCTCACTGAAGCCTGGCGGAGTGGAGAGGCCGTGCAGCAGAAATAGCTCCAGGCCCTTGGGAGATGCGCAGCCGGAGCAGGGACGGGCATAGACCCCAGGTGTGTCGGCAACAGGCCTTCTTCAGGTCATGGCTTGGTCTAGGCTCCAGACACCTCCAAGGGACGCAGGGAGGTTCCACATCCAGCTCGGCCACATGGGCACTGGGCCAAGATAATGTGCAGGGTTAGCATCTGGTGGGGCACCCAGCCTGGACAGCGGGATCCAAGAAGACCCAGGATGAACTGCCATCCTTCCTCCTCCTCGAGGGCGGGTGTGGGGCCCACGTGGGACTTAAGTCTTCTCCCTCCGCCAGCCACCTTCTCCCTACCTGCCTAACACAGAATCCGCTGGTCCTTCTTACAAATGCAGGTCCGGTCTGCTCACAGGAGGGTGGGTTGGCAAGTCTGGGGACCTGAAGCGGATCAAGTACGCTCGGTGACTCCTATGACCAGGCACATCTGGGACATGGACCCCAAAATGCTGCCCTCCAAATGGAGAGATTTAACTAGGAAGAACCAAAGATACACACTGTGATTTTGTAACCAGGGAAACTACAGATGAAGACACTGAGAGGAGCGTGGAGGGATCCCAGGAGGAGACAGAGCAGGGCCGTGGGACTAGCCCCCTATTGGCCTCCTGCTTCTGGAAGGTGGTCCTTTGTCCTCCTCAGGCCTCAGTTTCCTGGTCTGTGAAATGGGGTAACAAAGAGACTCACAGCAATGCCTTCAGAGAATCATCAAAAGGCCCTGGGCCAGCTTGTCTCCACAGCCCAACCATGGACACTCCCTGAGAAAACTGGGCACTGTGGGCTGCACCCAGGGAAGGCCAACCACAGGTGCACACCCCACATGCACACACAGACTCTCATGCATGTACGTGCACAGTACACAGAGGGAGACCCCAGCACCACACCAACACATCCCCAAGCCAATCAGCGCTCAGGCTGGGATTTCAGTGGATTTGTTCTCTTCTGGGGTTCCGTGTCTGTGGCTCCCCTCCTCCAGCCTGTGTCCCCTTTGTCTTGGGCTTCCGCCTATCACCACATAGCCCACAGCAGCAGTCAGCAGCAGACACTTTGTCAGCCCAGGGAATCTTGCCAGGATGCTAGGGGTCTCCTCACAGGTCCCCCTGAGGAGACTCTAGCTCAGGACTTGAGCTCCTGCCCCAGGCTGCCCCAGGGTGGATTTCTCTTGACCAGCCAGCCCTGGAAAGCATCATTCATATCCACACTGGGTGTGCTATCACCTCCAGACACTCACTGGTGTTCAGTGCTGGGACACAGAGGTGGACAAGAGGGCCCCCCCTTTTTTTTTTCTTTTTAAGATTCTATTTATTTATTTGGCAGAGAGAGAGGGAGCATAAGTAGGGTACCAGCAGGCAGAGGGAGAAGCTGGTTCCCCACTGAGCAGGGAATCCAACCCGGAACTCGATCCTGGGACTCTGGGATCATGACCTGAGCTAAAGGAAGACACTCAACTGACTGAAGGAGGTCCCCATCTTTTAGCCCTCCCATCTGTGGGCTGATCCCAAGCAGGAAACTGTGCTCAACCTACAGAGTTGACCTCCTCCCCAGGGCATCACCCACCTTGACTGTGGAGTCCCTGGGCCCAGTTCAGGCAGGGAAGGTGGCCTGGAAGGACTTGTTCCCAGAAGGCTCCAAAAGCAAGGCCCCTGAAGTCCTAGCCCTGTTCTATGTGTTCACACACTCTTCGTTGTTGCATGGTGTGTTGTTCACAACTCTCTCAACATTAAAATCAGAAGCTACTGCTGAAACTCCAGCAAATTCTGACCCCAAGGGCAGTTGCTTCAGTGAGCAGTGGAATGTGGTAGGAGCAGCTCGCTTGACCTGAAGTAGGTGCCTAGCCATGAGGATCCACATCAGAGCAAGTGCTAGCCAGGAGCCTCCTGAGAGCTCAGGGGCCTCTCCAGAGATGGGCATAGAAGGCAGCTGCATGGCCACTCTGGCTCCCTGCTAAGTAAAGGAGAGATCAGGGATGAAGCCCCTGACCCAGCCGTAGACCTTGTCAGAGGGCTGTGGCCCCTGTGGGACTGTGGCACCCAGACACTGCCAGGTCCTTCCTGGGTCCTGGGGGCCATCCAGTGATGTGGTCATGCAGTCCAAGGCCCAACTCAGATGCCCGGCAGGGACACTCACAGAGGACACTGCCATGCTCTTTCTGGCCCCTTGTGGGACAGCATACTCATATGCCATTACACAGGGAGGACATAGGTCAGGGTGAGCTGCTGAGAGCTGACCGCAGAGCTGTGGCTGCCCCATCCAGACTCGCTTCCACATCCTCCCCTCAGGTGGCTCCCCGCCCACACCTCGGCTTCTCTCTGGCCAAAAGCTGGGCCACAAGAAACACCCAAGAACACTGGTCTGCTTGTTCCAGAGTCCACACTCAGTTCCCCTCATGGAACCTTTCTTTTCAAGACCCCAAGGTCAGGCCTGGACTTTGAGGGGCCCTAGTGGCTTCTCAGCCACTGTGGACTTAGACCAGGGAGTCCCCATGGTGAGCCTCAGACCAGAGTCTCCACCTTTCCCAGGCCTTCTGGCCACATAGTGCTGGGGTCCCTGACCCCCACCTACTGTCCCTCCAGAAGCCTTGTGGGCTCCTCAGTCCCTGCCAGAATCGCCGTGTGTCTCCTGTCTGCTCAGGAGCTGCCTCCCCAGCCTCCCCACCCTACTCCCACAGGGTGAGAATAGGACCGAGACAGGAGTAACAGGCAAGTGGAAGGGACTTGGAACCGTAGAGACGTCCCCAGGCAGTGGGCGCCTACTCCTTGTCCTTGTGGCATGGGTGTGGCCTTTGGGCCATTGCACACTGGGCTCACCCAGACAGCAGTCCCAGGCTCCAGGCAGGCAGCCAGAGACCCTGAGTGTGCACAGTCCTACACCTCAGAGGACCCTGTTCCAGACTTTCATTTTTAATATTCAGCAACTGGGGTGCCTGGGGCGCTCAGTTGTTAAGTGTCTGCCTTCTGCTCAGGTCAGGATCCCAGGGTCCTGGGATCGAGCCCTGCATCGGGCTCCCTGCTCGGGGGGAAGCCTGCTTCTCCCTTTCCCACTCCCCCTGCTTGTGTTCCCTCTCTCATTGTCTCTCTTTCTCTGTCAAATAAATAAATAGATCTTTTTAAAAATTAGTTCATTCATTCATTAATTGATTGATTGACTAAAATTCAGCAAGTAGTTATGAGCACCTACTGCACGTGCACATAGTTGAGGGAGACACTTTGTGACCTTCGTGACAGGCATAGGTCTGCCGAATGGAAGGAATTTATGGATGTCACAGGAGCGTACCCCTGGGCCTTTGCACCTTCCGGTTCACCAGCCCCACTCCCTCTCTGTGCACTCTCTCCAGGCACACATCTACTGCTTCTCTGGGCCTGTGCTTCCAGCCCACATTCCCAGCAGGGCCTCCCGGACCACCGAACTGCACCCCATGCCCTTCCCCTCCGTGGTCATCCCTGACCCCCTCAAATGCCCCATGTGCGCCCAGTATCAGCCCCATAGAGTGCTGCTCTAGCTGTATGACCACCGCACTCCTCCAGGCCAGTGTCCAGAGACCTCAATGACTACCCATGATAGCTGCCAAGGGGATGTGGACCTGGGAGTCAGAAACATCTTGGGGTCATGGAAGTGGCTGGGAAGACCATGGCCCAGCCCTCAATGTCATCCTCTGCCCATTCTGACCCTCAGCCTGGCATGGCCATCCCTTATACCGGAAGCCAATGGGAAGCTGAAGCCTAATAGACTCAGCACCCCAGGGAGGGGCTCAGATGCGCTGAGTATAAACAGCTGTTAGTTTCTTGGAGAGCAAAATAAATTGTTTTAATGGCACAGCAGTTATTCTCCACTGTGCAGCTTGGGACTAAGGGCCTTGGAAGTTTTGTGTCCTGTTAGTCTGCCTCCACCATGGATAGCCTAGTCAATCTTGGAAGCTTGGGTAAGCCTGCCCAGTGAGTGACAGACCCTGCCCAGAAGTGGACCAGGTCCCTGAGACCCTCACAGGAGCCCAAGCCAGGTCTGAAGTCTTCTTCCCTACCTTCCACCCAGAAGCCTACAGCTCTCATTCCCTCCTTCCCACCTTCAGCCCACCCCACTGCTGCTATACCGGGGAGTCTGGGAACCTGGGACACTTGCAGGGACCTGGGAATGCCCAGCCTCAGGGACCACATTACAGAGTCCCATGTCCCACAGCTCCTGCCATGGGGAGCCTTCTGGCAGCTCCTGAAACACTGGAGGGCGAGGGTGAGGGCCTCGGAGATGGGCAGCAACTGACCTTGGGCTTTGGGGAGGGTAAGCCAAGCACAGCTACTCGGAACCAATTATCACCGCAGCAGCTGGCCCTGCCTGCCCAGGGCCCCCGCTTCCTGCACCGCAGGCCTGATGGCAAGTTCTGAGTGAGCATCTATGCGTATGCTGGCCGCGGGGGGCAGGGCAGGGGCACATGTGCTTCTGGATACACGTGTCTGTGTGTGTATGTCTACATGAGTGGGCACATGTGTGTGCCCGTGTGTCTGCCTGGGAGTTCCTAGTGTCTGCCCTCTTGTGCTTGTACACCTACCTCTGTCTCTACCTGGCATCTTCCCCTTCACCATCCCATGGGTCCCCCAGCCAGCCCCCTGGCCCCCAGCTCCCCACCCAGAGCAATAGGGGAGGAGATCAAGACCCAGAGCGTGCACTTCTCCCAGGGGCCAGCTTTGTGATCCCGAGGGACCGATGGCCCCTCTCTGGACCCATTGATATCATACTGTCCCCTGCACAAGGTCAAATGTATGCAGGGCTCAGAGATTTTGTCCCAGTAACTTCAGCTCTAGAAAAGGTCTCAGGGTGGTACCCTGGGGAATGGGCAGAGGGTCCTAACTGGGGAGAGGTTTGGCTTGATAGCTGCCTGCACCACAGGGCACGGCAGTACCCATGCCAGGCGAAGAGCCCCTAAGCCACAGGCAGGAGGAGACGCCAGAGTTCTGGGCAGCTCAGGCCCACTTGGCCCTCCCCAACCACAACAGAAAAACATCCCCAGGCCAGCGTCCACTCGGCAACAGCACCGGCCGCGCGGCAGCCTCGGTGAAGACAGGAAATCCATACTGAGCTGAGCAATATTTCCAGCGAGGTCAGACCTGTTGGCGAGGCGGAGGCTGATAGCAGGGGGCTTAAGCCAGCCTGCCTACCCTCACCCGCTCACAGGCTGAAAGCCGGCCAAGGTGTCCGGGCCAGCCCTCCACATGCCTCTGCCCAGCCAGGCCATCCTGGGGCCAGGTCCTGCCTAGGGCCATCTTCCCTTGGGAGGCATCCAGCATAAGAACCCTGGGCCCGATCCCCTCTTACACGCAGCAGGGTCACAGGCACTGAGCCACTGCCTGCCCTAGCACGGGGGGGTGGGGACCCAAAACAGGGCTAGCCTTGCCAACTCAGATGGAGCTCATGCAGCCTTCTCCCAGCAGCCCCTTTCTCCCTCCCCTACCTGCTCCAGGGGCTGGCAGAGCTTCAAAGGCACCTGCTGGGACCCCTCCACCGCTGCCTGAGGGCACAGCTAATTTCTATAGAGAGCTGTAGTCTTGGACCACCTGTGCCCCAAGCTCCATTGGCAGTGCCACTCTGAGATGCTCCTCTGGCCCCCCAGACCCCTTGGCTGGGTGGGGTGACTGATGGGGATCAGGGTCCTCAGAGTTCCGGGAAGATCTACCCACCCACCAAGGTGAGCCCAAGTTGCCTGGCCCCAGGTGGAGGTGGAGTGATGCCTCTGGGATGTTTGTGAATGAACAATGAATGAGTGAGTGAATGAATGAATGAAAACAAGAATGAATGCCTCAGGTTGGCCCAGGTGATGACAGCAGCCAAAAGCTCCAGGATCCCATGGGTGAGTGGGGGGACCTCCGTTTAGGGCCCTGGACCCAGCTTTGTTTGATGTCCCTGTCAGTCCTTGTTGGCCACCGCAGAATGGCCAGGGCCTCTTGGCACCAATCCCCGCTGCACACAGTGGGCAGGGTACTCTGTGCAGCCCATGGGGGAAGTGGAGGCTGGGGTGGGAACTCCTGTCACTGCTCCCCAAGTGTTTCCCATGGTCACCTTCTGGCTGCAGGACCCCACCTGTTTGCACCTGGGGGCATGGCTGGCTCTTGCCAATGGACTGTGGGCAGGAGCGGGGTAGGACACGTCCAGCTATTTAGAGACCTACAGATTCTCCCTCCCTCTGGGCCAAAGCCAGTGAAATGGCTCATCAGCCTGGGTCAGCAAGTGACTGAGAACTGGGTCCTTCCACCAAGTGATAGGGCATTGAGTGTAAACAGGAAATCCTCCTCTGTTTCTTTAAGATTTGAGACTATTCGTTTTGCCAGCATAACTTGCCCAGCCTGACAGATAGAAAAGACAGCCACTGGGTGGGCTCCTCACCAGACACAGAAACAGAGCGAGGTGCCCCCAAGCGTCAAGGGTGGAATCCTCCCTCCCAGGCAGATGTCCGAGACGGTGGGCCAGCCGATGTCCACAGACTTGAAGCCTGGGAAAGTGGGCCCAAGAGAGGGGACTTGACTGGGGGCAGGCCCACAGGACAGGTAGGCAGTCACTGTCCCCTGGGCCTTGCCAGGGTAAGTGGCGAGCACTCTGTAAGACAGGGAAGAGCCTTGAGCTGCGTCCCCGTTGTGGTTGGTCTCCGAAGCTATGGCCTATTGGCTCAGCCGGGCTAACTCACCAGTGTGTCCACCCAGCTGTCCCCTGGCCTGAATCATGTCATCAGGATGACCCTACCAGCCTTTGTCCCTGTTTCCCTCTGCCACCCAGCTAACCCTGCTCCCTGCTCTCTCCTCCTTCCCCCACATCAGACACCACCCTCCTCCCTGGACCTGAACATAGAAGCCAGGGATGCATGTGGACTGGCCCCCAGTAGCGACCAGCCCCTGCTGCTCACTCCTGCAGGCTGGTCTGTGTCCTCTATCCCTGCTGGGTCCCACTTCCTACTGCAGCCTTTGCCTGACACACATTGAACAGTCTCGAGGGGGTGCTGTGGTCACCCCATTTTACACAGGGGACACCGAAGCTCAGAGCCACCGGCCCCCGCACCACAGGGTCTGCCACACAGAGGCCCATCGCCGGAGGCACCCAACTTCCTACCCTCAGGCCAGACTTGTCAAGAGCCCCGAGACCCCCATGGGGGGGCTGCTGTACCGCCTGCAAAGGCATGTTTTCATTAGCAAGAGATGAATAATTAATGCCGCTGCGCCTTTAAAACTGTTTTGGTTTTATTTTAAACCTTTTTTTCTATGTATAGAAACAGCACTTCCGTTAGGCACCAAATTTATATTTTAATAAACACGGCTTTATTTATTCAGTCCCTAGTGCTCCCAGGGGCCTGGGGCATCAGGGACCTGCCGGGCACAGCCATTGGCTCCCCAGTCGCACCAGTGCAGCCCCCAAAGCTCACAGTGAGGACAGAGGGCAGAGGACAGAGGTCATGGGCAAGGACACAGATCCCGAATGCCCCTCCTGGTTCCTCTCATCTCCTCCATTGCAGGCCTGGGATGGGGACATGGGTGATGAGGGTGGGAGGGGGGTGTTATGCCAGCTCTGAGATGAGCTGGGATAGAGCCCAGGGTAGGATGGATCCCAGGCGGAGTTCAGGTGGAGGCTGAGAGCTCCCTTGGCAGGGAGAGCATGTGATGGGGGACAGGTCACCTGTCCTAGGTGAGGTCACCGGCCCCAAGTCAGCACCTGCTTCCCACCATCCAGGAGGCCTTCCTTCATTCCGGAACAGAGCCTGGGAGCCAAGCTGGGGGTCTGGATAATTCAGCTCTGTGATTCGCTGGGCCTCAAGTCCATAAAGCTTGATTCCTTAGCTCTTTAAATGGTGCTTTCTCAGAGAGTAAGTCAGAAACACTTATTTTTAAATTACAAGCCAAGGAGAGTGTGGGCAGCAGCAGAAAAACAATATGCTAACACTCTCCAAATGCACCTTCCCAGGCTTAAGGCTCTGAGCACCAGGAACCCAGAAACTCTCCTACCCATCCACGGCCAAGGTCATGGAGGGGGTGGCCCGACCCCACTCTCTTCTCCTGCTGCCCAGCCTCATTTCCTTGGCATAACCATGATGCTGAACAAAAGAATTAGGATGTAGACATTTTTTATCTTGCAAGAAGTCGTCATTAATTTTTTAAAGTGTGCAATATTGTCCTCAACGAAACATGTGAAAAATGAGTTGTCTGTTCCTAATAAATATTTTCTAGATTAAGTATTTGTAATGCTATCAATTATTTATCTCCATATATGGAGAATGCATAATTTGTAATAAAGTGCAGAAAGGGTTTTAATTTCTCTGCACAATATATGAAATTGAGTTTTTGACTAATACACAAATAAATTGACTCTAATCCCATCCTGTCATGGTGTACGGTATTGTTTTAGGTATAAATCTCTTATTTTATAGATGTTTTCAAAAAATTAATCTCCAATATTTAAGGATCGGAGTAAATCTCCCTAACGGGGTGTTTCAGCGGGTTCCCATTTACAAGACTTAGTCATTTCCACATGCCCCCCTCTATCCCTAAATCGTCGACTGCACATGCCAAAATCTCGCGGGGCCTCCATAAACACTTACAAATGTTCATAATTTACAAAATAGAGGCTGCATCACCCATAATGAGACTCCGGGCCCCTCAACAGCAGGATGTTTGGGGCTTGGCCCATCCTGCAGGCGAGGTCCATGCGGTTCAGGGTGCCCGGACTGTTCACTGATGAGACCAGGCCCACCCCATACATGGGCAGTCCCAGGGGAAAAATTATGTCTGGGCCCTGCCTGTGTGGCCCGGACTCTAGGGGTGGGAGGCAGAAAGGGGTCAATGTGCCGGGAAATCAGCGGGGACCGGGAGAGTCGGCACGTGTCTGGGTGAAGGGCAAAGAGCGGCAGGGGAGAGAGCCCAGCCACAGCTCTTAAGCCATAAACATGAACTCCGCAGACATCCCGGGCACAGGGGTAGGCCAACGGAACCCAGGAGTTGTGCAGAAAGCCCTAGTCCTATTCTGGACACTGGAGACATCTACAGAGTGTGACCACCCCAGGCCCTGCTGGGCCAAGCCAGGAAGGCTTCCCAGAAGAGATGGTATAGTATAATAGAGGGACTCTCAGTCACACTGTGACTTGACACAGCTTTCTGTGTGACCCCAGTGAGTCTGCTGTTGACCTGGAACTCAGTTTCTCCACCTGGAATCAGAGAGCCCAGGTTCAAGTCCCCACAAGGCTGCAGGTTCAGGCTGTCCCCTCCAAGTGAGGCCAACAGCTCAGCAGAGTACATTGCTGTCGAGATGGCTGATACCCCAGGCATCAGGGTGGGCCCAAGGCCCAGGCAGGGATGATCCCAGTACCTCCTCCTCCTAGCCACATTGCAGTGATTGCATGGAGGGCGAGTTACATGACTCGAGCCTAACTAACTAAGATGCCTCCTTTTTCAAACGGAAGCAGAAGGGGATCCCCTTTCTCCCTGGAAGGAGGTCGGGAGGTGGCAAGTCTGGCACTATGAAGGCCACAAGTCCAGCTTGGGGATCAGCCAGCCAGGAGGGCTGACCATAGAGGGAAGTGGTAACGGGAGCTGGGAGGTGCCTCCCAGGCACTCTGCGTCCCGAGCTCCTATGTCCCAGAACCAGCTCATCCTCATGGTCCTGAGGCCATCCTGGGAGCCACTGCCCTGAAACACGTCCCTGAGTTCTGGGGTGGGGGCGGGGGTGTCCCATCAGAGCATGGGTGCTTTGGGGCCCCTAAGAGCACCGACTCAGGGAGCCAGTGCTGATGTCCTCCTAACTCAGGGGACAGGCAGGAGGGGCACAGAACCCAGGGGTCCGCATGTTAGGAAGTGACAACTATTGTTTCAACACGAGCCCCTGATCATTGCAGAGCCAGAGGGTCAAGTGTATTTTTGAAAACCGGGACTCAAGCCCAGAGAATCAAGAACAGGACGTCTATCCAGCTTACCACCCATTGTGGTGGAACACAGAAAGCCAGAATGCCAGGCAGCAAAAGGGTATAAAGCAGAGGGGTGAAACAGGCCAGCCACAAAAGGACACCTACGGTAGGACTCCACTTCCGGGAGGTCCCTGAAACCATCAGATTCATAGAGACAGAAAGCTGATAGGGGTTGCCAGAGGCTGGGGGCGGGGACTGGGGAGCTATGTTTAATGGGGACAGAGCTTCCGTTTAGGAAGATGAAGAGTTCCAGAGGTGGATGGCAGGGATGGCTGCCCAACCACGTGAATGTGCTTAACGCCTTGGAACCGGACACTTAAAAATGATTAAGATGGTAAATTTTATGCTACATATATTTAACCACATTAAAGAAAAAAAAGAGTATTTCCCCTCCAAACCTCCCCTCCCCAACATTATAGGTCTATATGCCACTGAATTTTTTTTCATATATAAAAATAGGTCTCTGGTTCATTCTAGATTTACTATGCAGAATCACCTACCGAGGAAATGTCCTGAATATGCAATCTTTAACTGAATAAATGGATCATTTTAGTTAAAAAAAAAAAGGAAGGAGAAGAAAAGAGCATAAAAGGCGCCCATAAAACTAGACGACTGAAGCAGGACCCAGCACCAGTCGTGAAGGATGTCGGTGTTTCCCATCGTCCTGGAAGGCAGATGTCCTCGGACAGGAACAAAGCGATGGAAGGCCATCTGCGCAGCCGCAGCAGAATTGGCGAAGGAGTGCCAGGCAGGTAGTGTTGAGAGGAAGGAAGCAGCAGGACAAGCCAGGACTTAGCTCCTGAGGTGCTGGGCTCAAGGCCATCGTGGCAAACGGGGCAGAAGAGGCATTCTCAGGGGACACAGAGAACAGGAAACAGAAAATACCTATATCGGAGCGGTCCCCTCCAAAACGGATGGTTCTTCCTTCTCATACTCTTTTTTTTTCTTTTTTTTAAAGATTTTATTTATTTATTTGAGAGAGAGAGAGACAGTGAGAGAGAGCATGAGCGAGGAGAAGGTCAGAGGGAGAAGCAGACTCCCCATGCAGCTGGGAGCCCGATGCTGGACTTGATCCCGGGACTCCGGGATCATGACCTGAGCCGAAGGCAGTCGTCCAACCAACTGAGCCACCCAGGCGTCCCTTCCTTCTCATACTCTTAAATATTCCCCCAAACAACAGTTGTAATGAAAGGCCGCAAGAACCACGTGAAGATGGGCTCCCTGGAGGGACCCAGCCTGGGACAGAGGGCCAGTCTTCTTGGGGCTCGGCTCAGCCCACCCCACCCAGGCAGGTCTCTCTGTCCCCTAGTCGGTGACAGGCTTAGATGGCTCAGTGGGGCAGGCATGGGCGGTGGGCCCTAGTGTTCCTCTGCAGACAAGGGGACTTGTTAGACACCATACTCCCCATGCCCTGGGCCTTCCCAGAAAATACACTGTTAACCATGCCTTTTATTTTCTGTATTCTGGTGCTTTGATCAGGTCCTGGCTGCCCCTGGAGGGACTGCACCTGCCAGGACTAGCCAGTCCCTAGATAGCAAACCACTCATCTGCGAGCACACATTTCACAGAAAAACCAAACAACCCAGAGTCCACTCCCAGCCACCTCCTCCATGGTTCCCCCACTCTGGGTCACTGCCTACCTGTCCTTGTCACCCAGGGCCGCGTACCAGACAACCAGGGACAGCCCCTAGGCCCCAGAGTGCTGATCACTCGAACTAGCCAGTCTTAAGGCTGCTTCCCCTGCAGGCTTCCCTCGGAAACCACAACAGAGGCTCCTACCCACAGTTTCCCTCTTCTGATCCACCTGCTGACCCACCTTCCCCGGGGGGCTCCCTGGAGTGCGGCAAGCCCCCTCCTCTTAGGCTCTGTGAGTAACCCATTATGTTCTCCATGACAATCGTCTCCTGGTCTGTTGGCTTTGCCAGAGCTGAATAATCATAAAACCTAGATTTAAAGCAAGCAGTGCATGACAACAGTGGAAGGGGGTGTCACAAGCTGCGGGTGGCCAGCTGTAGGGATGTGCAGGGACACAGTGGGCCTCATCCCTCTGAGCCAGCTCTTCCCTCACCTGGTGGGGTCTCTCGGGGACCACCAACTCCCCAGAATTGCAGATGGTCATGGGCATGCATGGGTGCTGGAAGGGGACTGAGAGCTCTGCCCGACAGAGGCGTCCGTGTGGGGTTTGGGAGGCTGTGGTGGGACCCTGAGCCCAGGCTCCCTGTGACTGCGGCCTAACCCTGAGCCCAACTGCTGTCACACTGGGAGGACCCCACAGCCCTGAGCTCTGGCACATCTGTCTGGCATGGAGGGCGTCTCTGAGGCCAAGGGCATGGAAGGCTGAGTAGAGTAGTTACCAGGGAAGCTACACAGCCTCAACTTCCCTAGCAGTCTCCCCATCCTCAGCTTGACAGGCAGAAGAATCTGTCCATGATGGTGATGGGCAGGGTGGGGCAGGAGGGGCCCAGGTAGAGCTGGCAGGGACCAACCGGGAAGCATGTGCCCCCTGAGCCGTTCCACCTCTGCCCTCAGCCTGGACTGCTGGATGGGAGCTCAAGTTTGCCAGCAAAGGATCCTGCCCTGAAGCCCCAGTGAACAGAGACCGAGGATGTGGGAGAATCTGGGGACCCAGGTTCGGGGATAGAGAAGCCTATGAGCCCAAGCTGGGTGTGCGTCACAGGTCTGGGGTGTGAGGGGACAGCTCAGGACAGGGGAGAGCGAGAGGCAACCTGCTATTGCCGGCATGTGGCTCCCCAGCTGCCCCTAACCCCGGGAGATTCTCAGAGCTTCGGTCAGTCCCCATGAAGATCTCAGGGACAGCGGAAGGGGATCCTAAACCACGGTCAGCACGTGCAGGGAGGCCAGCCATGAGAGTGAGCCCCAGGCTCCTCTGGCTGTTGGGGTGCCCTCCAGGAGCAGGGGCATGTCTACAGGCCCAGTGCACACAGCGGAGGCCCCCACTGACCGGCCTGCTTACCCATAGGTAGACAAGCAGAGGAGCCTGAAACCATGCTGCGACATCTGAAGGCCCTTGGGAACTGACTCGGAGCAACCCTTGAGTCTGCAGCCCGGGGCTCACTGGGGTCAGTAGCATTCAGGGGCCTCAGCCCCTCAGCACTGCTGGGCATGGGTGTTCCCCCCAGGCACAGGCAGGACTCATCCACAGACCCCGCCGTTCCTGGGCCCGTGGGTCCTCGGCCGGCCTGTGACCATGGTGCAAGGCCATGGCCCACAGCCCTGGCCTCAGCATCTCACAGGCCTGAGGCACTCCCTCTATGTCTCCTGTACCCTAGGTTGGGTACCTCGTGTGCCAGGTGAAAGGACTTACCTGACACCCTTGGCCCTGAGCTGGAATTTAAATCCCCAACTCCGATCCAAATCCTGGCCCCATTGGCTCCCTGCCTCCAAAGAGAACCCCCTCTCAGGTACCTGGAGGGGCCACAGCCCAATCTCAGCCTGCTGGCAGTCCTGACCTCCCTAGACCTTCGCTGGTCAATGTTTCTCATCTGGCCTGTGTGTGTGTGTGTGTGTGTGTACGCGCACGCACACATGCAAACTCGTGCACTAGTCTATGCTGGTACATGTGTGGACATGTGTTCGTATATGCATGTCCATGCGTGTGAGCATGTGTGCACATGTATGTAGACATCCAAGCTATGGCACCTGCCCCAGGGACAGGTTTCTGTAGGAGCTCTGTCCCCATGTCCTCGTGTCGTTAGATACGTGGGACATCATGGAAACAGATGCCCAAATAGGCTGAGACCAAAGCAGCCCCCACACTCACAAGGCACCCATGCCCAGTGCAGGGCTGCAGGGACATGAAGACCAGGCAGGACCCTCCTCCACCAACACCCAAGTCCAAGCTCAGGGTGTCAAGGTCAGGCAGAGGTAGGTGGACCCCAGGAAGGCCTCAAGTGGTAGAGTCTATTACTTAGAAAAGGACAGGCACTTCCTGTGCCTGAAGGAGGGCACTCCCAAGAGAGGGCACCTACCTTGGAGGACAGCAGCCCTGCCTACCAGTGAAGCAGGTCCCCGATCCCCAATGAACCACTCACCTGCTGGGGACAGAGACACAGGACTGGCAGGCACTAAGAAGCCTGGAGAGGCTGGAGGAGCCCAGTCTTTTCCCCCACATGGAGATTAGGTGCCATTAGTGAAATTGAGGCTTGGGGGTTGCAGGCCTTGACCAAAGAGCCAGAAATTTCTATGGGGCCTCAGAGGGCCCCCTAACTCTCAGAACCCCCAACAAAGGCCAGAAACCGTGGTGAGGTCCATGATCAGGGCAAGATCCCTTCCGTGGGAAAACAAGGGTGGCTGTAGGTGAGCTTAATGACAGGAAGCCCAGAAATTGCAAACACAGGATCCCAGTGGGGTACCAGATCTGGGCCCCAGGAAGAGCAGGTGTCAGGAGGAAACCAAGACTGGGAGGGCAGCATAGGTGTGGATAGTAGGGCTGCCCTTTGCGGGAGGTGGGATTTGTACCCAGCTACCCCTAGACTCCGTTCCAGAGCCCTTGTGGACTGTTGGGGAACCCAGGACCAACACCATCCTCTTGGGCCTCAGTCCCATGTGTGTGACCCCTCTGCACCCACCCTGCCCTGCGTAAGAACTCCCAGGTGCTGCTGTGAGCACCAAGACGTTCCTCTTGCCTTATAAATCAACAGCACAGACAATGCTCCGTCAGTCCCCCCAGCCACATATCTAGGATCTGGGCCCCGGGAACCAGCCAAAGTCGGGCAGTCCTGCTGTCCATCATGCCCTGCAGATAGATGGTGCAGGGCCCAGCTGGACACTCCTCTTCAGGCCAGCCCACAGCCTGTGCCCACCCTGGGCCCTCCATGTCTCAGTTTACCCTCTCCTGCTTGCCTGGGGCCTGCGGAGGCATCCCAGTGGTCCGGCATGGGGCAGGTGGAGGCCAAGTCCAGCAACCCACCCAGCCTCCCCCTGGGCCGGGACCCACTGCCGGCCTTGCCCTTGCCTCCTGCCCCATTCCCTGCGGGGCTGCAGTGCTGGTGATGCCTCTCAGAGCTTCAGGGTACACAGTGCTCCTTCAGGACTGCTGTGTCGCCGTGCCCCAGCCCCCAGTGCGATGCACCAAACAGCACCCTATTCTTTAAAGGCACACAGCTTTGAGGATGTAAAGCCAAATCCTCCTTCTGTTTCCTAGGAATGATTATCATTTTGTTTGTAAATCACAGAGCGTGCAGTTTGCCCCTTCCTGTCCTTCTCCCTTCTAAGCCTCAGGGGCAGAGTGGAGTTCACACCGGCTCATGAGACCTTTGGACAGCAAGCTCACAGACCTGCTGTGCCCTGGGCAGCAGAAATTTCAGAGAAAGCCTTCTGAACAGTCCTTGCTGGACTCCAACGGTTCCTGGGAGACCAGCCCCAAGCAAGGGCGGTAGGTGACGGAGGACAGTGTGTCCCTCCCACGCCTGGGGAGGCTTTCCAGAGTAGGCAGGTAACATTTAGCAGCAGAGCAGAATCAAGTAACGGCAATGACAGCAGAGCCACCTCGAGCCACAGCCAGCCACCTCGGTCCCTCTTCGCGGCAGCCCCAGGACCGGCTACAAGGGTCAGGATCTGAGCCCGGGCCACAAGTCTGGCGGGAGCAATGCCAGGATTCCAATCCACCCAGGCTGACGCCTGCTCCACCAGGGCTGTCACCCACCCCATAGGACGGGTGTCCCGCAGGCAAAACTCCTGCCCGGAACCACCGCTGGGTCTCTAAGCATGCGGCTTAGAGGGCCTAAGGCCCCCAGCAGCTGTGCCTATCCCCAAAGACCCTTCCTCTGGCTCCTGCCCACCCGTGTGGTCCCCGTCACTCTGGGCCGCCCCAGGCTAAAGCCGGCTCCCTGAGTGACAGCAATTAGGGCCGTGGATGGCAGAGCGGCCTGCTCCCCCCGAAGCACCTGACGCGGCAGCAGCTCCCCGGGGGCCGTCGCACTCCGGCTGCGGCTGAGGCGCTTGGAATCGCTGCTTTCTGCTGTAAAAATGGAAACATCCCCTACGTGAGACACAAGCTGGCAAGGAGGACGCCACTGTGAAATCTCGCACCCCGAGGCGGGCAGCGGCGGCGGCCAGGGGCCCGCCAGGCAAGAAAGGCTGCGCGGTGGTGGTAGGGGGGAGCCAAGAACTGGGGGGCGCAGGGGCGAGGCGCAGACCCCCCAGCCAGACAACCCTGCTGGGAACACAGGCTAGGCCCTCCCTGCCTAGAGCGGCCGTTTTCCAAAAACGCCAACGGAGCCAGCCGCACTCGGCTTCCAGCCCCCGCCCGGAGCCGGAAGAGCCGTGAGTGAGGTGGGCGAGCGGGCACGGTCAGGGGGGACATCACAATGAGAGCTGGAGTGACTTCCCTCGGGCCCAGAGAGGCAGGGCTGGCCCGGAGTCTACAGCTCTGCTGCCAGGAGGGGTCTGGGGTCAGCGATGGGGGTGTGGGTCACAAGGAGGGTCCCTGATCCACGCTTGGCTGTCCTAGCCAGGGCTTCAGAATGAAACACACAAGCTCAGCGCACACAGGACCTTAGCCCGGGTCTCCTGGACGCAGTCAGGATGGGGGGAATGCAGCATGGGGCACCCTGATGACCCCATCAGACAGCATTTTCCTGGCTGGGACCTTTCTTCCCAGCACCTCTGGGCACTGCTCAGCTGCAGGCTTGGCAGCTCAGGACTAAAATGTTCTTCGTGCTAACTAAACTAGCGCCTGCAAACACCCAGTAGTGCCAAGAGCCTGCGTTGTGCCTGTGAGCCCTCCCCCACCTGGCAGGGCTGTTCTCACCCCCAGATTCACGGAGAACAGTGCACGATGCCCGTTTGTTCTATTGCCGGTGGCCACTGGCCAGTGCAGGCCCTGGGCTGTGAGCCCCAGGTGGCCTGGTGGGGAGCGGAACCTCCCTTCGCCCACTGGGGACAAAATAAGGCGACGCCCGCTGCAAGGTGTGGTCGAGTGTCCCCTGGCAGGCTGGCACTGGGAGCACTTTCCTTGGGAGTTGCTGGTTGTCCTGCGGAAAAGAGGAGGGCCAGGGCTTGTCCTCTAGCCTTAGGGCCCAGGCCCAGCTCCCAGGCTGGTCATGACCGCCCCTGTCCACATCCTCTGGCCAAGAACTCCACTCTGAGCTCCCTGGTCTCCGGGGCACGCCACCAGGTACTCCCGCTTAGGACTGCCCCAGAGCTTGGCCAGACTTTTGGGCCCCCTAACTGTCAAAAGTAATTCCCTGGAGGGGCGCCTGGGTGGCTCAGTGGGTCAAAGCCTCTGCCTTCAGCTCAGGTCATGATCCCGGGGTTCTGGGATTGAGCCCCGCATCTGCTCAGCGGGGAGCCTGCTTCCTCCTCTCTCTCTGCCTGCCTCTCTGCCTGCTTGTGATCTCTGTCTATCAAATAAATAAATAAAATCTTTAAAAAAAAAAAAGCAATACCCTGGAAACCGAAGTCAGCATAAAGCCTGGACCACCCGCGTACTCACACCCATGTGCACCCTCACCAACCTTTGTTAATACCTACTGACTCACGCATGCACCCACACACTCATCAGAAACATGCGCACTCACACCTGTCCACAGTTACTGTGCACTTGTACTGACAGGCGTGCACGCTTATCACACACGTGCACACCCACACGCACGCGTACACCACACAGGCATGCTTGCACGCTTGCTCGCTCACGTCCTCGTATCCCCGAAACTCACGCCCACACATGAGGACGCCAGCCTGCTCTCGCACATGCAGCCTTGCACACACACATTCTCATGCTCACAATTCACATGCACACGCACGAGCAGGTCCTGGCTTTTCGTCCTCACTCAGGCCCCTTGTGCAGGCCCCTCGCCGACCTTGAAGGACAGGCTCCCCCTGCAGCTGCCACCAAGCGCCCTTTCCCACGTGTCAGGCAGGCAGCCAAGGGCCTGTCAGCTACGCCAGACCTTCCTCGGCACCCCAGAGACTCCGGGTGTGCCCTCGTCACCTAGGCAGGCCCTGGGCTGAGCGGTGAGCAGGTGAGCAGGGAGCGACTTCAGACGGCTGGTGGCCGGCCAGCCTATCTGCTCAGTTGCCCACCTGCTCAGTGACTGTGGAGACTGGGTACCCCGGGGCTGGGTGCTCTGGAGCTCTCCCTGGAACGGGCCCCCAGGAGGGTATGCAGTGAGGTGTGGGGCAGGCAAGGACTGGGAGGACAGAAATAAGGCAGTAAAGATGAGAGCAAGGCCCCTCCCCCACACAAAACTCATCCCTGAGTTGTTTTTTTTTTACCAAAGACCTGGAAGTCATGTGATCTAGAGAAGAACTCCCAACAAGTGGCTTTGCTAGCCTCTGGCAGCACAGGCCAGGAGGACCCTGTCTGGGTCAGGGTCCTTTGCCAAGACAGGGCAAGGGTCCAGGTGGATTCCTGGGGCCCAGGTGTTGGGAACCATACCGAGGGGCAAAATCAGGTGCAAAGCGTGGGCTCAAAGTTGTACGCAAACGCCACTGCCTGGGGCGGGACCACAGGTCATAGTGTGGCACTGGGGCTTCCCTGCTAGGGGGAGAGGTGACACCCACCCTCCTAGAAGGCCCAGCCAGGAGGGTCTCCTCCTCAGCCAGGGGTAGCCCTGCCCCTCCAAGCACTGGGCGGGAGCGTAGGGCTGCTGTGCAAACAGGGTTGGTAAGGTGAGACAGGACCAAGATGGGAAGGGAGGCTGGGGGACTTACTGGAGGTTACCGGTCTTAGTGCAGCTGTGCACGGAGGCTCCGTGGGGAGAGTGAGGGAAGCTACACAGGGGAAGGGAAGCCAAGCCGAGGGCAACCTGATCTCACGGAAGCACTGGGCACAAGTAGCATCCAGCATATTCTGGCTCTGGGCAGAGGTCAGCTCTTGTACCCCACATGGATCAGACACCACAAGCTGCCCTGACAGCACCCTACACCCAGGGCTGAGCCTAACCATCCTCCTGCCTGTCCAGCTCCTGCCCATACGTAAGCAGCCCCTGGGCACTTGGTTCTGAGCAAAGAGGCTTTTTAATCAACTTTGTGCTAGTTTTGCTCAGTATTCAAGGGACTCCCACCAAAGGCTGTCTACAGCTACAGGCCCTTCCCTGTGCCCTGGGCTCTGCCTGGCATGGCCCAGATTCCACACTCCAAGCTGCAAGGCCTGGTTCCAAGGTGGCTGTCCATGGGGGCTTCCCGCACCCCCAGGCAGAAGGCCAATCTCCTTCACACAGTGGGCTCCAGATGGGACCATCCACCACCAGGAAGTTCCAGCTCTCAAGAAAGAGGAGTTGCGGATGCCTGGGTGACTCAGTTGGTTAAGCAACTGCCTTCAGCTCAGGTCATGATCCTGGAGTCCTGGAATCGAGTCCCACATCGGGCTCCCTGCTCGGCAGGGAGTCTGCTTCTCCTGCTGACCTCTCTCCTCTCATGTGCTTTCTCTCTCCCATTCTCTCTCTCTTTCAAATAAATAAATAAAATCTTAAAAAAAAAAAAAAAAAAAGAGGAGTTGGGGTCCTAGGACAGCACCCAGGACCACCCATGCCTATGCTCACAGACCAGCGAGTGAGGGAAAGCCCACCCAGCTCTTGAGGCCTGGCTGGGGCAGGTGGAGTTTCCAGCCTGCATGGCAAGCTGTCCTCATCATCACCTGGGGGAACCCAGACCCCCCACAACAAGAGTAGACCGAGGGAGCGAGTTGGGGGACATGGTGCTTACCACAGCAGACAGAGACATGCGGTGCTTCAGGAACAGAAGGAAGCCAAGCTGAAGGGGTGACTCAGCCAGTGGTCGCCCCCACAGTCTGGGGGTCTCTGCTTGCTTTCACTTTCTGACTGTCACATGACTCCCAGGCCTATCCAGCTTTGAGGAGGGATTGGCCTGGGGACAGGGCCTGGGCAGAGGTGGTCAGGGCTGGGGATGGATCTACCTCCTTCCCTCCCCATTGCCTGCCATGGCTCAAACATCCAGAGCTCGAAGGCCAGAGACTCCAGGGATGGAGGCCTTGGGCGTGAAGATGTGGCCAGCACTCGGTCTCCATCTTCCCTGGACACTGGCCTGACCAGGTGGTGGGATGCTTTGCTCTGGTTCCCATCCCTTGAAGCTCCTGAGGTCGCCCAGGGAAGCTGGCCTTCGGCATGCCATTTGGTCTCTCAGCTCAGGGTTTCTCCTGCGGTCCATGCAGCCACTAGGAAAGGGCAGGCCCACAGTCCAATTGGGAGGGACCGTCAGAGACCACTGGACAGGGTGTGCACAGGGGCCTTGTCTCACCCTGGGCCAAGGTCTGCAGCCTGGGTGTGTTTAATCAGGGGCTGGGGATGCTGCTTTAAGGCCTCTAAGCATTTGCTGGGCAGGTCGCCAAATGCAGGGGGAAAGTAAGGCTCAGACACACATTTTGACAAGTGCCAGGATCCCCAGCCAGATCCTCAAAGTGGGGGGCAACACAGAACTTCTGGTAGGGGGGAGACCAGTCTGGGCCTGGAAACCCCAGTGATTACCCCGCCTGGCTGTCACTTACGTCACCACGGTTTTATTTGTGCCCCGTTTTGGGGAAGGGCACCGTGTGCTGGGAGATGTCCAGTGAGGAATTTAACAAGGCCAATCATGCTGGCACTATCCAGGAGCCCCCAGATCACAGGGCGTAGAGTGCCTCTTTCCCAGGATCCAAGAGAGGCAGTCCCTTCTAGGCCCCCCTTGGAAAGGGCTGAGCAACTGCCTTCGGCCTCCTGGGCCCCTCACGGTCTCCCTGAGTCAGGCTGGGGTGGGCCTACAGCACCAGCACCAGGCTGGGCACTGACTAAGATGCCCTTCCTCAGCCACTGCCTGCCACATCACCGGCCATGGCTGCCAGGCCCAAGGTAGAGCACAGTGGAGACCACACTCCTGCCTCTCAGGGGCCTGTCCAAGGCGCAGAGCCACCTGAAGTGCCCACGGGTCACTGGCCATAGTCTTAGGCTCCTGCTGCCAGAACAAGCGAGTGGCCATCTTTTTTCTAACTCAGCCCATACCTGGCTCTACAGCAGAAGGCAGACGGGAAGGCAGGGCGGGCACTGCAGACCAGGGGCCCCAGCCAAACTCCAGCAGGCTGACAGGAGTGTGCATCGGTGAGGCTCTGCATACCAGCCGGGCCTGTCTCCGTTGCCACCGTACGTCCTGCCGAGGCTTACCATGCTCTCTTCACCACAGGGCTTGTCAAATGCATGAATGATCGAGCAAGAGGTGAGTCACGGGCTCCCCTGAGCTCACACTAAGGCCATCAGGATGCAGAGGGGACAAGACTGGCCAGTTCACACAACTGATAGGGGAGGGAGTTAGCCTCCCATCCCTTGCCCGGTCAGAGAAGGGACTTGACACAAGATCCGCCCCAGAGACTAGGCTGAAGCATGACCCCACCTCTGTCCCCAGGACCACCCCCTCACTCCCACCTCTGTCCCAAGGGCCGCCCCTGCCCAGGAGTTGATCACCTGATTGAGAGCAGCATTTAAGGGCCCAAGGAGAAAAATCAATTCTCCTGGTTCTACTCTAATCCATCAGTTCCATTTCTGATCAATTTCCTAGTGCCCAGGGTCAGCACGGGGCTATAGTGCCCGGCGCAGATTAGCTCCTGGATCAGGATGGCTGAGGTGGCAGGGGCTGTCCCAGGGCCTCAGCTCCTCCCCATGGCAAGACCACCCCAAGGCCAAGGCCCTACCTGTCAGGGGCCACCCCAGCTGCTCACTCTCTCTAAGGCAAAAGTGACAACCTCAGCCTCCCCTGGGAAGGTAGGAGGCATCGCACAGGTGGGCCTAGAGAACCAGAGCCTGAGAAAGGAGTGGATGTGCTTTCCTCTGGTTGGAGGTTTCAGGCTGCCACTCAGGGAGGCCTGCAGAGCACTGAGCCAGAGGGCCATTGAACCAGGAAATGGCTGACCCTCCTGAGTTTGACTGACCAGGAAGCAGACTCCAGGCCCTCTGTGGACGCCACCATGCAGTGACCCACAGGCACAAGGCATGACAGAGGCCCAGTGCCCCTGAACCCTCCCCTTCTTGGCCCCTCCTTGGCCTCCTCCCAGCCTCCCTAGGCCTTGAAACCACACGGAAGGTGCAGGGGTCTTGGGCAAAGCATGTGAGGGGGCAGAGTCAAGGTCCCAGATAAAGTAAAGGAAAGCCCCATGTCAGACAGGGGCTAGCCCAAGGTGGGGCAGGAAGAGGTTGGAGGGCACACTGTGTGCCCAGGATATCTGAGCCTGTCATGCTCAGGGAAAGGACCTTCACAAGGAGGGACTTTGTCCCACCGCCCCCACCCCCCTTACAGCCACCAGGCCCCACTAAGGTCCCCCACACAAGCCCAGACTCAGGGCAGGCTTGAGCTCACCCAGCTCCCCAACCAGGGGGGCTAGGCTGAGTCTCTAGCTGCTCCCCACCATGACCCCTGGCCCACAAAGCCTGGTAGACCCTCAGCCGGCCTAAGCCCCCACTTTACCCCTCAGGCACAGTTCGTGGTCATCAGTGGCCTTCCTGTGCACAGAGGTCAGACCCTAGCCCTGGCCCCACCTGCTGGGGACCTGAGGGAGCCTCAGCTCCCTCACTGCGATCCAGTGACATTGTTGGGGCCCAGATTAAACAAGTTGCTGTGGCTGCCGCGCTGAGAACCTCAGCGGAACAGGCCAGCGCTGGAGGACGAGTGGATTAGACGGTGGTCAATATTTGTGGAATTGAATTGAATCCATCATCTGGGAGCCGTGCATGTTCTGGTTAGTTCTGCAGTTTCTGCCACGGACAAGCAAAACCCAGGGCACGGGCCCCTCAAAGGCCCCAGTTGGAGCACAGTCCAGGAGCAAGAGGCCCATGGGAGCCCCGTGTCCTGCGGCTATGGCAGGCTGGGCTGGGTGGGCAGGGGGCTGAGGACAGCATGGGCAGCTAGGGGCAGGAAGATCTTGGGAGTGCCGGCACAGTGGGGTGTTAGGAGGGTTCAGTTGGGATCTCAGGTTCGAGGGGAATCTGCCCTGGCCCCTAGTGTGGCTGAGATCCCACAGCCCAGGTCCCACCCCTCTCCTGGCTCTTACAGGTCCTTTAGGAAACGGGGTGTGTTGGGTCTAGTGTCCCGGTGGCCAGACCACAGGGCTGCCCCATGTATTGTGCTGGTTCCCATTCAAGACGGACGGACAGTGGGGACAAGGTGGGAGCGGCGCCCTGGGGAGGGGACCTGAGGCCCTCACCCAGAGCCCACACTCGCAGCCCCAGTTCCTGGCCTCAACCCCAGCCACGGATCGTCCTCCGGCTGGTGCTGCCCACCCCCAACCCCCAAAACCCAAATTGGATTAGTTGTGTTTAGAAAGAGGCAGAGCTGCTTGTATTTGAGCAAAGGCTCAGCAGATTACGCTGGGCCCAGAGGGGGCCTGGCTGCAGGAAGGGGGTTCGACGCAGGAAAAGCTGCACCGGCACGTGTTCGTCGAAAACAAACTCAAGGGGATGATCTGCCTCAAATCGGCCTTCCGCCCACCCTGCAAACACCCTCTCGACTAGACACAGTTAGGTCTCCACCACTGGGCGCCAAAGCTGCCCGCGGGAGAAGAGCGTGGTGGCTGACGCGGTGGCAGTCACTTCATGTGCCTGTGACCTGGGTGCCCGCCCATCACACCCATGCCAGCAACTGGGAAAGCCTCAGACAGGCAGAAGTCCCAGAGGCCAGACCTGGTCCAAGGGCCCTGAGCACAGGCCTGAGTCTGCAGGGGACACTGAGGCAGAGCCTGTTGGGTGAGCTGTGGAGCTATATGGCTATTTCTGGCAATAGGTCCGGCGGGGGGGAGGAGGCTTTCTACCTCACCATCCCCAGGCCCCTGCCCTTGGTACCAGGAAATAACCCACTTGTGAGCCCCCCTAACCCTGCCTGGGCCAGCCACAAGGGAGGATAGCAAACATTTATTTGATAAAAATGCAAATAAAATCCTTCCACTATAAAGATCCTGTCTGGTTTGGGGAGAGTAAAGTGAGTAGGGAAAGGGGGGTGTGGGGGGTTGTGAACACCTCCCTTCCTGGGAGGAATGCCACCTGGAGTGGCCAACAATGTGGTCACGGACACCCCTGTTAACAATAAAGAAACCCTCAGAGAGGGGGCGTGTCCAGGCCTCTCGGTGGTCTAGGCTGCCCATTTGGGCTGGCAGGTGTCTCTCCTGCCTCCAGATCCAAGTCCAGTGCCCCATTCCCACCTGAATGGCTCTTGGGGGTACTCCACCCTGTCCCTGGCCCTCCTGTGTCCTTGGGCCGGAGAGTGGTCCCCCGGATGCTGGAGATGGGATAAGGGGCAAGAAGAAACAGAGAAGAGAGAGCATAGAAGGGATGAGGACAGATACATCCATCTGTATGTGGATGGGTTATTTCCCGGTACCAAGGGCAGGGGCCTGGCAGATGAGGGGGCCCTCCTCAGAGGGAAGCTGAGATTGCCAGAGGAACAGGTGCTCAGAGCACCACAGCCCACCCCCAAATTCCCTACCTCTACTCATCTCTCAGGGCTCATTGGCTGAGAGTAGAGCCTAGAGGCCCAATGGGGACTACACCCAGCCCAAAGTGGTGGGGTTCGGGGGGCAGCAGACGGAACAGAGCTGTGAGGTTGCTGGGTGGGTGGACCGGGTATGAGTTGGGGAGCCAGAGGTGAGCTGGCCCTGGGATCGCTGAGCTCTGCTCCTGGGAACACTTGCCCCAAGGTATCTGGGATCGCTGGGGCCCCAAGCTGGGGTCCCCGAGTCCCCCGGCTGGTTTCCCAGCTCTCTGCAGCCAGCACTGGGCCACCCGCCCCCTGCCCCCCACATACCCTAGCCCTGGCTGTTCCCCGAGTGAGCGACGGCCATCAATTATTCAGCTGCTGCATCTCAGCCCTCTCTCCGTTAGTACCTCGTAAAGTCAGCGAAGATAAATCTCTCGGCTTGCTTCCGCCGGCTGACAGGGAGCAGGCAGGTGCCTGGGCGATGAGGGCTCAGCCCTGGCCCCCGAGCCTGTGAGGAGCATCCCCGGCGGCCTGCACGGCTCCTCAGCTATTAAGCCCATAACTCAGCGGAAGCTGAGCTGGGCGCGCTGCGTCTCGGTTCCTGTGATGAGGCGAGGTCCGCCCACCAGTCACAACTGCGCCAGGCCATGGGCAGAGTGACACTCCAGCCGACAATGGGGCCACTTCAGAGGAACCCATCCGGTCTCAAGAGCTGCGTTTAATTCTGTGCCTGGTGGAAGGTTCCTGGGCTCTGGCTTCCCCCTGACTGCCCCCAGAGGACGCTGGGCAGCCAAGGAGCACAGACACAGGATCTGCAGAGGCCAGCGAGGATTGAGGACAACTGGGGCACACAGTGAGCCCTGTCTGCAAGCCCCCGGCCATACCCAGGATGATCATGGAGATGACCCTGGTCACCCCTAGGGGAAGAGGCAGTCCCAGACACACCTTTCAAGAGAAGAGCCATCTGCCACCATGGTGAGCCCCGGAGCCTGGGTTGGGTGTGGGAAGCTGCCCAGGAAGACCAGTGCCTGCCCGGGCCACCCCGGGAGGAACCCTCACAGCCCTGCATCTCTAGCAAGGCACTTGTCCCAGTGAGGAAAGATGGACAATGAGGTCATGGAAGGTCCAGGTCAGGCCCCTGCCCCTCCGCATAGCTGGGAGAGAGTTTGTTGACTGAGTCCATGACCCCTCTTCTCTGCAGGATTTGGGGTGGCCTCTGCAGTGCATGGAGTATGAGCAAAGGGGAGCAGTCACAAGGCAGCAAGAGAAGGTGGGCAAGGGAGGTGTGGCGTGGGGACGAGGGCGGGGTTTTAGGAGTGGATCCCACTCCGGGCAGAGTCACGCCCACCCTGTGGACCTATCCCATGGTAGACCCGCCCAGGGGCCCACTCCCAGAGCCCTTGGCTGCGTGGTGAGCCAGAGCTCCAAGGATCCTCGTTATTCCGGGCCAGGGGAACTAAAATGCCTGCAGAGCAAAGGGGCACAGCCCAGCTGTGGCGACTCAGGCAGTTGGAGGGCCTGCCAGGCAGCATGGCCCAACTGGCCTTCCAGCTCCTGGGGGTCATTCCCCTCCCCACTCCCATCAGCCCTCACAGGGCAGGGGCTGAGACCCGGGTAATGAGCCCGGAGGTGCCACCAGTCCCCACAATTAGCAGTAACGAGTTGACAGGCGCCGGATGCAGGCCACAGGTCAAGTGCTAATCGAGACTGCTAATTACCTCGACAAGGCTGGGAAGTGGAGCAGTCCCTCCCCTCCGACCATTCATCCTCTGGATGTGGCTCCTGCATCACCACCATCACCCCTCCCCCTCCCCCAGAGCTAATGGGGTTGCATTTCAGCTATAACCACAAGGCTGCTGCACAGAGAGAGGCTGGGCCGGTGAGGGACACCCAGAGCCAGGCTGGGGCTTCAGGGTCTATCCCTGACTGGCACCCAGCCCAATGGCCATGCTGGCCCGCTCACTGGGTCCCTCTCAAGGCACTGGCTCTGGCTCTGGCTCTCCATCTCACAGTCCTTCAGGCTGGGTACCCCAGCAGCTGTCCCAGGCCTGTTTCACAGCCAATCCAATTCTGCAAACTACGTCGAGCTCCTAACACTGCCCGCTGGACACCAACCACCCCAGAAACCTAGCCTTCCTCACCCGCCATCCTGCAGCCCAGACAACCGCGGGGCTCATGTCCAGCTTTTGTACCGACCACCTGGTACCTGCTTCGGCCACAGCTTCAGGCTTATCCCCAGTCCACAGACCTGTCCCCTCTCTCCCTCCAGGCCCCAACCTCTGTTAATGTGACCAGGGATGGTATTTGAGAAGTGCCCAGCCACATAGGGACTCATGGGGCTTTGGAGGCTGATTCCAAGTCTTTCTTTTCTGCCAAACCGACCCTCCACCTGACCCTGAATCATCAGGTTTTGTGGCCAAGGACAAGGCCCATCCATTTCAATTAGGACCCATGTCATCCCGTCTGTGTTCAGGCCTGGTCTCGTCCCCACCCGTGCCCCTTGGGCCATGCCCAGCTTGGTAGTGCCTCCACGGTGTCCCCTGGAAGTCTACCTGGTGGGACTGCAGGGCAGGAGCTCACCCCTGGGGGCCTGTCTCACATCCCATCAGCTCACTCTTCGGGAACATCTCCCTCAGAGGGGGCATAGCATGCGTCCCCGTCCCTCACCGCCCATCAGCAGGGGTGAGGGCATTGGTTCCAGGCTTCTCCTCACCTGCCCTCTTCTCCAAAGGGGAGGGGCCTCCCTCTGGCTCTGTTTGCATGCTGGCCCCCCCTCTCCAGAGCCCCTACAGCCTGCCAAGGTCGGCGGCAGCAGGAAACGCCACCAATGGGCCCCTGAGCAGCTACAGAGATGAATTACGTGGAAGGAGGAACAACCCGTGTCTGGTGCCGGCTTGGAGGGAGCCGCCATCAGGAAGAGCTCATTTCAAGAGAACATCCTCTGTCCTCAGGAGAGAGGGACCCAGCTGCCTGGCTTCCCAGAGCACAAACGTGCCTTCTGTCAGCTGCATTACAGCAACTTCCGCGACTCGATTGCCCTTCAAGGGTGAGGGGATCAAGCGTCCATGCATATGGGGGAGGCGGGGCGTTAAAGCAGCTAGATCCACACAGACCTGCGCAAGCCACTCCGGGCCAGACCTTCGTGGCCCAGAACCGACTGCGGGACCCCGCGTCCCCTCGCCCTGGGCACCACTGCTCCCCCCTGCCCCCACACAGCCCACCTCACAGCTTCCTAAATCAAACACACTCCGGGGCTGCGAAGGCTCTAGCTCGCGTTCCCATGCTGGCCAGCAAGCAGGGCCAGTGGCCGCTCTGGGTGGAGATCTGTCTTCAGGGGCTTCCTGTCCAGCCGCCGCCCAACTCTGCCACCTCCCTCCTTCCCTCTCTTGCCCTACTGCCTGCTCCAGGTGATGCGAACGCCTGACATGGGGACCAAATGGGTCTCCTCAGAGCACCGTCCACTTCTCCCCTCCCTGGCCAAGTCCCGCGCCACCACCGCCTGCCCGTCGTCACTCCGACAAGAGTTTTCTGTCACCCCCACTCACTCAGCCACACACCCCTTCCAGGCCCCAGCTCCGACCTCCCCATCCTCAGCCCTAACTCCACACCTGCTTTCTTTGCTTTGCACGTCTGCGCTGATGTCCCTGCCCTTCTGGAGGCCGGGGTCAGGTCTGTCCCCTCAGTGGCCACAGCACCAAGGCTATCGAGAACAATTTATGCAGGAAGGTGGGGAGGAAGGGCATGCAGGGCCCACAGATGGGAACAGAGGGGTAAGGTGCTGCAAACAGAAAAGAGATGAAACCGTGGAAAGGAACCGGAAGTAAGCAGGCAAATATTGACGGAACCCCCCCATGGGAAAGAACTTTCTAAGAACAAAGGCGAAGATAAGTACACTTTGTGTGAAAGCTAAATTCTCAGGTGGCTCAAAAGAAACCAGGGAGTTCAAAGAAAAGCAATGAATCGGGCAAATTTTTGACACTAACGTGACAAAAAAATTAATACCATTAACATAACACAAGCTTATCCAGAGCCAAAACACCAAGGACTTGAGAAAACTGCAGATGAGGCAACACTCTGAAGACGAGCCCCATCCAGTGCCCTCACCCCTCCGGCCAGGTACTGCGGGAACCCCTTGTCCAGCGAAAGCGGCTTCAGCGGGCCAGGTGTTTGGGGCCCTGAGTCATGGGGACTCCCACCCCCTTCCTGGACTCTGTGCTCATGGAGTGTGCCTTGGAGGGGCAGACCCAGCTATGTGGACTCATTGTGGCCCCAGCATTTACTTGTCCCTGCAGAAAAGGTGGAAATGGCTAGAATATCCAACAATACAGAGTGAAAACAAAGACCAGACAAGCGCAGAGTCACACATGAAGTAAGGGTAAGGAGTGTGTGTGCACACCCAAATCGGGAGGAAAAAAATATACCACTGTTAACCCACGGGGGTCTCCATTCTTTAGATGAATGACATAAAGCATTCAGATACGAGGAGGAGGTTTCTGGGGCGTGAAGCTCAGGGCAAGAGAGCGTGGGTGCTCTGACCGAGGCCAAAGCAAAATGTCAGCACTTCTGCATGGTGATGTAGGTCCCCAAGACTTTCCCAGGCTTGGGTCATTTCTGGGGGCACAGCACAATCCCTGGGTGAGGGGCAGCTGTGTGGGGGAAGGATGAATGGACAGGTGGGCAAGTGGTAGAGGATGAATGAATGAGTGGACAGACAGACAAGTAGATGAGTGTACAGTTGGGTAGGTGGTGGGTAAGTGGACATGCGAATGAATGGAAGGGTGTATGGAGCAATGGATGGATGGATGGATGGATGGATGGATGGATGGATAGACAGGTAGATAAAAGAAGGGATACAGGAAGGGATGAACGGATGACTTGAAGGATGGGCAGAGGGGTGTGTGGAGGGATGGTTGGGTGGGTGGACAAGTACGTGAATAGAAGGATGAATGGAGGGATGGAGGAAGGGATGGATGGACAGATACATGGATGGTTGGAATAGGCAATAGATAGACAGACAGACAGATGTGTGGAGGGATGGTTGGGTGAATGATTGGGGGGGGTGGGCAAGTAGATGAATGAAGGGATGGGTGGATGGGCCTCTGGTATGTGAGGTATAGCCAATGGCCCCTCCTAGGCCTATTCTTTATCCCCTCCCTGCGAGGAACTCCATTGGAATCACCACTTTTCAGGAGTGAAACATTCCCTTTGTTGTGGCCTCTGCCTCAGCATCTCCCCAAACCAGCCCCTTGCCTGGGGGCTGTGGCCCAACCCTCTGCCATGAGCCTCAAGCCTCGGATCCCTGATAGCTAACTCTCCCCTCTGCCTGCCCTCTGGGCTGCTCCGTATGCAGGAGGACAGACCCCAGCATGGCCACCATAAATCTTGCCCCCCATCCTGCAGCCAATCAATCACTGATCAGCTTCAAAGGCCCTAAATGTCTCAGAGGCTCAGCCTGCGCAGCCGGCCGGCCCGTCCACGAGAGCCACAGCCGCAGCGGGCCCTGGATGCCGTTGGCTACATATATTGAACTTGAAGCATCAGATTACATGTTTGTTCAATAGCAATAAACTCCCAAAGTTTTATAGGGTCATAAAACCGCTGCCTCGGCTCCCACTTAGGCAGTGCGTAATGTCCACAGGCCGGTTTCCTTGCTAATGGGGCGGCACGAGTGATTTGGGGCTATTAGCTGGAAACATCACATCTGCATTTCCCAAAATCTCATAAATAAAGCCGCCCGCCAGAGCGCACCAGACCTAGCCTTGAAGTTCTAGGAGAAGGGAGAGCGGCAGAGTGGACCAGAGATTTGAGACATGATGGGGGAGTGGGACACAAGATCAGGGGGAGTGGTGGGGGGAGGGAAGAGATGTCCGTGAAACCGAGGGGGATGGGCAGGTGCCCACCCACCCAAACAGGGGCCCTGGAGCTATCCTGCTCAGCCCCCCCCCTCAAGAGGGACTCAGAAGGTATCCTCTGAGCGTCCTGGGCCCCCAGCCTCACCCTCCAGGAAAGACAGTTTCAGGCAGGAAAGATGGGGAGGGGGTGGGGTGTTGTTGAACGGTGCCTCATAGAAGGGAGGGCGAGAGCTCCCGGCAGAGGGAGACCATGTACAAAAGTGGAGAGGGACCACGAGGTCCCCAGGGACCCCGTAAGCCCGTCAGGGATCCAGACTGATTGAGAGTTAAAGTGATCAGACAGCTAGAGGGGCCAGACGAGGTGGCGGCAGCAAAGCTGGGGGAAATGGCCAGAGTGACCTTGAGCAGGCGGAAGTTACCTCCTGGAGTATGTTTTCAGGGGCAGGTAGAGGGAGGGGCGGAGCGGGGGTGGGGGGGCACTTCTGCGGGGCGGGGCCAGGGTGGGGTGCTGCTGGAAGGGAGATGGAAGAAGCAGCTTAGGAGGGGGTGAGCTCCCCGTCTCAGGGACATGCCACAAGGGAAAGGAGAGGAAGGGCTGCAGAGAGAGCCTGAGGAAGGGGCTCTGCTCTGGCCTGGACCCCGGCAACCAGGCAAAGTACTCACGGGAGACGCTCAGATGGTTTGGCATGAGGAAGGCCCTGGGAAGCACGGGGACACCCCCTCCACCATGGCCAGGTGAGGACGAAAGCTGGTGTAGGCAAAGCCCCTCAAGTGGCCCCAGCCTTAGGCACTGGCCCGCTAGAAACATGGCCAGGCTCTTAGCAATGCTGGAGTTGGGGGCATGGATGACTTTGCCCTGATCCTGTAACTTTGCTATCGAGCTAGGTCCTCAGAAATGCATTGATTTGCCAGAATCAATATTTATTGCAGCTTCAAAGTCTGGGGATGGGGGAAGCTTCGAGCTGATGAATGGAGGCCAAGCAGCCAGGGAGTAGCCGCCCCGCCCCCACAGGCCTTGCCAACCTCTGCGCCTGCCCAGCCCCCACCCAACACCCCAGCCCAGGCCAGGGCACAGAACCAGGGGGTATGCCCTCTGTCTTGTATATCCCAGGGTTACTTCTCCCCAGATGAAGCCCTCCCTCCAGGAATACTTTCTGTAAAAGCCCCACAAGGGTTGGGAGGTGTGATGGATGGGCAGTACACCACCTTCCCATCCATACAGACCACCTGTCTTGGCTCTGGGCCTGGGCCAACAACAGTGATGCTCACTGGACAAGGAAGCTGAGCATCCATCTCGAGGAGACCCCCTAACCCTGGTAGAGGGCTGCACTTGACTCATGCCGTGGTGCGCGGCAGACCTCTTGCTCCACCAGTATGAGGTTCCGGCCAATGTTTTCCCGACCTCCAGGACCTGGGCTCTGACTTGGAGCATCTGTGGACTTCTGGGGTATCAGCATCCCCCCAGGGCAGATTCCAGAAGGACCAGTGAGCTGTCACTGCCATCAGAGTTGGGGACAGCCGGGTCTGGCACACCACTGCCTTGAGGGAATCAGCTCCAAAGCTGCTGGTTCCCTCCCCACCCTCCAGGAATGCTACAGCCCAGAGTTTAAGCAAAGGCCAGGAGTATACCCCCTGCAATGGGCCCCGAGGCTGGGCCAGTGGGACAGGATGCTAGGAGGCCCTGGACCATCAGGGTGCTAGAGGGACCGGCAGTCCCTGGCCCACATAGCATCAGGAAACTCATTTTAGGAGCCATCCATGCCCCCGCACCACAGATAGGACGGAATCAAACAGTAAGATGTGCGCACTGAGAAGCGTAGGGGCTGAAGGGAGGAAACCAGGACACCGAGCGCAAGCTTGCAGAAGGGCAACCAAGAGGCCCAGAACCCGTGGTGGAGGTCCACTGGCTCCCGATGAGAGTGATCCCTCTGAGGGAGCACATGGGGAAGGGAGGGAGGGAGCAAACAGAGAACCTGAGTGGTGGGTGCTCCCAGCCCACCCAGTGCTGGCAGGAAACCACCGCCACCAAGCCTGGTCAGGGAGCCCACTGGGCGCCATGGACAAGATTAGGACAGATGGATCTGTTCCCTCGGAAGGTGACTTCTCAGCAGTGCAGTGACCACAGGCCGCTCTGGCTGAGCCCCCCTGGAGAGGGTCTGCCTTCATGTCCATCCCTGCCCCGTGGCTTCCCTGCTCTCCCTCCAGGGGCCAGGAAGGTCCTGAAGCTCCATTGCCTGAACGAACCAGCCCTGGAAAAGCCAGTGTGCCGGGGTGAACTGGAAGGCAGCCCAGGACCACCGTGTGGCCTGTCACTGCCTCAGTCTCCCTGTCTGGAAGATGCCAAGAGAGGCTGGAGGAGGTGGTATGCGCCTGGCCGGCAGTGGGCTCGTACAGACTAGTACCTTTCCCACCCTCCCAAAGATGGTGGTCCTGCCAGGCCGGCCCACAGCCCCTGGGCAAGGAAGCAGAGGAAACTGGTTGGGGAGAGTGGGTGGCAAGGACTCGAAAGACAGCCCTGGCCACAAAGGGAACCCCCCAAGGAGCAGGGGCAGGAAGGGGCTCCTAGTACAAACAGAAACCCATCCAAGCCCTGACTGGGGCTCAGAGGGATTCCTTGTCAACCCAGGGTCCATGGCGAGCGAGGGGCAGACCAGCATGGAGGCCCCTGTCTGGAGGTGTCTCTGGAAGGCTTCTCGGAGAAGGAGGCCCTGTCCCGTTGAGAACAGGCAGCCTCTGAGAACAAATGCTTGCACGCCCTGGTCCCCACTGAGGAAGAATGGAAACTGGAAGGATGCCAGAGCCTGGCAGACGGCGGCCCCGTGGCTGGGTTCAATCTCAACCAAGGCGTGAGGCACTTCCCTCCCTCCTCTTCCAGATCTGGGCCAAATGCCTTCTGCTGTCCTGTCCTTGGAGGCAGATCGCTGGCCCCACAGACGGCTGGCCCACCATTATTAACACACTTTGCTTGTACCCCAAGCATCTCAGTCTTCCAGATTAAATACAACTGTTTGGGAAATCCAAAAATCTGGGATTTCTGATACCTCCTTGGCAGGGGTTGAGAGCACAGCTAGGATGGCCCCAAAGGTGGGATTTCCGCCCCCCCCACTCCACCCTAGGGCATGCTGGAAGGCCCTGGGACCCAAGGGGCCACGGTGGGCAGAGGAGAGGCAGAAGATGGGCTAGCGTAACAAAATACGAGACCAGGCAGCTGAGAAATCACCAAGCAGTATTTCTCACAGTTCTTGAGTCTGAGGTCGAGGCCCAGGAAGACTGAGTGTCCTGGCCCATGGCTGCCATCTTCTCATTGTGTCCACATGTGGCGGAAGGAGCGACACAGCTCTCTGTGGTCTCTTAGGCGGACTCCAGTCCCCTTTGTAAGGATTCCACCTTTAGGAACTAATCACTCCCCAAAAGCCCTGCTGCCAAATACCATCGCCTGGGGGTTAGGATTTCAACAGGAATCTGGGGAGGAACCCAAACATTCAGCCTATAGCCCCCAGCTTATACCCAACTCACGGGCTGATGTGCTAGGGAGCTCCAACCAGACTGCAGCCCCTCAGAAACCAGTTTCCCCACCGCCAAGACACTCACTCATCCTGAGGCCTTGGCCCGAGCCAGGGGAAGGCTGCCCCTATCTCTACCTTCTCCAGGAAGCTGACTGCCCTAGGACAGAGTCTGTCCCATATCTGCCACCCTTCCTCCCTGAGATGCCTGCTCCCACAGCAGAGGGAGGGTTTAGGGGATGCTGAGGTAGGGCACTGAATGGAGATTAGGGCCTGCAGAGGCCCAGGGAGGCCACAGACCTTGCCTGGGAACTGCAAGCAGGACAAAGGGCCAGGACACCAGCCAGAGGCCCTCAACAGCTGCCCAAGCAACTCTTAGGCACCTCCCATGTCCAGTTCTCAGCAGGAAGGGGCCTTGCCTTCAGAGCGTGGTAGGCGGGTGAATGTTCCACGTAGGCCCTGAGCTGGGATGTGAGAAGGTCCTGGGGTCAGTACCTGGAAGAAGCTGAGCTAATAGTCACTGAATACCTTGGGAGCCCAGGCCACAACCAAACGGCCAGCCCCTCCTCAAGACCCAGGAGCCTGAGATCAGGAAGGTCTGCGCCCCTGGGGGGAAGGGCCACCACAGGACACGTCCACCTGTCAAGAGTTTTGTTTACCCGCCAGCCCCTCCTGCACGTAGTCACCTCCTGCCGAGAGGTCACCATGCTGGGGCTAGCTCTAGTCTGTCCTCCCTGTTCCGTGGGCATCGATTTCTGTGTTTCCAACCGAGCCTGGAATTAATATCTGGCATTTGGTTGTTTGGGTGGAAACAGCATCAATATTGTCTGCGGGGTGTCCTGGGCCCCACCGAGAGGCCTATTCCCGCCCATGAGCCTGGACAACAGTGCCTGGGCCTGACCATAAGGCTGCTGAAGGTGAAGACACAGGGAGGCCGCATAAGCTGCCCTGGGCCACCCCAAAAAGCCAGGCCCACGGGCATTCTGCCCTGCTGGAGTTTGTTACCCCAGTCCTTCCACTGGCACCTTATTCTCTCGTCCTGATAGCAGCATCCCACCACTCCCAGAACAGACCCTCATCCAGTCCCCTTGCCCCACGCCTGGAGCCCCTGCCGCACTGTGCCCTGAGCAGAGATCACCTGAGGGTATGGGTTCAAATCCACCTGCAGGGTAACCAGAGCTGTGGGGCGGGTACTTGGCCAGGCCTGATGGGGGGCGGATGCTGCAGATGGAGGGCACTAATGGGCAGGAGCAGAGTTGGAGCCCTCCCACTGCTCATGCCTGAAACGCACCACACAGTGTCTGAGACAGTGTCCGAGACAGTGTCCTCACAACCCCCCTTATACGCGGAGATGGGCCGACGGGCCCAAGGCCACAAGTCACAAGCAGGGGCCAGGACCAGTCTTCTGACCCATCATCCGCACAGAGATCTGTTTTTGATGTTCCTTATTCCAGACTCGAACCCTCACCCGATCAGCCTGTAGACCAGCGTGGAGGAGGTGACAAGGATCCAGGAAACGCGGATGGGGCTCAGTCAGGGCCTATGGAGGAGGGTAGACCTAGCCACATGCAGGAGGCAGGGTGGCACTGACTAAGACCCTTGGACAGCAGGGCTTCTGTTTGCTGGGATGTGATACCCCAGGAGGGCTTGGCCCACAGACTCTGCTGCCTGCTGCCCACCAGATTTGCACCAGGTAGATAAGCAGCTGGGCTGGAACTCCCTTTCACCGAGGTCTCCCTCGGGCCCAGTGTCACTGGGCTGGCCCAGACTTCGAGAGGCATGAGGGTGACGCCAAGCACCATCAGGCAACCCCATGTGCCCAGGATGGGATCCTGGGATGCAGACCCTAAGGGGGCAGCTGGGGGGGGGGGGGGCGCGTCAAAGTGGCAGACAGAGGAGGGGGGGACGAGCGAGTGTCATAGGTCCCCTGGGTGTGCAGTTCCAGGCTGACAACAGATCCTGCCCCTCTCCCTGCTCCTCCATCAAGCCCTGGGGTTTAAGTGAAAGTCAGACACACAGTAGGTGTTTGCAGGCCTTGGGAAGGGGAAGGCTGCTCTGGAAACGAGCTGGGGAGGCAAACAGTCAGCCCTGATCTACATCCGTCACCTTTGAGATTTCTGGGGGGCGTGAAATGGGGTTGGGACATGTTTACCCAAGGTCCAGCTGTGAGTCAGAGTGGGGCCCAGTCCTCCCAAGAACTACCCCGTGGTTGGAGCCAGTATTCCAGGACACACAGCCAGACCCAGGGGCCACCACCACCACCACGGGCCACTATGGTACCCGCCACCCCATCTCCACACCTACCACCACCCAGGATGACCAAACTTGCTTCACAGGGAAGCAATGGCTTCCAAGGGCCTGGTATACAGTGGGTGCTCATGCATTGCATGGCCTCATCCACCCCTGATACTCCCTTCCAGGCCCCAAGATGGGAGGGTTTGTCCTAGGATATAGGGCTGGGTCTCAGGGAGCTCAGGGCAGTGAGATCCCCAGAGTCCAGCAGAGCCCTGCTGGGGAGTCCAGCACAAGTCCCAGAGGCAATGTTCCATGTTTGAACTGTGGGAAAGGAATCAGGTTAGCCTGACTTGCCTCCAGCCCTGCCCACCTGGGGCCCCATGCTGGCATCGGAGCTCTTCATATGAGGATTAGAGCCAGGAATGCAGACAGCTTCCTGTTTGTCATTTCAGTGCACCTCCTCTGTTAAGCCTCACAGCAGCCCATTTCCCAGGCTGGCTGTCGGGAGCCTCTGGGCGCCCCCAGTGGTGGCCCCCCTTGTCCCCTGACCCCTCCCCCCACACAGTACCTGCCCACAGCCTCCCCAAGGCCTCCCAAGCAGGTGCAGGATTATACCTTCTTGTCAAGCAGTGCTCCCAGCCCCAAGGAGGGAGTCTCCCACCTTCTGGAAAGTTCCTTGTCTGCGGGGGGGTAGGGAGGCAGGCAGATGGGGGTCAAAAGGCCATGCCCCCCCATGAGTCTGCTGCCAGGGATTGACCTAAATCAGTCAACAACATATGTTCAAGCTCTGTGTTTAAGGACTTGCCCCGGGAGTCATTTATATCCATGAAATCCCAGGAATGACCTGCACAGCCCATGCCCCGCGTTTGTCCAGGCAGCATGGAGCTGTCTCATATCTGGAGGAGGTGGCCAGGGGATGTCCATACATGGGAGGCCTCCAGGCTCAGTGCTACCAGGGGCTATGGGCTCAGGGCCCCCTGGCCTACTTCCTCCAAACATGATCTGGGCTCAAACATCCAGCATGAAATCTGGTGCTCACTGCCCTGCACCAGACCCATGGCCAAGGGCAAGGCTGGGCGCACTGAGGCAAGAGCCCCGTCCTCACTATGGGGCAGCTGCATTGGAACTCGAACTCAGGCTTGCAGCCTTCAGGGCCCAGGGTCCTGAGCTGCCCCCATGTCAGGGTCTGTGCCCCTCTTTGCCACCCACCTTGAGGGGTCCAGCCCCCTGCGAGTGTCTGTTCTGGACCCTGCCCATGTGGGTTTCGTATCTAGAGGACGTGAGCTCTGGCCACAGGCAGAGCCCTTGCTGGAGCCCCAGCATCCTCCCCCTCCTGCTCTACTCTAGGGAGTCAGGGAGGATGCTGGGAGAACACGTTCTCACACACATGCCTCTGACAACGAGACATCAGGCTGTCTGCCAGCTGTACCCTCTCATACCTGGCCTGTGCTCAGCCATGCCAACCCTTGTGGGGGGGGCAGAGAGGTCAGAGACCCTGCCCCATGCCTATCCCCTATGCCATGCGGTCCTGGACAAGGGGCCACACCCTGGGCCTCCCTTAACCCTCTGTGTTGAGGGGCTTCCTGGGAGGCAGCCCAAGACAGGTGGCCTTTGCCACTGGCCATGTGGGTCTGAGGACAGACGACCCCCAACTGAGGAGGGCCCAGGGAACAGTACCCTGCTGACTCAAGGCACCCCAAGCTTCCCCCCAAAACATGCCATTCCTGCCAACTTACCAATGAATAAATACACTGACAGATTAACAGGCAAATAAAAGGCCTGGACACAGGTTCAAGGGCACAAGTGGGCATGAGATGAGGCTGGGTTGGAGGGTAGATCCTGGGAGCCTATGGGATAGACAAGAATAACCATAGCCACTTTGGTCCCCAGGCCACCAAGGGCAGCCTCAGTCACAGGACAGCAGCCAAGGGGGCCCAGCTGGGCCAAGCAGCAACAGAGGGGGCCCCGCCCCCTGTCGCTATCCCTCTCCTTATCCCCATCCCTTGCCTGCTCACCCCTAGCCCACGCACCCAGCCAACTGAACCCCATACTCCACTCAGTCCTCTGTCCATCCGCCCACCCGCTTCACTATTGTTTACTGGAGGGTTTTCTTCAAGAGGGTTTTTTGTTTTTTTTCTCACTTAAGTGATTATATTTTGAAAGGAAATCTTACAGCACCACTGGAAATGGAAAACAAGCATTGCAGGCGGCAAATAGAAGGTATCCGTACAAACAGAATGGCAACAAAACAGGTTATGAAATCCCATGAGGCCTGGGACCTGCAGAAGGCTGGACCTTCACAGTGCAGCTCCACCTCCACACCAAGCTGGGAGGTCCCCGGTCCCCGGTCACTCCTCGATGACGTCCCCATCATGGGTTCTTCTACTTACAGGGACAGCACTCCTATACAAGAGTCAGAAAGTTCTTCCTTTATTCCGTGCATTAATTAGGTACCACCTGTGAGTGCTATCTAGTTGGGACATGAAATAACTGAATCTTGGCTCCCGTTCAGGATAGGGACTCCCACTTCCTATTGTTTGCCATGGGCATTGGGGTCCTGGGAAACCCCAGGCTCAATGCCAAGCTCCTGTACAAGGCCCTGGGCAGAGCAACAAGCTAGCAGCCCCAGCCTGGAGGGGCGGATTCCCTGCCCATCTCTTAGAATCCCCTACACCTGAGCTGTTCAAGGCACTGAGAAGTCCTGCAGGAGACCTCTTAACCTTGTTTGACCCAGGGCTTCCTGGGGACCCTTTCTCCCACAGCTCTACCCTGTATCTGGAGGGTCTCCTGGGAGGACAGACAGTGGGCATCCCTCCTGGACAGACAACAGCCTTTCTCACTGATAAGAACACTTATGGATCCAGCTCTACTCCAACAGTGAAATGATTCCCACCCAGATGGCATGTGGCCATTCTTCCTGCTGTGTCCAGCAAAGCCATAGGGCGCATATGGCTGCCCGTGGCTCCATTGATCCAGGTCCGGAGCTACAGCCTCTCAGCTGCCCCCAACCCAAGTGGGAGAGCCCTGGGCTCAGTCCTTGGCTGTGTGCTCTCTGTAGGCCTTATCAGCTCCTTGGCTAAGATCCCTCTATTGGGACATCTTGTACCAAGCTATAAAAGAAAAGGAAAGCTGGCCCTCTCCTCCACACAGTGGGTGTTCATAGGAGGCTTCTTAGACAGAATATATACTCTTGTCCACTCCAAGCCAAGCCCCAAATCTGTGGGGCCTAACAGGTGGGGGATGAGGTGGTCTCCCAGTTCTGGGGCCTGACCTGCCTGGGACGGTCCTGTGGCCATGAGGCAGCCCTGGGGATCAAGCTGCCTGTCCAGTGAGACCAGTCTATGCCTCAGAGATGGCAGAGCCCACAGCCAGGTGCCTTCTAGAAGGGGAAGCCTTCAGAATGGGACTTTCAGGATGGGGGAGCTGTTGGCCAACCAAGGTTTGGGGAAGGAAATGCCAGATGGAGGGAAGAGAGGAACAGACAGGACCACTGGAGGTACGGGAGGTGTTTGGAAAGCAAGCTAACCCGGAGGCCACTTCTTGGTCCCCTGGTTAGAGAAGTCTGGGGAGAATGCTACAAGGAGCCACTTCCTGGGTGGCAGGCTCCATCCTTGGGAGGGTCTGAGCTAACAGCCAGGAGCATGGTAGGGGTAGAAAGCATCAGGGCCAACCCTCCCCACCCCAGCTCTGAGCCCATGGGAGCCCCTGCCTGAGCCCCAGCCGCTGTGTGCTGCTCAAACACATCGACATCACAGCCAGAATGGCAAACTTTCACTGTTTTCTGTGGTTTCGGAGGTGTTCCCAGGACTTGGTGATGTTGAAAGTGGGACTCAGCGTGCAATGGAGCTGTCAGGCTAGGCCTCCAGCGTGTCGCCAAGCAACCCCACAGGGACTCACACCCCCTTGGGTCTAACCCCAGTCCTCAGTGGCCCCTGTAGGGCCTTTCAGTCTGTCAGGCCCCTAGGACTCCCCCCACCCCAAGCCCGGCCTTGTCATGCCAGGGGGCATGAAATCAGAAGGGAGTGAGTCCCAAAGGCCGCTCTAGTAAACCATGGACAGGCCCACAGCTGAGGGAGGAGGCCAGGCTCATGGCCAACACCTCCTCCCCAAGGCCACGCCCGTCACAAAAGCTTCCTGTTGCCACAGTGTCGGCTCTATCCCATAAAGCACTGGACAGAGCCTGCATCCATGTTGGGGGTGGGTACAGTGGCCATGGGGGACCCATGGGGTTGTGGGCCATGGAGAGTTCTAGGGGCCTGTCGGGGTTCATGGAGGGGGGCTGTCATAGGGAAAAGGACAAGATTTAGTCCAATAGAGTGGAGTCACCAGCTTGGAGACTCACAGTTGGGATCTTCCCTGACTGCCCCTGGGGTACAAGGGGCCAGGACTGGGGCAAGCATGTTCCAGGGGGCGACTGACTCACCCCTTCAAGTGGCCCCAGTGAGCCTCATGACAAGGGCCTGTGGACAGGTACCTGGAACAGTCTGGCTGGTCCCAGGACAAGAGGGCCAAACTCAGCCTCTTCAGCCCAAAATTGTCCCACTCCCGCCCACCCAAGGTGGTGAGGGGATGGCCTGGTCAGGCCTAGAATAGCAGAAGTTTCCTTCCTCACCACCCTAGAAGACCCCAAAGGTCCCCACACATGCCAGGGACCCTCGAACCCTTTTACCGAACCACACTCATCAGCCTGGCCCTGGGGGCTGTCCTCAGGCACTCACTCAGAGAATGCTTACAGACTCCTGACAAGGCTAGGAGGCCCAGCAAGTGGCAGAGCCAGGATTTACGTCTCAGGCCTGTGAAGGCATCTGCCACAGGACATTTGCTCAGGCCTCCTTTTGTGCCACTCAGTGAAGCTGCCTGATGGGTCCCGTAAGAGATGCTCAAAGTGAGGGTCCCAAAGGTTCAGACCAGGCCAGCAAGGGCACTATTGGGGGTCAGGTCTGTGGTGGACCCAAGATGTCGCCGGATGGCCCAAAAGACAGTGCACTTTGATAAGACTGTGGGGGACATCCAGGTCCACTGTGGGCCCCATGAGCCATTTCCAGGAATTGACCCTCAGGACAAAACAAAACACAGATGCATGTGCATTCTGGGACTGTTTTCTGAGCCCCGTTTTCTAACACAGAGAAGTCATAAACAGCCCAAATGTCCAACCAGAGGAAGACAGCCCCATGAATGTTGGATCCTCACCCTGGGAACAGAGGCAGCCAATGAACCTGTGTTTCTGGAGAATCTCTAAATGCAGGGCGTGTGACGTTGTGTTCACAGAAAAGCAAGATCCGGGCACAAGGGGGCTTGTGGGACCAGGCTGACAGAGATACCCAGGAAATCCGCCTCAAGAGGGCAGGCCGGTGGAACCCCTCATCTAGCTCGTGTCTAACATTTTCAGATTAACTGTGTTCCAATTGCCACAAAAATGTGGTTCCTTTCGTAATGACCAAAAAAAAAAAAAAAAAAAATTGTGAAGTTAAGGCTGGACGGGACAGTAGTCACTCACATTCCTGGGACCCCACCCCATCGTGCATCTCGAGCCCCGACGGTAGGCCCCAAATGGTCCCTAGTACCCTGGCCGCCACCAGACCCAGCCCTTCTGTGTTTGTCAGAAGATTTGCTCCACGCCAGCTTGGGGCAGCTGGCCCCACAGGGTGGGGGCACATGTCCTGCCAGGAGCCATCTGTTCCCACTGCACCCCAGGCAGGCTCCCCCGCCAGGGACTTCAAAACGGCCACCTGTCTCTGCCTTGCCAACCGTGAGCCCTCCTAGGGCCAGGGGCCTCCCAGTGGCCCCGCACAGAGGCCTCAGGCCTCAGCTCAGCTCTGAGCCAGTCCCTGCTGTAGGGGACCCTCAAGACTGACATTGGGCAGAGCTTGAAGCAGCTTAGCATGTGGTCGAGATGGGTGGGTGTGGCCTAAAACTCTGTCTGTGTCCTGTGTGTCTTCAGGGCGTGCAGGAGCCACCTAGGGAGGGGGGCCCTGCCGCGGGGGAAGATGTGGGTGCAGACTGGGCTAGGTGAGGGCATGTGCCCAGGGCTGCCTGGGATAGACATGGGACATCACTGAGGTCATCTTGGAGGGGTCAGGTCCGAGGAAGTGGAGAACACACTTCTGTGGGATACCAGTGAGCTGAGAGCCACACCCACCCAAGGCAGATGCCCTTGGCCCGTGAGGTGGGTGGGGTTGGGTGGTAGACTGAGGTACAGACAGGGTCAGTGTGCACAGGTATCACGCTGATCCAGGACTGGTCCCAGATCGGTATGACTGTGGTGTCCATAACCCCACATGGCCCGAGGGCTGGGATGAAGCTGCTTCAGCTCCAGGGTGGGTCTGGGGAAGAGGGGATATTGTCACCTGGGCTGGTAATAACACAAAGCAATGAGAAACGGAAATGAAGAGCAGGGAACAGTGAGGACGAGATGGAGAAGAAGCCAGTGGGGCAAGTGTGGGAGTCAGTGAAGCCCAGAGGAGGAGCTCCCAGCCCCATCACACGGGGCGAGGAGACTGGTCACGGGCTGGGGGTCACCCTCTGGGTGCCACTGAGCACTCAGGTTCAGGGAGCACAGACGGACTCAGGAGGTTCCATTGACTGTGTGATGATGTCCCCTGGAGGAAACCCTGCTCCCTGTCACTGATCTGGCACCACAGGGAGACCTATTTCAGAGTCACCAGCCAGGGAAGGGCCTCTCCGTGATTAGGGCCAAAGCCTGGGATAGGTATTTCAGTAGCCCTCCCCAGTGTCAGGACCAGGGAAGTCACCAGGAGGAACTTGGATGTGGGTGGCCAAGATATGGGTTTGTATGGCCGCCAAAGAGACCATGGGGGCCTGAGCCAGTCAGGGTGAGCAGGAAGGGGCAGCCGGGCTGGGCTATAAAGGAAAAGGAGAAGAGACCAAGTCCCAAGCTGGAGGCCTTTCTGGGTGCCCCAGGCCCATGTCTATTCCTTTCCCACTTGGATCCCTCCCCCTGGGTCTCTCCGTTGTCCTGTCACTACATCATCTGGCACCCTTCATCCCATAGTCCTTCACCCTGGGAGTTTGTCTGCCTTCACTCTGGCCCCTCTCCCTGCAGGGACCCTCCCACCAGCATCCTGGCCTCTGTCTCACCCATGGCCCCACAGTGCCCATGACTCCCTCATCACAGCCCATTCTGGGTACATCAGCCGAGAGTCAGAGTCCCTCCATCAGGTCTGCCAGGCCTCCCCACCGCCCTCCCAGCCTGCAACACTTAGTTCTTGGGGAGCGTGGTGGCCTCCGCCAGCAAGGGGCCCCTGGGGAAATCAGCCAATGCCAATAAACTTTCTTCAGACACCCTAATGTCCCAAGTGTGCCATCACTCTTCCGCATCGACCAGCCCACCAGAGCTGCAAAGCCGGCAGGGATAGACCCTTGTTCATCAGCCTCTCCTGCTGGAGACTGGCCCTCACTGCCCCACCCCGAGCAGCTCAGGAGCCCCCCATTGAGCCCTCCCACTTAGTGGCAGGGCTTGACTCCATCACCGCAGCCGCAGCCTGGGGTCCCGCATCACCTGGAGGAGCAGAGGGTGGCGGGCAGGGGCAGTGCCCACCGCCCCACCAGCATGACATTTCCAAACATGCCGGCAGCACTTCCTCGGCAAGCAGAACAAGCGCAGTCAGCAGCTCCCCAGGCTCCAAATGCCAGCGTGGCTGCCCAAGCATGGCGGGGAGAAGCCCAGCAGCCCCGCTGGGGTCAGCCATCCCAGCAAGAGCCTGGCAGCACAGGGTGCTGGAGGGATCCTAGAACGGGGTCTCCTTGACACACCACTCCGGGGGTTGGGTGTCGAGCTCCATCCTCTGCCAAGTGCAAGGGTACTGCTCCTGGCCACGAGCTGGAAGGGGTCCCCACGGCTACCTCCACCTTCCTCTGTGGCAAGCCTCTGGCTGCAACTGGGAACAGGGTTCTGGCTCTTCCCCCCCCCACCCCCCCCCTGCACATGGAGCCAAGACCGGCCCCTCCAGGGACCCATGTGGTCTGAGAATCAAAGCCATTTCCATCCTTAGCAGATGGTTTGGGAGAGGTTTTCCCAGTGGGACAGGAGGGGACATGGGCCTGGGGCATCCGGGGCAGCCTCCCGCTTGGGACCTTGGTCCACTCTCCTTATCCAAGGACAGGTGGCCAAGGGTGTCTCTATGGCAGGGTCTCAAAATCTTAACAGACCAAGAGCCTGCGGACGGCATCTGGTCCATCGGGGAGGCCCAGGCCTGGCAGGCCCCAGTGGGGAGACCAGGGTAAAGGGGGCCAAGAAAGCCAAGGGCAGAAAGCTGCCCGCTGGCCACACAGTGCAGGGGGACGGGAGTGAGGGCTTGAAGGAGCCAAGTTTGGGCCTACAGGGTGGGCACCAGCCAGGGTTGCCTCCAGCCTTTCCGCTGCCAGATGGAAGATGCAGGGGCCAGGGCGAGACAAGAACGTCAGCAGGGACGGCCAACGGTGCTGGATGAATAGGGAGAGCCCTTGACATGCTCCCAGGGAGATCCTCGGCCAAGGGATCTGGGTGGCCCGCGGGCAGGCCTGGGACGGGCGCCACAGGCTGGCTGAGGGGAGAGGCTGCTTCGGGGAGCGGCCATCACCTCCAGGGGAGAAGGTGAGGGACAAGGGCTCAGGACCAAGAGGAGCCCACTCTCCGTGGTGTCCGCTCCCCCGCTCTCCTCCCCCAACCCCGTAAGATGCCTGAGAAAAGGGAGCATGGGAGATCTCTCACAGAGGAAGGACCATGAAGCCTTGACCCACCCACCCCTACATGGGCTCCAAACCACAGCCTCCCCACCACGGGAGCACTGCTGTCTTCCTCCTCAGTACTTCCGAGTCAGGACTCACAGGTCACTGGAGGGAAACCGAGGCACGGAAGCTCTGCCCAAGGCCACTGCTGGTCGGTAGATGAGCTCATGGCGTGTGCCTGTATTTGTAGATCTGGGCTGGCTGTCCCCTGTGTCGGAGCCCTGGGCATTCCCACAGAGGGCCAAGCTTCCCTCTCCGTCGTGTGGGACAAAGCCACCCTTCGTCTTGGGGGTGGGGTGCTTGAGTCAGGAGGCCTTGACCAGGGCTGGCCATGCCCTGCAACACACAGGGCACCTGCGCCTGTACTGTTGCCGAGTCTGCAGCCCCTCGACGCACAGGCACCTTAGCCCACTGGGGTCACATCTTCCCAGGGTCACAACCTACACGCAGGAGGGCTCCAAGCCCAGGCCCTGGGCTCCTCTCTTCTGGGAGCTGCCTTCCCAAAAAACTGAACCCTAACACAGGGGCAGGCCAAATGGGCAGGAACCCCTGCTTGGCCTGCCCCACCCTGGAGGGAAGCCCTGCCGCCCACAAGGGGTCCTGCTGAGGCCATGGCCACCCGCCCCCATTCACAGGGCTGCCAACCCCGAGCGTGAGCCAGTTGGTCGTTGATTGATGGGTAATTGTTTTACCTCTGAACAGCCCGAGCCCCATAATTTGGAGGCATAAATCCCAGCCTGTCGGGCTTGGCTGACATGGAATGACACCCAGAATTAAATGGAAGCATAACAATTAACTACCCATAAAAAGGTTCTGAGCAGAGCCCCGCCAACTGGGGAAGTGCGTCTCCTTATTCTCCGGGTGGGATCCCACGGACTTACTGGACCTCCGGCGGGGATGAGGGGAGACAGCATGACCCCAAGTCCCTGAGCCCCAGCGGCCTGGCTTTCCTCCTGGAAGGTCTAGAACTCCTCTCCACTTATGGTGCCCCCATACAGGTCCGAGGATCAGCTGACTTCAGCTCTATTCCTGGGGGTGACAGCCGCTGTCAGAGCTCCCCTCCCCCACCCTGTATCCCTCCAGAAGGTGCGTGCTCCGCAGGGCTCCCTAAGGTACCGCAGGGGACCCAGCCCCAGCAGTGTGCAGCAACCTACCTCCTGCTGTAGCCAAGTGTCCTCCCCCAACCCTCAGCCCCTGCCTCTCTGACCCTGGCTTCCCCTCCCAAACAAGCCCCCAGTCCCAGCCAGGGGGCAGGGTCCTCTTGCATGACCCATGCTAACTTGGCTATCAGCGTGCCCACCACATGTCTGAGGCTCACTTGTCCAGGTGTCACCTCTGTGTTCCCACTGCCTGTGCCTCTCAGACCAAGTACTCTCGCCTTGTACCCTCAGCCTCAGGAGGCCAAGGCTCACCACAAGGGGGCTTGGTCTCCCCTGGCCTCAGTTTCCTCCATGAGTCAAGGCACCCCGGCCCTGGCCAGTGACACCTGCTCCACGGCGCTCCCCAGCACGTCCAGTGTAGGGCCTGAGCTGGAGAACGAGGTGAGGTCCCTGAAGTTGGGGAGGCTGCCTCCAAGCCCCTAGGCCTGGAGGCCCAGCAGCAGAGCTCGTCTTTGGGCTCACGTATCCTGCAAGCCCTTGTGCAGAAGGATGGGGGCTGCGGTCTCAGCAGGAGAACCCTTTCCCAGCACACCACAGCACTGAGGCACCAGACGGAGCTGAAGGTTCTGTTAGGAGACTGGCCAAGGCTCCACCCTGCCTGGCTTGAAGAGGAGGCCGGGAAGAACTGGAGAGACCCAGCCCGGCCAGCTCCATCGGCGTGATGGTGGCCCAGAGGAACGGCACTGGCCTCAGGGACAGAGGAACCCCAGGCCCCACGGGGGGTCTGGGCAGGGACCCCAAGTTCTGGCCAGAGGTTTAACACCAGAAACTCTTACTGACTGGATGCAGAGCCCACTTTAAAAATCAACTTAATAAAAAGCCACTTGCCTAGCATTGGGAACAGTCAAACGGTTGCTGTAACTTCATTGTCTCCCAGCTCTCTGTTTTGTAACTCGATAATTGTGATTTTGTTTTCTTATTAATGTCATTGTTTTAAACCTCCTCCACCACTTTCTCTGCTGGGCCTCAGGGTACAGAGCAGAGGCGGGGCTCCCAGAGGTTTCCTCCAAAGAGGCCCGTAGTTCCAAAGAGACTGCTCTGTTAAAAAATGCCCACCCCGCCGCTGTGGGGGAACGTGGGAGCAGGATCTCAGGGACAGGAGAAGCACAGCAGCAGGTGGAGGAGAGCCAAGGGTATCCGGGCAGTGGGGAGAGCCTGGGCAAAGGCTGGGAGGCATAAGGGCGGTTGCTAAGGGAGGTTTGGTGAAGGTCAGAAACTTAGGAGGCCAGTGGGGAGGCAGGGGAGAAGTATGAACTTGACCTGGGATGTGTCACTGAGTTGAGGGGAGTCCAGTGGCCCTGGCTGGGGTCCTGCAACCAGAGAGGGCTAAGGGGGGCACATCCGGAGGAGAACCGCTCCCCCTTGGCTCATTCCAGTGCCCACCAAGCCTGCCAGAACAGGGGCTGGGGAGCCGCCCTGGAAGACATGCACTTGCAGAGGCGACAGGCGGCCCCAGATTCTGCACCCTGCAGACACTCCAGCCCTCTCCCCAGGCCCTCCGGCGGGAGCCACACCCGCATTGGGAATTCCGGGCAGGTCCAGCCTGCACGCTGTGTCGGAGAAATGCAACACAATTAATTAGCCCCTAAAAAAAGCGTTTGAAGTGTTTATTGCAGGACGCCGCTCCTGGTTTTATAAGCAGATGGGGAAATAAAGTGGTGGGGATGACAAGCCGGGAACAGCTGCACGGGGACCCGGAACCTAATTCATAATTCAGCAGACTAATCAGAGAACATCTTCTGCAGGCGCCGTAATGAAGGGACGTGAGGCCGCAACTGATGAGCGGCTCCCTGCTGCGCCCCAGTACTCCGGCCTGAACGGCCGCTCCCCTGCACGGCCACCCTCAGCAGCCCTGCCACCCGCCCCAGGGCCCCAGGGCACCGGTCCGAGTGCTAAGCTCTTGACATGAATTTTCTCAGCAGCGGCGTTGGTCAGAAACCCATTTTCCAGGAGGGGAAGCCAAGGCAAGGGGAGGCTGAGTCTGAGTGACAGGTCCTGGCAGGCACACAGCCCCTCATCCCTCCAGGCACCCTCAAGAGTCTGAGCCCCAAACCCAGGCAGTAGTAGCAGAGGTCCCTCCAGCTTTGTGGGGTGTCTTGGGAGAAGGTTTCACCCATACAGGGAGCCTCCGGCAGGGCCTCGGGTAGACTGAGGAGTCCTCACCACCTTGCAGGTCGGGGAGCAGAGTTCCAGACGGGGCACAGCGTTTAGAGCTGGGCCAGAGAGGCTGGGTCCTCAGGATGAAGCTGGAGGCTGTATGGGGGGGGCCCTCCCCCAGGTGGGCTGGGGCAGGGGTGGGGCCAAGACAGGGTGGGTGGGGGCGGGGTGTGGGGGGCGGGGACCTGAGATAATGGAACATAAAAATTCACATGCATTTTATGAGTCTCCCGGCCCCGACAGGAGTCCGCGTTCACAGCAGTCACAGACTGTAAAATATGCAGGATGAAATGTCTGTGACAGGCGTAAAGTCCTCGTTTTCTCCTGGGCTGCTGTGGAAACAACGGAGGCGGCGGGCCTCCCTTACCCGCTCCATGCCCCTCCTAGAGCTCCTCCTCACCCGCAGCTGGGCCCTACACCCCACAGGCTCTGTGTTCTTGATTCTTGTCCATGGGCCTGGTAAGACAGAGACTCAGATAAGAGCCCAACCTACCATGCCCTGAGCAGCTCGCTCCTCCAAGGGCTAACAGAGGTGGTCAACTAAATCTGGCACAGACCTTTCCTAAACAAACACAAAAGCATAAATAATATCAAAGTCATTAATGGCCTAACAGGAAGAAGGCACAGGTGCCGTGATCCCCCAGTGAGAAGGCAGGGGCCTTGCGGAGCTGGGCTTTGAGGCATAGGTAGGAGCTCATCAATTTGAGATTGGTGGTCACCATTCCCACTGATGGAATCCAGACTCAGATTAGAAAGGGAACCTGGAATCAGACCATAACCCCAAACCCATTAGACACCTCCCCTGCCCACCCCAGGCTGGCCTGGCTGAGGTCCTTTTCAGGGATCCAAGCCCCAGCACCCAAGCTTCCAGCCCTTGGATCAGAGTTGCCACCTGTCAGGCTGTAAGATGAGGGTGGGGTAATGGGGAAGCGAGTGCTCAGCTACCTGCCACAGGTAACAAAGCAGCCCAGTCACTTGTGGACACAGTGTGTGGGTCAGAATGTGGGCAGGGCTACGGGGGACGACGCTCTGCTCTGTGTGGTGTCCACAGAGTCCCTCAGTGGTATTCAGTTCATGCCTGGCCTTGGCTGACTGGGTCCAGGGCCAGGCTCAGTGGGTTGCCCTCCTCCACAAGGCCTCTCCAGGGCTCAGACGACTTTTGTGCCAAGAGCCAAGAGCAGGAGGTGGCCTCTCCAGGCTCGGAAGTCCCGGGCTGTGGCACAGCATCGAGCCCACCTGATACAGATGGTCAAAGCTGTTCCAGGCTGCCTCAGAGCAGGTCCGGCCCAGTCCAGTATGCTGGGGGGAGCAAAGGAGTAGAAGCCCACCAAGACCCCAGTTAGGAGCCCCCCGTGACCCCCAGAAAACAGGACCAACCAAAGCACCTGAAGCTCTAGGCAGATCCCCTCATGGGTATTCTTTCTGGAAAAACATGAGCAGGGAGTGACCCCATGATTTCAGCCGGGTCCTACCCCAACCGAATATTGATGGCAGATGAAACACGCCAGAGTCTGCTCGGGGCCTAAGTAGCTAAGGTGTGCTACTTAGGGCAGGCCCTCAGGAGTTGGAGCCAGGCTAAGGGACCCTCGCCAAGGCCTGGTCTCTGTTCTGAAGTCAGACTGGGGGTCTGCAGGCAGGGCTGGCTGCCTTCCATGCCCCCCGCATGCCCCACCACCAAAGAGACTCCCAAAGTGACTGGCTGCCAGGGAGCCAATCATTGGCCAAGGACACTCTGGGGCTCAGCCCGGGCACAGCCAGCACATTGTTTATCTTCCCATGGCAGAGGGCAGGGGCAGGAAGGGGGAGGCAGCTTTCTCCTTGTCCCCAGCCCACCCGCTTGAAAAGAGAGATCCAGGGCGCCTGGGTGGCTCAGTGGGTTAAGCTGCTGCCTTGGGCTCAGGTCATGATCTCAGGGTCCTGGGATCGAGTCCCGCATCGGGCTCTCTGCTCAGCAGGGAGCCTGCTTCCCTTCCTCTCTCTCTGCCTGCCTCTCTGCCTACTTGTGATCTCTCTCTGTCAAATAAATAAATAAAATCTTAAAAAAAAAAGAGAGAGAAAAAAAGAAAAGAGAGATCCACCTGCCCAATGCCACCCAGCTTCCAAGTGGTAGAGCAAGAACATGAACCCTGGTGTCCCTGGCTCCGGGGCCATGTTGCGGGCACAGGCTGGCCCCATTGCCTCCCCCTCAGCCAGATGTCTATACCCACTGTCCACTCCCACCACCTGTCACTCTTCCGGCAAGCTGCTACCCCAAGAGGACTCGATGCCCTGGTCTCCCTTCCCCAGGCTGCTCCCCCTGACCTCAGGCACAGGATGGGGCCCCTCCACAGGCAGCCCAGAGCCCCAGGAGGTTAGCCAAAGGGCAAGGTGGCACCTGAGTGTGATGGGGCCACAGTTTCTGTGGGTCCAGCACCCCACTGTGGGCGGCTGTCTCATGACCCTGCCGTCCGGCCTTATGGACTGGCTGCAGCACTCCGGAGTGCCCAGTAATGGATGGAGCCACTCCTGGGCTGTACTCAGTGTGGGCACACGTTCCCCCCACCGCCCCACGCCTGTCCCGCGGGGCGGCTCTGGCAGAGGCAATCTCGCTGAGCAAACACGCCCCGGATTTGCTCTGTGCAAACAGCAGAAACTGCCGCACCACAAATGAGGGGCTCAGAGAGTAACTGAATGCACAATGGGCCATGGACGGCTGTGTCCTTTGGGGCAGGAATACAGGAGGTGACCCCTCGTTTCCCGCAGTGTGGGACATTCAGAGGTCAAGGCATGGGACCCCGGGCCATCTCCTAAGACATATGCATGCCCAGATACTCAGGGGCACTGAGCTGGTCATTGGGGGCCCACGTGGGGCAGGATGAACATAGTCCCAGCTGTGTTCAGTAGGGACTGAATAGCACACGTGCTGTAGAGAACATGCTGGGCCCAGCAGCTCCCGCAACCAGAAACCTGCCCTGGGCCCACCGCCAGCACAGCCAGCCCCACCCTGACCCCCAGCTCTGGGGCCAGAGCCAGTCTTGCCCCAGTGGGGTCCTCCAGGCCCCTAGAGGGCCATTAGCACCCATGTGGTGACCCCCCACAGAGCTCCCTAGAGAGGCCTTCCTCCTGTCTACCTCTCTCAATTCCTCCAGGAACGCAACCAACACCCTGAATTGACAGGTCAGCCAGGCCTGACCCTCTTGGCCACTGGAAGAGTGCCTCCCTGAGGGCCGCCCTGGACAGTGGAGCCATCAGGATCAGAGCCCACCACCACCCCCAGCTGGGTACCAGCCCAGCTGCCCCCTGTGCCCCAGTGGTCCTCCTGAAACTTCTAGATTCCTGAGGGGCAGAGAGCTCTTCACTGTTGGCCTCTGTGACTGACATCCACCCAAGGGAATCCCCACCCACACCCCCACCAGGGGACTTTGGGGGGTTCCTCACGGTCCTTTCTCTAATTTTTCTGCATTTTCCCATCTGGACACAGGCACACCTTTCCCATGGGGTCGGAACAGAGCATCAGCCAGGAAAATCAAGCTCCCCTCAGGCATGCGGGGGAGCTGGAGGCCCAGGGCTCAGAGGAAGGTCGGGCTCCTTCCAGGCTGGATCCCAAGCAAGTGGCCCAGTGAAGAGCCCTCTCCAGGGTGCAGCCAGGGTACCCTCCCTGTGCAGAGTCATTTGTCCCCCAGCGGGTGCGGGGAGTGAAGCTCGGTGCCCCTCTCCAGGGACATGCCAGGCTCATTTCATCGTCACTGCGACAGTTACATTAACTGGTATCTAATGGGACGCTCGGCTATTGGACATGGAGCAATTCCAGTTTAATTAGGCATCAGGAAGCTGGGCATTAATTAAAGTAACAAAAGACTCAGCACAAAGTGGGCCAGGCCTTTTTGGAAAGGCGGCAGCCCAGATCCACAGGAAAGGCCAGGAGAAGGCCAGCCTTCCCGGGGCTCCCTCGCTCATCCCAAAGGCTCTCAAAGCCTGTCAGCCTGGCTTCGAATCTTCTGTCACACCCACTCCTCAGGCCCAAGCACCATAGGCCATGTGGGGCCTTGCACCTTGACCTCCTGGCCATGCGTGGCCCAGGGTTACGCCCCTTTGGGCTTCATATGCTGCCCTCTCAGGAAGAGAGGGCAACAGGAGCCACTTGCCAGTGCTCTCCAGGCCCTGGCAGCCCGTGGCCCCACCCAGGGGAAGCCTGACCCCCACTGTGTGCACAGACCACCCTCATCACCCCTTTCTCCCCATCTAGACAAGCAAAGGGGCTCAGACCCAGGGACAGCCGGGGACAATGGCCAAGGGCAGCAGACACAAGAGACGAGCTATGGACACTGCAGCCAACACGTATGAACTAGAAATGACCTGCCTCCCTTTTCCCTCTGCCCAAGCCTCCATCATCTCCTGGCCTTCTCCTAGTCCTACTGGGCCTTGGTCCCTCCACAGCCACGATCAAGAATCACACAAGGAGTTCCAATCACATGAAATTTGTCACATTTATGGGAGGCGCTTTGTGCAACTTTTTAAGGGTGGGAGAATTAACGGTTTTACATTTCTTTCTCTAAGGATAAACAGAATACTAGATTAGGTGGCTTACAATATGACCCCAGTTACTCCTCTCCCACCTTAACTCTCTCCCAGTGTATCCCTCTGCCCTTGACCTGCCCTTACGGCCTCGCAGGTGTGGTTACCACCGGACCCTACCATTGACTCCAGAACAGGCTCCAGACTCCAAGGCTAGGCCAGAGCCCAAGATTCTCTAATTTAAGCCACTTCTCCCAGCCCTGATGGCATCATCTCCTTCTTTACAGATGTCCTACCTCTGTTGATGTGTCCTGCTCTCCATCTTCACTCTCCCGTGGAAACTGAGCTGATTTATGTCCAGGGGACAGGGCCCTTCCTTCCCGAACTGGATTATTGGGTGGCTGACTGGGCAGGAGCTGTGGATCTCAGTGAGACTCAGCCAGGGGTCCGCACTGCAAGAGCAGGAGGATTCCAACCACACAACAATATCGAGCCACCTCCATGGGGCATTTGCTTCAAACACGCTGAGTGAGATAGGCGTGTTTTTGAAAACCTCTGAGTCTCCTCACAGCCCCTGTTTCTGTGAGCAACTGTGGGGCTCAGCCAGGAGGTGACAATTCAGGAACACCTGTACAGGAAGTAGCAGAGCCATCCCTCCCAGAGGGTCTGGAAGTAGGTTCTGAGCAAGGGCTCAGGGTCCCCGGTCCAGACCACAGGCTTCTCACCACCGTAGGACCCAGGCCTACTCTACGCTGAGACAAATGCTGCACACTCTCATATCGACATTTCCCATAATGATGATCATATTTTCCCCATCGGTCGAGACCTGGATCAATAGCATTTGAGTAATTGGAGATTGATTTTAATTAAGTCTCAGAAGTTTTGTGACCGCGCCTTAAAGGACTCCTTTTTATCCGCTGCAGAGGGAGTTGCGGGAACAGGATCCTGGCGTTGCCTGACCCTAAGAGGGGGCGGGGCTGTCTCCAGGGGTGTTCTTGGGCCCTGGCCTGAGCCTCCCCCACCTGCCCCACCCAAGAGCAACCCCATCTTTTGTCCCAGCCAGGTCTGAGACTCAGCCCAATGGGCAGGGCTGGCTGGGGTGGGGCCCAGCTGGGACTAGGGGTAGATTCTAGGGAAAGAGCTTGGTGGGTGGGGGCAGGCCCCTCTTTCAGGACAGGCTTCCACAGCTGGATCTTGGACATTGCCCCCTGCTGGGTGCCAGGTCTCTCCCCTCCCTAACCCGTTTCCTCAAATGTGAAGTAGGGTCATACTGCGCACCCCCCCACACCCTACACATCCAGGCCCTCCCTACCCCCAGGGAGCATTACCACCTTGTTTCTCTTCCATATTCTGATGGGATTGTCTAAGCAGAACAGGCCATCCAAGCCTCCTTTTGCCCAAACTTCATCTTCTAGCATTTCCACTATCCCCAGGCCTCTGTCCCCAGGCTACCCCAGCAATGTCCTGGTCATACACACTGCCCACAGAACACAGAGGGCTCATGTGGGTTCCCTACCCAGCAACGTCCCCCACCAACTGTCTTCTGGGCCAGGCCACTGGCCCTGCTAACCTTCCAGATCCTGCCCAGGGCTTCCCACCCAGCCTCCCACAGCCCACTCACTCCTGGGGAGCCCATGCCTCCCCAGCTGCCCCAGCAATATCCCACCACCCACCAGCCCCACTGGCAGCTTTAATGCCATGGAGGAGAGAAGGTCATTAGCAGGAATGTATTATTAATGAAGAGGCCTAATTAAGCAGACCGCTAAATCACTTGGTCTCACCCTGAATCCCCGAGGACTAATGGGGAGCCATCAAGCCCTCAGGAGTAGCTGCCAACTTCAGGTGGGTGGGCCCCAGGTGCTGAAGATGCCGGGGGTGCCCAGGCCCCAGGCAGAAGCTCAAGGATGGTCAATGCCACAGCCCCAGGGACAGTCAGCTCCCACCCCAGCCACTGGCTGAGACTGAGGTCCCCTGGAGAGCCTGATCACCCAGTTCAGGTGACAGTCATGGGCAGTGCCTTCTCAGGCCTTGACCCCTCTGAGGGAGTGGAGTCAGGGTCCATGGGACAGTCACTGCCCATGCCAAGACCCTCAGGCGTCTGCCCTGTCTCCCTTTGTCCAACCGCCCACTTCTGAGAAGGGAGAGGCAGCCCCCAGGAATAAAGCTGGCTTAGTGCCCCTCTTCTCTGACCACTGGCTTCCCCAGTGAAACTCTGCTTCCTCAGCGGAAGATGCATTCACCCAGCACCCCCACTGCCAGACCACATGGAGCCTACCACCGGGACAGGTTTGGGAACCTCAACACCCAGTGGCAGCGCCTTATCCTGTCACCTAAACCCACTTTGCAGATGAGGAAATCGAGGCCCACTTACAGAGCAGAAACTGGGGCCAAGCCCCTCCCAGGTACCCAGAAAGCCTGCATTTCCATACACCTCCTGGCTCCTGTGGTTAAGGTGCCTCCTAGAAGCAGCCCCCAAGAGCACCAGCCCCTCCCAGGCCAACGTAAGGACAGGGAGCAATGGGCAGAGTGGCCCAGGCTGCTGCATCGTCCACAGGGTCCTCACATGGGTGGGCAGCCAACTCCTGAGCTGGGAAGGACATTCACCGGGCGCGGGAGGAGAGCGGGCAGCCCTATGGAGGAGCCTTAATGAGCAATCAGACTCAGAGGAGCCTCAATCCTGCTAATGGTCTCAGAGCCTCTGGCTCGGAACAGAGAAGTATGACAAGCTAATGAGGGAGAGTGCTGGCCAAGGGCACTCCCAGAGCAGTGACCCCAGGTCAGAGGTCTAGGGGGATGGACCTAAGAGCCTGGGCTGGGGGAAGGGCCTGGAGGAGCCGGGGCCAAGCCTCTGCTTTCAGGTCCTTGGGCCTCGGTTTACCCATCCAGGTCTGTCCTTAGAATAGGGATGATAAGGAAGATGGCCCTTTCCTGCTGTCCAAAGTGGGAAATGGGGAAACCAAGGCCAGGACCATGCCTGCCTAACCCGTCAACCGTGGTGGCAGTCAGTGCCAAGCCACAGAAGGTCTCCCTTTCAGCCGTGCACATGGGACTGCCACTGTCACCCCTTTATTTCTCGAACTGCTACATCTTTTTTTTGTTGTGTTCTAGAAAACTTTAAACTACCAAGAAAAGCTGTAAGAAGAGCTGAAGCGGCCCCTGCCTGTCCCTGGCCCACCAGCAGGCACCAGACGCCACTCTGTGCCATCATCTCGTGGCAGGCCGTGCCTCTGCAGTGCTGTCTCTCAGCACTGGCCCCCGTAGGGCCCTGGAAGCTGTGATGACGGGGGGAGGAGAGCTTGTGGCAGCCAGGGCAAGGTCCTTCTTGGAGGCCCAGGTAAAGGGACTACACAGCAATGTCAGCTAGGACTCTAGCCCGGTGGGGCCTGGAACCAGGATCAGAAAAAGTGATTCATGTAAAGGGAAGCTGGTCTCCAGGTCCTGCCCCAGGCAGAGCTCCTGATACCCTCCAAACTGCTGTCCAGCTGTGGCAGAGTCCAGACTCTCACAAATGCCAGGCCTCCTTTGCCTGGAATTGCCCTCTTCCTCTTCCTACAATTGAAGGCTGCACATTGCTAAATGCACAAAACTATAGACCTAGAGAATTAAGGCAGCACTGAGCAACCACTCACACTTTAGTGAGAATTGATGGATGGAGCAGCCCTGGACCAGATCCCAGCAGCATGATAGGCTAAGTCTGATGGTGAAGGTATATTTCCAGGGCCCAAAGGAGCTGTGGGCAATGGGAGCTGTGGGCAATGAGGGGACCAAGGACTAGCCCAGGGGGGGAAGAGGGTGTCCCTTCCTACCGGCCCAGAATACCTGCGATATGGGGCAGTGACTTCTGGGCCCAGTGAGAAAATCTCGAGGTGGGGCACCTGGGTGGCTCAGTGGGTTGAGCCGCTGCCTTCGGCTCGGGTCATGGTCTCGGGGTCCTGGGGTCGAGTCCCGCATCGGGCTCTCTGCTCGGCGGGGAGCCTGCTTCCCTCTCTCTCTCTCTGCCTGCCTCTCCGTCTACTTGTGATTTCTCTCTGTCAAATAAATAAATAAAATCTTAAAAAAAAAAAAAAAAAGAAAGAAAGAAAGAAAGAAAATCTCAAGGTCACTCCATGAATCTCCCAGGGAAGGAGACAGGCTCCACCTACCTGGCTCAGTGATTAAGCAAGACCCTACTTCTGTGGGAGTGGGTGAGGGGTCCTCGCCTTCTGTGTATGGATGACACCCACCCCTCGTATACAGGTCCCAGGAAGGTTGGGGTGGGGGACACAGGAGTCTAGCAGAGCCACATCCTGGCCCAAGTGACTTGGCCACCCCAGCCCCAAGGTGTCTGCACCATGCAGGACATCAGCCACTTAACTTTATCACAATTCCTTTGAAAACTATTAAGTGTAGTTATTAATCATTAAGTAATTATATCTGCTCTTGTATTAATTATCTGGCCATTGGGAATGTCATCAAGATTTAAGATGTTTAATTGTTAATACTATGTCCCAAACACAAGGGAGGCTTAGCACCTCCATATACTCTCCCTCTGCCCGAGGTGAGGCAGAAGGGCCCCTTGGGCCCCAGAAAGCATCTTCTCTGGGGTAGGGACAGGCTCTGCCTTCACTGGCACTGCCCGGCAGGGCACCCTCGGCCCTGGGTATGACCCAACCTTCCCTCTAGAGATCCGTAGGGTCTCCAAACACCTGCTGAGGAGCAAGGCCCACTCCCCAGCATCCGCACCCAGCCCCACAACCACCAACCTCCACGAGGCCCGTAAGCTGGCACCAAGACCTACTGGGAAGATTGCATCGGGGTGCAAGTTGCCTCCCACATGGCAGATGCCCACCAATGACTCCAATGTCCTCAGATTGGCCCCCAGCTGCCCATTCCAGGCCTGGGTACCCCCAACAGGACTCACCAACCCCTCAGCCCCACTGCCGTCTCCAGTATCCCCAGGAGCTCTGGCTTTGGCCCCATGGTCCATGGGCCCCCTCTTATCTGGCCATGCTCTATGGTCCTTCATGGGCATTGCCTCACTTTGCCCTCGTGGCCCGCTTCACAGAGCCCATCTCACAGAGGAACAAACCGAAGCTCAGAGCCAGGAGACCAGCACCGCCAGGCTCTGCACAGCTGACGCTCTCCGGGCCACTTCCTCGGAGTACCTGGTCCCACCCCAAGCCACCTCCTCAGTTCCTCAGGCTCTGGCTGGCGGGGTGGGGGAGTCTGTGGAGGGCAGGATGGCTGGGCATCTCATCCAAGCACTCCCCAGCCCTGGGAAAGCTGCAGAGGCTACGTGTTGGCTTGTGACGTGGGTATGGATGAACAGAAGGACTAGGGGTTCCTCTGCCTCTTCTTCCAGGCATCACAGCTCTCTCTGCTCCAGCACAGTCAAAGACAGAACTCGGGTGGGTAGGGGACAAGAGGGGCCATTGGCAGTGTCGTTGAACTGCAGACTCTCAAGGGCCTGAGTCCTTCAAGACCTTCCCGAGCCTGCCCCTCTTCCCTTTCTGCAATGTATTGCCGCACACATAGCCACGTCTAACATCTCTTCGGTGGCAATCAGAACAGCATGCAGATTCCTATGCAGGACCAACTGATGAGTGCCGACTGATGGTGGCCTTGAACAAGTGCAAGTTTGTCAATGTGGTGCTGCAGTTGTGGTGGTGACAGCATAGTTATCCCAGTGATGGTGACGGTGGAGGCAGGGGGGACGATGGCAGTGATGGCGGGGGTGATGATGGGTGGTGATGGGGATGGAGGTGGTGAGGGTGGTGGTGATGGGGGTGTTGGGGGTGAATAGGATGGTGATGGTGGATATGGTGGTGATGGGAGTGGAGGTCAAGGTGGCGATGGTGCTGATGATAGGGATGGTGGTGGTGAAGGTAGAGATGGTGGTGATACGATGACGATGGTGATGGCGGTGATGGTGATGATGGTGAAGGTAGAAGTGGTGATGGTGGGATGATAGTGGTGACGGTGGTGGTGAAGGTAGAGGTGGGTGAGGTGGTGTAGTGGTTTGGCAGCGATGGTGCTGCTGGTAGAGGAGATGATGTACGTGAAGGCAGGACAGTCATGTTCTTGGTGACAGCAGTTGCTGATGAAAACTGATTCTCCACGGTCCAGAGCTTTTCCGACAAGCTGCATCCTTGCCCCCACCTCCCCATCCCAGCTGCTGGCCCCTTTCCTGCCTGGTGGGCTGTCCCCAGGAGGCAGGAAGAGGGGGAGCTTTGACCAGACCTGACAGGAGAGTGGTATATCTTGAGCTCACAGAGAACATTTAATCTTAGTTAAATATAAATAAGTTCAATTATTGGAAAGGGAAAAAATAGCCTAGTATTTACTGCAAGTGAATCAAAGGTAATTACTCTGGGAAAAGTCCCCTTTAAAGATTCTGGGCACCATCCCCCTCCGGTCAGGGTCCCAACTAGCAGGTGGGGTTAGACGTGGGCCCGAGGAGAAGGAACAGGGAAGGATCACCCAACCTCTCCCCAGGGGCGCATCCCTGCCCCTTCTTCCTCGTCCCAGAACCTTGAGTGTCAGCCAGGTCCTGACACATGCCCCCTGGAGGCCTGGGTACAGTCACCCCATAGCCCTTGGCAGAAGCAAAGGGCTCCGGCCTTCCCCAGGCCTTTGACTCACCCATTCCTCTCTCACCTGCCGCGCAGCTGTAGGCAAGCCCTTCACCTCTCTGAGCCCGTGTCCTCACCTGAAAACTGGGTGATGAGACAGCTTCCTGCATCGGGGGCTGGTCCTCAATAATGATCACTGTCCCTGTGGCCGGAGGCAGGGAGCCGCTGATCTGTGACAATGACCTGTCTGCTGTGTAGACAGCGGAGCCTTGCTTTCCCTCCCCAAGCCCCAACCCAGCCCAGGAGTTTCACCCTGAGCACCTCCTTTCAAGTCCCCCCAGTGTCATTCTAAAACAGAACCCTGAGGGGCCCTGGGTGGCTCAGTCAGTTAAGCGTCTGCCTTCAGTTTGGGTCATGATCCCGGGGGCCTGGGATCGAGCCCCGCATCGGGCTCCCTGGTAGTGGGGAGTCTGCCTCTCCCTCTCCCTCTGCTGCTCCTCCTGTTTGTGCTCTCTCTCTCTGTCAAATAAATAAATAAAATCTTTAAAAAAAAAAAAAATGAATCCTGAGCCTTGCCAACCACTCCGGGACAAGCTAGCCCTTCCCCAAGTCTGCTTCTCAGGGGCCTGTGAGTACTGGTTCCAGGCAGATCTCCCACCCCCAGCCTGGCAGCCTCCTTCCAGGCCCCTCCCTGCTGTGACTCCGGCAGGCCACCTCACCTTCCCACGGGGACTTCCTCTCCCCTCCGTGGTCCCTGGGCTGGAGGAGGTCGCCACCCCAGCACCCACCCTGGGGGCTTCTGAGGTGACCCGAGGCCATGAGGGCCAGCTCCCCGCCACAGCACGCGTGCACAGCCACGGGTGACCAGCTGCAAGGAGCTGCCGCTGTAATTAGCGCAAAACGTGCTGCCTTTGCCGGAGAGGAAAATCCCATCTCAGAAATACACGTCCAATGCAAGTTCAATTTCACCCGCGGGGCCATAAAACCCTCTTCCAATCACCTGGTGCTGTTGGTTGCCAGCACCGTTAATCCTGGGAATGTTATTTAGAGCCAAGACATCGCTCGGGGAAAAAATCAAGTCCGAAACCCACAAGGAGCCCCACTCTGCTCCCTACAGAGGTTTCAGGAGATGAGCAGTAGATACCTGGTGGGGGTGTTGGGCGGGGAACTGGGTGTCCAAGGAAGCCACCAGGTCATGTCCCTCCCCCACCAGCCAGCAGAGTCCCAGATGGGCCCATCCTGGGTGGGAAGACAGACCAGGCGGCTCAGCCCCACTGCACTCTGCCTGCCCCCACCTGACCCCGTCCTCCTCGTCCCAAACCGCTGCTGGCCCCTGATCGTCCTCCAGAGATTCATCCCACAACCCAGTCTTTAAAATCGTTTCCTTGATTACCGAGGGTAACAATGAAAACACGTAATTGAATCTCCAAGAAATTACCATTTTTATAACTTGCTCCCAGTTCCTGAGATAAATTAAACGTCTCCCTTGTATGGTGAGCCCGCTCTCGGCCCATCATCGAGGGATGATACTGCCCTTTATCATCAATGTGGGGCCTTATTAAGAAGAATGCCTCCCGCTGCCTCCCAGGAGGCGCCTGCCAATTCCACGGTGCGGCCCTGAGCGGGCAGCTGTCGGCTGGAGAGGCGCTCGGCCAGCATGGAGTTGGGCAGGTGGGTGGGCGGCTGGCCCCTTTGCCGGATAGCTGGCTCCACGGTGTGGGTGATTGGTGCAGGAGATGGGTGTCTCAGCCCGGGGTCCCCAGAAAGCCAGGCTGGAGGGAGGGAGCAGGTAAAAGAGGGACAGTAGTGAGCAAGGCTGCCCCCCTTGTTGAACCAAGCTGACCCCAGGGAACCAACTGCCCACTGGGCTGGACTGGACACCCAGGGGTCTTGTGGCACCTCAAGGTCAGGCACCAGAGGGGCATGGGGCAGGGAGGGCTTGTCTGTGCCCCCGGGGAGCAGGGAGCAGGTGACCAGCTGTCTGAATGCTCGGTAAGCTTGTAAGATAGTTCTTCAGTGGGTTTGGTGGTCACAGCTAGCTCGTGAGTGAGTTAAGCCCTTGCTGCCTAGGTGGGCGGGTGGCCTTTTGGGTGGTGGGGAAATGGAAGCCACCAGACCGTGGATAGCGTTTGCTGCAGGCGTTTGCAGGCTGCACTCAGCAAACTCACCTTCAAACAAAGGACCCAACAGTGGGATCGCTCACCTGAGAAAGCTGAGTTGGGGGAGGGGGAGGGGAGGGTGCTCTTCTGCTCTCAGGGGACAGGAGGCTTAAGGCCCAAAGAGCAGCTTTCCACTGAGGATATTTGGGTGTACTTGGGCCAAGGACAACAACAATAACCCTGAGATACGCTAACCCTGAAGGTCAGGTAGCCTTGGGGCCAAGTTCTCTGGCAGAGCATCCAAGGGGACTGGAATGGAACAGGCCAGGGAGGATGATGGACAGCCCCAGGAAAGGACTATACCCCACCCACCATCTCTCTATCCCCTACATAGCCACACAGGCAGCCCTGTAGCCCAGAGCTTATCTGGAGGCTCTGAAGATGTGTTGGTCTTGAAATCCTATGGTCGGGTGGCAGAGTGTGACCTCAGTCTACTCTCCAGCCATGTGTCCTGGGCCTGACTGAGGGCAACCTCAATGCCCCCTTGTCACACCCTCCCAGCCAAGTGGAAATTGCAGCTCAAGGGATAGTTTGCCCTGGACTGCAAGGGACAGTGAGGCTGGGCTCAGGCTCCAAAAGTCCAAGGTTGAGAGAGCCTGTGTCCCCCACCTTCTCTGGCCTGCAGCCCCATACCCCAACCCGGGAGCCCCTAGCCCATCCCCCAGTCCCTCCCCACTTCCCTCCAATGTCACAGGCCCCGCCTCATCTTTGAGCCCTCAAGGCCAAACACAACCCGTCAGCTCTCAGCCCCACACCCCAGAGCCCCATCTCACCATGCCAAAGCCCAGATCCTTAGCCTGGCCCTAAAGAACAAAGTTCATGGGGCCATGGGGCTGCCCAGGGGCCAGAAAGCCTTGATAAGGGCTGGGTCACCTGAAAGGTAGAGGCCTTGGGAGTCCAGACCCAGGGCTGGGGAGCCTGCACTGAGAATTCTCCCCAAAACCCTGTCCTCAGCACACAAGTAAACACCTGGTGTGTCTCCCTTGAGAAAATAAGGGGGCGGGAGGGCAGAAGATTTCAGGTACCATGTGGACATGCCAAACAGTGGCAGTGCCCAGCTGCGTGGCCAGCCCTCCACCCAGGACAAGGCCCACGGTGACATCTCTGGGCACAGAGTGTCAGCGTCCTACCCCTGCCACACACGCACACCACCCTTGGGATCTCGTGTCCTATAGGTGACTCCCGTCCTGACGCCCCCACTGGCTCCACTGTCTTTCTCCCTCCAGAAGGGCTCTCCCCTGTGCCACTTTCTAGCCAAGCCCCAGGCCCCAGCATTTCCCAAGCTCGGGCCAGACGCCACTGCGGACCTGGGGCCTCCTCATACCAGCCCAGGCTGCCCACCAACAAACAGGGCAACATGGGGCTAGCCCGGGGCTGTCAGGAGGGCTCCACTTTGGGAAGGCCCACAGGCAGGAGTCCCAGCCCCTTGAGAGGAAGCAGGTGAGGGACCCCTGAGCTGGGGGGGGCGGGGCTCTGTATATGTGGTGAGAGCCCCCCTGGGCAATTTAGGTGTGAGCAGAGGGGTGGAAATAGTGAAGGACATTCTGATCTGAATGGCCAAACAGCCACTGCCCTAGGTCAAGACAGAACCACAGATTCAAGTAAAGAAGAGGTTTCTGCCCCCAGCATTGTCCCTCCTCCACTGGGGTGGCCCCCTGTCCCGGGCCTGGGGTGTCCCCCCGAAACCTTCAGCCTGTCTGCAGGGTTGTAGCGCCATCTGGTGGTCAGTTCTGGGCTCCACACTTTGGTTGGTGGGCAGAGGGTAAGGGCATCCTTCAAAGAGAGGAAGCATATGGCCCTACAGGTATACTAGCCAGGCCTGTGACCACTCCAAATATTCCCCACTTCACCAGACCCCCAGTTTCTCACTCAAATCCTTTGGGCACATTTCCTGGGTTCAGTGACGGGCCCCAGGATCTCATGGCACAGCCCTGTCTACTCCCAGTAAGAGCCAGGCAGAGGCAGGGTGTGGACAGCAAGATGGGCAAGCACCCCAGATCCCAGTCCTGGTAAGGACCTGGCAAGCTGACCCTGGCACTGGCCATTAGGCTCTCAGGCCAGGCTGACTCCCTGGGCACCACTGTCCAGCTAGCAGGGCAGACGCTCACGGAAGTGCGAAGAAAGGGGTGAGCCTGGCTTGGGTGGGATCTTCTGCAGAGGTAGTCTCCAGGCCCAGGCAGGGGTAGGCACCACCAATTCACCCACCCAGGAGCTGTGGGGCCCGACAGCCCCCAGAAGTACCATCTCCACAGCCCGGAGCCCTCAATGCCTTGGCTGATAGTAATTTATTGGAGCTGTACATCCCTGAGAGGATTTTCCTTGACATTCTTATTATCCCTCCGATTCTTAAATAAAAAATGTGAGCAGTGGGTGTCCAGAGAGTCACCCTAGAAGAGAAGACAAATGGCCTGCCACTGCCCAGGGACAGGACAGACAGAAGAGCAGCCCCTTCTACCCCTAAGCCTCGGCTCTTGAAATGGGACCACCCTAGAAGGACTTCATAGGCCCAGGCTCCACCCCCACCACTGCCCCCCACCACCGCCCAGTGCCCTCCCTGCCCTTCACCGGCATCCTAGTGGGCCCTCCCCCAGTCCACCAAGTCTGCCCCCACAGGCTAGAGAAGGGAGGGGAGGCACCTATCTCAGCAGCTTTCATGTACTTGCCTGAAGTGTACCTGTTGGCCCCGGGATTGGGGGTCATTCTCTAAGGAGCCCCACCACTCACACGGCAACACCCAGTGCAAGACCACACTCAGATACCCTTGGCCCCAACCATGGGCCACCCTCTGCTACCTGCTCAGAGCTAAGGAGAGCTCACCTCTTCCCAGGCCGTGGGAGGGAAATGAGGGGCCAAGAGTGACCTGATCACCCTCCCCAGGTAAGAGGGATTACCTGCAGCCTGGGGCCACACCAGGAAGCCTGCAGGGCCTGAGGGACATGTAGGGTGGCTCTGAGGCCAGGAGAAGGGAGGGTTTGGGTCAGGAGCCTGGGTTAGGGGAGAGATGGGTCTCCCCCTGAGGGGCTGTGCTGACCCAGGTACCCCGAGTTCCATCTGCTCCAGGACTGTTTCCCACCCTTTGATAGGAATGTGGGGCATCAAAACTTGAAGTCCCAGGCCAAGCAGGAGCACCGCGGCCTGGCTCAGGGCAGGCAGGGCGCGGTCCCCCACACCTCCTCTTCCTCCCTAGCCAACCCCTGCTCACAGGCTCCAGGTTCCCTGAGGCCACTGGGCATCATGGCAATTTGGGCAGGAAGTGGCTGCCATGGCAACTGGCGTCCAGGGAGGTGCGCTGCCTGGCAACAGGGGCCACGGCCCGCTGCTCCCTCCAATGCACTAGGGCCCCACTTCCCGCCCGTGGACAGGAATTCCGGCCAGTGGCAGGAGCCAATACGGATTCACTCCCCACCCTCCTGTGGGCATCCTGACACCGAGATTCGCTGCAGAACCCCCAGCCACCCGAATCTGGGATGCTGGTTTGCAGTGTTCTTTAAACGTGTTAGCCTATCTATCCCCATTCATGGGAATGCCAGCCCAGCTGTGGATCCTGAGCACCGTCGCTCCCTCTGGGAGCACCCCCACCACTTGGGATGTTCTCCAGCCCTGGACACGTGGCCAGGACCAGAGGGACGGGGTGAAGAAGGCTTCAGGAAGCTGGGGTCTGTGGGACCAGGCTCTGAGCCTCCAGCCAGGGGGAAGGGGCACAGCTTGAGTGAAGATGTGGGTGCATCCGGGAATGTGGGGTTTCCAGACTGGGAAGGGAGGTGTCTCAAGGTCACAGGCAGGGAAGCCAGAGCTCCTGTGTCACTGGGGGTGCTCTGAGACCTCCTCATACCCACTTAGGGATTGCCACTGCCTTTGGGGCTGACAGCCCAGCCAGGATGTCCACAGTGAGACGTGAGGACCCAATCCGCCATTTCCATATGTGACAGCCACCGGAACCACCACCTCCATGGTGGTTTTTGCTCCCCCATTTAACATTTCTGAGCACCTGCTGGCACCCGGCAGGCTGAGGGACACTGAGGCAGTATGCAGCACCCGCCCTGCCCACCTGCCCACGCCCCGCCCTGCCCCTCCCCAACAGCGGCCACCGCTTGGGGCTTTGCCTGGACTCCTTTCCCCTGGCTGCCTCACCTCCGAGGTCCTCCAAGAAGACTTCCTGGGCCCTCCACTTGAGTGGCCTCCTGCAGGGTGCTCTGAACCAAGCACATCCTCACACCCATGAGATTCCAGTGAGGAATTATAGGACAGAGGCTCCTTCCTCCCTCTGCTGGCTGAGCAGCACCGCCCCCCCCACCCCCACCACCACTTGCCTGGCAGTTTGGGGGACCAGCTCAGGGGGGGGGGCAGCTCCAGGAGCATCCTTCCAGCTCATCCCTGGGCAACAGGGATTAACCTGTTGTTAAAGCCTGGACAGAAGCCCCCCAATGCACACACCCTAGAAACACAGAGGGGCCTCCTGGGGTTGGGGCCACACATGTGGCCTCTGGATGGCAACCACCAGCTCCTCTGTTGGTGAGCCCCCCACCAGGGGATCCTGCAGTATATCCGCCCCATGTGACAAAGAGTACAGGAAGAAGACATCAGCACACGAGAGATTTTAACTAACTTCTCCAGACAGGATGTGGGGACTAGATTAGTGGCACTGCCTGGGTGGAGACAAGCAGGAAAACAGGGCTTGCTAGGGGACAGTTCGACATGACCATCCAACGCGGAGGCGAGGCAAATGGTGCTCTACTGATGGTGATGGCAGGACAGCAGGTGACCTGAGGACTCCCCATGCTGTCCCCTATTCCAGACCGCAGAAATACAGCAGCTAGACATTTGCTCAGACAGGAGGGCCTCTTCCCTGGGGACTGACATGAAGATGCTCCAGCAGCTCTTAAAGTTAATGGGGAGAGAAACGTGCCCGTCAGCTCTTTCCTGCCTCCTTTATACACAGGAGCAGAGTAAAAAGAAAACCCATGTCCAATAGGCGGTCCCAAGACCAAAAAGAAAAAACAAAAAAAACGCCACAAACAGAATAAGGAAAATACAGGAAACAAAAAGTTTCCCTCCCTTCTAAACCCGCTGTATCCCTAAAACAGAGCAGGATGTTCTAGGAAAAGAATAAAGGGCATTCAAAGAACAATAACGATGTCTTGGCAATTTAAAACATGATTTCTGACATTGAAAAGACTGCCGGCCATGCCTGGCTTGATCCCAGCAGCACTGAGGGACCTTGAGGGCCTCCTCAAATTCCCATAGGAAACGCCCTCTGAGCTGATTCTCTCCCCAGCCCTACATCTGAAAAGCCTGAGGTCAGAGTAAGGTGCTTTCTGGAGACCTGTGAGGTGTCTCATTATTCCCACGTGATAGGCCCCTACAAAATTTAGTGGCTAAAACAAACACGATGTAGCCTGGGGCTTGGCAACTTGGCTTGTCCCTCGGAACGATGCTCTGAGGGGTGCACTGGGCTTGTCTGCCCCTTTGGGCCTCTGGGGACAAGCTGGAATGACAGAAACTTCTTTCTTCCCATGACTTCTCATCTGATAGCAAGGCCATGCCTCTGCAATGACAGAGGGTCCACAGGCAGCAAGAGAGAGAGGTCAAGGCCCAGCACATATGCCCAAGTGATGCTCAAGGTTAGTCCAAAATCCAGGATGAAGAGAGAGACCCTGTCTCTCGATGTGAAGGGGGCAAAGTCACATTGCAGGGGGGCGAGGGCACTAGGAGGAAAGGGATCTGTGGCCCTCTCTACCATGCAAGGACTTGAATCCACCTTTCTGAGAGTGTTACTTGAGGATGGGCTTCCACAGAACAAGGGAGGGCACTTAAGAAGAAGAAGATGTGGACCCAGGATGTCCAGGGGCAGTTGGTGGGGGAGGTGGCTACAGTAGCACAGGCCACACCATGGACTGTTGGAAAGAAGTGAGGAGAAACAGACCAGGGGCCTGAATCTGGCTCCAGCTGTGGGTGTGGGCTCAGCGGTCATTAAAAAAATCTCTGCCACAGAACTAGAAAAAATAATCCTAAATTTGCATGGAACCACAAATGACCCTGAATAGCTGAAGCCATCTTGAAAGAGAATCCAAAGGGAGGTAGCACAATCTCAGATTTCAAGATTTACTACAAACCTATAGTAATGGAAACAGTGTGTTACTGGGACAAAAATAGACACAGATCAATGGAACAGAATAGAAAACCCAGAAATAAACCCACGGTGATATGGTCAATTGATCTTGGACAAAGCAGGCAAGAATATTCAATGGGCGGTCTCTTCAACAAACCATGTTGGGAAAACTGGACAGCCACAGGCAAAAGAATGAAACTGGACCACTTTCTTACTCAGATTCAACAAACTCAAAAAATAAACTCAAAATGGATTAAGGATTTAAATGTGAGACATGAAACCATAAAAATCCTAGAAGAGAGTACAGACAGTAATTTCTCTGACACTGGCCACAACAACGTTTTTCTAGATAGGTCTCCTGAGGCAAGGGAAACAAAAGCAAAAATAAAATATTGGGACTACTTCAAAGTAAAAATTTTCTGCACAGCAAGGGATATAGCCAATAAAACTAAAAGATGACCTGCTGAATGGGAGAAGATATTTGCAGATGACATCTCCAATAAAGGTTTAGCATCCAAAATATGTAAAGAACTTCTAAAACTCAACACCTCAAAACAAAATAATCCAATTTAAAAACAGGTAGAAGACATGAGCAGACATTTCTCCAAAGAAGACAAGCAGGCGGCCAATGGACACGTGAAAAGATGCTCAACATCCCTCACCAGGGAAATACAAATCAAAACTACAAGATACCACCTCACACCTGTCAGAATGGCTAACCAACAACACAAGGAAAATCAGATGTTGGCAAGGTATGGAGAAAAAGGAACCCTTCTGGGACGCCTGGGGGGCTCGGTTGGTTAAGCGTCTGCCTTCAGCTCGGGTCACAATCCTGGGGTTCTGGGATCGAGCCCCGCATTAGGCTCCCTGCTCAGCTGGGAGTCTGCTTCTCCCTCTGTCCTTGCTCCTGCTCCTTCTCTCTCTCTAATAAATAAATAAAATCTGGAAGGAAGAGAGGGAGGAAAGAAGGAAGGAAGGAAAAGGAACCCTCATGCACTGTTGGTGGGATTGCAAACTGGTGCAGCCACTGTGGGAAACGGTATGCAGTTTCCTCAAAAACTTAAAAATAGATCTACGTTATGATCCAGTAATTCCACTCCTGTGTATTTACCCAAAGAATACAAAAACACCAATTCAAAGAGATACATGCCCCTTATGTTTATCCCGGCCTGATTTACAACAGCCAAGATATGGAAGCAGCCCAGTCGTCCATCGACAAGATGAATGGATAGAGAAGACGAGGTATGTATAGTCCACGGAATATTACTCCAGCCATAAAAAAGAGTGAGATCTTGCCATTCGCTACAACACGGATGGAGCTAACGGGTACAATGCTAAGTGAAATAAGCCAGCCGGAGAAAGGCAAATACCATTGGATTTCAGCCATACATGGAATTTAAGAAACAAAACAAATGAACAAAGAAAACAAGAGAGAAACCAAACCAAACCAAACCAAAACAAAACAAAAAACCACTCTTAACTACAGAAAACAAAGGGCTGGTCAGCAGAGGAGAGGTGGGTGGGGGGTGGGGGTGGGGGGTGGGAGTACTAGGTGGAGGGGATTCAGAGTACACTTGTCATGATGAGCACAGAGTAACAGGTAGAATTGTTGAATCACCGTATTGTACACCTGAAACACATCATATGTGAACCACGCTGGAATTAAAAAAAAAAAAAAAACTTCTTAAACACTGAAGAACAATCTTACATCTGGTTCCATCACTTAACAGTGGAGTGACCTTGGGCAAGGGACCCAGTGTCTTCATGCCTCAGTGTCCCCACCTATAAAGAGGATGATAATCGTCCTTATAGAACCATTAAAGTAAATGTTCAAAAGATTATTTTTTTTTAAATCCCAAAGATCGATTAGGTGCAAAAGCCAGGCTGTGGGATAAGCTCTTCTGTATGAAGTGGGGGGGGGGGGGGATGCGGCCCAGCTGGGCAGAATGTGCAGCCGAACCCCAGAAGGATCTTAATGATCAGGCTTTTGGGGGTGGTGGGTGGTGGGAACTGGGGTGGGAGGACCACACTGGATAACACGTCTGGTGTTTGATTTTGTTTTAACTTTGCACCTGCATTATCTGTTACATTTTCAGAAAATGACTAATGCAGGTCAGGGAGCTGGGGTGGGGAAGATGCATGGCGGTGAGGGGGAAGGAGCGGAGAAGGACACTTCAGGAACAGGCACCTGGGGGGAGGGGCCCCACCAGCCCTGACTCTGGCCACCACCCCAGCCCATTATGACCTCCCTGGCTGTGCCCAGGCCTTTGTGACAGGCACTCCTGAGGCGGACCTGTGAGCCATGACACCTAGAGGGCCCTCAGTAAGAGGGTGGCAGGTCGGGCCAGGCTAGAGCCTGGACCTGGGGTAAGGAAGGGGTTACAGGGAGGTATGGAGGGGCCCAAAACCCTGGGCCCCTGTGGCCACTCCCACCCCCAGTGCCCCCAGCCGTCAGCTTCAAGCAGCCACGGAGGATGCCTGGATTCACCCTGCCAGGGCTTTGTAAGGTGGCCCTGCCTGGTGCCTCTCAGCTCCACTCACTCCATAGAGTCTGCCAGGCCTTTCCCACCTCCGGGGGCAGGGGGTGGGGGGCCCAGGGTCGGGGGTGAGGTACCTGGGAACTTTATGGCAAGCGAAGAGGGCGAGATGCAGCGACAGAGACCGAGAGACCCAGCGGGGGCAAGACAAACACAAGTGGAGGCAAGGCTGGGGTGGGGATGGCCCCTGCACTCGGGGCGAGAGCAAGGGGCACCCAGGCAGGGGGGGTCCCCCAGCTCAGGGCCCAGACCCTGCCCTTGCCCACCCCTGCCAACGGGGTCAGGAACCCCGGCCTCGCCCAGGGCAGCCCCCTCCCCTCTCCAGAGCATGCCCCTGGATCCTGCAGAGCAGTCCTTCCTCCAGCTGGAGCAGGAAAACCAGAATCTGGTGAGTGAGGAGCCCCTGTGGAATCAGCCCAGGCTCAGAGCCCATCTGTGCAATGGGCTCGCAGCTGTTGCAGCTACGACAAGCAGTCCTGTCTCTCTCTCTGCCCCCGCCCACCCCCCCCCCCCAACCCCGCAGAAAAGACAGAACCAGGACCTGCGGGAGCAGCTGGGGGCCCTCCTGGGGCCAGGGCAGCAGTTCCTACCCCTGTGCACAGAGCACACGAGCTGCACAGCCCTGGCCTGGGTAAGTGCACGGCGGATGCCCAGCCATGGCAGGACGGAGGGCAGCTGTGACTCCATGCGCCACAGCCCCACCCCGGCTCTCAAGAAGTCCATGACCACAGGTGCTGCCCACGGCCTCGGGGCTGACCCCAGGGCTCTTCCACAGCCCCCCGAGCAGGCCAGTACCCGGCCCCTGGAGGACAGGGCACCCTTGCAGCTGCTTCGGCGCGAGCTGTGCCGGGGGGAGGAGTCCTTCGTGCAGCAGTCGCAGGTAGGTCCCTGGGAGCCAGGCCAGGGGAGGGCGCTCTCTGTGCAGCAGTCCTCAGTGGCCGGAGGAAGGAGCTGACACTGTTGGCCCTGCCTGTGCCCACACTGTGCCCCTCCCCAGAATGAGCTGCAGCAGATCCGACTGTCCTTTGAGAGAAAGAAGATGGCCATTACCGAGGTGCCTGCCCAGTTGGGGTGGAAGGGCCTCTGGGGAACCCAGCTGGTGGGACACATCTTGGAAGTGACCCTGCCCCTCTTCTCCCTCCAGGTGTGGGACGGCGTGGCCGAGGTGCACATGGCTCTGAACAACCAGGCTACAGGGCTCCTGGTAGGTCCCCAGAGGGTGACCCCTGAGGCTGAGGGGAACAGGGAGTAGGAAGAGGGTGCTGGGGCGTGGGGGAGCATTAAGAAGCAGGGGAATACAGCAGAGGAGTTGGGGTGAGAGGACCTGTTCTACCTCCTCTGCCCCCCCAGAACCTCAAGAAGGACATCCGGGGAGTACTAGACCAGATGGAGGACATTCAGCTGGAGATTCTGGGGTGATGTGCAGGGTCAGGGGCCTGGGGGGCCTGGCTGAACTGGGCAAGGGGCAGCAGGTGTCCTGACCGGGATGGGATGGCTCAACCCCGGACCCTTCCCCAGTTCCACCGAACCAGACCCAGGGGGCAGGGCAGGCTGGGGTTGGGGGTACACGTGGCCCTGACGGTGCACCCCTCCCCCCATCCAGGGAGCGGGCCCAGTGCCGCACCCAGGCCAGGAAGGAGCAGCAGATGGCATGCGTAGCGGTAAGCCCCCCTGCCCACACTCCGGTCTCACCCTGGAGGCCCCTCTTATGGGAGGGGTTTTGGGCTTCAGTGAAGGCGGCCCCAGGGCGGGAGCCCCAGCAGAAGCCAGGTGACCAATTATCCCTGAGAGGTGGCTACAGGTCCCTGTCCTGAGTAAGAACTCCCAGCACAGGGAAACCGCCCTCCCCCGCCCCCAGCCCAGCCCCTGCTCCCCATCATGGGGTCAGGCTCTGACCCAGCCCCTCCCCTGCAGAAGGCAAGGCCGCAGCAGCTGGGATGTTCGGAGGGCCTCAAAGGCCAGCTCTGGTAGGTGGCTTCGTGAGTGCACGGCAGAGCCCAGTCCCTGGGGACCATCCCCGAGGGCACCCCCGCCCCCTGACCGCCGCCGCCCGCAGGCTGCTGGCCCTGAGGCTGCTGCTGGGCGCCCTACTGGCCTGCACCGCTGCCTACGTGTACGTGGTGGACCCCGCGCCTTTCGAGGGGCTGGTGCCTCCCCTGCTGAGCCGCGCCGCTGTCTGGAAGCTCCGGGCCCTGCTGGGCCCATTCCTGCGCCTGGAGGTGGACGACTTCCTGCCCTTCTAGGCCGGAGGCCCAGCGGCCCCAGCGAGGAGGAGGCCAAGTGGCCGGCGTGGCCCCAGGTGCCCAGCGGCCGCGCTGGCCCCTGCCCACGGCACTGCCGCGCACCGTCCCCGCCAGGAGCTGCGGAGAAGGGTAGAGGCGGGGTCTGTCCTGAGGGCTGGGCCTGCTGCTGGACATATAGTCGTGACACACACGGTGCGTGTGAGCTTGTTTCCATGGAAACGGGGGGGGTGGCGCAGGCAGGAGGTTTTGCCGCCTTCTGAGGCCAGTCTCACACCAAGGTTTCCTCAGGGAGGGGCCTCTCCCTTAGGGACCATATGCCCCATCCGCCTGCTGGCCAGGCAGCCCCTCCGCGGGAAGCCCCCAGCCCACCCCAGGCCACCAGGGAGGCCTCTGAGCAGAGGGTGTCACAGGACAGTCTCCACTGAAATTGAGGACCAGGGGTCCTCGGGCCTCATCCCTGGGGCCAGGCCCGATCAGCAGACCAGATCAGGTTCTCGGCCCTGAATCTGCTGACCCACCAACTTGGCAGCTCTTGCATAACCCTCCATCCCCATCTGGCCGACCACACCACCCTCTCCACACTCGACTGGCCACCAGTACCCCCCACCTCCCACCCCTGTCCCCTCCCCCAACCTAGGATCCCTGTCCAGTCCAGCCTCCTGGCATTGCCCCAAGGCTCGGAGGACAGGGGGACCACGTTGGTGGACAGAGCTGTGGAGGTAAACACCAAAAATTTTATTTAGGGCATTAAATTGGGGCGGGGGAAATACCTTTGAGAACAATAGAGAATAGCTCTGTGGCTCACTCATCCCCAAGTGGGAGAATTAGAGGCACCGCCCAGGCAGGAAAAGGGCCAGCCCAGAGTCCCGCCCTGCCCCCCGGGGGCGTCCAGGCCCTGGCTGGCTGGAAGGGACTGCAGGGCATGGGGTAGCAGGGCCCTCTGAGCTCCCCCAGGTGCCGCATCTCGGAGTAAAAGAGTGAAGACGGCCGGGCAGGGCTGGGCAGAGCGGTCACCAGGAACACACTGGACTGGCAGGGTCTCCTCCCCGCCCTGGCAGGGTCTCCTCCCCGCCCTGGCAGGGCCCGGATGGCTCACCAGGCCGGCGGCTCCAAGAGGTTAAGGCATCTGTTCATGTGCTGGGTGTGGGGAGGAGGGAGTGCAGCGACCTGCAGGGGCAACCTGAGACCCCCACCCCAGCCCAACCCGCAGAGGCCTGGGCTCCCTGGGGAGGAAGTGGCGTCTAAAGTGCTGATCAGGCAGGGGAGGGCGGTGTGCTGGTCCCAGCAGCTCCGGGGCCCCTGCCTGGGGAGTGGAACCCCATGCAGCAGGTGGGGACTTCCTGAGGTGGGTGGGCACAGGGTCACAAGCCCCAGCGGGCTGGGAGTCAGTCAAGGTGCGGCTGGTGGAGAGAGGACCCCCAGCCCCCGGCCCAGGGTCTGTGGCTGCCTGGCTTCCTGGGCTGTCCTCTCCGCCCCAGAACTGCCTACTTGGTGTCCCGCTCAGGCCCCGAGAGACTGGGGAAAAGGCTGGAGGCAGCTGAGTGCAGGCGGCACATAGTCCCTCGGGGGGGTACCCCAGCAGCCGGGCTCCAGGGGGCCCGCAGCGGCGGGCGGTCCTCGGGGAGGCCAAGGTGGCATAGGTGCAGGCCGGGGGGCACCCTGGGCTGGCCACGCCGGCCCCATCCACGGCTGCAGGTGCCAATCCGCCCCCTGGGGGCCGCAGCGTCCCATGAGAGAGAAGCAGAAAGGTGGAGGTCAGCATGGGGCAGAGCTGCCCAGGGCAGGGTCCGAGGCCCAGCTAGCCTCCTGCATTGGGCCAGCCCCCGCCCCAGATCCTCCCAGTCTTTGCCCTGGCTGTCTCAGCCCTAAAGAGCCATGGATTCCCAGTGCCCCCACCCCCAACATCTGGCAGCAGGGCATTGGGTGGGTAGGGGAGGCTCAGGTGGCCAAGAGCGTGAGTTCCAGTGAGTGCAGCTGCAGGAGGTGGCAATGGCCCCCACAGGGCCCTCCGCCGATGGGTAGCCCCCTAGGCACCCCCTACTCCATCTCCCCCAAAAGCTCTTGGGTTCCCAGGGGGTTCCAGGGGGTTCCCAGGGGGTCTTGAGGCGGCTGCAACCCCAACCTTTCTTCAAATGCGCTGTTAACCACCAGGGATGCCGCAGACCCACGGGAGCCTCATGCTTGTCAGCCAAAGACCCATCGGCCAGCCCCCACCTCCCAAGCTTCCAACTCCGCTTAAGTCAGTGAAAAAACCCACGAAGAATGCCCGTATGCCTGGCCAACGCCTCTCCCAGAGCCTGACCCACTCTGCTCCCCACCCCCGGAGCCCCTGCATTGCAGCAACAGCCCTGGCCTTGCTCAAGGAAAGGAGCGAAATGACTCTTTTTCTTTTTTTAATAAAATTATAGATATATAGATGTAGATATAAAAACATAAAACAGACACAACGCAAGCGGACGCTGCCGTGTGCTTACTCTCGGGTCCCTGGCGCCAGGCGGAACTCTGACCCCCGCCCCCGTGGGCTTCCCACGAGGGCGCCGAGGCTCCCGCAGGGCCTGGACTTGGCATGTCTTGGGGTAGGGAATCTCCAGTTTGGCAGGGGAGAGGACTCTTGGTCTCATGGGCCCCCTGTGGCAGCGTCCAGCCTGTGCCTGCTCCCACCTGCCCCCCCAGTCGCCTCCCACAAGAGCATAAAGCAGAGGTTAAGGCTTCAATGAAAGCGAGTTTCCCGGCAGTGGGGGCAGCGGGGGCCCGAGCATTAACACATGGGACGTGGCATGGCAGCTCAGCGCACAGACAATGGGGACGCACCCACCAGCTGGGTGAGACAGGACACACGGAGCCAGGACCCCACCCACAGCTGGCTGTCTGTCTGTGCCTCGTCCACCTGTCTCTCAGAACCCAGAGCCATCCCCGAGCTGGATGCCTGTAGGCTGGGGCTGGACTCCCCGAAGAGGAACTGGCCTGGCCAAGCTACAAGCTTCCAGCGGGTCCCTGAAAGGCAACGAGTTAGGAGCAGACGGGTGTTGGGGCCCCGGTCCAGGGCGGCCAGGGACCCAGGACTCTCTGTCCATCTCTGGGCCACGGTGACCCTTCTGTGAGGGGAGTAGGTGGGGACCGGCCTGGGGATAGCCTCAGGGGCACGAGGGCAGCAGGTGTAGATATAACCCACACCCCCTGGCCATCCCCGCCTGTGGGAGCCGGGGCACCGGCACACAGATCCCACGGCCTGGTGGCCCCTGGTCCCACTGAGCCCTGTCAAGCAGATGGGCAGATGGACAGGCGGAGGAAGAGGGGTAGGCTTGTTGGAGGCGTGGTCTCTTCCGCTGACGTGTCCACACCAGGCCTGGGCCTCCTGGTCTCCCGGAGCAGAGCAGTCGGGAGGGGAGGGCAGCCGCTGGGGGTCCTGGTCCCCGGGGCTCCACGGCGGATGGATGGCAGTCAGTCCTCACACTGAGATCTCGTACGTGGTCCCACCCACGCCGGACACCTTCTTAACGAGCGTGTGCCGGGCAGGGCTGGCGGAGGGCCCCGGGGGGCCAGCGGCAGGCCCCAGGCGGGCCAGGCCAGGGGACTGCCCGTTAAGCTTACTTGGGGGGGTCTTCAGCTGAGGGTGGTCCCTGCATCAAAACAAGCACATACACGCGCACACACAGTGAACACGGGACCACGGCATGACAGAGGCCAGCAGAGGCAACGGGACAGATGATGCAGACACAGACAAAGCCCGGGGTGGCCCCTGCCTCTCAGCTCAGGAGGGCCCACCCAGAGGGTGGGTGGGGGTGCACAGCCTGCAGAGAGGGGACTATGTTGCCACAGGACAGACAGATGTCAGAATGGCCATCAGCCCCCTCCCAGGTCTCTCAATCCCTCCCATTGGCACCAATCCCAGAGCACAGGGAGGCCAGATAGACACTGGCCAAGCCCCCAGGCCCTGCACTGTCCCAGTGCCCCAAGCTGAGGAGCCCAGGGGTGACTCTGGCTCCTTCCCTGCTCCCTCTTAGGAAAACAAGAGGCTGTCTTCCTGCCCTCCAGCCTGCCCAGTACTGGCCAACAGCATTTCTGACATCGCTGCCCAAACACTCACGAGGATGGGCTGCCCTCCTGTGGCTGCCATCCTACCTCACTGTCCAGCTGCCACCCACTGGGCCGGTTCCAGCCGCAGCAGGGGCCTCCTCACTGAGTCCATGCTCAAGGTGGCAGAGGAGACGACCTGATGACAGCCACACACCCCAGGCGCTCAGCTCATATACTTGGACCTGACCCTGTGAAGCAGCCATCCCTGCTTCCTATTACCCACCTGCCAGGAGCCTGGAACCAGCCTGCCCCTCTGGGCCTATTTCCCCATCTCTGAGCAAGGAAGCCCTTACTTCCTGCTCCCAGGCCATCATGTCCTGCTGCCGGATGATGTCCCCCAGACTCAGCCTCCTCGACCCACACCGTCTCCAGGGGAAGAAACCCCGGGGTGCCCCTGCCACTTGGTTGCACCAGCTGCAGGAGAATGTGCAGCCTTGGGGCTCAAGGTGCAAATCCTCCTCACCTGCTATCCTTGGATGTGTCAGGGCATCCTTGGAGCTGGGCAACCCTCACACAGTCTGGCCGGGAGCCTCTAAAGAGGATGAGCACCCCACTGCCCCCAGAGGCAACCACTGGCTTCCTAGATAGCCCCCGCATGCTCAGCTAAGAGGTCCTACAGGCAGTCAGACACCTGGCCTGTGCCGGGAAGCCCCCCACCCCCAGCACCCACCTCTGCACGGCCAGCGAGGGTGGCGACTCCGGGAGGTCCGTGTGGATGAAGGCGACAGCTTTGGGGCCTGCATAGGAGGGTGAGCGGGGAGTGCTGGGTGGGGAGGGCGGGCCCTGACGCACCGGAGACCTGTGTGAGCCACTGCCAGGCCGAGGCCCGGGGGCATTGTTGTTGGCCAGGTCAGCCTGTAGGGAGGAGGAGGAGGTCCGCGGGGCCCGGCTCACGGCGCTGGACAGCGAGGACAGCGAAGTCTGCAGCGCAGGGTTGCGGGCACCACCGAAGCCGGGCCCCGCCACTAGGTCATCTCTGGAGCCGTAGCGCAGGGCCGGGCCACGGGGGCCCTCGGACAGCACGCTGGCCTGCTGCAGGCTGTAGGAGCTGGGCGCGTCATAGACGCCCGAGTCGCCGAAGAGCGAGTCCGCCTGGGAGCGCAGCAGCCGTTGCCGCTCTTCCCTGTCCTTGCGCTCCTGGATGGAGGCCATGATGGTCCGGGACAGGTTATCGTAGCGCACAGGTGAGGGCTCCCGCGGCCGGGGACCCAGCACCGGGCTGAAGCTACGGGGCGGGGGCCGCGGTGGGTCACCCACCGCCCCTGGGTGCAAGTAGGGCGAGCGATAGCTGGCCACGCCGGCCGAGGGGTGGGCTGGGCATGTGTGGCCGCTGGGCGAGCCGGGGTTGAGCAGACTGTCGTAGGACAGGCTGCCGTTGCGGTTGGGCAGCGCGTGGGGGGCGAAGATGCTGCGGTGGGGTGTCGGGGGCCCGCCCTCAGAGCGCAGAGGCTGCAGGGCCACGTGGTCCCCAGCCCTCCGGCTGGCCGCCTTGAGGCTCAGGGAGCGCAAGGCACCCGAAAACGTGTCAGCAGCGCTGAGTGGCGGGGATGGGGGGTAGGCGGCGTGCAGGCCTCCGGACGTGTAGTCAGGAAGGTCCAGGCTGGGCTCTGACACAAAGTCCAGGCTGTGGATGCTGTCCTCTCCCAGCGTCAGGGAGTCGGGGCCAGTGACCTGTGGGGAGAGAGGGCACACATCTACTACGGCCCAGCCACCAGGTGCTCTGTGCCCCGCCCCTAGAGGCTACAATCTCAGTGACACGTGTAACCGACAAGCTGTTCCCGGAAGGTCTCCATCCCCTAACCACCTCTTCCTTGCCCACCACAGAAGGAAGTGGGGACAGGGGAGAAAAGAGCACCCAAACGCTGCCTCCCCAGGGAAGGCTAGGCACCCTTCTCCTGCCCCTACTTCTCCACAGAAGAGGAGGGGGCTGTGGGGACAGCCTCGGGAGCTGGGCCTTGAGGAGATAAAATAACCACACAGAGGCCCAGAGCCCTGCAGTCATGGCCACGTAAGACCAGAGCTGGGTACTGCATCTACCCAGGGCAGGCTCCTCAGAGCCCACACGGGGCAGGGCCTCCTGGGGGACAGCCATAGCAACAGCGAGGAGGGGCCTCTCTGAGTCTCTGTGAAGCAAAGCAAGTAGGCACGGGCTTGGGCTGGGGATGAGAGCCTGCAGAACTCAAAACCCAGAGGGGATTTTGACAAACGTGTCCTCAGGGTCCTCAGGCCAGAATCCTTGTGGGACCCAGGACAATCCCATCAAGATGAGGCAGGCAAGGGTACCTAAAGCCCCCCATTCCCAAGAAAGGCTGATGGACACCCCTCCTGGGACAGGACCATGGCATGCTGGCCGAGGAGGCCCAGATTCCCTGCCTAGCCCAGAGATGCTGCTGCTGGCTTGAGCAGGGCATCAGTCCTGGGGGGAGGCGACCGACCAGTCCAGGCATACTGGCCCAGTCACAGGCTCGCCTCTTAGATGGCCACGAAAGAGGGTGGGCAGCCTGGGAATGTTTGGGGTTCTGGATCATTCCTCAGGCTGTCCAGGGTTGCCAACTGCTCCGCAGTGATCTCAGAGTACTTATACAACTCAGAAAAAATAAATGTGCTTTCTTAAACAATCTCAAATTCTTCTGAAGCCTTCCCGTGGGCCTTACAGAGTGACTAATAGTGGAATTCCAGGCATCCTGGCACACACTGTCCCTGGGGGCAGCCGCCTACCAGGCCAGCGGGCAATGCCACCAGCCAAGGAGAAGGGGCCAGCCAGGACAGCCTGTGCCAGCCCTTCCTTCATGCCTAGCTGGAATTCCCACAGAGTGAGGTCCTGCTGGCGCCCACAAGGCTCTCTATGACCCTATGGCCCCAGGGACAGGGCCTCCTGGGGCAAATCCTCCAGGAGTGGGACCTAAGGGCTAAGGCCTCTGGGGACAGGGTCTCCAGGAGGGGGAGAGTAGGACTTCCTGGGGTGGGGCCAGGCCTCCTCACCTGCTCACCAGGCCCGCAGAAGGGCGCCTTGGGACCCGAGGGAAAGGCAGGCCGGAACTTGTACATGGCAGGTGTCGGGGGGCTGGTCCTCTGCGCCGACAGGGCGCTCTCTGGGGAGATGGACCACGGTCAGGCTGGGGTCAGTCCATGTCCCTCCCTCTGTCTGGCCACCACCACCTCACCAGCACTGCTCGGGCGTGGGGTCTGCAGGTCACCTCCGAACGTGCCGGCCTCCGCCTTGGGGGGCAGTGGCGGCCCCAGGTCCAGCGGCTTCTCATCCAGCCGGTCCAGACTGCCCTTGGACTGGGAGGGGGCGTGGTCAGTGTTGGGTAGGGTGTGGGCCAAGGGTGGGGCATAATTGGGGATTCCTCCCTGAGCCCTGGGCCCTAGTCCCTTCTCCAGAATCTACCCAAATCCTCCCCCTTCCACTCCAGGCCCCTTCCAACAAAGCTGCTTCCTGCCTCCAAGGGTCTGCCCTTTACCCCACCCCCTACCTGACCCCAGGGCCCCCACCTTGCTGCGGCCCAGGCCAGACTTCAGCCCGTTGTCACTAAGCTTGACCTTGAGTGGGGCAGCTCGCTCCAGGAGCTCAGGCCGAAGGAAGGGCGGTTTCAGGCGAGCAGCCAGCGGCAGCCGGGGGGGCTCCACCACGTACCTGCGCCGGGGGTGGGGGCAGAGGGGTCAATGGCCAGACCAGGGTGACCGGGCCTGAACGCTCACCAAAGGCAAGGCTGGCCACACCTGCCAGAGGCAGAGGTCAACCGGGCTGAGGGTCCACACCTGCCCACCCCAAACCCGGCAGAGGCCCCTTGACACCCCATCCAGGCCTCACCGGGGTGCCAGAGGGCTGCACAGCACGTGCTCCACATTCCCATAGCAGCCTCGGGTGAAGGGGTTCACGCCCCCGCGGAACTTGCCCGTCACCTGTGGATGTGGGACCCCTCAGCCAGCCTGGCCACCCAAGGTCCAGGACAAGGCTGACAGGGACAGGCAGGGATGGCTGGGGTTCCTCAGCCAACTAGCAATGGTGACCCACCCTCTGGGGATTCCCTGTCCCTCAGAGGGCAGGTTGGGCAGGGTCAGCAGGGTGCCCCCCACCCATTGCCCCCCGATGTTTCCTGCAGGAAAGCTGTCAAATTTCTGGGCCCTGAGTTACTGAGGGCTGCAACATCCAGAGGTGGGAGTGAGTGGGGGAGGGGCAGCACAGGTGCAGCCCCATACTCCATGCACCACCCTGGGTCTCCTCCCCCTATGGAAGCTGAGGGCTCCAGCAGCCCTTCCCTGACACCCCCCAACATGGGCCTGGTGCAGCCCTGGCCCTCTTGGCCTGTAGGGGATGCCCCCTCTGCCCATCGCTGCAGGGGCCCTCCTCGGGTCAGCACCTGCTCATTGGTGGTACGCCCCCGAGTGACCAGCACCACATGGAAGCCAGTGAGGCCGATGACAGGGATGAAGAAGAGGCCAGCCACACACATGACGGCCATGCTGGCCCGTTAAGGCCAATGGCCATAGGCGAAAACACGGAGCCGGTGCCCATGAACAAACCACTCCCACTGCCACCCAACTAGCAATGGTGACCCACCCTCTGGGGATTCCCCGGCAGTCACCCCATGCCCCCAAGGGCCAGCCAAGGATACGTGATGGTGGTGTGGGCAGCTCCCAGCCCCTCAGCGTGGTTCAGCACATAGACCAGGCCAAAGGCGACGACACCCACCATGTGTGCGCTGAGTGACAGCAGGAACAGGAAGAAGTATCGGTAATTGCGGCGCCCAATGCAGTTGTTGACCCAGGGGCAGTGGTGGTCAAAATCCTGAGCAGGAGCAGTGAGTCAGGGCACAGGGTGGGTGGGAGGGGAGGGACATGGCAGGGGGGCAGACAGGGTGGTGGGACGGTCACCTCTACGCAGTTGTCACAGACGCTGCAGTGGGAGCAGCGAGGTGGGCGGTAGAAGTGGCAGGTTGCGCACCACTTCATTCGGACCTGGATGCCCCGCACGTCCACATTCTTGTACAGCGGGGCCCGGAAGTCGTCCTCCTTATCCTCGTCCTCATCCGCTGTGAGCCAGGGCCAGAGGAGGGTGGCAGGAAAGTGACTTCCCTGCCAGGAGAGTCCTTCCCGCATCTCTGCCAGCCCACCCACCAGGACCCACCCCTGAAAGGCTCTCACATGTCAGCCACTCACATTCTAGTGAAAGTGAGCAGATCACATGCCCTGGCACAGGGTCCTACCTCGGGGGAAGACGCCAGGGTCCATGAAGGTGGCCATGCTGAAGTTGGCCAGGACAAAGAGGAAGATGATGCCATTGTAGACAGGAACAGCTGGGGACACAGCTCGAGTCAACCATGGGCACCTGCGTTGGACAGCAGGGCAGAGTTCGGTCTGGGGGTACAGCAGATGGGCGGGGATGGGGCGTGGGGACAGATGAACTAGGTAGGCATGGCCACACATAGGCAGGCTGGGCCATCAAAGGCCACCATCAGTTCTCAACGTGGCAGTCGGGGAGGCCACTGCCGCCAAATCACCGCTAGGAGACCTCTGCCCATCAGCCTGCCGCTTCTCTCCTCAACAATCGGGGCTGGGCCCCTTGTGGCCTGCCTGCCCACATGTGGACAATGACTCCAGCAACCGTCCAGGTGCGTATTAGGAATTCAACTCGCGGTTGAAGACACTGAGGCTCAGAGAGGCCTGTGGGCCCGGGCTCCCACATTTAGGAGGGGTGGCAGACTGGAGGCAGGAGTCCAGGATGAAAAATGAGCCCAGTCCACCTGGCTGCTAGGACAGACAGAAGCAGCCCCGGTCCTCAGGCAGACCTGTCCCCAGCCCAGCAGGGCCTCTTTGCCAGGGAAAATCTGGGACGAGCGGAGCTCCAATTCTCAGTCAGGAAATGCATGGTGGGTGGCACCCCTGTTTTTTCCCTGAGGCGTGAAGTCTCAGGGTCTGGGCCACTGGGCATATCCGCATCCAGCCAGCCCCTTCTTTCTTTGTCATCTTACTATCCATCTGACAATGGGGAACACCCAGAGACTCTAGAAAAACATGATACCCCCCCGCCACTTACCATCTTTTACTACCCCCGCACCCATGGCTCAAGGCTGCGCCTTCTTCCAAGAAGCCTTCCCAGATTCCTGGCACCCTACAAGGATCTCACACACCTCCCCGATGGGTGCTCTGCCAGACGCTGTCCTCTTCTGCCCTCTAGGGACCAGACCAGAGCCCTCTCTGGAGATCTACCAGTCCTTGGGCACATAACCTGTGGCCCCATGTCCCAACCCTGCAGCGGGTCCCTGAGTCCAACCACTTGGCTCTCACAAAGTTCCTCTGGCCTCAGGCTCCTGATGGCTCCTGGCTGCTTTGACAAATGGGAGGCTCCTGGCGGGCTGTTTCCCTCCCCATACCTAGCCCCTCTGTGGAACTGGATGGCCAGGGAGATCCCCCGCAGTAGCCCTGACTGAGAGAACAGGGCATCGTGGCCTCCAGCAGGGTGAGTAGAACCCATGGCCCTGCCCACCGCCCCAGCGCACGCCGGCCACGCTGGTATGCCCACGCCTGCCTTGGCCAGGAGCCAGCCCCGCCACCCCAGCAACCACCTCCATGGCAGCAGAACTTCGCTATTTTTAGTGGAAAGCGAGAGGCTATTTAAAGATTCCACTTCCCACGGCAGCAGGCGCAGCAGGCCGGGAGCCGCAAGTTACCCCTTCCTTTTCTCCAGGACCTGCTGTGGAGGTGGACATGCTCCCTGAGGACATGGGTTCCCTCTGCAGGGAGGGCCTTCCTCCACTACCCCCTGCCCGGGCAGTCCTGAGTGCCCACTAGTCAATGCCCTCTACATTCCCCAGCCCCGCGAGCTAAAGCATGGCACACAGACAGCGCTCAATGTATGTCCTGGTCTCTGACCCAATCCCATTCAGCAAGGTGAGAGCAGACCCTGGAGGCCTGGTCTGCCTGGCAAGGTGGGGTGGGGGACAGAAGCCAAAATGCCAGTGGGGACAGGCTCTCCAGGCAAGCAGGAGCTGTCAGCTCCGGAGAACCAGGAGGCCGGGAGAAGCGGGGGCCCCACTCAGGTGGGGCAAGCCAGCTCCCCATGGTGCCTTCTGGGAAGGGCTAGCTGTGCGATCTGCACAAAACGAAAATGCAGGCCTGGTGTTTAAAAAGTGTCAAGAATGCCAAGGCCAGGACAGCAGAGCACTAAAGGCAAGGGTCAGCTATCATGCACGTGCAAGGCCCGTGCCAGTGGGGCCAGCCCGCCTCTGAGGAGGAAGGGACAGGGAGGTCCTGAGGTGCTCTGGGGCTAGCAGACGTGCACACATGAGCTGCAGCAGGTGGGTGGGCATGGCTGGCACAAGGACACGGTGCAGGCTTGGCGGGGGGGGGCGGGAGAGGAGACATGGGGACAGTCAGAGGCTCCATCCCCACCATCCGGGTTTTGCCGGTGGATACCAGGAGCCTGTTGCCCAGCTGCCCAGTGCAGTGAACCACAGAATCCTCCCTTCCAGCTGTAGGGAATGGGTGCTTCCGCTTTCCTATTTTAGAGACAAGGAGTGGGTATGGGACAGTTTGTCACATACCTAGACCTCGGTGTGAGAATACGTCAGGGCTGGGATTCAAACTTTCATACAGGCAGGCGGGGGACTGAACCCCACGGGCAGCCCCCACACCCGCACTGGCCAGAGTCTCCCCTGGCCCAGGTGGCCCATACTGCTTTGTCCTCCCTGAGCCTCAATGAACACCTACTCCCACCCTGGCTGGACAGGTTGGACAGCTGCCCCGAACAAGATGCCTAGGGTGACACCTGGAGAGCAACAGGGCCACGTTTAGGAATCTGATACATGACAGGACAACATCTGCACTGAAGTGTAGGTGGCCTCTGTCCACTATGGGCGCCACCCCTCTGTGTGCCTGGGCCACACACAGGAGGGAGAGGGGGCTGGGGCCTTAGCTGGTGCTAGGTAGGCTTGTGGCTGGGGGGGTGCAGGCCTCTGACAGGGATCTGAGCCACTGCCCCATCCACCCACCATCACCAGGCCCCAGGCTTGACTCTGACCCAGGATCGGGACCTCCCGGGCATTCCTGACCCCTCATCCTCCCTCAGGAGGCCTCTACACCCAGGCCACGCCAGGAGGGTCCAGGCCTGGGTCAGGCCAAATGAGAACTGGCTCCCCAGCCAGAGCCAACAGAGACACGCACAGACATGTGTCCCCACAAGCAGGGAGGGACACATGCACATGCACACGTGCGATGCACACAAAGACACACAAATACACTCCCGGACACACACGTGTGAACACATGCCAGTGGATATACACATACACAGACACATGTACACACACGACCACATCCAAAAGGCACGTGGACATGAGCATACACCATGTGTTGACAAGCGAGACACATGTGCATAAATGTTTGTGAGAACAGACCTGCCCGACACACAAACACACGGCCGCAGAGACACACCTGTGCCCTCGTTCATGTACACACACACTTATATGCACATGCGAACACACACAGATGCAGAAATGCCATGCCCTTCCTCAAACCGACCCCCTGTCTACACGCTCTGTCTCCCTGCGGACCAAGCAAGCGGGAGGACGCGTGAGGACGTGCAAGCTCCGTGGGCAAGGCCTGGCAGGCAGAAGTGCTCAGGCTACCTTGAGTCTGTCCTAGGCTCCAAGAGGGGCCCCTCCGCCCACAGGGACAACATTCCACTCCCACCCAGGGGCTGGTGTGCTCCAGGCCGGGGCTGGCCACCCCTTGCTGGCTGCAGCCACCCTGTGGGGCCCTGGGGTGGGCCTGGTGGTGGGGGGGCTGGCCCAGCTCTGGGGCTAGAAGCCCTCCTCCCAATCCTTCTGGGCCTTCTGAGTGTTAGGGCCACACACCACTGCCATGGGCCCCACCCAGATTGAGGCCCCAAGTCTGCCTAGCCCGGCGGGGAGACACCACCCAGTGGGGGTGGGGGGTTCCACAGGGCCAGTATGCGCGCCACAGCTAAATGTGGAATGGAAAATTTTAACTCAGACGTTTTCATTTAAATCGGGTTCTTCATTAATACTGTTTGTGTTTAAGAGTGATGCACATGCGCAGGGGCACCTGGGCCCAGAGGGTCTGTGGCCACTCTACCCTGGCCAGGCTAGGCAGGGGCCTCTGTCCTCCTGCACCCATCCAATTCCTGCAGGCACCTAAGAGATGAGGCAACTGAGGCTCAGGTGGCCAAAGATACGGTAGGCCACAGGCAGTGAGGCCTGGCAGGGGGCCCACGCCGAGTTTCCTTCCTTCCCGTGTGGCCCCTGCCAGGGGCTCTGTCTACCTGGGCCTGTCCCTCCACCATCCCATGCTGGGTGTTCCAGCCTGCCTGGGCCTCTGGTCATGGGGAGGGCTCAGGCCCATCCTGGGGAGAGACAGTGACATCCCAGAAGTCAGCCCCCTGGTCCTGCACAGAGACAAGATGGCCCAGCCTGGCCCCCGGGATTGGTAACCCAAAAGCAGCCCTAGCTTTCTGATGTTTCCAGACTCCCTGTCATTCTCCAAAGTGGCTCCGGGAGGAGGAAGGGTCTAAGGCAGAGACCTGGCCTGGGGGCTCTTGGAAACCCACACAGCACCTGACCCAGCCTGGCACTGAGACACAGTATGAAGGGCTTCTGGGGCCCCAAAAGGGGCAACTCAGGTTTACTGAGCAGAGAAGGGACCTGGGGCCACACAGCATCCAATCAAGTTCAAGGGGTAAAAGCAGAGAAGAGAGAAGCCAGTGGAAACCCCAAGGGCAAGGTGGAGAAAACACAGGAGTGGCCTGCTCTCTCCTCCCTACGTGTCTAAGTCTGCAGCAGGCCAGGACCCAGAGAAAGGGTAAAAGTGTGACTGCTAGGGTGACCAGAGACCTATCCCAAGGAGGCAACCACTGGGACCCCTGCTTGCCTGGAATTCGGCACACTGTGAGTGGTGTCAGTAGTCCTGGTTCGCCCCGCAGAACCCCTTTTCAGGAACCCAGTTGCTTTGGAGGACCCCGGTGGAGCTAGGATTAGGGTAGGCCAGGGAACACAGTGGCCTTTTGGCCCAGGGATTGTGGCCTCAGTGGCCGAGGGGAGCCCTGTCCTAAAAGTGACCAAGGCTCCATTGACTAGAGGATGCCTGCACCTGGCCCCCAGCCGGTGCCCCTGCACCCCCAGCTTGCTGCAGAGGCACATGCCACCATCTCTCAGGTACAGTGGGTCACACATAAGGCAGGACACAGGGAAAGGCCTGCAGCGCCCTGAGCCAACCCTACCCCTCTCTTGGCTGGTGTCCCTGAACCCAGAACCCCAGCTCTGAGGAGGAAGAAAGAACTTGGCAGGGTGCAGGAGCATCAGTGCCCACATCTTGAGATGTTTCAAGTTCATAGGACAGCCGTGTAAGGGCCTTGTGCAATCACAGCCAAGGGCTTATAACAAGCACACTACCTCGGGACTCAGGTGAGCCTAAGAGGAGAGGAGAGGAAACAGGCAGGCTCTCTGGAGCAGGGTTGGTTTCAGTTTCTTGAAAGATTTATTTCCCTGCATTTCACAAGTTTTTGAAAGAGAACACATATTACTTTTAATGTCAGGGAGGGAAACACTGAATTACACTTCGGAAGTGAGAAACAGGACCAGCAAGTGGAGGCCAGGCTACCAAGAAGCACACCTGAGGCCAGGTGTGGGGGACCCCAGGGCCAGGACTGGGCCAGGTCCCACGTCTCCAGAAGACCCTACACTCGCTGCCCACCTGCCTCTCTCCTCTCTGCCCCACAGCCAACAGCATCTGAGTAACAAGAACATGCCTACTTGCCAAAGCCAGAAATAAGCCCGTCCACACAGGCCTTTTTTAAACCCGCTTTTGGCAGCCTGTGTGCCCACCCAGCCCCGCCCTCCAGGTAGGGAGCTCTTGAGCCTCCATGGGTACCCAATGCAGGCTCGCCGTCCTCATAACTGCTACCCTCACTCTCGCTAAGGCAAAGCAAGGGTGCCAAGCCAGCTCTTGCTCCCCTCAACCCCAGGCTCATTCACCCTCGGGCTGACCTGCCTCGGAACAGAGGCCCCCATGGACTACAGCCATTGGTGACACCTCAGTTTCCCAGGAAGGCTTGAGCAGTCCTTGCTGTAGTCACCTGGGCTGTTTCTCAGCATGGGACTCGGGGAAGCAGGTGGTCCCAGATCTGCATGTCTGGAGCCTGAAACTCCCACCCCTCCTTGTACTGAGGGAGCCCTGTTGGCGGTGGGAGGGGGGGCGGGGGACTGCCCCACAGCCATGGTGTTGTCAGCAGGCTTATGTGTGAGCCAGCCTGTCTCAGATGAAGTTCTGAGGCCCTGCCTGCCTTCTGCCTCAAGGGTCCCAGTGCCCAATATGGCCGGTGTCCCTGGGTGTGGCCTGGTCTGGGCCCTGCAGCTGCGACCCCGAGCCTTCCTGAGAAGGTCAAGGGAGGGTGGAGGGCACTGCCAGGCCAGCATCAAGGGTGGCTTTGGGACAGGCACGTGGCAGCCTGGCCAGGCCACACCTACGCGGGAACAACTTGGCTCTGGCCCTGGACTGGACAACCAGGAGTGGACCCAAGAGCCACCCACAGCTCCTTGTTGGAGGGGCTGGTGGCTCTCAGCAGCCTATATCCCCCTCTCATGCAGCTTGTGGAAAGGGGAGGGCTGCAGCCACACCCTGGGCAGCCACTGCACACACTCCCCTGTTTGGGCCCAGCAACTGACACCCAGGGCCTGGCACAATCATGAGGTGCCAGCCAGGCACTCGTGTCCCCACACAGAACTCACCTGTCCCTGGTGCCCGTGTATAGGCACACTCACTGTTTCTGCCTCAGCCCAGGTCGGGGTGGGGAGCTCACATCACCCACAGCCCAGCCCTGGTGCCAGCCCTGTCTTGCCCAGCCCTCCTGGCCCCTGGCCCCCTGCCCTGCCCAGCCCGCGGGCCTTGTCCCCCCAGGCCTGCCAACTGCATCCCCCGCTGTACCGGCCCCTGCCCCTTTTGGCCCGTCTGCGGCCGCCTGTGCACCCCTCCGGTGACGCGGGGGACTCACGTGAACACGAAGAACAGGGTGCTGGAGCCGACCAGCAGCGCGGCGGCCGTAGCCACCGGGATGTACTTGGCGGGTTTGAGGCGCGTCCCGGGGCTGCGGGGCATCCTGGGCGCCGCGCCGCCGCATCCCTCCCCGGGGCCTGGCGGGCGGGGCCGGCCGGGGTCGGGCCGGGGTCGGGCGGGGCGGGCTGGACGCGGCGCAGGACCCGCGGCGGCGACGGCGGCGGCGGCGGCGGCGGCGGCGGCGGCGGCGGCGGCGGCGGCGGCGGCGGCGGCGGCGGCGGAGGAAATCCCACCCCACGGGTAGCGGCGGCGGCGGCGCGCTGATGTCAGCGCGCCCCTTAAGGTGGACCGAAAGGAGAGGCGGGGCAGGGGGGCGGGAGCGGGGAGGGGCGGGACGGAGCTGAGCGCTCCGTGGACGCGCCCCGCCCCGGCCCCGCCCCACACTCTCCTTCCCCGGCTCTGGGCGGCAGAGCCTCCCAGACTCCGGAGCTACCGAGCCCCCTGGGCCCCGCCGGCGCTGACGTCTGGCGCGGCGTTCAGGGCCCGGGCGCGGCCGCTCCTCGCTTTGGTGCCCTGGCCAGACGAGTGCCCGCGGCTGTCGTCGCACACCTGCAGTCCTGGCCCACCGCGTGGACAACGCAGAGAACGCCAGGCCCCCTGATCCCGGCCCGCAGGCCTTGGCGCTGGGGCATGTTGGTCCCTTCCCGGGCCTCTTCGCAGGTCTTTCCCTTAACATCTCGGAGCCGGTCCCTGGGGTCAGACTGATGTTCCTGTTTCATGCTATTCGCAAATAGGGCCAGACCTCTCTCGTCCGGAGACCTCCTGGCATTTATGAGGGTGGGAAATTTGTGACCTTGTTTATTTCTTGCCCATCTCACACCGCTTGGTTATAAGGGTAAGGAGGACAGGGTGTGCAGGATTCTCGGGCTTCCTTGCCCAAACTGCAGGTTCGGGAGTGTGTGTAGGTGGGAGAGCTAGGGTCGGTTGAGCCCCTCAGCCTCCCAGAGGCAGGGTGGAGCGCCCCTTGGGAAGCCTGTGAAGCACTGGGCATCTTGCCCCGCCAGGGATAGGCCTGTGGGCAGGCCCACCTCCTGCAGGAAATCCCACCCGCCAGCTCCACTGGGGCTGCCTACTTAAGGTGGACCCATGCCTTTGCAGTGCCTGGCTGCAGTGTGGCCAAAACAGGCTGAGCGGCCAGGGAGAGCAGTGCAGAACCTCTGGGAGGCTGGGACCTGGGTGAAGCTCTGAAGCCTCCACAGTGAGGACCAGCAAGTCTCTGTTCCCTCTAGCATAGCCTCAGGGCTCTCTGCTTGGAAACCAAGACCCATCAGCACCCTCCCAAGGTGGGAATCCACTGGGGCTCTGAAGGGGGGTCCTCACCCTCCTTGGCCCTGGGCACCTGCTCCTCTCTGGCCAGAATCCCTTGCTGCCCAGGGACCGCTTTCTCAGGCCATGCTGCCACAGGCCCTGGGGCTCCTTGGCCTGGAAGCCCTTCCCTGCCTATACAAGGGCCTTGTGAAGGCCCCAGCCTCAGTTTGGCAGGCTGCTGGCTGTGGGCCATTAAAAAGACCCTGGGCTGGGGGGCTGAAACTGGGGCATTAGTACAGCTCATTAAGAATAGAAATGGTCAGGCGCCTGGGTGGCTCAGTGGGTTAAGCCGCTGCCTTCGGCTCAGGTCATGATCTCAGGGTCCTGGGATCGAGTCCCACATCGGGCTCTCTGCTCGGCAGGGAGCCTGCTTCCCTCTCTCTCTCTCTCTCTGCCTTCCTCTCCATCTACTTGTGATTTCTCTCTGTCAAATAAATAAATAAAATCTTAAAAGAATAGAAATGGTCATGGGCCTTTTCCCATAACACTCCAGCTGTAGCCTCTGCAGAGTGGGGAGCCCACCACAGGGGGCCTAGAATAGGGTTGGGGGGCACCCTAGCACAGAGTGGCAGGCTCGGGACACAAAAGTGAGTGAAGAGAGGACACCTCCTTACCTCTGCCTATGGTGCCTCAGCACCTGGAAATGCAAGGTCCAAGGTCCTCACAAAGACTCTGGCCAAAAGATGCCCCACCCATGGCTTTGCCATTGCTCCTGCTCTTCTGCAACCCAGCAATGGGACCCCAGGCCCTGGAAGCCTCTGGATGCAGGCTCACCCATGGGGAGCCCCCCGCACAGGCTCCCAAATTGTGACTCAGGCCCAGGTCTGACTTTGGGTCTGTGTAGAGGTACCAGGACAGCTGAAAGTTGTGGAGTGAGCACCAAGTGCTGGTCATGGGGAGAAGGGGTGCTTGGTGCCTCCTTGGTGAGGTCCTTGCAGACTTCCTGGGCAGAGGGGAGTCCTGGGTGGGGGGAGGGGAGAAGAGCGGGTGAGACCCAGTGAGGCCTCCGGCCCAGGATTCCTCTCCTGCTAAGGAGTTAAGATCCCAGGGAAAAGGAAAGCAGAGCAGAAAGCTTGCCCAAGGGACTGACCTGGAACAGAAAGGTTTATCAACTCACTTCTCACTCCATCCCCAATACCATCAGCACCCCAATTATGGCCTACCGTTGCCTCTGCCACAGGGAGGAACTCACCTGAAAACACGGTTGCTGAGGGGCTTGGGAGAGGTCCCACTGGCATCCCTGCTCATCCCAGTGGGACCGGAGGTCAGGACTGCACATCTCCCTTTCTGCAGCACTCTGCAGTGTCGGCAAGCCACCTGTAATGTAGCCTGATCATAGCACATCTCTGTTCCCCAGCCACTGTGAGGGGCCTACCCTGCTGTTGGGGTTGTCCCCACCCCTTGGAGACACAACTCTTTACCCAGGAGGGAAGAAGTCAGCCTGGGGTTTCACATCAAGTGGGATTCATCTTGTATTAGAGCCCAAAGCAAAAACAATGTTCAACAACCATTCTGTACTCAGTGAAAGGGGAGTCTGACTGCCCCTTCCTGAAGGATCAGGCCTGGGCCAACCTTTCAGTGCATCCTGCAGAGGCCCAGGGGGAAGCAACAGCTGCCTTACGTCAAAACTCGTTCATCAAGACAGGTAAGGTGCACAAGCTTCAGTGTCCCTCCTTGGCCGGAAGGGCCTCTGTGCCAACAGTGACTTCAAGAGCACCCAGACCTGTGCCTCTAGAGATTTAAGGATGCCAGGACACAACAGATGCACAGCATCCTTTGGAAGTGCTTCTCCGAGGTTTAGAACAAGATACGTCACGGGACACACACATGTGGAGACATCGGATAGAACAGGGCCCCAGCGAGTAGACCATGGCCAAACGTAAAGCACCTCCAGCAGGTGTCAATGGCCAAATGCCAAGTGAGGGTAATCTACTCCAGGGCCAGGTACAAACTTGCTCCACAACCCCTCACCCGCATCGGAAGGCTGTATGGCCACAGTCTGGATCCCCACTGGCCTCCCAGGACACACGTTACATGTGACCACATGCTTTGAAAAGTCTGCCAGTGCACCAAAAACCCTCTTCCCCCACCTAGGACACCATTCAGACGCCATTTGTTTTACAAGACAAGCCCCCAAATGGCACCCATTTACATTCTTGCAAACGGCCCTTTATTTAAAGCTATTGCAGATATCCACAGTTCCACCCAGACAGAGATGCCATGAGTGAGCAGGTAGGCCAATTTTCTCTGAGTACAGCAGCAGGGTATCCAAAGAGGGCTGTGGGGCCGAGCTCCCCACCCACCCAACACACTGCACCAGACTGGACAAGTGTGCTATGGGACCGGCCTTTCCCTCCACCAGGGCTGAGGGCCAACCAAACGCAGCCTTGGCCAAAGTCTGGAAACCTACTTGGCTTTCCCATGTGAAAAGCCAGGGTGTACTCCAGTGCTCTTCCTTTCCCTCCCCCAGAGGCAAGAAACAGCAAGATCCAGCAGAAGCCCACCTAACCCTTGCCACAAGGCAGAAACACATGCCACAGCAAGCACCCCTGCCCCACCCTGGACACAGCGTGGCCCCAGAGGCCAGCAGCAGCCCCAAGCCCGAGGCGGAGCCAGGGGTGGCAAGTGGGCCCCGCAGCGCCGCCCCGGCACCCCGGAGCCAGCGGGCACCCACACTGCTCCCAGGACAGGGCCGGCGCACACATGGTCCTGCCCTCTGTGCAGGTTTCGAATGTGTCGTTTATTCACTATTTTTGATGACTATAAATAAGTGTTTCCACTATGGAAAAGAAAGTGAGCACAGTACATTTTCATGACTGGGGAATGGATTTTCTGAAGTCTTCTTCAATAGGGCAGAAACTTAGAAAAAAACAACCTGAATGTTGGAATTCAGTTCTTTATATAAAGTCCCTTGTAAAAACAAAACAGAATAAAAACAAACTGAAAAGAAGGGGCAGGGCAAAATTTAAAAAAAGAAAAAAGAGGAAAAGAACGGAAGGAAGAGAAAACAAGGGGCGGTGGCTTATTGCTCCTCCTCCGCTGCAGCCTTGCTCTCGGTGTCTTCCGACTCCTTGCTCTCCTCCTTCACGGAGAGAGCTTCTAGCTTCTCAGTCACCTTCTCGGCATCATTGTTTTTGCCCGACCCTGCTAAGACATAGGGAAACACAGTAAGAAAACCAAAAAGCACTGCTCTCTGCAGCCCACCCGCCTACCATGTCTCTGAGTGAAGGCGTAAGAACATGCCATTTCACCATGTGCCGGCCAAGCCAGCCTCCAGGGGCACACAAACAAGTAGGAGCTCAGTGGGGGACGGGAGTCAGGAAGCTCAGTTATGTCAGGTCACTTGCTATGGCAGCCATCGTCAGGCCCCAAGCAAGCAGGTGACTGCAAGGACCTCCTGAGGCCCCCTTCACTATGGGCTCTAGCCAGATGTCACTGGATCCCCAGGCTGGGAGCTGTCAGGCCAGGCCAGGGAGCACATGTTTGGGACCCTGATGGCCAGCTCACTCCCCAGGAAGCAATCTGTGTCCCCAGATGGCTGTATCGCCCTTGACAGGTCGAGGTGTTCACAGCACCCCGGGATGTTTCTGTGGCAGACGGAAAAAGCACCCGCCTGGGGCTGCAGCCGGATGCAGAGTGAGTCTGCGAGGAAGTCCCCTACCCAAGACACCATGTCACCTTTCTTTTCTCTCTCCTCGATCTCTTTCCTGCATTCTTCAAACTTTGTTTTGAATTTCTGTGCATCTGTGGAAAGAAGAGAAGAGACCTTCTAAGATCCCTGAGCAGTGAAGGGGACACATCTGAAGGGTCTGAAGAGTCAAGATGCATCAACGGCTCATCCCATGGCCAATATGGACTTAAGGACACAGCCTTGGGCTCACTGCTACCCAGACCAGGCAGTAACTGTTTCTTGAGTCCCTCCTGAGACTGGTGACTATGTCGTGCTGTCTCCCTCCATCTGACTCTGTGACAACTTGGGCACAGCAATATATGGCACTGTGGTCATGCACAACCAAGGGAAGGAGTCTCCCTCCCACTCTGTTGTTCTCCACTCACATCAAAGTTCCTGCTAGATGAGGCCCACTGGGCACTTCTGACAATCGGGGCTAGAAAGGGAAATGCCTGCCCCGGGGCAGACTGAATGCCCAGTCCCCTTTGAGGTTAAAAGGGAGAAGACCCTGCTCGTCATCTCAAAGCCTAGATGAGGCCTCATTGGCACATGGCTCACGGTGCAAGGCTTGCATCCTGCCCCCAAGAGAGCACCAGACAGCAGGGTGGGACCAGTCCCTACCACACACTTCCCAGGCACTACCGATTCTCCCCGAAAAACTACATGGTCAGATGGGCGGCTGCAGTCAGGCAGTTCCCACGGCCCAGCACCCTGCTGCTTACTTTCAGCATTTAGGAAGCGGATGGCCAGCAGCTCTGGCTTGGGGCACTCGTCGGCAAAGTCAGCGTGGGTGTTCCAGACCCAGGCACGGTCGCTGCCCGCGTTCGGCTTCAGTTCCATCATCGGTGTGACTGGGGAAGAGGAGCAATGTGAAAGTCTGGTCAACTGCGGCAAGGCCAACTGGCCCTAAAGGCCCTGGTTGCCAGCTCAAGGTCCTAAACAGAGGACCCCTAGTTGGGGTCCACCAACCAGGCCTAAACGAAGTCCTGTGGGATACGGATCTTAAACACGTTTCTTTGCAAACACCTTGCATTCACTTAAAACCAAGACTGCTCTAAATGTGGAAACAGGGCAGCTTGCTCCCTGACCCCAGAATACCTCAGCAAGTTGTCTCCAGTTCCACTGGAACAAGGGCTCCTCACCAGCCGAGCCGCTCACACCTAGCCCTCCCTCCCTGTGGAGCACCCATCACATAGCTGTGTCCACGTTCAGTCATATCATCAGAGACCTGGCCCACTGGGACATGGGGGACAGAAACCATATGTGGGGTGACCACCCTGGAAGGCATGGGGTCGGATCAGGGCAACCACTCTGACACTGTCCAGGGACTTGGGGGACAAGGCCACCAAAAGAGGACACAGTGGGGCTTGTGACCTACATCATGGAAGACAAAGCCACGACCTGAAATAAGCACAGCTACCCTGTTGTCCTTGGGCTTTGCACAGCCCAAGGCGGAAAAGGGAGACAGGTTGCACAAAGAACAAAAGCAGCCCCAATGCCACCCCCACCGGTGTGCCCCTGGACACCTGGCAGAAATCTCCAGGGATGTGGGTCGGCCCATGCCGAGCCCCAAACACACATGACCGTCTGAACCACGAACAGTCACACCATCTCAACACCAGGCAAGCCCTCGAGCTGTAGGGAGCACAGAGGTGCCACTGCCTCCTCCTGCCACCACCCACTGGCACATCAAGGGTCTGTGACATGTTCCAGGCTCAGAACCTGCCTACAACCTGGAAACAACCCAGTGACCTGACCAGGCTCTGGAAGAAGCACAGGGTGTCAGGAAGACCCCTGGGGAACAATTCAAACTGGAGTGGAGGCCAAGGGCCAGAGAAGACAGGTGGGGATGGTGGGGTTCACAAGAGGATACCCAAGCAGCCCTAAGGAAGGGCATGAAAGGGGTACCTGGGGGGCTCAATCAGTTAAGTGTCTGCCTTCGGCTCCGGTCATGAACTCGGGGTCCTGCGGGGATGGAGCCCTGTGTTACACTCCCTGCTCAGTGGGGCATCTGCTTCTCCCTCTCCCTCTGCCTCCCACTTGTGCTCACTAGCGCGCTTGCTCTCTCAAATAACTAAATAAAATCTTAAAAAAGGAAGGGCATAAACGCCCCTCTGCACCACCCCTCAGGGTCTCTGCAAACCCGTTTGCCCATCCTTCCACACCATCAAGAGCTGTTCTGCTCAGGTTCTTGCTGGTCACCCTGTGTGCCCTGATGAGGGGTCCTACCCTGCAAGACATGCAGACATGTCCCTGGATCCAGAATGCAGCCCCAAGCACGTCTGCTTCCCAATACACACAGCACTGCAGAACAATCCAGAACCCAAGAGACTGATATGGTAGGGAACTTACTATCGCTCCTTCACAGACGAGGCCTGATACGGCTTTTCCAGCCCCCAGCCCCACCCCCATCATACTGAACCCAAGGATGATGCATCCAAAGTCCTCAGCCTGTCACCACCCACTACCTGTTCAGTCTCACAGGCACAAGGATAAGGTAGCCACCTTCTCCCCCGACCCTTTTTCCCTTTTATGTCCTTCTTAGGAGACACCCCACAGGGACAAAACACACCCAAGAATGGAAACGCTTCCTGCTGGGCACATCTAATACATACGGGAGCACACGTCCTGACAACACACAACCTCATAGTCCCAAGCCCACACTGGGGCTCTGTGTCTACCCTGTCAAGTCCTATCTGCCTGGACTCCACACCTCATATGTCAGAAACTTCTCTGAAAGTCTGCTCTGAGTTCAGAGCACGTGGGAAAACCTCATTTCCCACTTTAAGTTCTGAACACACCACAAATATGCGCCCCAAGTCCCACTGCACTCCTGGGCACCCAGTGCAGCACTGAAGGCAACCTGGCCAAAAACCTGAGGCATCCTCGTGTGGAACTCAGAGTAAAAACACACCCCCCAGAAGCCACCTACTGTAGTGGTTGGCGCATATCTTCAGGGTCTTGTCCCTCCTCATGAGGAGGCGGATGGTCCCTTTTTCCTTATGCTTCAGAAGCTTAACGTCACCAGTGCCTCGTTCCTTCCACTCTGGGAGATCGTTCTCTGAAGCGAATCGGAATAGCTTTGCCCGCCTTCAAGAAAAGCCATTGAGAGAGAATTTAGATGAGCAAAGAGGGAAATAAGTAGTGAAACACTGGCTTGGAAAGAACACTGGTTTTCTGTGCACTGAACAAATGGCTGTATCTGGCGCCTCCAGAGATGCCCTTTGCTTTCTTTGACCGTCTAGGACTATTGGTCAGAAAACTACCAAAAGAGCAAGACAATAACAAAGTTCAAGTTTTTACTTAGAATAATGAAACGAGAAAGAAAAAACAACTTCCAACATAAAGACCCAACTTCTCAGCAAACATACCTCCGAGTACACCAAGCTAGCCTGTGGTCACAGTGCTGGGGAGCCCCTGGGGTCCCAGAGGGCCACAGGGATAACATGGAAGCAGGTGAGATCAAGGAACCCTGCCCTCCAAAGGACCAGCCCTTCCCTCTGCTGTGAGATGCCCCCTTTGCTTCCCTGGCCCCCCAACCCAGAGAAAGGGCTGCAGACCTCCGCTCAGGCTGCCAGGCTCTGACCAACACCCTGCCTTCCTGCCCAGAACAGCACCTCATACTGGGCCCAGCCAAGGCCCCCACCCAGCCAGGCACCGAAGCCCACATGATGAGCCCAGCAGTCCTGCCTTTAGGGCTTTAGGCTGAAGCCCTCCATTCCCTCTCCCCACCCAACCCAAGCAGTGTTGGTCCATTTCCTGCAGAACACTCTGTTCTCTCCCCGCAAGCTCAGTTCTGTTAAGGGAAACAGTGCCCTCACAAGGATGCCACCAGAGCTTTCACCTGGAGCTCAAGGCCCCAGACGAAAAGGCCTGAACTGCTGGCCTTGCTTCCCTCAGGAAGGTCCTGTGCCCAGGGCCGCCAGGAGCAATTCTTAGCCCTTTGTGGGCGCACATGTGTGTGACAGCAACAGCACCAGCAACAGTCCCCAGTTCTGGGAGAAACCAGTCCCTGGCTATCGCACCATTTCTGGGCAAAGCAGTGATGTAAAGAACCAGTGTCTTCAGGGACACGCCCACCACTCTCTGAGACCAAAGGGGTGTATGTGACTCTCCCTCCCCAGACCTTTGGGGATGGTGGGAAGGGCTCGTCTCCCCAGTCGAGGGAGGGGTCCTCTCCTTAGAGGGAGGGGTCACTGTCCCTGCCCCCCACTCACACCCTCATCTGGTTTCTTCAGTAGAATCTGAAGTGGAGGAGGGGGGGCCAGTGAGGGAACTCCACAGCTTAGACAGGAAAAACACTCCAGCCTATTTCCATTAGCCTGTAAGGGAGCCTAGTGTTTCCTGTGATTCTGAGTCTTGGCAGTGCTGATTTTGTTACAAACATCTCAACACATGGCTGGTTCCAGTGCTACTTAAAAATGTCCCTTGCCATTGGAGCTTCTCACTGAAGGTGCCAAAAAACATGTGGAGATTAATTTTTAGAAAGTCATTTTGGTAGGCCTAACACTATCCACTTTCACTTATAATTCCAGGTGTTACTCTGTGCGTTAAAAACACTGAACTGGGAGTTCCCAAACTTCAAGATGCCAGAATCTATCATGCAAAAGAAAAAAAAAATAAAATTTGAAAAATAATAATAATAATAATAATAATAATGGCAGACTCCCCGTTCAACCAGAGGAAGGGTGCCAAGGGAGTCTTAGAAGTAACAAGCCTGGAAGGTGGTAAGGACAGGGGGCTGGTAAGATGCACCTTTGTGGACAGAGCAGCAGGGACAGGACACCAGGGAGCACCTGTGCTCACCACAGCACTGGCCATCAGAAGCAGGGGCACCCGGTGAAGAGTTATCCAACCAATGTATCCTAACAGCCGCCCTGATTTCCACATTAGCCATCATACAATTCCAAGCCCTTTCTTCAAGCCTCGGTCCAACTGAAGGTCAGGCCAAGACCCTGACACCTATAAAAAACACAACTTCAATTTCACACTAAAGATTCCTATGTCTGGAGCAACACGAGCTTACTTACATTTTAAAAAGCTCTTCTTCATCTTCTTCCAGCGTTTTAATTTCTTGCTCAGGAAGAGAAACTATAGGCTCAAACTGGGGGTCGTGGTTGGACTCGTCAGCATTCTCAGTGGAGGTATCATGGTCCTCATGGGTGTCCTGTGAAATGAGGTGCAGAGAAGTGACTCTGCTGGCCCTGGAGCCTGGCCCCCACACAGAGGTCAGCAGTACCCACAGTGGGCAATCTCTCCTAGTGATCTGCCTCATCCCAAAGCAAGAGATTATGCCCCCAGTCTTTCACACAAAGAGAGGTTTGCACCCACACTGAAAGTGCAGTAAGATGCTGAACTTCAGCACCCTCCCCAGATGCATCAATCCCATGTGTGGACAGCGGGACGGAGGTCCCTAAAGTTGGGCCTCCTACTGGCCAAAGAGACACTGTCTCACCACTTTGCACCTCCATTTCCTCACCTAGAAAATGTGAATAATGACAGTGCTAAGATTAAAAGACACAATGACGGAGCAGAGCCTAAAGAAGAGTGCCACTCTTTAAGCAAATAGCAACCCTTTGAATTTCTACTGGTTGGAGGGAAAAAAATAAATCAGTGCTGTTGTTACTGAACAGGGCAAAAAAGTTACTACCCAACTGTGAGTATTTACATGGAATTCACAGTTCTGTCAGCAATTTTATCTTACATCAGAAAGTTGATGCCTCGACAGAAATCACACAAACTAGAGCAGTAAAATCCGGATCCAGTTTAGAAAACTACAGAGCACAAAGGATCATAATTTAGGTTCAAGTCTTACAAACACGTGGTTTGGTGATCTGTAGTCCAGAAAAAGCTGGGAGACTTTGCTACCAAACTCGAGCCAAAAAAGAACAAATATAAGGCTTCGTTGCTTTCCTTGGTTGAACAGCAACTGCGGCTCCGCCGAGGGCAGCTCGAGTAGATGCCCGCAGTCAACAAAGCCGCCCCCACCCTGGGTCGGTGAGGCCACGACCCGACCACCTGGCTGGAACGCGAGCTTTCGCGACAGAGGCCTGTGGCGGTTCAAGACGTGAGAACAGAATGAATGAAGTGCTGCGTAGGCGACGGCAGGAAGGGACGCACGGTTTTGGTGGGAAGCCTGCAAGTGGGCCGAGCCGGAGGAAACCGGCTATCGGCCCCTCATCTCAATCGAGCAGCGAAGTACACTAGAGATCAAGAACCCGGGCGGCGGGCCTCCCCACGCCCCGATGGGGCTCCCGGCCCCACCTGGGACCGCCCCAAGGTCACGCGGCCGCCCCGCAGCCACCGAACACGCGCGCCCCAGGCATCGCGAGCCCTGGCCCCGAAGGCCCCAGGTCGCGCTCCCCAAAGCTCCAACCACGCGCCACTGAGGCCCGCAGGCACGGAGCCCTCAAGCCAGCGGGGGTTGGCGGCGGCGGCGGCGCGGGCCGCCCACGTGGCCGCCAATAGCGGCCTCGGCCTCCGGGCCCCCACCCAGTCCCCGTCCGGGCCCGGCCGCACCTTGGCGGCCGCCATGGGGGCGCGGCGGCGGCGGCGGCTCGGCTGGCTCGGTCGTCGCTGGCTCCGCGGCCTCTCGGCGGCTGGTTGTAGCTCCTTTCCTCCGCGTCTGGCGCCGGCGCCTCCCGCCCTCCCGCTCTTCCCTCCGCCCCGCGACCCGAACCCCGACCCCTGACCCCGGCGGCGGGAAACGCGACGCGATTCAAAACCAGTGCAGCTTTATTGGCTCACACTGCGGACACTCTCATTGTCCAGCCCGCCCCGCGCTTCCCGCCAAAACGCCCGCGGCGCATGCCCGGCCCGCCCGACAGCCAGAAGAGCGTGCACTCCCGGCGGCCCTAGCGCGCACTTCCGCCCCGCGGCGGCGCGCACCTCTGGAGCTCACTAAGGAGCAGGGGAAGCGAGGCTGGCGCGTGGCGATGACGTCACCGGAAGCCAGGATGATAGAGACGTGCGGCCACGGCTGCACGCGTTGGCTGACGGGAGAGTGGCCGGCAAGGCGGGCGGCCGGCGCGGGCCCCTGGCGGGCGGGCGGCGTACCCTATACCTGAGACCCGAACGTGAGCACCGAGGGTTCGAGTCCCACCCCCGCCCGGGGCGGAGCCGGCGAGGGGTCTCGCGGCGTTGCAGCCGCCGCTCTGAGCGCCCGCTTCCTTTGCTGGGCCCAGGACCGAGCAGCGGAGGCGGCCCTCGCGGGGAACCCCAGTCTGGGCAGCGGACCGACCGGACGATGAGTGACAAGCTCGACAACGAAGTAAAGTGAAGGGAGATGCTGATGGGAGACGGAGGAGGAGATGGAGGAGAACGGGGTGTGGGGGGAGATGGAGATGGAGGCGGGGTAGGAAACCGCTGGGAGAAAACGGGACAGGGGGATACGTTGGGAGAGGGGAAAACGGAACGCGGTAAAGCTGGGTGTAGATACAGTAGTGGAGGTCGGGGTGTGGGGCAAGGGGCCCTGGGGCGTTCAGGTTCTAGGGTCGAGCCTTCAGCCCAGTCCTTGCCTGTCTCCACACAGGGCCCTGTGCCTATGGAGGGCTGCGGCCAAGACGGCAGCAGTGCCCAGGGTAGCTCTGCAGCAGTAGCCCCCCAGGAGGAAGACAAGGAGGAGGAAGGGGGTGCTGAGGCGGCTGCAGAGTCCGTGCCTCAGCCAGGGCTCTACAGCTACATCAGGGACGACCTGTTTACCTCTGAGATTTTCAAGCTGGAGCTGCAGAATGTGCCCCGCCACGCCAGCTTCAGTGATGTCCGACGCTTTCTGGGCCGCTTTGGCCTGCAGCCTCATAAGACCAAACTTTTTGGGCAACCTCCCTGCGCCTTTGTGACATTCCGCAGTGCTGCTGAGCGGGACAAGGCCTTGCGTGTGCTGCACGGTGCCCTCTGGAAGGGCCGCCCACTGAGCGTGCGCCTGGCCAGGCCCAAGGCTGATCCTATGGCCAGGAAGAGGCGGCGTGAGGATGAGGGTGAGCCAGCAGCCACATGTATCGCAGATGTAGTGACACCTCTTTGGACTGTGCCCTATGCTGAACAGCTGGAGCGGAAGCAGCTGGAGTGTGAGCAGGTGCTACAGAAGCTCGCCAAGTGAGTGTGGGTGCAGAGCAGCCCCTTGGCCCCAGAGCTCTGCTCGGCTCTGTGCTTGTTCGCCCATCCTGTGCCTTGTACAGACATCTTCAGGGTCTGCATGGTCTCTTGGGTAGTTAGCTAGTAAAACCCATGTATAATCAGTGTGGATAGTTGGGTCATGAGGGAGGGGCCAGGTACATGGGCATTTAGAGAATGGCTGGGGATGGCTGCAGTGGAAGCAGACTGAGTCCAACCTTGGCCCCACCTCATCCTGCAGGGAAATTGGGAGCACCAACCGCGCCCTGCTGCCCTGGCTACTCTCACAGAGGCACAAGCACAACAAGGCCTGCTGCCCACTGGAGGGGGTTAGGCCATCACCCCAGCAGGTCAGGTCGTGCTGGTGTGGCCAGAAACTCATCTCATGTTCTTAAAGGATCTCTTCTCACCTATTTCTGCCATCCCTCTTCTGCTTTGCATTTGCTGTTGGTATTTATGGTGTGACTGTTACTTGTTGTCAGCCCCATCCCTTGGATGGCCAGGGTAAGGGCAGACATGTCTCTTTGCCTCCCTGCAGACCGAGTATCGTAATAAGTGTGAGTTTCTGGTCGGCGTTGGGGTGGACGGGGAAGACAACACAGTCGGCTGTCGGCTTGGCAAGTACAAGGGCGGGACGTGTGCTGTGGCCGCCCCCTTTGACACCGTGCACATCCCTGGGGCCACCAAGCAGGTGGTGAAGGCCTTCCAGGAGTTCATCCGGTGAGGGCTGATGGCTGGCCTGGGGGCCTCAAGAAGTTCCGAGGTGGTAACTTTCTGGGAGCAGAGAGTCTGCCGGTGGGGGTGGGGGGGTAGATTCTGGGATTGTGATTTGGCAGGTGTGGCTGGAAGAGAGAGCAGGGATGCTCACCCAGTCCTGGTTGGCAGATGTTGGGGGACTCAGGGCCATTCATGGCTCCCACAGGTCCACTCCATACTCAGCGTACAACCCAGAGACGTATTCAGGCCACTGGAAGCAGTTGACTGTGCGCACCAGCCGCCGTGGCCAAGCCATGGTCATTGTCTACTTCCACCCCCAGGTCTCAGGCGGGGTGGCCCTCCTGGGGGAGGATGTCTGGGCCACAGTGAACTGTGACGCAGCCTTACAAGGCCTTTTCTGCTGCTTACCCAGAAACTGGGCCCTGAGGAACTGGCCGGGCTGAAGGCCTCCTTGGCGCAGCACTTCATGGCGGGGCCAGGCAAGGCCACTGGGGTGACCTGCCTCTACTTTGTAGAGGAGGGACAGCGGTGAGGAGCTTGGGTAGGGGTGGGGCGGGTCCCTGCAAGGGTTGGTGACACTGACAGATGTAACCCTACCACCCACAGAAAGACTCCCAGCCAGGAGGGCCTGCCCTTGGAGCATGTGGCTGGAGATCGGTGCATCCATGAGGACCTGCTTGGGTTGACTTTCAGGATCTCTCCTCACGCCTTCTTCCAGGTAGCCCTGAGTTTCTGGGGATAATGAGGATACATGGAGGGGGGCGCTTGACATGATGTCAGCATCTGATGGGGACAGTGGGCTAGGGCAGTGATAAGGGATTAGCCTGGGGAGAACATCCAGGCAGGAGAGCCACCAAGCGTTGTAAAAGGTAGGGAGATCATTTCCTATTAGATTCTCTGATCACCTTTTGGGAGGGTCATATGTAGAGGTACGAACAGGAGTTGGGGTGACGCCAGGACTCTGGTGTGAGCTCTGGCACTCAGAAAAGAGGTTAAGGGTGGGTTATCACCATCAAGTTACTCTTTAAAGCCAGGAGATTGGGCGGAATTGCTAGGCATGATGGGACTGAGGGTCATTCTGAGGACCGGCCCTTTGGCACTCAGACGGCTAGATGGTGAGGGGCCGGGGATATCTGGAGACCTGCGAAGAGGGTGAGTGACCCAAGGATAGGGCCATGGAGGCCCCCAGGCAGGAAGAATGCCCAGGGAGTGCAAGTGCTTGGGGGTGAGGAGGGTTGTGCAGGAGAGAGGCCAGTGTGGGCAGCGAGACTGCCGGCCCATTCTCCAGGTGAACACTCTGGCAGCCGAGGTGCTCTACACAGTCATCCGAGACTGGGCCCAGCTGGACACAGAGAGCACAGTGCTGGACATATGCTGCGGCACAGGCACCATCGGCCTGGCTTTGGCCCCAGTGAGCTCTCCTTCCCCACTGAGAACACCCTCTTCCTACCCCACCCATGTTGTCACCTGCCTCGTGACCCCCCCCCCCCCCCCCCCGCGCCCCAGCCTGGTCCAGATCCTCTTTCACTCCAACACCTCCTGCCATTTCTCTCCCTAAGGCAGTGGGGATGGGGCGGGGTGCCATGAGTCTGTCCTTTCCTGGCTTCAGAGAGTGAAGAGAGTCGTGGGGATTGAGCTGTGCCAGGAGGCTGTGGAAGATGCCCGGGTGAATGCCCGAGACAACGGTGAGAGCCGGCGCTCCGCGCAGTGGGTGAGCAGCAGATACTCCTGCTGCATACCTCAACACAGCACCAGGGACCCAGCCAGGCGTTGTTAGGGCCTGCAGTGGGGTGAGGGGCAGAGAGCACAGTAGGCCACCTACTGTTTGGACTGAACAGTGCATCCAGGATGCCAGAGCTGGAGGAGGATGAGCTGGCTCCTTAGCCAGCAGGTCTTCCTGGGACACCTCTGACCAGGGACTTAAAGACATCATGCAGACTCTACAGGGAGAGAGTGTTCTGGGTCCCCTGTGACAGGGCTGTGGTTTCATGTCTAGAGTTGAGCAATGTGGAGTTCCACTGTGGGAGAGCCGAGGACCTGGTGCCCACTTTGGTGAGCAGACTGGCCTCCCAGCAACTCGTTGCCATCCTGGACCCGCCCCGTGCTGGCCTGCGTAAGTGGCCTCCATCTGAGAGGTGTCATGGGGAAGTGGGGGGGACGGGGGGGGCAGGGGTGTCTGGTTGGCACACCACACGGCACAGCTTCAAGCCTGATGCCCATCCCGTTTGAACCTCCTCAGATTCCAAAGTGATCCTGGCCATCCGAAGAGCTGAGAACCTCAAACGGCTCCTCTATGTCTCCTGCAACCCCCGGGCAGCCATGGGCAACTTTGTGGAGTGAGTGTGAAGTGGGGGGCCTGGGGTGGCCCCAGGACAGGGTGGACCAGGGACCCATGTGGCTGATCTTGACATCCCTTTCCTACCACAGCCTCTGCCGGGCTCCATCTAACCGGGTGAAGGGCACCCCCTTCCGACCTGTCAAGGCTGTGGCTGTGGACCTGTTCCCGCAGACCCCACATTGTGAGATGCTCCTCCTATTTGAGAGGGTAGAGCACCCCAATGGCACAGGGGCCCTGGCACCCCATCCCCCACCAGGGCCCCCAGTGGACACCGTACAAGAAACCAGGGCTGCTGCCTCTTGCTAGGTCCCTGGAGAACTAGAACCTTGTCCTTTCAGAACAGGTGGTTCCCCAAGTCCTTGCCTTAGGATGCTCAGGCAGCATCTAGAAGGCACAAGACTTGGCGTTCCATCTGTCTCTGTGGATCCTAGGCTCCCACAGCCTGTCCCCTACCACTCCTCTCCCCTTTCCGGGTTAGCTGGGATATAATGCTAGAATAAAGAGTTTCTCAACTACTGATGTTACTGTGATTGATGAAAATTCCTTAGCCCACAGCGTTCCCTTTTGCCCACCCACTGTAGGTGCCGGGGGCAAGGTCAACAGGGCACCCTGAGCAGCCAGTCTGAGCCTCCATTCCTGCTAGCACTCTGCCAGCCCCTCTGCATGGTGGCAAGTCAGAGCAGTGTGCTGACAGCATCAGGTTTTATGCTTATTGCCAGGGAAGCAAACATCTCAAGGCCCAGAGCCAGCTATACACATAAGGTAGAACACACAGCAAGGGGCAGCCTGTCTACACAGGTAGGCCCTGTGGTCTGCCCATTTTCCCTGTGCCTTGTGAGGTGAGGTTCTGTCCCCAGCCTAGCCCTGAAGGGAAACCATAGGAGCTGGGGCTGGGATTGGACGCTGCCCAGCTGCTATAGGAACAGTGTGACCAGGCAGACTAAAGGCTGTTTCTGGTGAGTTGAGGGTCCACAGCCTCACGTGCTAAGAAGAAAGAAACACCAGTCATTCCCTTTGGGACAGTTTTGCTTTATGCGTTCAGATAATCAAGGCTCACCCTTACAGCCATAGTTTAGCTGCCACCTGGAAGGTACACGACGGCCAGTGGCCAAGTGGAGGTGGCATCAGCACAGGCTCCCCTTGCCCTCCCCACAGCATGGCTGTGTGCATACAACACTCACACCCACAGGGAGTGGGGGGAATACAAGAGGAAGGACATGGGGAGGCTGCAGCAAGGCTCACTGCCTCTAGTTAACACGTGTGCACAATGCTTTGGTTCACAATGGCGCATCTGGCTGTTCCGGGGGCAAACAGTCATATAGTCAAAATGATGATTCACAGCTGCAGACAGGAGGCAAGACAGAAGCAAGTGTCTAATTACAGCAACTTGATCTGAAGGTTTTGTTTTATAAAGGTCAACAGAAAAGCCAACCTTGGTCACATAGGTGGTAAGGAAGAGATACACTGTGGGTGGCACGCAAGACCGACATTCTGTATTCCTGAAAACAAATGCCATCAACGCCCACCACAGGGAACAGGATGGAGAACAGGCATACCTGTGGAGAATGTAGCCCAGCAGTGGGCCCCTACAGCCAAAAGTGCACCCCTGAACAGGCCCAAGGAACAGGGAGTGGATGGCCACCCCTACCTTGCACATGGGGACAACCCAGAGCCTCAAACACACCCACATCCCCTGGGGCTCAGAGTAGGGACACACCTACCCGTTGCACCTGTCTGCAGGAGCCACCTGGACAGCACGGACTGCTGATCAAAGGAACAGGTGGCCGTGAGGCCTGGCTGCACAGGGCAGGTGCCCTTAAAATCTAGTGCAGCCACTGTCACAGGCAAGACCGCCACCCTCCACATGCTTGTGCCAGCTCCAGGCAGGAGCGCCACTTTGTGAGCACAGATGGTCTACATGAACGGTCCTGGTTTCCTCTTCTAAAATCGTGCTAAAATGCTTAACTTGTTTATATCTGCTACGTGATTCCAAATCTATCTTCTACTCTTGCTGTAAAAGTTTCTTCCCAAATGCTAAAATACCATAAAAGCTTTAAAAATTGATGGGTGGACAGATGGACTTGACTGTGCAAAAATCTTTAGTAAAAAGTTGCCAGAGGCCAGTGAAGAGGGCCTCGGTGTCTAAGAAGGCGTGTTTTTAGGACATTAAGACTGACTCAGAGGAAATGAACCACACGCCAGCCCAGGGTAACAAGCCAGGCGGAGACCAGCAGACTGCATACTCCCACTGGCAACAGGTTTCAGGAGTGGGAAAGAATCACCTTGAGGGCTCGCCTGCAATCTCTGAAAAATAGCTGATTCTAAAATTGTGTTTATTTTAAGCCAAAAAGGTCTGAAATACTCCTTCCTATTATAACCTTTTCAGAGTAAAAGGGAAAACACAAGAGGCAGGAAAGGGGCGGGGGTGCCAGCACGCACCTTCTGACCAGACCCCTGCAGTGGCCTGCGAGAACCAGAGGAACAGAGTGCCACAGGACTTGGCCACCACTTTCTCAGTCTGTCATTTCTTGTCTGTGCACGTACTGACACTCATGAAAACCTTCATCAAACCAGTCTGCAGCAAGTCCCCAGAGGCAGAGGTCATTCACAGCTGTTGCCAAGCTCTTGGCTCTCACCCGGGTGGGTAAGCGGAGTCCATCCTTGAACACATCCACTCAGACCTGTGGGCGGCCCCCAAGGAAGAGCTGCGTGGCCCAGCTGTCCCTGTGCACCAGAGCCCCACCCCTCTGGCCCCGGCCTCAGATGCCTGGCCGCAGGGGAGGAACTCAAATCAGAGGCCCAAGGCTGCAGAGTGAGTGGCGGGTGGTCTCGCTGGCAGCAGAGCTGGCAGTCCCCGCGCCTGACCCTGCTGCCTCCCTCACACGTCTACAGTGCACAGGGGCTCGCCGCCAGGCTGGGCAGATGCCACAATAGACATCTTGGGCTTCTTCCGAGTCTCCTCCTGGAAGAAGAACGAAGGTCAGGGATACCAATGATGTGGGAACATGTGGCCGAGCCCAAGCTCAAGCAAGAGATGCCCAAGGTAGGGAGCAATGTGGGGGGTGAGGACGGGGACGGGGAGCTCAGCACATTAGTGCCAGGTAGCCTCTAGTAGGAGGGCACCACTGCTCTGCCATATCAGGTGGAGGGAGGGGAGGCCTGAGAAGTGGGCCAAATGGGAGGCTGGCTGGGTCTCCCTGGGTGCCGTCTCACAGCACTATGTGCTGGTTCTTCCCTGGGGCTCAGAATACACCCACTTACGTATGTAGTGATAATATTGGGCCAAGGAAGTTACAGCCTCCAGGGACAAGCCACATGGGTGGGTCTCTCTCCCTACTCCAACTTGAGGGCAGGGGTGAGGCATCTCCACCAGAAAGGCAAAACAGCAGATACCCCCTTCTCAGGGTTTTATACGGGCCCGGGCAAATACCACAGCTACAAAAGGTCCTAGCCTAGAAGCCTGTCGAGCGGATGGCTTGAGGAAGTTGACCAGCATCAAGCCTTGCCCAGGACCACCTGCTCTGTGAACCATGCTCCTCTCTTCCAGAAATGCCAAGGGCCTGAGGTATAGGTCCATGATGGCAGTCTGTCGCCCACTGGACCCTGAGTAAGGGAGGCCTGGCAGATGCACTGTCCCTGCCTTCAAACAGCTGGTACTAAGTAGAAACACCCAGAAGCCAAGCCCTACACAGCTGCAGGCCAGGGCTGAGAACTCTATGATGTTAACTAAAAAATGACGTGATTTGATGCAAGTGACGTGAATGCCGAAACACAAAGAAAAGGAAAGGTACTCTGAAGTGCTGCGGACTCACTGGGAAGAGGGAGCACTACACTGGCATCAGGAGCCAGGGACGGGTTCCTGCAGGCTGACGTCACCCCCACAGCTGCCCGCATGACCCTGACTCGGCCCTCCCCTCCTGAGTGCAAGGGGATGAGGGAGTCGAGGGGCCATGGCTGGGGTGCTGGCCAGGCCTCCTGCTCACCCTCTCCTCGGCCAGCCTCTTCATTTCCTCCTGCAGCTTGCTCAGGATGTGCAGGTTTGGTTTGTTCTTCTTGGCGTACTGCTGCAGCTCAATCACGCTCTTGTCCGAGGTCTCCTGGGGGAGCACCGCGCCTTGCTCTCAGGAGGGCCCTAGGCAGGCCTCAGCAACACATTGTGGCCAGCAGCCAGAGCTGCATGACCCCACCCCGGCGGCCCCACCCTCAACTGGCAGACTGACAAAGCCGCAGAGAACGAGACCAGTCCACGGCTGCCCCAGCTCACTTTCTGGCCTTGCCACCCCCACTTCCACCTCACCCTCAGCAGGAAGAAGCTATGGCCTCTTCCCTTCATAAGGCAAAAAGCACCCTGGCACACAGCTGCCTCCAACTCCTGCCGTCGGCGTCAAGAACTCACCCTGCCCTGACCCTCACAATGTAACAGCCAGAGCACGGCCTCAGCCAACAGCAACGGCATGCTGCCAGATGGGACACACCCTGGCACTGGGAGCCCACCAGCCCCAGACACAGGGCTCTCTGCATGCCCTATGACTTTCAGCATGGGACCAAGCCGTCCTGAGGCCCTTCCTGGGTGAAGTGGCCATCTCTAAGAACACCTGCTGGGCCTAGGAGTGTCAGACTCCACCTGTCCTCCGAAAGATGTCAGCTGGGGCTGTGCCCAGACCGGACCCTCGCCCTCCAAGCTTGGAAGGGTTTCCATTCATGGGCCAAAACAGGCTTTCTCCCTCTCAATCTTAGTCCAACCAAGATGCTGCACAAAAGGAAGGGACATAAAGGCACAAGTCAGCTTCATCTGCACTACATCTGAATTTTCTCAGCAATTCCTATCGAGGTTCCTCAAAGCACTCTAGGTGCCCAGTGTCACCTCCTTCACTCCATCTTGTCAAGTCCAAAATGAGGGCCTCTTCAGGGATACCACAATGACCATCCCTCCCCTTACTGAGGTGCCAATAACCCGAACTATTTCTGGAAACATTAGGGGAAAACTTAAAAACCACAAACACCTCCCCATATTTCCTTCCAACTCACAAAGCACACAAACCTAAGGGTATTGCTTTAAATCTCAGGAACACAGCAAAACAGCCTAAACTAACCAGATGACACATTCACGCTGTTGAGTTAAAGGTAAACCGATATTTATAGCCAGGAAAAGCTGTCCTGCATCTCTTACTCTCTGTCAAGCTCCTAGAGGTCCTCAAATTAATCCAAGGACTTCCAGCCCTGTGCACAAGACAACAGGGCTTAGCTGAGAAGCTTCCTCTCCACTTGGGCTGGCAGCACCCACCACCTGCACTTCCTGTTGGGCAGCCCTTCCCATGCAGCCAGTGCCAGACCCAGGCTTCTCAGGGAGGGAGACACAGCAGAAATGACCTCCCATCCCAGACATGCCCGGTAGAGGGCCCAAGAGGCAGCACTAAACAAGAGCAGAGCTGCCCAACTCTGACCCTGGGACAGCGGGACCCCAAACACGTGCTCCACGGTGGGGGCCCAGTTACCTGTTTGACCATCTTGCTGCTCTCGCGGCCATACATGCGAAGTAAAGACCCCCAGTTCTTGACATGTGGGTGCAGCAGCTGAAGGATTTTCTGAGAGGCCAACTGTTTCCCAACTCTCTTGTTCTTACCTGCGAGGTAAGACGAAATGTGGAGAGGGAATCCCTAACACCCAGCTGTCAACATGGCCACCTCTCCTAAAAGGAGCACGCCTGCTGTGCCCCCAGCCCACCTGAGGGTATGTTCTAGAAGATGGGGTACAGATGTGTTCTAGCCCTGCACTGGGCACCAGGTCTCACAAAGATGAGGCCAGGAGCCATCCCACTCCACTTTGCAGAAGAGCCCCCTTGGGGGCTTCATGAACTCAGCACAGGCATAACTGACAGGGCCTCCTTCCCACCACCCCCACACTTCCAGAGCAACAGACAAGCAACAATGGGTGTTGGCAGGCAGAGGGGAGGGGAGACTCCGCCAGAAAGCCCAGAGAAGTTTCCGGAGGGTGCATGCACTTTGGAGGGGTTTCTATGCAGAGGGAAGGCAGGACCAAGGAGCAGAGTGATCTGGAGAACAGTGAGTGCCAGAAGCCTTCTATGGCCAGACAGAGCAAGGCTGGTCACGCTTCCCAGACGGCGGGGGGTGGGGGGTGGGGGGTGTCAGCGGTGCCAGCATTCCTCCTCTGCCCCTCCTGCCTGCACCGGAAGGTAGTTCCGTGAAGACAGGTGTCTGCTGGATCATGGGGACAGCTGGGTCTGTAAGTGATTCTGCAGTTTTCCCAGGGACAACTGGTATGTTATCTTCCAATCTAACCAGCACTAGTTTTGTGTATATGATAGTCATACTCAGATTCCTTTTAAAATAATGTTTTAAAAAAGTGGTTACTCCAAAAACCAAATTCGGTAAGGAGTGCAGGTGGTGCACACAGACACCAGAACACGGGGACACAGAGTACGGCAAGCCAGGGGCTCTGTGGCCATTCAGGAAACCCCTCCTCCTGCCACGGGGACCACACAGTCTAACCCAAACGACCAATCCAATCCCAGGAACCAGGAGGACAGAGAGGGTATGGGCAGGACTCCCACAGCCCTGCCTTAGGGTGGCTGGCTTTCAGAGGCTGAGAGGAGAGGCCAGTGGACACAGCACAGGTGATCAGCACCCAAGGCAGGAGCTCAGGAAAGATGCCAGAGCAGTGGCCAGAGACCCTGCCACAGAGGCTCAGGGCCGCCAGAGAGGCCACATGGCAGGGTGCAGTCACAGGAAATTGTGACAGGGCAGCGCGCAGCAGGGGGGCAAGGCTTACACCAGCCGCGCACTGTGTGCTTGCCACACGCCATGACATATTCGCTCTTCTGGTTTTTACCAGGAACCACTTCAAATTTGATGGATGTGTCACCCATTCCATGGTTTCTTTAAGAAAAAACAGAGACAACAGGTGACATCAGCTGCGAAGGGAGGAAAGAACTTCAGAAAAGCCCCTGAAAGGCTCTTTGATGAAGACCATGCCAACCCTTTCCCCAAACCACTTCTCAGCGGAAGAGGACAGTCGTCATGCCAGATCTGATCTCATGGACTCTGACTGACTGCCAGGCACAAGGGGCCTCTGTGCACGCACTGAACACCTGTCAGCCCAGTCTTTCACAGCACCTCTTAAGCCAGGATAAATGGCTAATGAAGACACTGGGCACTAAAAGAGAAGCCCCCATGACCCCGCTCAGGAGGGGAAGCACCCACCCTACCTTTTAAGGCACTCGTGGAGGATCTGATAGGGAGACAACAGTCCGGCCTTGCTGGTCAGTTCGTAGACCCGTGAGTCCTCAATACTGATGTGGTTAAAATACTACAAAACAAGGAAGCCACTCCTAAGTGCTGGACCAAGACTGCCGGACGCGCAGGGCTGCTCCCCATGCTGTCTGCTTTCCCCAGAAGTTCCCTGTCCTCTTTACTGCCACAAGGAGCAGGTCATAGCCCCACCACACTGTCCAGTTGCCCCCTGGGACGGGACGAGCAGTGCTCTACTAGGGTGGGGAGAACATGCTGCAACAGAGCCTGGTGCTGCCTGGGAGCCTTTTCTGAATCTAAGTGCGATCAGACGCTTAGAAATCTAAAGACAGACAACCTTAGGAGAAAAAATGTGGAGATCTTCATAAGATTATAGAAGAGACACACTAAGTCAGACAAAAGCAGTGTATTCTAAAAAAGGGCAAGCCTCCCGAAAGCTACAAAAGGCCTGGCTGGCTCCCATTTCAAACAAAGTCACCCATCCTGGCTCTGAAACCAATCACTAGTGAGACACCACATAACCCATATGTTAGGAGGAAAAAGGGAAGTTCTGCACAACAGAGGCAGGCGACAGCCAGGAAGTGGTTGTGACCCCAATAAGGCTTGGGCCTCTGCTGAGCCACCCCAGTGAAGAGAGGCCATGGCCTACCCTCTCAGCATAGCCCACCTCCCTGTTGGGGACTGCTGGACTTCGGGGCTGCCGTAACAAGGTACCACAAAGTGGGTGGCTTATTTTCTCACAATTCTGGAGGCCAAAAGTCCAAAACAAGTCAGTAGGCCACATTCCCTCTGAAAACTCAAGGAGATCCTTCCTTGGCTTTCCTAGGTACTAAGAGCCCCACACTTTCCTTGGCTTGTGGCAGCACTGCTCCCATCTCCGCATGGCCCTTTCTCCACCTCCCTCCCTTTTCTTATAAAAACGTTAACACTGCTTCTCTGGGAAGGGAAACAGGGGTTCCTCTCCCTCCACCAGCAGACTCAATGTGACAGAGTCGAAAAAAGCAAGGCACTATTTCTGAAGAGAACTCCTGATTCTGATAAGATGAAAATCTCCCTGCTCCCATTTGGCTATTGTCTTCCAACAGGTCCCCACAAGATACCTCCACTTTCAAGTGTCCATATCAGCGAAGATCAGTTTCCAGGGAAAGTTATTCACCAAGATATCAAGCCCAGGCCCCGTCCTCAGTGGTTGGCCAGGTAGCCAAACCATCAGTGGTGGCTGGCGCTCTCACTCAGCCTATGAGCACTAGTCTCTAACCAGCAGCCAGCACCTGGGCTATGGACCAGGCTGATCAGGTAGAAAACAACTGTGTGCTAAGGATCCTCCCTGAGAGAACCAAGGCACACACACACACAGCTGGAGAACACCCACTCAGAAGCCCAAAGACACCCAAGAGCCGCTGGCAAAGGCCCACGCCACAATTACCCATACCAGGTGCCATAGCCACATGTGGCTGATGGTTAACCTGTGAGGGACATATAGGAAATGCAGCACAAAGGGCAAAAATGACCCACTGACAATGGTATGGAAGAAGCCTTGCACAGAAGCCTATGCCCAACAGACACTGAAGGACCATGAGGGAGCACCATGGACAGCCCAGCACCCATAAATTCAACAATTCAGAGAAAATGGACTAATTCCTTGAAAAATGCAAACTTCCCAAACTGCCCTTTTCAAGAAGCTGAATTCGTAGTTCTAACTTTCCTGCAGAGCAAACTCCACATGCAGATGGCTTCATTGGTGACAACTGCCAAACATGTAAGGGGCGGGGGACACAACAATTCTAGACAACCTTCCAAAAAAACCTAAAGAGAAGGAACAATTGCCAATTCATTTTATGATGTTAGTAGTACCCTGTTATTAATACCTGACAAAGAGAATCTGATATCCCTCAATGAACACACGTGTAAAAATCCTAAACAGAGCATTAGCAATACACAACCAGTAACAAATATAAACAACTATATGCCATGCCCAAGGAGGACTTATCCCAGGAATGCAGTTTTTAAATAAATCAACCAAATTCACTCTATCAACCTATTAAAGAGGAAAAGGCCTATCATATCAATAGCTGCAGAAAGGGCCATCTGACAAACTGCCAACACCCTTTCATGATAAGAACACTCAACAAACCCAGAATAGAAGAACCTGTCCTGAACCAGATAGAGGGCACCAACAAAAAACTGACACCTAACATCACAATCTGTGGTCAGAGGCTGGATCACTGCCGCCTAAGACTAGGATGGCCACTCTCCCCACTGCTACTCACCATGTAATGGAGCTTCTAGCCAGAGCAGCAAACCAAGAAAAAGAAACAAAAGGCACCCAGATTGGAAAGGAAGAAATTCAACCAACTTTTAATCAGTCAGCCTACTCTGTACACAGAATTCCAAAGAAATCTACAGAAAAAGTACTAGAATAATACAGTTAGTGAAGATGCAAGATACAAAGTCAACATTCAGACAGTAAATTCCATCTCTCTACAGTAGCAATCCAGAGTCAGGACTGAAACCAAAGTGCTATTCACAACAGTTCCCAAACACGTATGAAACACTTCTGTCTAAATCCAAGAAAATGAAAGCAAGATCTGAACACTGGAGATGACCCAGCAACAATAAAATGACATGGAAGAAAACCTCAGTACATGGGGAGACACATTGGGCTTGTGAGCCAAGACTCCATACTGTTAGGAAATACATTCTCCCCAAATTTATCTACAGATGTAACACAATTCCAATCAGAATCTCAACAGAACTTTCCATACTGACATACTGCTTCTATATGTAAGGGCAAAGAAGCATGGTATGGAAGTACTTTTGAAAAAGAACAAAGTTGGAGGGTTCACAATCTGATTTCAAGAATTCACGTCACTGGGGCGCCTGGATGGCGCAGTCAGTTATGCATCTGATTCTTGGTCTCAGCTCAGGTGGGGATCTCAAGGTCGTGAGACTGAGCCCTGCATTGGGCTCCCCACTCAGTGAGAAATCTGCTTGGGATACTATACCCTCTGCCCTGTCACACTCGCTCTCTCTCAAATAAATCTATCTTTTAAAAAAAAAAAGAATTCATCTCATTAAGAAGGTGTGGCATTGAAGGGACAGACACACAGACCAAAGAGATAGAACCAAATGCAGAGACAGACCCACACACACATACATGCTGCTCCCACAGATAGGCAAAGGCATCCAGTTGAAAACACACCTACTGTACTGCCCAGGAAAGCCATCTTGGGTGTTTACTTAACTACGCTCACAGGGAATTCTGACAGCCTCGTAGCAACACTAAACACCCAAAACTGGAAATGTGTTCAACACCCCTCAATCAAGGAAGAACACACCCAGCACTGCCCTACAGTAGGCAGTCAGCAGCAAAAACAACCCAACCATAGACACAGGCACCAACAAAGACGAATCCTACGTGCATCACTGAGCTGGAGCCTGGTTCTCAGTGGGACTCCACTGATAAGACATTTGGGAATTGGCTAACCTAGGAAGACAGCTCAATGCCTAGCAGGGTGAAGAGAGAGAATTCTGACTACAAAAGGACAGTTCAAGAGAATTGGGAGGGGGAGAAGATTTGAAAATGTTCTGTCTTGATTGTGCTGTGGGTTACGTGATAAAATGAAAGGCATGGCTCAAAACTCACAAATGTCTACCCAAAAGTGCATTTAACTCTCTATAAATTAAGAAGTAAATTGGGAGGGGGGGAACCAAAAAGGCAAAAACAACAGGTCACTAATACCTAAATTCTAGAACAACCACGAACCAACCAGAACCCACAACTATCTAAAAAGCAGTAATATACTGAGAAAAAAAAAAAATCACCCCAGGTCTTACGAGTGGGTACAGTGCCATTTCTGGTCCTGTGTTTTCGCCATTTTTTTTTTTTTTTAAAGATTTTATTTATTTGTTTGACAGAGAGAGACGCAGCAAGAGAGGGAACACAAGCAGAGCGAGAGGGAGAATCAGGCTCTCCATGTACAAGAGAGCCCTATGCGGAGCTCGATCACAGGATCCTGAGATCATGACCAGAGCCAAAGGCAGAAGCTTAAAGATTGAGCCACCCAGGCACTCTGTTTCAGCTTTTTTTTTTTCTTTTATTTCTTTTTGTTGGGGGGGGGGGGCATTTATTTTATTTTATTTTATTTTTATTTTTTATAAACATATATTTTTATCCCCAGGGGTACAGATCTGTGAATCGCCAGGTTTACACACTTCACAGCACTTTTTTTTTTAAGATTTTATTTATTTCTTTGAGAGAGAGAGAGAACATGAGAGGGAGAAGCAGACTCTCTGCCAAGCAGGAGCCCAATGTGCGACTGGATCCTGGGACTCCAGGATCATGACCTGAGCCGAAGGCAATTGCTTAACCAACTGAGCCACCCAGGCACCCCTGTTTTTGCCTTTTTAATCAACACCAAGCACATCCTGCCCACACGGCAGCTCTCACACTCTGGATGTTCTATACATCCATGCCAACACTGTGTGTTAACTTCGTGCCACTGCACCTCAAGTACAGGAGGACACAGAACTCCCAAAGAACCAAGGCCCTCCAGACCACCTTGGCATCCTACCGTCCCCTCGCCCCCTGGAGTCCACATAAGAAGGGAATGCTGCCCCTACAGCCCCAGCTCTGGCACCAAACCTCCACAGAGGCATCATGGGAAAGAGGGGCCACCACCTACGAGATACTCACAAGGATATGACAGAAACACCGTCACAGTTTTTAGGAGCAAGACAGCAAAATCAGGGGCACCTGGGTGGCTCAGTGGGTTAAGCCTCTGCCTTCGGCTCAGGTCATGATCCCAGGGTCCTGGGATCGAGCCCCACATCGGGCTTTCTGCGCTGCAGGGAGCCTGCTTCCTCCTCTCTCTCTGCCTGCCTCTCTGCCTACTTGTGATCTCTGTCAGATAAATAAAGAAAAAAATCTTTAAAAAAAAAAAAAAAGACAGCAAAATCAGTCAGGATTGAGCTGCTCTAATACATCCAACCTGACAGAAAAGCTACTTTCTTCTCTGACAAATTTTAAAACAAGGGAAAAATACAAATGTGTATGTGTGCACACATATACAACTAAATTCTAAGTGTGAAAAAACTTCTCCAGAGAATGAGGACAATTTTGGTCACTGGACACATATTTGGATCCTTGTATCCAGTTCCTGGCATGGAGCTCCTAAAACCCTTAGTATTTCCTCAGCTATACGTGTATCTTTTGTTCTTCAAATGAGCCCCTCTGGCCCTCACCTGAGTTTATGCTAATGAGGAGACTAAGGGGGCTAGGTGGGGACCCTAGATAGTTTCATGATGGGAACTTCATGATCGGACTGGTCACCAGAAAGATGAAACACAATTAAGGACCTGTTCATCTGGCTGTCCATTTGTATCCTTTATAATAAACCAGTAAACAAAAAGTTTTTCCCTGAGTTCTGAGAACAGTCTAAAAAAGCTCAAATTCAGGGCACCTGAGTGGCTCAGTGGGTTAACCCTCCGCCTTTGGCTCAGGTCATGATCTCAGGGTCCTGGAATCGAGCCCCGCATGGGGCTCTCTGCTCAGCAGGGAGCCTGCTTCCTCCTCTCTGCCTGCCTCTCTTCCTGCTTCTGATCTCTGTCTGTCAAATAAATAAATAAAATCTTAATAAATAAATAAATAAATAAGCTCTAATTCAAGCAAATTAATGTACCTGAGGGAAGTCATGAGAACTCCTGAATCTGTAGTTGGCTGGACAATGTGGGTGGCCTGGGCACCCCACTGGTGGCCGGACTGTGAAGTGTACAGTCTTCTGGTACTGAGCCAACTCCACGTAGACCATGTGAGAACTGACCAGAGTTGTACAACCCTCGCTGATGTCAGAGAATTGGGAGAACTGACAAGATAAAGCCCCTTGTGTGAATAAGGAAACTTTTACCTGGGATTTCCAAGCTGCCCATGTGGCCTCCTCCACCTAGGGAAACCTTTCTCAGGCTATTTTCTGATGTCACTTCTGGAAAGATCCCTCACCTTCCAGAAAAGCCCCAGAGTACAGGACCAGAACCTGAACCTTACTACACTCCACACAGCCCGAGGCACAAATTCCAGAAACCCATAGCATCTGTCCCACAGATGCCTCCGGCAAATGCAAGGAAAAGGGTGCAGCCACAATGACCTTGCAGACTGAGGGCAGGAAGAAGGTGGAGGATCAAAGAACAGAGCACAAAGACTGCCAGCTGGTCAATGTCAAAGCCATGCACCTCCAAAAAAGAGGTAAGTAACCCCAGGCCTCTGATCGCCAGGTGTGAGGCAGTGACAGGGTTGATGGTACAGCTTAGGGAGAGCCTGCAGCCCTCCAGGTGCACATCCCACTGCATGGCCACTATGAGGAGGCCACAATGCAGGTGGTAGGCTGCAAAGGGCAGCTGGGCCAGAGCAGGAAACTGGACACTGTGCAACACACATATCCTGCCAAGGCTCTAGGAGCCACGGAACACACCCTGGGTCCCTGTGCTGGCCAGACTGAAACCCGGCAGTCCCTGCTTAGGGAACTACAATGGTGCCAAACACGAAAGTGAACCATAGCCAGAGACACCAGAGACTTTCAGATTAAAAACTGGACTTAACTGCTTATTCATTCAACCACCAACCAAGCAAGATGGTGGTATCGTAAAGGCTACAACACGAAAGATAGATTGTCTTGGATGTTATCTTGAAACCAGCCATTCCTAACCCTTGCTCTACTAACCCTGGAGAATTTTCCATTATCGCAACAAGTCAAAAATTTCTGAAGTCAACTGTCATTTACTGAGTTACTTAAAAGTTTTACCACAATAATAGCCACAGACAAGTAGATGTGGGTCCTATAAGACCTCCCATTCCCCCACCGCCATCCACCCATCCCCTGCTCCCCACTGGGGTTCAACAGTGGAGCCTGCTCAGAGAAGCTGCTGAGACAAAGTAAAGTTCCATCCTCCAAAAAGGCTGCTGGAGTCACACATGCCCTGCCGGCCTAGGCCAGGCCGACTCCCGGCACCGGAAGGGCAATTACCCTTCCCGTTTCTGCTACCCTGTATCAGAGTGCCGAGCAAGCGATATAGTCCAGGCATCATCAACTGCAACAACCAGTCCTAAGGGCCTTAGCGGGCTGTGGGCAGGGGCCCAAGTACCAGGCTCTCCAACATGCCCTGGAAGCCTCCCTGAACACCGCTGTCCCACAGCTGGGTTCTTCAGACCTAGACTTGAAGATGTGAGGCTTTTCTGGAGGACCTAGTCCTTTTGAGATTGTCTCTGGGGATTAGGCTCTGCGACCTCTCTGTGGCCCATCTATGACAATAAAGCAAAGAATATAGACGTCTGACTGCCACAGACACTGCCATATTTTATAATAGTATCAGTCTAAAACAAAGACAACAATCTAAGGAACATTTATTCAAGAAAAATGACTGGATCTTGGCAAGACAATGAGTTTTGTAGCATTTTAACTTGGCCCATTCCTGTCTCCTCTTCCCAGCTCTATAGTAGCCTTAGGAACCAGCAACCCCAGAGCCACTAAAGAAGGCAGGATGGTTCCCCAATACTCCGACCCCAGAGAACCATCACTATCTGGCCCAGGTGGCAGGGCTACAGAAAAGCCCCATTTTAAAACCTGCCTTTGTGTGATCCAACTAAGAGCTCACTCCGTGAAAATACCCCAACTTCCCAGGAAATCTGTCAAAAATAATCAGTGACAACTGTTTCCTACTGCAACTGTATGAGGCTGGAATACCAGCTGGCAAGCAAGAGGCAGGTCAGAAAACATAAAAGGGAATGCAGAGAATGAGACAGATGCCCATTAAGGGACTTTGAAAAGCTCTAACTTGCCTGGGGATCTAGGTGGCCACGCACATGCCCAGGAGACCCAAGAAAGCCCAAATTTCTCACCCAACTGATCTGGAAGCTCCGTGCAAGTGGGAAGTAAAGGCTAATACACAGTTATCAACTACTAGAGCATTAAAGGTGACCCCAACATGCATAAAAAGTCCCCTGGCAAAGGAGACTTACTGGTTTACGTCAAGAAATATCTGATCTGGATTTCACAGAATAGACTGGAAAAGTCACTGTTATGGGCTGAAATATATCTTCCCACAAATTCATATATTCATAAATTCATATACTGAAATCCTAACTCTGAGTATGCCATTATGTGACCTTTTCTGCAGCCTTATAGATAATCAAGTTAAAATCAGATTATTAGGGTGGGCCCTAAATTCAATATAAAGAGGAGATTTGGAAACACACACACACACACACACACACACACACACACAGCCTCTTAGTTATCTCCAACAACTATCTCCAAATGAAGGAAAGAGGCCTGAAAGAGATCCTTCCCTCCCAGCCTCCAGAAGGAACCAACCCTGCTGACACTTGCAGATGTCAATTGTGAGGCAAAAAATTTGTCTAAATCACCCAGGTTGGGCACCTGAGTGGCTCAGTGGGTTAAGCCGCTGCCTTCAGCTCAGGTCATGATCTCAGGGTCCTGGGATCGAGTCCCACATCGGTTTCTCTGCTCAGCAGGGAGCCTGCTTCCTCCTCTCTCTCTGCCTGCCTCTCTGCCTACTTGTGATCTCTCTCTGTCAAATAAATAAATAAAATCTTAAAAAAAAAAAAAAATAAAAAAAAAATCAATCACCCAGGTTGTGATATGTTGTTATGCCAATGTTAGCAAACTAACAAAATCACTAATAAGTCAACAGCAGCAAAAACAACAAATCTTGAGAAGGGGTGGTAATCTGATATCTAGAGTTGCCACATTATTTTAAATGTCCCAGATTTCAACAAAAGAAATCATGAGATAGGAAATGAAACACAAATGTATATATATGCCCTACGAGATGCAGGAAAGCAGTCAATATAAACCATCCCTGAGGAAACCAGACTTTAAAATAGCTATAATAAATATGCTCAAAAAAAAAGCATGTATAAAGAATTAGTGATTAGAAGAAACCACAAGAACAATATCTCACCAAACAGAGTATCAATAAAGACATAGAAATTATAGGGGCGCCTGGGTGGCTCAGTGGGTTAAAGCACTGCCTTCAGCTTGGGTCATGATCTCAGGGTCCTGGGATCAAGCCCCACATCGGGCTCTTTGCTCAGCAGGAAGCCTGCTTCCTCCTCCTCTCTCTCTCTCTGCCTGCCTCTCTGCCTACTTGTGATCTCTGTCTGTCAAATAAATAAATAAAATCTTTAAAAAAAAAAGACATAGAAATTATAAAAAATTCACCAGAGGGTTCAAAAGCAGATTCGGTCAGAAGAAAGATCAGTAAACTTAAGATAGGCAAACTGAAGGCATGTCTGGGTGGCTCAAACAGTTAAGCTTCTGACCCTCAAACTCAGGGTCATGAGTTCAAGCCCCCACACTGGTTGGGCTCCATGCTAGGTAGGCATGGAGCCTACTTGAAGGAAAAGGGAAAAAAAAAAAAAAAGGCAAATCAAAAATATCCAGTCTGAGGAACATTAAAAAAAAAAAAAAAAGACCAGTGACTATGATGTCTGTGTGTCTAAGACTGGTGAGATACTGTGGGAGTGTACCAGCTTACCTATAATGGGAGTCCCAGAAAGAGAGGAGAAATAAAAGAGCAAAAAAATATATGTGAGGAGGGGCGCCTGGGTGGCTCAGTGGGTTAAGCCGCTGCCTTCGGCTCAGGTCATGATCCCAGCATCCTGGGATCGAGTCCCACATCCAGCTCTCTGCTCAGCGGGGAGCCTGCTTCCTCCTCTCTCTCTGCCTGCCTCTCCGTCTACTTGTGATTTCTGTCTGTCAAATAAATAAATAAAATCTTAAAAAAAAAAAAATATATATATATATATGTGAGGAAACAACGTCTCTAACTTCCCAAAGATGAAAAACATTACATATTCAAGAAGTTCAACAAATTCCAAAAATGAAAGGTAAAGAAATCTATACCTAGATATCCCTGTCAAAGGCCAAAGAGAAAACCTTGGAAACAATAAGAGAGAAACAATTCATCAATAATGTGACTCTAAGTAAGATGAACAGCTGACTTCTCATTGGTTGTAGAGGCCAGAAGGCAGTAGGATGACATAGTCCCACCATGAAGAAAAGAATGTCAACCAAGAATTCGGTAACAAAACTATGCTTTTAAAAAGGGAATCGTGGGCGCCTGGGTGGCTCAGTGGGTTAAGCCTCTGCCTTCGGCTCAGGTCATGATCTCAGGGTTCTGGGATCGAGCCCTGTGTCGGGCTCTCTGCACAGCAGGTAGCCTGCTTCCCCTCCCTCTCTGCCTATCGCTCTGCCTACTTGTGATCTCTGTCTGTCGAATAAATAAAAATCTTAAAAAAAAAAATTAAAATTAAAAAAAAAAAGGGAACCGTTACAACATTCTCAGATCAATAAAAAGTGAGAGAATCTACTGCTAGTAGAACTGTCCTCCAAGAAATACTAAAAGCCTTCCCTCTGAAATAAAAGGAACACTACAGACTGTTAACAAACTGAGGGCACAACAGAAAGTAAAGGTAACTACAGTAAATAAAAGACAGTGTAAACACTTATTTTAACTCTTTGTTCTACCTTAATTAAAAGACAACTACATAGGGGCGCCTAGGTGGCTCAGTGGGTTAAGCCTCTGCCTTCAGCTCAGGTCATGATCCCAGGGTCCTGGGATTGAGCCCCGCATCGGGCTCTCTGCTTAGCAGGGAGCCTGCTTCCCCCACCCCTCTCTCTCTCTGCCTGCCTCTCTGCCTACTTGTGATCTCTCTCTCTCTCAAATAAATAAAATCTTAAAAAAAAAAAAGACAATTACATAAAGCAATAATTATAAATCCATGTTTAAGACACACAATATACGGGGAGATATCATTTGTGACAGTGAAAGCACAAATATGGGTGTCAACAGAGCTATAGAGGAGCAAAGTTTTTGTATATGATTGAAGGTGGCAATAGACCAAACCAGATTGTTTTCAGTTTAAATGTGACTGAAATGTGGTTAGGTCAACCACTGAGAAAAGAACTGAAGTATTTAAGGCAAAGAAAGCAGTAATGGAGGAACTGAGGAACAAAAGACATAGAACAGAAAGCAAACAATGTAATGGCATACATCAATTCTACCTTATCAGTAATTACATTTCAATGGACTAAGTACCCAACCCCACTGAAAAAACAAAAAACAGAAACAAAAAAAAAGTGAATAAACTGAAATTAAAAGGGGTGCCTGGCTGGCTCACTCAGTGGGGCATAGGACTCTTGATCTCAGGTGATTTTTAGTTCAAGCCCCACGCTAGGTGCAGAGATTACTTTAAAAAAAAAAAAAGGGGGGGGGCGCCTGGGTGGCTCAGTGGGTTAAAGCCTCTGCCTTCGGCTCAGGTCATGATCCCAGGGTCCTGGGATCGAGCCCTGCATCAGGCTGTCCGCTCCCCGGAGAGCCTGCTTCCTCCTCTCTCTCTCTCTCTGCCTACTTCTGATCTCTGTCTGTCAAATAAATAAATAAAATCTTAAAAAAAAAAAAAATCTTTTGGGGCGCCTGGGTGGCTCCGTCAGTTAAGCGTCCAACTCTTCATTTTGGGGCAGGTCATGGTCTCATGGGTGGTGGGATGGATGGAGCAGGGTAGCTCCACACTCAGTGAGAAGTCTGCATAGGGATTTTCTCTCCCTCTGATACTTCTCCCACTCTCATTCACACTCTCTCTCAAATGAATTAATTCTTTAAAAATAAAATAAAATGAGGGGTGCCTGGGTGGCTCAGTGGGTTAAAGCCTCTGCCTTCGGTTCAGGTCATGATCCCAGGGTCCTCGGATCAACCCCCGTGCCGCCAGGCTCTCTGCTCAGTGGGGTACCTGTTTCCCTTCCTCTCTCTCTGCCTGCCTCTCTGTCTACTTGTGATCTCTGTCAAATAAATAAAATCTTTAAAAAAAAAAAAAAAAAGAAGAAGAAGAAGTAAAATTAAATAAAATGAATCTTCCAAAAAAAAATTGCCCTGGTAGGTCCTCTGATCAAAAGACAGAGACTGATAGAAGGATAAACACAAAACCCAATTATATGCTGTCTATAAGACATGTTTAGATTCAAAGTTACAAAGAGGCTTAAAAGGTATAAAGAGGGAAAACACATATCACGCAGAGTAATTTAGGGAGTAGGAGCGACTATCAGATAAAACTGACTCTAAGATAAAAACTGTTACTAGAAATAAAGGATACTTAAAAACGGCAAAGGGCCCGTTGATCAAGATGACATAACCATTATAAACATTAAACAGAACTGATTTCTAGTTTCAACACTTGTGACACCAAGTGAGTGGGCTTCCACACCGGGCAGCTCTACCACTAACTGCCAGGAGCTGCAGCAGACTCCACAGCTTAAGGGCTCAGACCCACAAGACTGTTGCCACCACTTGACTTCAAGTCCACGTTGTCACCTGTGCTTCTGACTGAGCAACTGCACAATGCCAGTTCCCAACCCTTCCTCAGCTTCAGTAATTTCCCAGACAGCTCACAGAGAACTGGTTTATTACAAAAGGATAGGGCTCAGGAACACCCAATGGAAAAGATAAATACGGCAAAGTATATACGGCCATCTTTTTAGCACCTCAATGTGTTCACCAACCCAGAAGCTCTCTGAACCCCTCAGTTTTTTGTTTTTATTTTTGTTTTTTAAGGAAGGCTTTACTACACAGGCACAACTGATTACATCATTGGCCATTACTGATCAGCTCAACATCCACTGCCCCCTAAACACACACACACTACACACATACGGCGCAAGCGTGGAGGCTGAAAGTTCTAACCCTCCTGGTAGATTCCACAGGCAACCAGCTCCTATTCAAAGGGATGGTCCAAAAGTCACTTGATGAACATGAACTCAGGTGTGGTTGAAAGGGATGTGTTAGGGGAATCTGGCTGGCTCAGTTGGTGGAACATACAATTCTTGATATTAGGGTCTTGAGTTTGAGCCCCAGGTTGGGTATAGAGATTACTTAAATAAATACAAGTAATGGAAGCAAAGAAGGAAGGAAGAAAGGAAGGAAAGAAGAAAGGAAAAGGAAGGGGAGGGATGGGATAAATTGATATTAAATATAAGAAAATAAGAAAAGACATTCCATTCTCCTTTATCAACCTGCAGCTTTTTAAAGAACTTGGGACAAAAAACAATGTATTGTAGAAGCTCTGCACCAGGAACCAAGAACAAAGACCAAACATACATTTCTTATTATATCGCAATACCACAAACATGTATGTATCTAACAACAGCCCCAAAATACATTAAGCAAAAATGGAGAGAACTGAAGGGACAAATAATTCAAGAATAACAGCTGGAGACTCCAATACCCATTCTCAACAACAGACAGAAGGAAGACAGTGCACCTGAGTGGCTCAGTCAGTTGGGCATCCGACTTGATTTTGGCTCAGGTTGAGGCCTCAGGGTCGTGAGACAGAGTCCTGAGCTGGACTCCAACTTCATGCTGGGCATGGAACTTGCTTAGGATTCTCTCTCTCTCCGTCTCCCTCCGCCCCATGCACCCACACGCACATGTGCACACAGGGGCTCTCACTCTCTCTTAAGGGAAAAAAAACCCCAAAAACAAAAACGGATAGAAGAACAAAGCAGAATACCAACAAAGATATAGAATAAAGACCATTCGCCAACTGGACCTAACCGACACCTGCTTCACCCAGTAACACCAGGAAGCACACTCGCCTCCTGCACACACATAAAACTCTCCAGGGCAGACCATATGGTAGGTCCTAAGACAAGCCTCAGTGAACTTAAAAGGACTGGTCGAAACCATACAAACTATGTTTTCAAACAACACGGGAATTAAATAAAGACCAACAACTAAAGGAAATTTGGGGAAATTCACAAATATATGAAAAGTAAAATGACCAATTCTTCAAGGAAGAAATCACAAGGGAAATTAGCAAAATACTCGGAAATGAACGAAAACAAACACAACACAGTAAAGCTTATGTGCTGCAGTAGTACACAGAAGAAAATTAATGGCCATAAATTCCAGTATTTAAAAAGAACACCTCAAATACCCTAACCTGAAGACACTAGAAAAGAAGAACTAAACCTAAGGCTGGCCAAAGAAAGGATATAAAGGCTAAAGCAGAAAAAAATGAAACAGAAAACAAAAAAGCCAATAGGAAAACAAACAAGCAAACAAAATCAGAAATTGGATCTTTGAAAGATCAACGACAGTGACAAACTTTAGACTGACCAAGAGAAAAAAGGAGACTGAAACTATGAACAGGAATGAACATAGGAGCAGCACAAACTTAACAAAATATAGCGAGTCAAGAGGGAATACTATGAAAGAATGTATGCCAATAAAGGAGACAGTCTAGGTCAAACGGAAAAATTCCTATGAAGACACAAAGTTCCCAAACCAGCTCAAAAAGGAGCAGAATATCTGAAGAGAAGTACACGAGGGGTGCTTGGGTGGCTCAGTCAGTTAAGCATTTCCCCTCGGCTCAGATCATGCTCTCACCGTCCTGGGATCGAGCCCTGCATCCGGCTCCTTGCTCAACATGGAGCCTGCTTTCCGAACCTCTCTCTCTGCCTGCCGCTCCCCTTGTTTGTGCTCTCTCTCTGCCAAATAAAAAAGACCTTCTTAAAAAAAAAAAAAAAAAAGAAGAAGAAAGAAAGAAAGAAAAAGAAGCACACATGAAAAGACTGAATCAGTAATTAAATAATCTCAAAGTCAGGTCTAGACTCAGATGATTTCACTGGTGAATTCTACCAAATGCTTAAAAATTAATACCAACCTTTCATAAACTATTCCACACAAGAGAAGAGAGGAATACTTTCCACCTCATTCTGTAAAGACAGTATTTCCCCAACACCAACACCACAAGAAAATTACAGACCAGTATCCCTCATAAATACAGCTAAAGTCCTTAAAAAAATACCAGCACTCTAAATCCAGCATACATAAAACCAAGTGGGATTTGTCCCAGAAATTCAAGGTTGCTTTACTACTCAAAAACCTATGCAATATACCACCACATGAGTAAAAAAGACAAAAACCACACAATCATCTCAATAGAAGCAGGAGAAACATTTGACAAAATCCAACCATTCCTGAAAAAAAAACTCTCAGCAAAACAGAAGGAAGCTTCCTCAATCAGTTAAAACCCAGAGCGAACACCTCGTGGCTTAAAAAGAAGCCAGTCAATAAAGAACCACATATGTCATTTGATTCCACTGATACGAAGTGACCAGAGCTGGCAAATCCATCAAAACAGAAAGAGGATTAGTGGTTGCCAAGGGTTGAGGGGCTGGGGGACAGGGAGAAATCAGGAGTGACTGCTAACAGATATAGGATTTCCTTTTAGAGAGATGAAAATATTCTAAGATTCGACCACTGCGATGATTGTACAACTCTGAATATACAAAAATCCACTCAACAGTATAGTTTAAGGGAGCAAAATTTATGGTACATATAGATCAATAAAGTCGTTATAAAAAAGAATGCCTTCTTCAGATTTTGAAAATCCCTCACTACACATAACCATAGAATCATATTTACCCAAAAAGGTTTACAAGTAGTTTTAAACAGTTCTTAATACAGAAAACATAACTTACAGACCCTGTCTCAAAGACAGATTCCCACCATGGATCTACACTCGGGAGAGCTGAACAGTGCGCATTCTTTACCCCCATTGCAAGACATGAAGGGCAAAAATCTCAGAAAAAAAAATGACATTCCCCCCACCACTTGCTTGCACAAAGACCAATAAGTTTCCCCTTTTATGAAAGATTAACAAATGAAAACCACCTGGAGCTGGGAGGACTAAATCCACAGCTCGCACTAGCCTGGGGGGTGGGGGTGGGGCAGTGGCGCAGGTGCTGCATTGGAGCCACAGCTCTAGACATAGCAGGACTAGGAAACTCACCTCAAGCTCTTCACTATCTTTGGGCTTCTCCTCAGAGGTCTGTTTGACAAAGTCAGGGATAAGGATCTCCAGCGTAGCCCGGGCTATGAAAAGAAAAACCCCAAGGGTGAGGGCTTGGGCCCAGCTTCCAGACTCCAGAGCAAGCCACATGCCAGCTCCTGTGCAGGGCCAAGCTTCCCAGGGCTCAGAGGGAAACGAGGGCCCTGGGCAACAGCAGCGATTCAGAGGCAGGCATAGCCTCTCCTCCTGAGCAAAGGACGCAGTGGGGCAAGTGCGAGGCTGTGGGCAGCCTCAGAAGCCACAAAAGCTGTATGTTCTCTTGCCCTGAGGCGCTTGTAGCAGGCAAGGCAGGAGAGATGTTTCAGAGAAATCACGGTGGTGGCGTGCAGGCAAATGGCTCAGCAGGACCCAGGCCAAGTAGTGAGGCCAGAGGACTGAGCAGGCTGCTGTTGAGTGTGGGAGGGAAAAGCAGTGAAACCGAACAGATGTTCTTGAGAAAGCACCTGCAGCACGGAGCAGAGGGATGGCTCAGTGCTGAGCAGAGACTTCTAAATGAGCAGGCTGCCACTCACCACTGGGGTGAGGAAGTGGGGGTGCTGGGGAATGCGGAGGGGAAGCAACCTATCCCTATAGAGTTGGAGGTGCTGCAAGACATCCGAGTGAGTTATCTAGAGAGCAGCTGAGGTCTGAGCAGAGGAAGTGGATCCTCCCACATGGGGAGAGCACAGCCCTGCTGCCAGAACGCTTCCACTCCTACCGTGCACCCAACTCTGTGAGCCCTCTGCCCCATGACCTTGGCAGCACTGGTTTGTTGAGCTGAAAAACCCTTTTGGCACAATCTCTCTAAAATGGACAGGAGGCCTTCCCAGAGGAGTGTAGTGTGTGAGCCCAGTACAGCCTCAGAGAAGGAAGGACAAAAAGTGACATATCCTCCCAACCATCCTCAGCATACACCACAAAAGAAAGCAACTCCAAGGTAAACTCTGAGTCCCACAAACAAAAGCACTTTTGCCACCCGAGATCTGGTAAGAACGTGATGAAGCCGACATACTTCATGTGGGTACAGGGCAGAGCTGCTTTGGAAGACACTACAGCAGAGGCAGAAACCTTAAGAATTGAACTGTGGGCACCAAGCCTGGTGCACACCGCCAACACCCACCCTAAAATGTGCTCCACATCCAAGAGAGGCCATGTAACCCTGACGGTGAAGCAGAATGGCTTCCCTTAACTGGAAAAGGAAAACATAGGCCTTCCCAGGGATCTGACCACTTACTTTCAGTCCCAAATCTAGAGATTGGAGGACTTACTTAGAAAATCATCCTCACACATGTCAAAACCACTCAGGAAAATCCCTCTGTCATCTAGCATGCCCACATTTTGCTCAGTTTACACACCAACCCATAGAATGTGTGCTCACCATGACCCAGTCGGCTCTGTGAGCAGTGGGGACAAGGGTAGGAGATTCTAGCCCAGCTGCCACAGAGCAGAGAAGGTTTGAGTTCTCTAGTTTTATTTCTCACATTTTACTTCCTATTTGAGTCTTTGAGCACATACTTTTTAAAAAACCAAGTTAAAAGATGACATAAATCAAATGGCTTTGCCCCACGCCCAGCACTCCCTAGCCAAGGGGAGGGGGCAGACACTGTGGGCAGCATGGGTCTCTGACATCTAAGTAGCCACATTACCAGCTTTGTTCTTCGCAAGTTTTTTGCTGCTTGCAGTTCCAGATCCATAGGTCACACCATCAATGGTCACCGAGGCACCAAAAGGTTCACTTGGGTTCTCTTAAAATTAAAATCATGGTTTTAAAAATGCTTACAAGACATTAAAAGCGTGCATATGTGCACACATACAATCTGCTAGCACCAACAGATAAGGCAGGGTTGGGGCTACTGCTGGAAGGGAGACATGGGCACTCCCTGAGGCACGGAAATAGGGCCAAGGACTAGGCAGCAGGCAGACAGCATGCCAGGAAAACTGGGAAACGGAGGACCAATAAGCTGGAAGGGAAACAGGAGGCCAGAGGCCAAGCCAACAGGCACAGGGAACAATGTCTGTGAAAGATGGACAGAAGACTGTGAAGAACAGAGATGTACAGACGCAGGAAGCCAAGCAACAACGTGAAAACGATGAGTGACGCCTGGGTTCAGGGTTCCACGGGGAAGATAAACTGGTTTTCACAAAGGTGTGATGCAGATGACAACAGGAGACAGCTGGTGGGAAGTGCAAGCCTGAGGCCCCTTCACCCACCTGGGGGCAAGTGGAGACACAGTGAGAGAGCCTTCCTCAGAGCAGGGGATGAGAGGAAGGTGGGAGTGGGGGTAGTGGGAATGGTGAAAGGGGGAGGTGGGGGCATCTGCCCGCAGAAGGGGTACACGGCTGGGAAACCAACCCACCCCTCTGCAGCACCCTTCTCCCTGCCATGCCCTTTCACTTCTCTCCCAGCAGAGTGGGGTTAACGGTCAGTTCCCGCCTCCCCAGCCATGGCCCCAGTGAGGTGTAGGATTCTACAAGGCTGAGGTGAGGGAGGTCAAACTTACCACATTCAAAGAAATTATAAACAGGGCGGACCTTGAGGACACGCTGCATGTACTCGTGCAGGATGCAGACCTCGGACTTCCCATTAGGGTTAATGACAAACTCTGTGACAAGAAGGCCTATCTCAGCAACAGCGTGAGGACCTGTGGCAAGCTAGCTCTCAGGGCCAGCTCTCACCATCCACATTAGTGCCTCACTGAATTAGGGGCTCACCAATGTGAACGCAGGGCACCTCTGCATTCATACGATCGACATAAGCTTAGAAACAAACGCAACTCACACACACAGCATACGTTCTAAGACCATCAAGTGAAAAACAACAGGATCACCCATCTGCCGAAGAGAAAATTTACACACCCCAACTCACCTTTCTTTGTGGGTGCATCCTGCACAGACAGGGTGATGAGCTTCTGATTGGCTGGCAGGATGGGCCTCTCAGACTCGGCCTGTTTCCGTTTCATTTCTCGGTTAAACTGCCGCCGCTCGGCCCAAGTCCTGAATTTCTTCACAGTGACTTGCTCAAAGTCAAAACGCTTTTCCAGGTAGTTCCGAAATTCCTCAAGATCTGTGTGGATTTACCACAGAACAAAACTGCTAACTTCTAACCCAAGAGTCATGATTCCTCCGTCCAGTGAGTAGGATGGTGCTAGGCTGCCCATCAAACAGGTCCTGCCATGCCATTCCCCATTCCCCTTTCCCTTTTCCTTCTGAAGGGCAAAGAAAGCAAAGAATCAGGTCCTTTTATGTTTTCTTTCTTTTAAGATTTTACTTAACTATTTGAGAGAGAGAGAGACTGCGCAAGTGAGAAGAGCACAAGCGTGGGAGAGGGGCAGAAGGAGAGGGAGAAGGAGAGGGAGAAATATGGGGCTCGATCCCAGCACCCTGTGATCATGACCTGAGCCTCAGGCAGACTCGTAACCAACGGAGCTACCCAGGCACCCCTGAATCAGGTCCTGTCACTCAAATTACTCAGGAAGGTCCCATATGGGCAAAGTTCTGAGATGCTCTTTTAGTCTATTTGGAACAAGAAGAAAAAAAGCTTTAAAAACAACAACAACAACAACAAACCAGCTGGCCTTCAAGACTTTTCTTCCAGTATCAAAACAAGTACCACAGCAGCTGAAGCACTGCGCACCTTGCACTCTCCCCTCCAGCCACACTGGCTGCTTGCACACTCAGCAACACACCCAGGCAGCTGCGGCCCTGGCATGCCTCTCCCCACACAGACACTGGGCCGGTCCTACTGCTCACCACCCACTCCACTCAGTGACGTTCCCAGGGGCCCCCGGCTTTTACTGTTGTACCCACTACCCCTCTCTCTCTCTCTCTCTCTCAAGATATCCTAGAGGCTCACATCACCCTCACTGGTTTCTTACTCAAGTGTAAGCCCTGAGGCAGGGACTCTTGGGCCTCACACTCAGCCCTAAGAACAATACGTGCAGAAGCAGAGGGAGGAGTTCCCCATGCAAGACTGAGAAATACATGGTTAAAGTGCTGGGCTGTGAAACAATATACCTGCACCCACTAGATTACACCCCTAAACCACGTATTTCTTTACACGTGAACACAAGGAAGGAAGTCTGGAAACAAGTCCAAGTGGTCACCTCTCCCACAGGACCAAAATCAGATGCGAAACACAGGTGTTTTCCGAAAAGAACAAATTCAGGTGTCATGTGTGCGTAAAAAGATGGATTTGAAGAAAGAAACCATTATGTTGAGGTCTTAAAGCACAAGCTCCTGTCCAGCTGGGTCCTGAGAAAAGCCCTGATATAGACAGAAGACAGGGAAAGCTGACATGGTGGGGAGGGAGGCAAAAGGCACGCAGGTCAGGGGGAGAAGGCAGTCAGTGCACAGGAGAAGCTGGGGGCCAGTGACACACCCTGCCTTTCCCCAGATGCTTAAGGCTCCAACTGGCCCTCTCCACCAAGGCCACCCCTCCCTCAGCAGTGGTGCCTCCCCCCAGCCCCCACTCTACCCTAGCTTTTCTAGGCTCCTCAAACCTAAGAGTTACAAGAAAGGCTGGGCAGCAAAACTCAGACAAGATCTAAATAACAATAACCAAAAACCCTAAAAACACCAAGTCCTGGGGCACCTGGGTGGCTCAGTGGTTTGAGCCGCTGCCTTCGGCTCGGGTCATGATCTCAGGGTCCTGGGATCGGGTCCCGCATCGGGCTCTCTGCTTGGCGGGGAGCCTGCTTCCCTCTCTCTCTCTCTGCCTGCCTCTCCATCTACTTGTGATTTCTCTCTGTCAAATAAATAAATAAAAATCTTTAAAAAAAAAAAAACACCAAGTCCTCTTTGAAAGAGATTTAGCAGATGAGCTGAGACGTCTGCCACCACTGTAGAAACAGTTAAGACTTGCATGGGTAGGCCTAAACTAAAAAACACAGAAGAGAGAAGAGAAACACTGACACAGAGCCAAAAGCCATCATGGGGTTGAAGAGGGGGAACATCCACAGAATAGTGGCTGTCTGTCACTACTGAATCTGTAGATTGAAGAAGTTCATTGTGAGTGTATCAGGAGAGATCAAAATGACACCATGTGAGCACGTCCTATTGAAAAATCAGGATTTCAGGAAAGGTCACCAGAGAAAATGGACAGTCCATACTGACAGCCGCCATGTCCATGGCAGCACCCACCATGTGGGGTCCGCAGACCAAGACAGGTCCTAAATCATGGAGACAGGCATTTCCCACCACATAAGAATGGAGAGAGGTCCCCAGAAGTCCCTTCCTCACAGGAAAAAGCAGAACAGAAGGCATGGAGTGCAGCCATATCCCTGCAGATGGATCCCAGCCAGCAAGGAAGGAAAGAAAGTTCACCCCAGAAACTTACCAACTGATTCGTCTTTGCACACCTCAACCTTGGCCTTCACCTGCCCCAGGGCCCCAGGGGCAGCCTCAGCCCCCAGTGGGTCCTTCTCATCTAGGGCCCCCGAGTCAGCTCCTATGGAGTCGGGCTCTTCCAGGGGGAACTCCAATTCTGCAGATCGGCTCAGGGGCTTGACAGGGGACACTTCCCCAGTGGGGGCGAGCTCACTGTTTTGCTCTCTTTCCTCATTGTCCTTCATTTTCTTGTAATGCAGACATGGAATGCTGCTCAGAGGAGGATCATGTTTCTGTGGATAGTGAAATTGCAACACAGATTACAAGGATGACCCCCGAGTTCCGAACATCTGAAGACTTCCACTTGCCTCTTCCTGGCTACCATGCAAATACAGCATGTCCATGTTCAGTCAGCAAACTTACAAGACTAAATTCATGACTGATGCATCCCCTACCCGTATGCTTCCCGTTCCCAGGAAGTACGGCCTGGACCAGGTGACCACCCGAGACTCTCTGTGTAGGTACACTGGGATTCCGGAGTTATGGAATGTCATGATCCACCCATCGGGCAATGGTTCTGTAGGAGGACGGCCACGACCTGCACGGAAGACAAGAGAATTCCACATTCACTTCAAAAACACTTGGGAGTTGTAGAGATGGCTTCAAAATTATGACCCATGGCAGATAAAAATAGCAGAGTCAACTGAGGATAGAAAAGAACGTCTAAAGAACTAGGGGAGGGCGCCTGGGTGGCTCAGTGGGTTAACCCGCTGCCTTCGGCTCAGGTCATGATCTCAGGGTCCTGGGATCGAGTCCCGCATCGGGCTCTCTGCTCGGTGGGGAGCCTGCTTCCTCCTCTCTGTCTGCCTCTCTGCCTACTTGTGATCTCTCTCTGTCAAATAAATAAATAAAATCTTAAAAAAAAAAAAAAAAAGAACTAGGGGAGTAGGGGAGTACCCCACCCCCCCACCAGACAGAGCCTACCCAGCCCTGCCTGCCCACTCAGCACCACCCATGCATGAACTCTGTTCTCAATGCTGTGCTTGTTTATATGGCTCCAATCCAGAGAATCTAAGTCCCTCCTCAACCAGGAAGCTGTCTGCCTTGTTCACTGCTGTCCTCTTGGGCCTAGAACAGCACGTGGTACATGAAGGAGCCTGGGACGAGGTTCTGCAAGACACGAGTCCTGGCCTCAGCTGCTGTCTGCAAGCTGTGGGAACCATGGTCCTCAATCCCTCATTGCCTGCCTTGGCTGTGGCCAGAGGCGCCCCAGGGGCTGAGTAAGCTTTGCTAATCAATTGCATGCCTGCTGACCACTGCTCCCATGACTCGAGAGCAAGTGTTCCTTGTACCTGAGCTGCACACTCTCACCGGCAAATGAAACACTACTTCCAATTCATTCATTTTTTTTAAATTAAATTTAATTTTTTAAAAAGATTTTATTTATTTATTTTACAGAGACAGAAATCACAAGTAGGCAGAGAGGCACGCAGGGTGGGGGTGGGGGTGGGAGTGGGAATGCAGACACCCCGCTGAGCAGAGAGCCTGATGCAGGGCTCGATTTCAGGATCCTGAGATCATGACATGAGCCAAAGGCAGAGGCTTAACCCACTGAGCCAACCAGGTGCCCTCAATTCATACGTTTCTAAATCAGTTTTAAAAACACTACTCCCAATCCCTTCTTTGCTTTACAGACAGTCACAGAAAAAAGCTCAAGACATATCACACACTTGGTATCTGCCACTGACAGGCCCAGTGACTAGGAAAAGTACAGACTTTACTGAACTTATAGGAACTAGGAGCAAGTAATTTAGGAACAAAAGAAAAAAACAAATGAAAACTTAAAAACAGAGACATAATGAAATGGCATGAAGGACTCTCACGGACAAGGGAGTAGCCATCCCCATGCCAGGTCCCCAGCCGGCAATGTTAAGCCCTGGCCTGATATCAGAACGTAACAATACTGGCTTGATAGCTAGCTGATGCCAGGATGGCCCACAGGAGGGAGCACTACAGGTCAGAGGTGCAGAGACACTGCACTCTCCCCTACCCAGGCTAGAGCCAAGGAGCTGCCTTACACCAGCTTTGGGCTGAGTCAGGACAAAGAGAGACAAACAAAATTCCAGCAAAGTACAGTAAGGGACACAGATCCTACTCATTTGTGACAAGTAGCAGTGATAAAATTGGCCCAGTCATTTGAAGAGTTCACCTGCAGCTTACACACAGCCTGTGAGTGTGAGGCCCATGCTGCAGCTCCTGGAAGGCAGCACTGTGGGGCAGGCTGCCAGGCAGGTGAGGTGGAGCAGAAGGCTGCAGAGGGAAAGGCACAGCAGTGCCCCGTGCAGGCAGGTCCAGTGGCAAGCCTGCAGTCATGGCCAGCACTGTGAACCTAAACCAGACCGCTCATAACAGACAGGGCTTTGTGGCGCCCGGCACACCCAACCCATCCCTCTGCTGTGGAAGACTGCACCCCACCTACACCTCGTTTCCCTCCCATCACGCTTGGCCACCTTCTGCACCCCAGCCCTCAGCCTAAGGTCTCAACTGTGCTCCCGAGTCCCCATGCATCTTCTGTTCAGTCTCATCGCAAGGCCCAATGCCCAGCCCCCCAGGCAACTCCAGGCCGACTGCTCCCCGCAACCCCAAATCCAAGTGCACTTTTGGAACACCTTTACCCCTACCACAGGAGCTCCCACCCTGGCCACCTAAAGCACACACACCAGGCTGCAGCCATACGAGCTATGCTTTTAGACAAAAACTGTTTAACAACACCAGCCTGCTTCTAGAGGCTTCTCCTGACACTTGGCATTGAATCCAGAACCCACACTGCAACCATCACCTGCCACAGTGCTGCACCCACCTCTGGCCTTGGCCTCACATCTCCAGTTGTCCATCTTCTCATCTCCCAGCAACAACACCATCACCAACTCCTCACCCCATCAGAAGTGCCCCCCCATTCCCCTGCACAACACCAGCTACTCCGGTGTGCAACCACAGTGGACACCACAATCTGTAACCAGGTCATCGTGCATCTGGTGCACCCCCCCGTGTCTTGTCGGTTTCCCCTCATCACACGTGCCTGTCCTCCCTCAAACATGTGCCCACTGCTCAGACCACTGCCTGGCACCCAAGGGCTCTCTAACCAGCACTTCTGCCACCCCACGAACACATGACTTTCTACCTGGCTGACTTACTTTTTAGCACAGTTTTAATCTTGGTCATCATTGGCTGCACACTTGTCTCTCCATCAGATGGATGGTCACTGTCTCCTCCATACTTCTCCTCCATTCTTCTCTTTTTGGGAGCACAAAGACCCTCTTCCAGCAGAGCATCAACATCGTTGTCAAAATCATCCTGCAAAACATGCTGTTCAGACACCAGGGCCCCCAGAGCCTGTGTTCCTGTACCGTAGGCAAGTTCAACAGCATTAGTGAGAACAGACACAGAAACGAGGCACTCTCAAGTGGGGGCCTAGGTATGCCTTTATGTTGCGTGATTATCTGAAAAACAAACAGGAAGAAACTGAAAACTGCAACCAACACACTTGACACTTGGCATAGGTGCACACGCCACCAGGAAGTGCTCCTCAGCAGCACCTTCCAACTCAGGCTGCATAAAGGGTACAAGGTCAACTGCTCAGCCAGTTTTAAATCCAAGTTTTAAAACTTGGATTTCTTACAGTTTTTTTCTTTTCCACATTAACATTATTCCACCTCATATGGGTTTTTTTTTTTTCCTCTGTAACATCAGCTTTCAAAAGATGCTGCAGTTCCCAACACCTCTTTGGGTTTTGCTAAGAGTGCTCCAAAGGAGGGGTCGCCAACATACCTCATAGGAGAAGTTCAAGGCCTCTTCATCCACTCTGTCTCTCTGCACGATTGCTTTAGCCGTGAACCCGCCTGCTCCTTCTTCATCTAGCTCCAAATTGTCAGTAAAATCTTCTAACTCATCGAGCACTGCGTACTCCACTCTCTTTTCCTGATCCAGCTCATTCTCCTCATCCTTCTTATCAGCACTCTCACCCCCTATACCTACCCCATTCCCAACACTCCCGCCAAAGGGACAAGCATGCACGTCTCCACTGACAGGGCTAAGGGCCAGACCGCACTCTGCACGAGTGTCGCGCTCCACTCCTGTGTACAGCACCTTCCTGTCCTTACTCCTGCAGCTCTCGGTAAAGCTCACGCTAATCTTTACATCCTTAAGCAACTTAAGGTCAGGGGAGAACTTCCGGACCGCAGGTGCGTGCCGGGCGGTGCGCGGGCTGTGGCCACTACAGTTCGGGTCTATGAGGAGGCGGGCCTTAGAGAAGGATCCTTTGGAGAGAAGAGAAGCTCCGTAGAAGTTGAGCGGGTCCTCAGCAGGGGGTTCGGCCTGTCCATCACCACCAGAGCCAACGTCCATTACCTCTGCATCACTGGACGTTTGCAGGGGAGGTGGTGGAGACTGTTCACGGGGCAGCGCTTGGAGGGGGCAAGCTCGGTTCTCCATCACCGCTCCTCCTGCGGGCTCACGCGGGAGAGGAGAGGGACTCTCATATGTCTCCATAGTAAAAGTGGTTAAGACTATTTTAAAAGACCAGAGTTTTAAAAAACCTTACATAAATCTATACAGCTAACATGCACAAGTCCGTTGAGACCCGGGTGCCGTCCTGCCCGCGCTGCACACGCTGGCGCCTTAGTCAAGCTGGCCACATTGCTCTTTTCATTAATGTAGACAGCTTTTAGAACCACTGCCTCAATTATTGGAAATCACAATGCACTCAGCTTAAATGACTGACGACTAAGCGAGTCTGTCTTCATGCCAAAGTGGCACCTTTCTTCTTCCACCTGCAAAGAGATTTAAAAACATCGTCACAAAATGACAGAAACCTTCTGCTTCCCTGGTACTGAGAGTCAAGTGCTATTAACAGTGTAGTAAAGAATGTGAAATGCTATTGCCTTAGAGAACCTTCTAGGCTTTAAAACAACTGCTCTACATTCTTCGTTCAGAACCTAAATTATAATTTAAGTGCAAAATTAAATATCTTAATTGTCCACTGTAATTCCTACTTCAGAAGCAAAAAAAAACAGTATTAATATTAAGGCTCAAAAAAAATTTTTTTTTAAACTAGGTTAAGCTTCACCGCAGCATTCCCCTAACTCAGTTTAATAGGTAAGCAAGCTCGCGGTGCAAGGCTGCCCTTTCCAGAAACCACATAAGGTGTGTGGCCTCCCTCTGGCCATCAGAGCGATATGGATCCACTCACCTGCTAGGGCTGGGTCAGTCAGAGGGCGAGGGCGAGTGCGAGACCCTCAGCTCAACTCTGCGGCACTAGGGCCTCAGAGGTACGGCCAGGCGCTCTGCCACCCAGGGACCCCAGGGCTCTCCTGGGCCCACAAGGTGGCAGGTGGACCGAGACAGTGATGCAGCGTGCTGAGGTCGCCAGAGGTGGCATGGTTCTGTTCCCAGTAGAGGAGGGGGTGGTGGCTGTGGGGAAGGGAACCTGGCCAGGCTTGGTGGGGGGAGACTCAGGAGACAGCTGGAGCCAAGGCACAGGAAGCCCTGGGTGCCATCCAGAACCTGGCTCCCTCCTGGGGGACAATAAGGAGCCACCAAGGGTGAAGTGATTCTCACGCCACAATTCAGCCCCTATTTGAAAAGGGAAACTGACAGCTGTACCAGGCCCAGTGCCTATGCCCAAGGCATAGAGGGCAGTCAGTCCTCCGGGCCAGTGCACAAAGGTATGAAAAAGGCTCTGTTAACGGGGCTGGAGCCCTCAAGAACAGTGAAGACACAGAACTGACCACACTGCTGACCGGGTAGAAGTGGAGAGCAGAGACAAGAGGGAACTGAAGGCGAATGAGACTTCTCCTCTGGAGGGACACACGTGTTCCAGCATTCAGGCAGGAGCCTGCAGAGGAGAATGGATGGAGCCTCCAAGCAGATCTGTCCATTAGGTGCTGAGGCCACAGCTCTGGAGCCGTGACTGGCCCCGAAACAGAAGCCCAGAACGTATCAGCAAGGTGACAGTCACCAAAACCACAGGAGAGAGGCTGCCCAGAGAGGCAACACAGACCAAGAAGAGGGTTGAGGATGCAACTCTGGGAAGCTTCCCTTCAGAGAAATGACTACAAAAGGGATGATGCGAAAAGGCAGGTCAAAGGAACAATCCAAAAACCCAGAGGTCTGCAGTGGGGCTGGGCATCAAATCAGGAGAAGCACGTGCAGATGCAAATGTGTATGCGCACACACTCCCACACCATGCAGACACACACACAGACACGAACATGCCATGCACACGGATGCAGATATGCACATGCATGCCCATGCCCACATAGGGCAGGCTTGACTGGCTGCATGGACAGAACAGAAGACAGCAGATATCACACACTTAAGAAGTTTACAGTGAAGAAGTAGTGCATGATGGTTGTACTTTCAAGGAGACACAACATAAACACCAGAAGCTTACTCAGATTTAATTAATTCATTCTACCAATATTCATTCACTGGCTTTCTACATGTACCACCATGAGCAAGAGACAAGGTTCCCACCACCTGGACACAGCTGGAAGGGCAATGACCACTAAGCTGTCACTCTATTTCCGAGATTCTAAAATGTCCTTACATTTCTGAATTCAGTGGGAATTTTACCACAGTACTTCCCCCAAACGTATATCTGTCAAAGGTGCTAAAGATCAAGGGAATACAGCATACAGATAACAAGACTCAGAACTGAGGTAAACGCTAAGGAGGCTGCAGCTGAACAGGCATGAGGAGAACTGAGCAAAATAAGGCCAGTTTCCTGGCAACCAACAAATATCATTTCAGAGAAGGACAGACAGGTCAGCATGTACAGTGCTACAGAACACAGATAAAAATCAGGACCAAACCTCTCGGCTTCTGGTAGGTCTGTGGAGACACTACCAAGAGCCAATCTGTGATTCTGAGAGCTGAAAAGGAGGGGAGAACTGAAAACAAACAGTGGTACAGGATGGGGACACCTGCTACCATGTTAAAAAACCAAGCAGCTGCCATCACCAAAGCACAAAGCAAAGATGATAATGACAACAAAGCAGGGAGGCCTAGAAGAGGTGAGGGGGTGGGGTCAGGGAGCTGTAGAGAAAAGAAGTGTTCCTTCTCCCTGGGAGGTCAGGAAAGGCTGACAAGCCCCAGGCGGCAGCAACTCAAGGTTCAGAACTCCACAGTAGGGCAGTCCCGGACAAGTTCCCTACTTTCCCCTGTAAGCTTGCTCTCCTCATTCAACAAGTTTGCTGAACGCTTTCTATATGGCCCATGTGCCATTCTAGATGCTAAGGACACAAAACAGACAAAATCCCTACCTCACAGAGCTCACTTTTTACAAAGAGAGATGAAGAAACAACTAAGAAAAGTTGAGAAGTATCAAGAAAAAACAAAGCAAGGAGTTGGGGGTGGGGGTACAACTTCAGAAAGGACAGACAGCAAAGACTACACAGTCAGAGATCACCTGAAAGCAGAAGAGAGTGAACTAGGAGAGTAGAGAGGATATTTTCCAGATAACAGAAGAGAAAAGGCCCTGGGGTAGAAGTGCAGTGCAGCAGGTGAAAGCAGCGTGCTAAGGGCAACTGAGACCAGGCTCTTATCTTAAGAGATGGGCCACTGGACAGGAGGGTCTAAGCACTGAGGTTGCAGGATCGAGGGACGCAGAGGCAACCAACCCTTAGGCAGGCCCTGCTCTAAGAGGTGCGTTTTCACTCACCAGTTCTCAGGCACTAAGAGAAAGGTTAAGGACAGAAAGGTTAAGCAACTTGCTCAAAATCACACTGCTAGAAAGAAGTGTGGTAAAGCTGCTTTACCACCAGGCAAACTGGCTCCCCTCCTAAATTCCTTGGTTTTACACTATCTTACAGTTCAAAAGAATCCTTCTGTGTCCAGAAAAACTTTCATGGGTGAGTGGGGGGGAGGGGCAGGGATGAGAGCAAAGAGAAGAATTAAAAGGCTCACCAGGCAGTTCAGAATAGCACATTAAGCTGGAGGTGGTAAGAAATGGTCCTGAGTGTTGTATGGAGGCCTAAGAGAAAAATCCAGGTGACTCTACGGTCATGAATGGAGCTGTTATGCATTGAGGTGGTGAAGGCAGCATGGGAAGTGTTGTGGAGTGGGTGAAAGTAAGGATTTAGGTTTGGCCATGGTTACTTGGCATCAAAGTAACATATGGAGATCCGGAAGAGACAGCAGCTCAGAAGAGAGGTCAGGGCTAGAGAAGGCGATGGGAGATGTCATGTCAAACAGGGCATTAAAGCCGGGAAGCTAGCTAAGACCACCAAAGGGGGAAGGGCAGCTACTAAGAGGGACCAAGACCAGGCATTCCGGTAAGATTCATGTTTTCTACTACCAAAGTCATGAGCAGATTATAAAACTATCCCCAGGAAGTGCCCTACAGAGTGCCTGGCCATAAAGGGCTCAAAAGAGTGACTCTTCTACCATCAGCCTCACTGCTGCTGCAGCTGATTGAACACATGGATGCAAACCTTGCTTGCCAAGTGAACCATAAGCCAGCAGCAGACTCGCAGCAGGCTCCCCTGGATCCCTGGCACATGGGGTAAAACCAATAGGCTTGGACAGCGCCCTTCACAGAAGTCCACTTGCTGAGCTGGCATTGGGGCGCTGGCTGTCATGTCCAGTGCTGGGGCTGGTGCCTTTCCGTCAAGCCTCTCACACTGCAGCCTCCCGCCCAACCCAGCAGCAGTATGACCTCATCCATTCCTTTTGTCATCCTCTAACAGGCCTCACATCCTGTACTCACAGGCGCACTCCAGACTAGCCATTCACTCCCTTTGGTGAGTGATAGCCTGCGGCAGAATTTGAGCCACTGTGCGTGAGGCCTCGGACTGGGAGTCCAGGCTTCGACCAGGAAACAGAGGGTCTCCGCCTGCTGGTTGGCCTGAGAGTCACCAGCCCTAGCCTGGACTGCCGTGCATCAGGTATCAAGGTACATGCAAGCATGCACAACAGCAAATCAAATTCCTACCATGAGCAACCCAAGTCCATCGAATGATACTTGACAGGTATCACTATCAACAGGTTGTCACCTTCCATTTATTTCTACCACGACCATTGTTACAACAAAATCACATTCCGCCTATCTAAGTGACACTCGGTCCACGAGCATTTGGCGAAGAAAAAGACTTAGGCGACTTCTCAGATTTCCCAAACTGTTACACCCGGCAGGATCCTGGGCGAGCACTAACCAGGTTCGTACCTTTCCCGCCTGAAAGCGACGCTACGACTTCGGGCCCCCAGAACGAGGGACCTCTTTACATTCGGGCTTTGCCCGGGCAGAAAGCGACCCGCGTCGGCGCCACCTGGGCCTGGGGCTCGCCCCCGCCCCACCCCCACCCCGCCACGGCGGGACCCCCGCCCCGCGTCCTCCGAGGCCCGCGGCCATGATGCTTCACAAAGGCCGGGTCTCCGCGTGGCTGCCCCGCCTCGCGCCCTCCCGCTCCGCCCCACCCCGCCGTTCGGGCCCTCAGCCCTCGGCCCGGGAAGGAGGGAGGGGAAGGGCGCGCCCTCGCGCAGGCCGCAGCGCCCGCCCGCGGGGCGCCCCTCGCGCCCCGCACCTACCTCCGGCGCCCGCGGCGTGCCCGAGCTGCCCGCAGCTCGACCAAGGGAGGGAGACCCTCACGGCCTGACCGCCACGGCCGCCGCTGCCGCCATCTAGAAAGGCCTCCCAAGCTCTCTCCGGACCGCGGACCCGCCTGCCGCGCGGGGCGAGCGGAGGGCGGGCCTTGGAGACTCGTGGCCAATCCCAGCACGCGGGCGCCCCGCATTGGGGGAATCGCGGAGCGGGCTGCGGAGGCCGCCAATTGGCAGCGCGTGGCGCTCGCGGCCACGGCACGCCGCCCAATAGCGCGGCCGCGTGGGCGGGACCAGGAGCTCGGGCCGCGGCCGCGCTAACGGTCGCCCCCGGGGCGGGGCCCGCCGCGCGGAGGGCGGCGGCCGCGAGGAGCGCCGGGAACGGGGAGCGCAGGGGATGCCGGGAACAGCAGAGCGCGGGAAGCGCAGGGAGCCGGCGGCGCGGGGAACGCCGGGAGCAGAGGGCGTGTGCGTGGTTTACGTAGTGCGGGCGAGACCGTAACCACACAAGTCTTTACGTTTCCAATTAAAAGCATTAGCATAATCAATGGAAAAAAAGGACAAATACGCTAAACTGTCCGGCATTTTTCCACTTGCTAATGCCATTTCAGTAACCTCGGAAAAGGGAGGGTATGGGTAAACGGAGAAGAGAGAGCTCTTCCTTAGCCAGAACTCCAGTGAATAAATGTGGAAGGAATAATGGAAGTAGGAAATCTCCGTTTTGGCAGCCAGCACAAACCTACTGCGGACAACAATCACGGATGCTAAAAAATAGGGGGCAGAAGTATGAGAACTGATAGCGGGTTTTTTTTATTGCTTTACAGAGTTGCAAAATTTCTCCCCAAGACACTAATGTCAAACCTAAAATAGTAACTGCAGTGGAGAAAAACCTGAGAGACAACCAGGTAGCCAAGTGATCGAGATCACCAACAAATGTACACACATCCAAACATCAAATTTATACCCTGAAGATGTTCGTTGTATAGTAAACTAACGATACTGATGAAGTTCTAGAACCTAGGTGAGGTTTGGTGGGCTGAGGTCCAGAGCCGATGACCAAGAAAGAATTCTTGAGACATCTTTGGTGCAAAATGGTGGTTTATTAAAGCACGGGGACAGGACCCGTGGGCAGGAAGAGCTGCTGCCCCGGGTTGTGAGGGGTGGCAGGTTATGTACCCTGCAGTTGGGGGAAGGTGAGGGGAAGGGAGGTTTCAGTGGAGTTTTCATATGCTAAAGAGGGCCTACAAGGTGCCAGGATGTCCCAGGCCTACCGGAGGCCTTGCCCTTGCGGCTGGATCAATGTTGTCTTTAGACCAGCCATTAACATTAAGATAGTTGGGAGACTTTTTGGTGGGGTGTCACAATCCTGCTATCAATCGCCTTTGTTAGTGAGATTTAGGACATTTGTAAACCAAGGGAGACTCCTGTCTAGCAGGATTGTGAGCTCTGCAAGTTAACTATTTGCTTATTGTTCATGGCATTCACGGCTGCCTGAGGGATGCTACACTTATGACAGAGGGGGAGCGGATGGAGAGGGGGGTGCAAGGCGCCAGCTTTTGCTTTGTCTTCAGCCAGCCTCGTGCTCCCTCATCATTACCTCAATAAAAATGAAGACAAAAGTCAGCACCAGAAAAGGGACATATTGTGGCCCTCCTGAGAGGGACATGCATCACTTGTTGGTATTTCTAACCAAAAGGCAAAACCTGAAAGATTAGACGAACCCAAATGAGGGGCATTCGAACAAAAAACTGGCAGGTGCTCTTCAAGTGTCAAGATCATTCAAGTCAAAGATAAACTAAGGACCTGTCTTCAATTACAGGAGACACAAGTAAGTGTGAGGTGGGATCTGGACCCTGTATTGGAACCTGGCTCAGGAAAGAGAAGTAGGACAACTGGCAAAATTCAAATCAGGTTTGTAAATTAGCTGGTAGTAGTATCAGTGCGAATTTCCTGGTTGTAATCGTTTTACTGTTGTTAGACGTAGGGTAGGGTGTTAACATTTGGGGGAACTGGGTGACAAGTTTTTAGTAAGTTGAAATCATTTCAAAATGAAAATGAAAAGATTAAAAAAGGCAGGGAGAGAGAATGTTCCTAGTTGAGGAAGGTAGAGGCCTATCCAGGCCCTTCCCTCCCTTTCTGCCCCTTTCTGTTCACCCAGTTACCCCAGTGGTCAGCACCAGGCAATTCACAATAAAAATATGACCAAGCCCCATGAGGTTCTAGTTCCTGGACTTGGCCAGGGGAGGCCAGTCTCCCCGTGGCTGGGCCAACTGCTTTCCTTGGTCAGAGCTCATGGGAACCCTTGGCATCCCACCATCCAGCCTTAGTGAACTCTCCACACTTTGTTGCTTGGTGAGTTGCCTCAGACTTGAGACCTCACACCAACACACTACAGCTGGCTTCCCACATGGCTTTCCCACACGACCTCCCTACAGTTCCCATCTGACTCCAGCCTTAGGTGGATGCCTAGAAGCTGGAGCTCTAGCCCAAACTGAAGGGAAAACTTTTCCCTCTGGTTCCTAGTGTTCCACTTGAGCCCAGCTCACCCATGAGCCAGATCTCCGCTAAAGGGCCTGGATGATGCTAACTGCTGGCAGATGAGACCAAAAGATAAGGTGTTGGTGGTGGGGTGGGGAGGGAGGTGTCTCTGCAGGCCAAAGGCAGGGATCTCAGGCCTGCCAAGACAAGCCTCAAGGCCAGGCTGCATTCCTGAGATGGTCTTGTTTACTCAGACTTGGCTTCCATATCAAGTTATTTCCACACCTCTTGCCTCCATGCCAACACGCTTCAACTGGCTGACTTAGAGCCAGAGAGCAGAAGCAGTTCATCTAGGAAGGGGCATCTGAAAAGGAGGTAAATTCCCCCTCCATCCGGGAAAAGAGGACCATGTTGGGGACTCACGGATCCAACACATCTGATGACTAGCTAAGCCATGCCAAGGTCAGATCCAGCCCTTCCTGTGTGGCATGTCAAAAGCACTTCTAGGGGCGCCTGGGTGGCTCAGTCCTTAAGCGTCTGCCTTTGGCTCAGGTCATGATCCCAGGGTTCTGGGATTGAGCCCCACATCAGGTTTCCTGCTTGGCAGGAAGCCTGCTTCTCCCTCTCCCACTCCTCCTGCTCGTCTTCCTGCTCTCTCTTCTCTCTCTCACTGTCAAATAAATAAATAAAATCTAAAAAAAAAAAAAAAAAAAAAAAAGCACTTCTAGAACATGCAGCTTCCCAAGGTCCCTTCTAACTACACAAAGGTTCTCACTTCAAGGCCTAAATAAATGGGGGCTTGGGAAGTGCCAGCAATGTCATTTTTGGTTCAAATGTCTACCTAGCCTGGGCATCAGGATGGCCTTGCTTTCCTAAAGCTCTTGTTCTGACAGGGAGACATACAAGAAACAATCAAGCAAAACACATAGCACACCACCACGCTAACTGCTATAGAAAATAGAGCAGGGACCAAGGCAGGGCTGACTGCAGCTTCAGATAGGATGCCTCCCCAAAGACTTTACCAAAGAGCTGCAGGATGTGAGGGAGAATGTGGTTTCAGTATTTGGGGGAAATAGTTCTTCAACCAGAAGGGACAGCAAGTGCCAAGGCCCTGGGGCAGAAGCTGTGCAGAAAGTACAACCAAGGGCAGTGGCAGAGGCAAGATAAATGACATGATGGGGGGGGGGGGTGCAGGGCAGCAGGTGAAACCAACATAGGAAGACCATGAGTCTTCAAGGGGAAGAAACCCCAAGACAGGCCTTATCCTCATCCTGCTCCTTCCTGGCCCAATGGCTCTGCCTCCCTATGTCCCCAGGGACTGAGACACTGTTATGGTAGCTCCTCAAGCCTCAATTTCCTCATCTGTAAGTCACAAATGTATTAGTTTGCTAGAGCTGCCATAACAGAGTACCACAAATGAGTGGCTTAAACCACAGAAATTTATTGTCTCACAGTTCTGGAGGCCAGAAGTTTGAGATCAAAGAGCCATCAAAAAGCCATGCTCCCTCTAAAGGCAAACAGAGAAGGATCTGTTCCCAGTCTCTCTCAGCTTCTGGTAGCTTCTTGGCATGGGAGAGCATAGCTCCAGTCCTTATAGGGCATTCCTGCCTGCCTGCATGTCTGTCCCCGTGTCCAAATTTTCCCTTTTTTTATAAGGACATCAGTCATACTTGATTAGAGCGCACTCTAATGACTTCATTTTATCCTGATTACTTCTGTAAAGACCCTAAGGTCACATTTTGAGATACAGGGGCTAGGGCCAACAGATCTTTTAGGGGGCACACAACTTAACGCATAATAGAATTACATCTTGGGCTGCCCCTTCTTCAGGGGGCTCAGGCACTTGGGGAGCCCAGGGTAGTTGAGGGCTGGGGTATCCCTGTACAGGCCCTGTCCCTGGGGTAGAGAAAAACATCAGATGGCTTTGCACCTGCCTAGTGGTGCCCCATGAGGGCAGACATGCTGGCCAGGGTGGGTGCCCATGGGATACTGAGGCATCAGCAGTGCCCGGGCTGACAGCCTGGCTCGGTGTAGCTCATCCAACAAGTGTTTGCCCCTGGGCCTGGGGGTGTGGGCTATGCCACCACTAAGGGGCCCATTCAAATCTGACCATGATCAAGCACTTTTCTTCTGAGTTCCAAGTGAGCCAAGGAGAGCATCAGACCCCTGAGCGGTGCTCAGGGTGAAGAGAGGGAAGGGTTGAAAAGGCAAGTGGGGCCAGGTACAGGTCCACACCCCACCCCAAGCTCTCATTGGCTCTACAAAGGCCAAGTTGGGGGGCCAGCTTCAAAGGCCGATGGAAGCCTGGGTCTCAGCACTGGACACACATGGAACCCCTTGATGCTCAGTCTGGGCTAGTGATAGGAATTCCTGGCTGCTTGCCACAAACCAGGGTCTTAAGGTTGAGACAGACTTCACTTGCCCCCTTGTCCCAAAACCCATCAATTCCTACCATCCCCTGGCCTCTAGAGTCTACCCCAAGTGTAGGCCTGACCACACCATTCCATGGGGTGGTCCCCAAGGGCTCCCAGCTATACCCAGAGGAGTCCCTGGCCCCTCAGCCCAGCTCAGGAGGCCCTGTAACTGCCACCCACCATGTCCCATGCATAGAGGCTCTCTCCAACCCCAGCCTCTGCCCAAGGACAGACGGATAGACAGGCCAGTGGCCCCTCAGGTTTCCATCATGGTGCTCAGGGACCCATGAGCAAAAGAAGAAAGTGAGAAGAGGCTTGTTCTGGTGGGTGCGCCTTGGGAGTTCCTGTAGACCAAGAAAGCAGCCCTACTGAGCCTTTGCACGGTTGTCCCCCATCACACAAGGACCTGAAATGCACTGACTCACCACAGCCTCAGAATTTTATTATCACGGTCGCACGTTCAAGTACAGATTCCTATGAAGTCTGACTCCCCAAGAAGGGAAACAGCAAGGGTTGGCTGTGTCCCCTCATTGAGAGGGCCTTCCCAAGACCCATGACCCCCAGTGGGCAGGTAGGTGCCTGAGAGCCTACCAAGGTGCTCCAGCATACACAGGACCACCCTCCTCCCCCGACAGGACTACCCCATGCACACAGGAGACCACCCCCACCCAGGGCACAAAAGACCACCAACCAGCCTGTGCTTCTATGACAGTGGGTCTTCTTGGGGTTCTTGTCATCCTTCAGCCTCCTCTCCAAGAGCAAGTCTAACTGTCCAGAAGTAGACCACGCCCAGGAGAGAGGGAGCCACTTTTAAACACAAGTCTACATACACCCTGTTGTTTTGATCAAAGCAAAGACCCACTGGCCGGCAGTGCCTGCAGATGTGAGAGGCACATCTCTGTCTGGCATGCATATGTGTGTATGCTAGGATCGGTGTGTGTGTTTGAGCATGCGTGTGCCCATCTATTACCTGTACATGTGTGTACTGTGCCCATGCACCCGCAGGTGTGCATGGAAGCATGTGCCTTGAGTTTGTGCCTCTATGCTTGGACAGGGTACAGGCCCAGTTGCCTTCACACACGCACAGCACACCTGGGCCTGCCCCAAGCCTGGCTGTGGGACTCTTGTCACTCCCACCGGCATAAGGGCAGACCCTGAGCTGGACACACGGACACGGACAGGTCACAGAAACACCAGAGGGCCCTGGTCCTGCCCAAGTCACAGGCAGTGTGTGTGGCTACAGGAGGCTCCTATCCATAATGGTCCTTGAGGCAGGGCCTTCCAGGAGCCCAATGGCCACACCCACAGAGAGGGGTTAGCTCTGCAGCTTGAACTCGTGGGTGCTGGTCTCCCAGCAGGAGGGGTCCTTGTCCAGCATGCTACGCTCTGTGAAGGTCACGTGCCCATCTGCGTCCACAAGGATGATGGTGTTGGTTCTGAAAGAGAGCAGGGGGCCCATGTTCAGCCCTCTGCCTGCCTGGTAGAGCCCCAAATGAGGTCTCTGTCACCAGGAACCCTCTCCTGTCTTCCTCCCCCACTACCCATCCCAAATGCTCAGCACACCTTCTCTCTTCCTGCCAGCTGTCCCTAAGGACAGTCCTCACTTTGTTACCACCTGCCTCACCCTGAGAGAGGGCAGGTACCAGGTCCCCAAGCAGCCCCGGTACAGGCTGATACCCAGAGTAGGCACATGCATGCTGAAGACTGGGGGTCCCAGTCAGGATTGGACCCAGCAGCCACACACCTGGCCTGGGAGCAGACCTGGCACTCTGCCTTATGCACGTGGATACACATGAGCATGTAATTTAGTCGAGAAAACAAGTCTGTGCTCGAGAAGCCTGAGAATGGATGCCCTGCCACCTGCCAAGGGAAAAGCCTGAGAATGGAAAGGCCACCATTCAAGCATACAACCCTTGGGCCCTGAGCATCAGTGCTGGGCCCTGACACCACCCTGGCCCTGCCTACCATCCCATCCCCCAGCTAGAGGGTTTGAAGCTGTCATCTGCTGGAGGATGGAAGACTCGGGCCAACCTGAACTCGAAAACCAAGCATTATGTGTTGACCTCACCATGTACCCACAGTACATGTGATATCATCGTGGCATCTCTTAGCACTTGTCACCACCCAAGCACCCCATCCCTGAGTCCTTAGTGGCCACAGGCCCCCAAGAGCTTGGCCTATCCATCATAGTCCTCACCAGGCCGGCATAAGGCTGGTACCCACAGGGCCTGGTTCAAGCCAAATCCAAGAAGATGCTGCTTTGCCCAAGGCCACAGTCTGTCTCCAGGCCAGGTGGGCCAGGTGCACAACAGCACTCCTAGAGCGTCCTGGCTGGTCCAGCAGACCACCCACTTCCAAGTACAGCAGGTAGGTTGCCCCAGACAGAATCACGGGGATGGGATAGGCCTCCCAGGCACACAGAGCCAATCTTCCTCTGCCCAGGAGGGAGAGAGGCACAGAAGGAACTTACTGGGACAGCAGACACCCATGCCAACAGTTTCTCCTTCCCAGGCATTCCCTCCCCCATTGAGGCTGAGACCAGAAGTTGCCTCTTTCTTGGGTGATGTCCCCAAGCTGAAATGATCTAATTCTGCACTGGTCACACACAGAATGTAACAGACCCAAGGACACAGGGCGAAGTGAGGGGAAGAGCCAGGCAGTGAGACCTCTGGCCCCACAGGGATCTGGCAACCCGAGGGCGCCCACAGCCATCCCAGCCCCCTCATGGCTGCATAGGGAGCAGGAAGCAGCCCAGGAAACATTGCAGCGCCCCTGGAGGCCGGTGAGCATTTTGTCCATAGCTGTCACCTGTGATATCTGCTGGCCCCATAGCCCCACAAGCTGAAATGGCAGCTGCCTGTAGACAGGGCAGAGGCTCTGGGATCCAGAACATTCAGGGAAGGCAGGGCTCCTCATGGGACAGGACTGAACGCACCCAGCCGCCCCTCATACCTGGTGCCATAGCCCGGGCAGCGTACACACACAGCCGCGTACTTGCTCAGGAAGGGCTGCACATACTCCCTGCCCTGGTCCTCAATGGCCGGGTCTGGCAGCTGCCTGGAAGGATAGAGTAGGGGTCACTAACACCCCCTCCCACCCACCCACCCACAGCCCCACCTGCCATCCTCAAGGCCTGCAGTGCCCAAGGAGCCTACCAGCCTCACAAGGTGGTTTGGGAACCACAAGGGTTTTCTGGGCACTTTTCTGCTGAAGGCCTCAAGTCTCGGTCCAGTCTTTTATTTAGGGCTCTGTCACTGGGCCCAGGCTGCCAGACAGGGACTGCCAGCCCAGCTCCCCCTACCAGGGCCCCCAGGAGCTTTCCCAGGACCCAGGGACAGGAGCACCTATGAGCTCAGCACTGGGGAAGGCTCTGCTGAATCAGCAAATGCTTTGGGGGGAGGTGGTCCGTCTGGTCAGACCTGTGCAGGCAACACCCCCCTCACCCCCTGCCCCCGGGAAAGGACAGATGTCATCTCTCAGAGCAAACTCACCTACCTGTCTTGGTGAGGTCTGAGCGGTTGGGGCGCTGTGGGGCAGGGGCCTAGCTGAGGGGTCCCCAGCCACACACACACACAGACACACACACATACTGCCTGCCCCAAGAGGTACCCTATGGGCATCTCTCCACATGACAGGAGCCCACTTGAGCCCTGCAGCTTGCCAGTCACTGAAGCTGGCACTGGGACCACAGCTGTCGAAGTGGCCAGGACCCCTTTTCAGGCCAGCGGGAGTGACAGATAAGAGACTGATGGCCACATGACTTACATACAGTTGAGCATGGGATGCTGGACCAGTCCAATTAGGGCTTCCCTGAGGGGTGGCTATGCTGAGGCTAAAGGTCCCATGGTTCGTGGTTCCAAAAGGATCATGGTTCCAAAAGGAGATGGACACTAAGCAAGGGGCAGGGAAGGGTTCCAGTAGAGAGAAGCAGGAGGCAGCCCGTTGGGGCTCTCTGAGGGGCTATCGGGTCATCTAGGCAGGATAGGGGCCTGGCCTGAGTATGGGTGACACTGCAGCATGCGAGGAAGGTAGCACGGCCAGCACCTCTGACTCCCAGGTGGGATGGCCATGACATGTGGCGGCGGGGGGCGGGGGGGGGGTGGCGGGCGTCCCTGAGCCAGGTACTGTGTGCAGAGGCCATGGAGGTGCCTTAAGGAAGTTGGGTCAGGAGCTTCTTTCCTCCAGGCGATTCCTGGGACAGGTGTGTCTGTGTCACAGCACTGGTAGGACAGCATGTGGGAAGGACATTAACCCCCAGACATACTCCCAGGCTGGCTGCTTGCTTCTGTGGTTTGCTGAGCACCTGGAGCTTTCTAGAATCTCCCACCAGTTGTGTGCAGACATGGGGAACCTCCAGCTACTCTCTGCCCCACAAAGGCCCACACCGAGCCTCTGAGAGCATTGAGCTTCCAAGTATACTGACCCAGGAGGGGAGCAGTTAGGAGAGGAACAAAGAACAGTATGTCTATCGGGCACCCCCGGGCTGAGGAGCTGTTCTCAGTCACCTCCACAAGCCTCCCAGGGCAGCACAGCCTGCCTGCCTCTATGTCCCAGGACTAGAGAAGAAGTGGGACCCTCTGCTTGTCCCAGCAGGCTCCGCTCACTCACGCCTCATCATTGTTGAGCACATGCAGGAGCTGGGCAATGAGGACATCCTTGGGGAGTGCCTGGCTCCGCTCCACGGCCTCCAGGAAGAGCTGCTTCCCAAAGCACAGCTTCTTCCAGGGCGTCTCCAGCAGCGCATTGCTTAGTCCATACGTTCCTGCAGGGAAGGAGACAGCCCAGCCAGGGCAGAGGCCCCATTGTGGGAATTCAGGGTAAATGTCAGTAATTCAGAGATTACCCACCCACCCAGCACTGGGAAAGGGACTAGGAGGATGGGCAGGGACGCAGAGCCCAGACCACCCCACACTTCAGCATCTTCTCCATGCACATTCCTAACCCATCTGTGTGGCGAAGGGTGGAGAACTCAGCAAAGCAGGGCACTCACAGGAGACCTGAGGCACAAGCGCCAAGCAGGTTTGATGGACAGAAGGATAGGAAATTGACGACCTGAATTCCAATGCGGCAAAAGAAAGGGGAACCTCAAGAAGGAACCACCTCCCGGGACATCTCACTCCCATCTCTAAGCTAGGAAAAAGCTGCAAGGTGTCAATCTCCCTGAGAAGGTCAAGAGTGGGAGAATAGCAACCTGAGGCCAGAGGGATACCTGCTGGATATCAGTCAGTGGTTAGGGAGTCGGCCAACATCAGAATAAGCCTCTGCTGCCACTCTGCCTGCCTGTGCTCTCTCTCTCTGGCAAATAAATAAATAAAATCTTAAAAAATATATAAAAAAATAAAATAAAATTTTAGGGGCACCTGGGTGTCTGCCCTTGGCTCAAATCATGATCCCAGTGTCCTGGGATCAAGCCTTGCATCAGGTTCCCTGCTCAGCAGGAAGTCTGCTTCTCCCTCTGCCCCTTTCCCCCACTCATGCTCTCTCTTAAATAAATAAAATCTTTTTCTTTTTGAGATGTTATTGATTTGACAGAGTAAGAGAGAGAGTATGAACAGGGGGAACAGCAAAGGGAGAGGGAGAAGCAGTACCCCCCCTCCTGCTGAGCAAGGGGCCCAATGCAGAACTTGATCCCATAACTCTGGGATCATGACCTGAGCTGAAGGCAGACGCTTAACTGACTGAGCCACCCAGGCATCCTTAAGTAAATAAAATCTTAAAAAAATTAAAAAATAAAACCTCGAAAAAGAGAAAAAGAACTACAACTCAAAAATAAAAATACAAGCAACCCAATTTAAAAATAATCAAAGGGTCTGAACAGGCATTTCTTCAAAGAAGACATACAAATGACCCATAAGCACATGAAAAGATGCTCAACATCATTTGCCATCAGAGAAAGGCAAATCAAAATCACCAGGAGACACTACTTTACACCCACTAGAATGGCTGTAATCAAAAGGACAGACAGGGGCACCTGGCTGTCTCTGTCAGGGTAGCATGAGACCCTTGATCTCGGGGTCTTGAGTTTGAGGCCCACACTGGGAATAGAGATTATGGTTTTTTTTTTTTAATTTTAACAATCTTTTAAAAAACAACAATAATAACTGCTGGTGAGGATGGGGAAAAATTGGAACCTCATATACTGCTGGTGGGAATGTATATGGTAGCGCTGCTTTGGAAAACAGTTTGGCAGTTCCCCAAAGGGGTTAAACAGTCACCTTACCATCCAGCACAGCCACTCCTAAGTATATGCATAAAAAAGAGGAAAACACAGGTCTGTGCAAAAACTTAGAACAAATGTCTACAGCAGCATGATCCACGATGGCCGAAAGCTGAAAACAACCCAAGGGTCCATCAGCCAGATGAACGGGAAAATGAAAAGTAGACTATCTAGGCAATGGAATATTATTCAGCTGTAAAAAGGAATGAAACCCTAATTTGTGCTACAACACAGAGAGACCTTGAAAACATGATGTTAAGAAAGAAGTCAGTCAAATACAAATCAAAGCCACAGTGAGATACCACCTCACACCAGTCAGAATGGCTAAAATTAATCAGTCAGGAAGTGACAGGTGTGGGCGAGGGTGCTGAGAAAGGGGAACCATCCTACACTGTTGATGGGAATGCAAGCTGGTGCAGCCACTCTGGAGAACAGTATAGAGGTTCCTCAAAAAGTTGAAAATAGAGCTACCCTATGACCCAGTAATTGCACTACTGGGTATTTACCCCAAAGATACACATGTAGTGGTCCAAAGGGGTACCTGCACCACAATGTTTATAGCAGCAATGTCCACAATAGCCAAACAATGGAAAGAGCCTAGATGTCCAACAACAGGTGGATGGATAAAGGAAATGTGGTATATATACATGATGGAATACTATGCAGCCATCAAAATCTTGCCATTTGCAATGACATGGATGGAACTAGAGGGTATTATGCTGAGCAAAATAAGTCAATCAGAGAAAGACAATTATCATATGATCTCACTGATTATCAGGAATTTGAGAAACAAGACAGAGGATCATAGGGGAAGGGAGCAAAAAATGAAACAAGATGAAACCAGAGAGGGAGAGAAACCATAAGAGACTCAATCTCGGGAAACAAACTGAGGGTTGCTGGAGAGGAGGGAGGTGAGAAGGATGGGTTGGCCAGGGGATGGACACTGGGGAAGGTATGTGCTATGGTGAGTGCTGTGAATTGTGTAAGACTGATGAATCACAGATCTGTATCCCTGAAACAAATAATACATAATATGTTAATTAAAAAGAAGAAAGGATGGAAGAAAGGAAAAAGAAATCACAAAAGGCCACATATTGGCTGATTACACTTGCATGAAATGTTCAGAATAAGCAAATGCACAGAGACAGAAAGTAAGTTAGTGGATGTCTGGGACTGAGGGGTGGAGGGGAGTAGGGGGTGACTGCTAATGGGAACAGGGGTTTCTTTTGGGGTGATGAAAATGTCACGGGGTTCTGTATCAGTGATAGTTGCACACCTTCATAGATAGACTAAAACCTGCCGAATGATACAGTGTATGTGAGTACATTGTATTGTAAGGGCCTATTTAGCCAGAGCAGCTCCATCCTGGCCCTCCCCCTCCTCCTTCAGGGAACTTACTTAAAAACAAGTCCCCGAAACCAGTCCCAAGTAACAAAGCCCAAATACAAGGGTGATTCAGGCCAAGTGGAGGTATCCAATCGGTGGGGGGCACATACTGTCTCCTCACTACCAAGGAGTATGGGCCCCACCCTTTGGGCATCCATTCTGACCAAGGTTATAGGCTAGTTCAAATATCTACTATAGGTTAGGGACGCCTGGGTGGCTCAGTGGGCTGCCCTCAGCTCAGGTCATGATCCCAGCGTCCTGGGATCGAGTCCCACATGGGGCTCCTTGCTTGGCAGGGAGCCTGCTTCTCCCTCTGTCTCTGCCTGCCTCTCTGCCTGTGCTCGCTCTCGCTCCTCTCTCTCTGACAAATAAATAAATAAAAATTAAAAAAAAAATCTACTATAGGGTAAATTGTAATTCAATTGGTCACTTATGTGTGACCTAGCAGGGCTGTGCAGCTTTCTCTGCGTTAAAATCTCATTGGTCACCGTGGCCAGGCCCAACCACATGGCCTTTGCCCTTAAAAGCTAGTCTGTTAGGCAGAGGGTCGTCGCCTCTTTGCAAGAGACGGCCCTGGCCGGTCAGTTTGATTTCGATGCTTGGCGCGAAATAAAGCTTTGATCTTCGCTTTGTATCATTCTTGCTCCTTCGACCACGGACCCAACAGTATGATATTTGAATTACATCTCATTAAAGCTGTTAATTTTTAAAAAGTGACATGCTCAGGCAGGGTCAAGCTCAGGGAAACAACCTGACATACTTGAAACAGGCTCACTCCCTCCCTTCCACCTTCCCCCTCTGTGTCCCTTATTTCCTCCCTTTAGCAGAAAAGAAGCATCTCCAGTCACAGGATCTCAAATACTGAGAACTGCGAGAGGGCATCACAGGGGCGGTTTCCAGATACTTCCACAGAGGCCTCTGGGCCAACGCATAGAACTGGGGGTAGAAGAGACCTCTGTGTCCTTTTGTAAACACTGTCAGTTTTCAGGTCTCTCTGGGCAGTAACTGGCTTCGGGCTAGGGGAAGGTAGCCCTGCTGTGGGTGCCCTGATATGTGGACCAAGTGTAGGCCATGGGCCACTATGGGGGCATAAGGCACACCAAAGGCCAAGGAGCATAATCCCTGGAGAGAAATGTGACCGGGCCTCCGGTTCTCAAAAGTACAGAAGTGTCACCACAGAAGCAGCCCCAACCTTGTCACCGCCCGCCAGAGTAGGCTTACCTGGTGCCAGGACGACTGGCTCGGGCTCCCCCCGGTTTCCGTAGTAGCAAATGACATCTCCCTTCTCTGTGCTGTGGATAGGAGGACAGAGAAGGTCAGATGGAAGTCACAGGGTGCCAAATCTCTCACTGCCTGGTGATCTCCATGGTCCCATTGATGAGGGAATAAAAGGCTGGCTAAGGACAAAGCAAAAGCTGACACCCTCCAACCTTCCCCACCCCCACTCCTGGGTGGGACATGTGACATTCTTGAGGAATCTCCCACCTATCTTTTTTTTTTTTTTTTAAAGATTTTATTTATTTATTTGATAGACAGAGATCACAAGCAGGCAGAGAGGCAGGCAGAGAGAGAGGAGGAAGCAGGCTCCCTGCGGAGCAGAGAGCCCGATGTAGGGCTCGATCCCAGGACCCTGGGACCATGACCCTGGGACCATGACCCTGGGACCATGACCTGAGCTGAAAGCAGAGGCTTTAACCCACTGAGCCACCCAGGTGCCCCTCTCCCACCTATCTTAATGTTAATAACCTGCTAGAGGGAAAAATGACCTTGACAATGGCAAGGCCACAGGTCTCTGGTATCTTGTAGGTCCTCTTTAGCATATGAAAGTTCTATTAAGGGCGCCTGGGTGGCTCAGTGGGTTAAGCCGCTGCCTTCGGCTCAGGTCATGATCTCAGGGTCCTGGGATCGAGTCCCGCATCAGGCTCTCTGCTCAGCAGGGAGCCTGCTTCCTCCTCTCTCTCTCTGTCTGCCTCTCTGCCTACTTGTGATCTCTCTCTGTCAAATAAATAAATAAAATCTTAAAAAAAAAAAATACCTTTAAAAAAAAAAAGAAAGTTCTATTGAAACCTCCCTTTTCCTTCCCCCGCCCCCATGGTACATAACCTGCCACCCTTCACAACCCCAGGACAGCAGCTCTTCCTACCCATGGGTCCTGTCCTGTGCTTTAATAAACCACCATTTTGCACCAAAGATGTCTCAAGAACTCTTTCTTGGTCATCAGCTCCGGACCGCACCCCACCGAACCTCACTTATATTCTAAGACTTTATCACCATCCCCAGCACAGGGTCAGGACAGGAGTTAGTCAGGGCTCCAGCCTCCCAGAGGCCTCACAGCTAAGATCTGAGACCCCTAGCAATGACCTCACTGTGCCTGCAGACACCACTCCCACCCCCAAAGCCCATCCCCATACACCTCCAGACACAGTGGGATGCCCCAGGGCAACAGAGGCTTCTGAACAAAGCACCAAAGATCCCATTTGCCTACTTTTATGTGCTGAGTGTGCATTTAAAAATACTTCAAATGGCTGGGAGCTGGAAATGTTCCCACTCGTAAATACCATAGTAAATCTTCCTTGAAACTGCCTTCTCTGCAAACTAGAGAAGGTCTCTTCCTGGCCTGTGAGCCACCTTCCCGCCTGCAGGTGCAGAGAATGCCACATCCGGACCTAAGCCTCCAAGCTGACCCGTTGCAAAGAGAGGGCTGGGAGGGGCAGCCAGGGAGTCCCTCCCACTGCTCCCAACCTGGCCGCAGGTGGCTTCACATTCTGCTCCTGTTCTTCCTCCCCACAGACCCTGGCTCATTTCTTAAGCTATCTAGCTAAGACTTAAAAAAAAATTTTTTTTTAATTTTATTTACTTATTTGACAGAGAGAGAGATCAGAGGTAGGCAGAGAGGCAGTCAGAGAGAGAGGGGGAAGCAGGCTCCCCACTGAACAGAGAGCCTGACTTGGGGCTTGATCTCAGGACCCTGAGATCATGACCTGAGCTGAAGGCAGAGGCTTAACCCACTGAGTCAACCAGATGCCCCAAGACTTCAGAAATTTTTATAGGCAAAAAGCTAGAAAGCATGAAGACCCATGGATTAGACATCAACTCCTGCTGTGCTTGGTCAGGGACTGGCCATGACTGCGATGAGGAGCTCTTCTCCTTGATCCTGACTTCTTTCTGGCACCTACCACTGGGGTTGCTTGTTGACGGCCAACTTCCTCAGTTGCCCTGGCCACCACCTATCCTTGAGGGATGTGTCTAGGGAGGCAGGCTCTGACCCTGTGGCCCCAGGAGGCAGGAGAGCTGTTCAGGCACCAAGGGGCCCAAGCCCACCTGTGGGAGCTGCCTGCCCATGCAGGTGTCCACTCAGAGCACAGGGCCCTCATCACCCAGCCACTTGACATGGTTGGTGAGCACTGAGTCCTGCTGGGCTACTGGTCTTCCAGACCAGGTCAGATGCACAGAGAATGACAAGTAAGATGGTCCCAGCATGGAGGTGGGGCAAGAAAGGCATGGAAGTTCCCCTCTGGGAGCTGTCCATGGTGAGATTGAGAGGGCCAGGGCCAGCAAGTGCCCATGCCAGCACCCACCTCCTCCCATGGCCACTGCGGCCTCCACATCAGTGTGTCGATACATGCAGCAAGAGTGGGGCTGAGTGGGTCACATGCAATGGACACTCTAGGCACAGTTGGCCTGGGGCTCTTGAGGAAGGAGGTGGGCTCAGGCCACATGTCTGGTCATGGGCCCTCTGCGCCGTACTGACCACCTCCCGGGATGGAAGCTGACCACCTTCACTGACCTCTGGGCATTGGCAGTGGGGGTGCACAAGGGGAGGGCAGGAGGGCAGGAGGGCAGGACAATGGATGCTCACTTCACTAAAGGACAAAGTCACAAAACCCCTGCAGTTCCCAGGCCACATCTGTCAAGTGTGGGACGGAGCACAGACCACCCTGGCTGCCCTGCCCTGTTCCCACCCAATGCCTGAATCCACCAGCCACTCTGTACACCCTGCTTGGGAAATGCACATGGGCCGTGGGGCACCCAAGGCGAGGACATCCCGCCAGGGCCTCTCCACCTTGGCCACCCTTTGCGGCTACAGCATTGCCACTCTCCCACCTGCTGTGATCTGCCTTATGCATCAAGACTGTCAACAGTGTCCCCAATCCAGTCCCCGCTTGATAGTGATGAGAGAACAGAAGGCTGGCTGAGGACAAAGCAAAAGCTGACACCCTCCAACTTTCCCCCACCCCCACTCCTATGTGGGGCATATGTGACATTCTTTGGGAATCTCCCACCCAACTTAATGTTCATACCTTGCTAGAGGACAAAATGACCTTGGCAATGGCAAGGCCTCTGGTATCAGGTATCTTGTAGGTCCTCTTTACCATATGAAAGTTCCATTGAAACCTTCCTTTTCCTTACCTGCCCCCAACTCCATGGTACACAACCTGCCACCCCTCACAACCCCGGCGGGTAGCAGCTCTTCCTGCCCATGGGTCCTGTCCCCGTGTTTTAATAAACCACGATTCTGCACCAAAGATGCCTCAAGAATTCTTTCTTGGTCATCGGCTCCAGACCTTACCCCACTGAAGCTCACATATGTTCTAGAACTTCGTCAGTAGATTGGGGCTACTGTCTCCAGGGGCTGCTGGACCCCAGCCCCATCGCATAATAGCAGGGTCTTAGCCACATCGGCAGCCCGTCGGTAGCTTGGCCGTAGCAGTTGCACATGGGGCAGCAGTAACTATGTGCCAGGTGCTGCACGGGAAGGGCCCAGCATCCACCCCCACATGGCCATGCAGCTTACTGCTTGCTAATACTGTACCCCTGTATACCTCACGGGGCCTGGCAACGCCCCACTGGCCACAGGTCCCTACCAGGTTCCAGCCACCCCACTCCTGACTCTCAGCCAGTGCCAGCAACCCTGAGGCTCCAGGCCTCTTGGGGCCCCTTCCTCCTGGCTCTGCTCCTTGCCTATCCTCCTGACTCCAGGGAGGGGAAAACTTCCCCAAATGACTGTATAGCACAGCTTCCGTGTCCTCTGGCGACGGGGCCCATGGGCAGCTGGGACAGCTCTGGCGCCCCCTTTTTATTTTTTTTTAATATTTTATTTATTTATTTGAGAGAGAGAGACAGTGAGTATGAGCGAGGAGAAGGTCAGAGAGAGAAGCAGACTCCCTGCAGAGCCGGGAGCCCGATGCGGGACTCGATCCCGGGACTCCAGGATCATGACCTGAGCTGAAGGCAGTCACTCAACCAACTCAGCCACCCAGGCGCCCGCCCCTTTTGACAACACCAGGGAGGCCCTGGTGCTGCCCACTGAGCCCCTTGCAGAACATGAGATGAGCCACGCCACATGCTCAGACACACTGCTCTAAAGTAGCCCCAGAGCTCAGCAGCACCTGACCGCCAGCACTGCTGGGAAGCCAGGCTGCTAGGGACCTTCCTTCTCCAGCCTGGGGTCCCTCTGCGCACCAGAGAACAGGGCAAGTGAGGGGCAGCTCCAGAACAGGGCACTTCTGAGCCACGGGCCTGGGAGGAGACCTTAGGGGCAAGGGGCCGTTGTGGGCCAGGGGTGCCCCCGGGACCAGAGAGGCCCGCTGCAGTCACGCCACAGCTCACGTGCAGGAGCTGGTGACCATCTCGCTGCCACCAGGAGCCCAGATTCCACTTCCTGCATCCCCACAATAGTCAGCCAGCCCTGGGAAGCTTAACCATGCCCACCAGGTGCGATGTCCCTGGAGAGGCTGCCACAACCTGGGTGGCAGGGTGGGAACCCCACTTCCTGCCAAGCCCACAGCTCTGCTCCGTGGCAGTGGCCAGTGGGCTGCCATCTCCCTCCGAGCAGACCCACCTCAGGTCAGCTGCTATGAGATTAAAGCCGTTGTACAGGTGGCCCTCCGCAGAGACCTTCTTCAAGTAGGACAAGCTGTCCATGTCTGTAGTCAGAAAGTGGGTCACAAGTTCACCTGTGGGTAGGGGACAGACACACATGGCCGAGGTGGCAGAGTGGAGTCCCTCATCCTGGGGAGACTGATGTGGGGCCAGTACAGGCTAAATTTAACCCCCCACACCAGCCATACCTCACTGACCTGGCAACTAAGGAGGTCTGCATCCAGAACTCGGTTTTTGTTGGGGTTTATTTATTTATTTATTTATTTTTCTGCCTTTATGCCCAAAATGGAAGTGCAGCATGAGAGGAAAAAACCTTCAATGGGGACAACGTGTGTCCGCAGAGCTGTCTTCCTAGGGGTACTGCTCTGCAAACATCTGACAGGTGTGTGTGTGTGGTGGGGGGATGACAAGAGCCAGAAGTGACACTCTGGCCTGGGGCACAAATGTGGAGAGTGTTTCCTGAGAGGGGCCGACCATGTCTGTGCCAGCAGGGGCTCTGTGGGCCAGGCAGAGCAGGGATTCCCACAGTGATGCTAGCCAGTGGGACCCAGAGCCAGAAACACCCTGCTTCCCCTTCCTCCTCCTCCTGGACCACATGTGCCGGAGGAAAGCCCGCCCTCCCCACCCCCCAACCCCGGAACCAGGGTCCCACGGTACCTCGGCCCCGGGCATCCCGGTCCTGCCGTGGCTGCAGGTAGTTGGTGAGTGCAGCCAGCTTCCCCCGTGTGCTGATGCCCAGCCACGTGCCTCCTTCCTTGCCTTCTTCCATGTCAAGCCCTGCGACAGATGGTAGTGTCACCACCAGTAGCACCTACTGCCCTGTCCCTGTGTCCTGGGGAGACAGAGGCTCAGCCCAGCAGCCTGGGCTAAGGAACAGGGCCTTGAACTACTCAGGGCAAGGCACATGCCACAGGGCATGTGAGAGAGACCCTGCCCCCAAGATGACATCTGATGCCCATGGGAGTCCCTAAAAGCTTGCAGTGGAGCCTGGCATGTGTGGAATGCATCCTGAAACTTGGCTCAACATTGGATCAACACTGTGCTGGGAGCACAGTGGCAGCCACATCCTAGCAAAGGCACCAGGCCCAAGCCCACATCCTGGATCAGGCAGGACACAGCAGGACACATAGGCCCTAAGGTGGGTGCTTTGCTAGGAGGCCAGAGCACATCTAGACCCACCTATTTGTCTCATTTCCACCCCATAGGCCTGGGCCATGATTAGTCCTCCATGGGGCCTCACCACTGGGTTGGTGGCCCTTAAAGCCACAGGAAAGTGTCTTCCTAGATTAGAGGATCATTTCAGTTGAAGACTGCGGCAAAAGCAGCAAAATCATTTTTATAATAATAATAATAAATTGTAACTATAAAAGAAATAAAAGATGGAAAGATCAGAAAGAAAGAAGTTAACTGTCTTTATTTGTAGACAGGATTACAGGTGAAGAAAATCCAAAAGGAATCTACTCCTCCAAAAAAAAATCTCATGGGGGCCTGGACTGGCTCAGTCAGAAGAGCATGGGACTTCTGATCTCAAGGTCCTAAGTTTGAGCCCATGTTGGATACAGAAATTACTTTAAAAAATTAATTGATTTTATTTTTTTTTAAAGATTTTATTTATTTGACAGATAGCACAAGTAGGCAGAGTAGCAGGCAGAGGGAGGAGAAGCAGACTCCCTGCAGAGCAGGGAACCCAATGTGTGGCTCGATCCCAGGACCCTGGGATCATGACCTGAGCCGAAGGCAGCCACTTAACTTACTAAGCCACCCAGACACCCCAAAAATTAATTTTAAAAAAATCTCCTAGAACTGGTAAGTAAATAGAGGCAAGAATCAGAAAATAAAAATTTAAAAATACCGTTTACAATAGTATTAAACAAAACAAAACATAAGAAAACATTTAAGGAAAAATATGTAATGCCTTTAGACTGAAAACCAGAGTAGCACTAAGAGAAGTCACGAAGCTATGATTAAAAGAGAGATAGAAGGGCCCTGTTCCTTAACCGAAGAGTCAATATTGTTAAGATGACAGTCCTCCCCAAACGGCCAGAAGAGTCAACAATCCAAATCCAAATCCCAGGAAGCTTTCTGTTTTATAGAAATTCACAAGATGACTCTAAAATCGCTATGCACACACAAAAGAGCCAGGAGCCAAAGGAGTCCTGAAATAGAACAAAGCTGGAGGACTTAACACCACCTGATTTCAAAAACTTGTTGAAAAAAGCTGCAGTAATCCAGACAGTGTGAGTTGGTATCAGCACTGATGAACAGATCGATGGGATACAAAGAAGTCCAAAATAGATCCACATACATGGGTTCAACTGATTTTCAACCAAGTTGCCATAGCAATGCAATAGACAAAAGAGTATCTATTCAATAAATAAGGCCAGAAGAACTGGGATCGATGTGGGGGGTAAGATATGAGCCTCAACCCCTACCTCACGCCAAGTACAAAAACATAAGATAAATCAGACCTAAACACAAAACCCCAAATCAAAAGGCTTCTAGAAGCAAAAAGAGGAAAATATCTTTAAGGCCTTAGGGAAGGCAAAGACACAAACAGAATAAACCATCAAAGAGTAAACCACACTTCACTAAAAGAAAATATTCTGCTTACCAGAAGATGTCATTAAGAAAATGAGTAGGCAATACATTTATCCAACATACCAATCCAGAATGCATAAAAAACTCCTACAAATCAAATGCTGAAAAGTAAATAAGAATTCCACATCCAGCTAATCAACAGGGACCAGATTTACTCTCCTACCTAAAACCACCAAAAAATAAAATACATGAAACAGTGGGTTTCAAGACACCAGACATCTAAAAACAAAGGACAGAGATCTCTGAGATAAGAAACACACTAGATGAACCCCAAGACTGGAGAGGGTCTCCAAGACACTGTACAGGGAAGAGGCCCAGGCAGAGTCCACTGGACTCCCTGGCAGAGGAGAAGGGCTGGGAGCCTGGGGAGATTAAGGCAGCCAGAGCTCCTGGGACAGAGGACCAGAGAGGAGAGAGCTGCACAGAACCAGACAGCTGACTGGTACATGTGCGTGAGGAAACTACTGTGGCCGGGAAAGAACCATTCAGAAAGATTAGAGGAGACAGTGCTCACACAGGGCTGGGAAGAGTGCCTGTTCCCAGAAGTCAGCCTGGAAAACCTCAAGATCCAGGGGGCACAGGCAGGGAAGATGGAAGGATCTGCCTGAGGAGTAGGGAATCATTAGCCTTAGACTGGACATGGCTTCAGAGCCACTTAACCAATCCTAAAAACAAGACCTGAAAGGATCAAACTGTTTCTGAGCATCTCAGCTGTGTCTCAAAACAAAGCTCAGGAATATTTATAGATAAACAAAAATATTCAGTCCCCAACAAGATAAAATCCATAAACATTTGGCATCCAACCAAAAATTACCAAGCATGCAAAGAAGCAGAAAGCCACAGCCCTGCTTACTAAAAGTTCAATCAATCTATTAAAACTGAACTAGAACTGAAACAGACGTCAGATTTTGCAGGCATGGATATTCAGTTAATAAAACTATATTCTGCATGCTAAAACAGTTAAGAACTTAAATGTAAAAGAGAAAAATTGAATTTCTAGAGATAAAAACTACATTGTGAGATTAAAAAAAAATACATGGTGGGCTTAAAAGCAGATTAGACACTGCAGAAAAAAAGATTAGTGAATATGAAGATACGGCAGTAAAAATGACCTAAAATGAAACAGAGAGAAAAGAAGGTTTTTAAAAATGAATTGAACAGGGGTGCCTGGGTGGCTCAGTGGGTTAAGGCCTCTGCCTTCTGCTCAGGTCATGATCCCAGGGTTCTGGGATCGAGCCCCACATCAGGATCTCTGCTCTGCAGGGAGCCTTCTTTCTCCTCTCTCTCTCTCTCTCTGCCTGCCTCTCTGACTGCTTGTGATCTCTGTCTGTCAAATAAATAAATAAAATCTTTAAAAAAAAAAATGAATTGAACATCATCAGGGGTGCCTGGCTGGCTCAGTCAGTTAAGTGTCTGACTCTTGCTTTTGGCTCAGGTCATGAACTCAGGGTCGTGAGATTGAGCCCTAGATCGGGCTCTGCGCTCAGCTGTGTATCTGCTTGAGATTCTCTCTTCCTCTGCCCCTCCCCCCATTCATGCACACGCATGTGCATGCTCTCTAAAAAACTGATAAATCGGAATGAATCTTGGAACACTGAAAAAAATAAAATAAAATTAAGTTAAAAAAATTGACAAATCAAATCTTTAAAAAAAAATGAATTGAGCATCATCAAAGTGTGGGACAACCTCAAGAAAACTAATACATGTGTGAAGAGGCAGAGAGAAAGAGATTGAGAAGAAAGAGCAGGACACAGGGAAAATATTTTTTAAAAATAACACCCCAATTTTTCCAAACTTCTAACAAGTTCCCAAGGAACTGCTGATGCTAGTAGCTCAGAGATCACATCTGGAGAACCACTGACCTATAATTTTGCACACAATTTGGTGATGCTGGATAGTGGGAGGATATGGATCTTAGTGTCTTCCAGCCCCAACTGGTGCAGCGCCACTGGGCCCACCGAGCACTGTCGTGAAGCCGGGCCACCCTCCCACCAGGCAGGAGCCCCGTAGCAGCATGCCAGAGACCAACTCCAAATCACTACAAATTGGTCCTGATTTGGGGGTAGGGTGCAGGCCGGAGTGCCTAAGCAGGTGGCCAGGATGGCCAAAGGAGCCCAACAGGCTAACCCTTCATCTTTGTCCTCATCCACAAAAATACTCAGGAAATGCCATCAGGCCCTCCCCCCACCCACCCTGACCAGTTCCCCCACCCCCAACGCCACTTCAGTCTCCCATTAATGCCCTGCAGCAGCGACACACACAGCCTGCCCCATGCCCATGACCCCCTTCCATTCTACTCTAGCTCAGGATGGTTGGCATCGTACTGGCCGGGCCCACAGGCTCCCTTCAGCCCTCCTCATGTAGCCCTGCAGGCCTGATCCTCAACCTCTGGGAGAGCCATGGCTAGTCCAGCCAAGGACCCCACATACACAGCCCCTCTGGGGTTACCATATTGAGGTACTTGAAGCTTACACAACAGGGGTCTCCTGCCCCCCATTTCTATCCTCATGTCTAGATATTTCCACAGTCTCCTGTACAGCTTCTGAGGAGGCCAAGACATACCCGAGCGACCTAGCCTCTTGTTTCTCTTGCACTCACCAAAAGGGGTCTCACCTCATAGCCTCACAGCAGCTTTCCCTGCCAGACCTCCTGTCCACGACACTGCCCTGCCTCAGTGTCCCCACTCCTGTCCTCTTCCCACACGGCACCAGGATGATCCAGCCTGGGCAGTGTTTCCCTCACACCACCGCCCAACCAGTCTATACAGGCCTTCTGTGGAAGTTCCTCAGTTCAGCTCTTAGATATTGCAGGCAAAGCTGGGCACACCTGGTGTCCCCAGGCCCTGAGGCTACCCACTCAGCCCACTGGGCCCCTGAGTACCCTTGTCAGCTCGTGCTTCCCTGATGCCCAGCTCACAGGCAAAGGGACCCTGGCCTGGCCAGCACCTGTCCACGTGCCTCCAAGTAGACCCCCATGGGCAGAAACTGCTCTCTGTCCATGGGGCTAAGCTGGCAGGGGATACAGATGTCACCTCCACTTCTGCCTCTCTCTGTGGGAACTCCTCACGCAGCTCCCATCTGAGTGTGCTCCAACCAAGCCTCTCCTCCCCAAATGCAGACCAGCTCTGAAGCGAGGTGCACCGGCATGTAAACAGAAACATGTGCAGGTGTACACGCACACACGCGTGTACACACACACACCCCACACAATGACGCTTCACGGGGTGACCGAATATGAACCTGACCACACCTCCACCGCGAAAAGGTGGAGCCAAATAAACCAACCAATTCTTTCCAGCTACTTCTCTGGGGGTCCACAACACACGAAAACAGGTCGCCAGGGGCTGGTCACCTAATGCTGGTCCCAGACCCCAACCTGGGAGCCTCCCCCATGAGACCAGTCAGTGTCTACTCATTTGTTTTGCATTTACAGTACCAGTTAAAGGCACTCGGGGCCTCCTACTTCCTGCCATGCTGTGGCTGCCCCCTGAGGAAAGACTTACCACTGAGGACTTCATTGTTGTTCCCCCAGAAGTCAGCGACCTTGGATGGTCTGTGGTAAAATTCATCCCTGTTGGCTGCCAAGATGAGCCTGAAAGAGAAAGCATGACTAAAGGTCTCTGGGGAAAACAGAAAAGCTAATGTTTTCCTCCTGTTGACAAAGAAAATCTGCCTCCATAGCAACAAAGGCAAGTCCTAAAGAGGACATGAACTCTCAGGAAACAAAGGTCAGTGATGGCTCCAGGCAGGTGGGTTTCCTAGGGAGCCTTCAGCCAAGGCTGTGCCCTAGGACCCTGCCAAAGAAAAGAGGAGATGCTGGGCAAAGACGCATATCCCATCCTGCCCTGCATACCCCACTCACCCAAAAAGGGTGGTAGGACCTGCAGAGGGGAGGGCCCTTAGCAGCTGAGACCAAGCGTGTCCCAGGTGTCCTGGTGGCAGAGAGGTACCCCTTCTGTCCATCTGTCCCTTCCCAAGGCCATCCACCGTGAGCCTGTGACTTCCTAGAAATGTGACCATCCCCACCAGAAGGGGCCAGGGTATGCGTTGGAGCAGAGCACAGACTCTCTGGGGGCCGCTCTCCTGAGTTTTGGGGTGTCTGAGGGAATGAAGAGGGTAAGAACTTCTGTTTCTCTAGTGGTTTGCATTATGAATCCAACAAGTTTTTGTTGGCAAGTAGAAAAGATGTCAACGTTTTCAAAAGAGCTTTAGTTTTAACATAAGAAAACATATTTTCTAGGTGGCTTTGCCATTTTAAATAAGAACACAGTGACTGAGTGGGACTGCACGTCCATGAGACCTCTCTGGGTCTAAGATGTGATGGCCAAAGGATCCTCCGAGCACCATGGGCAGGTACACAGAGGACACGGGACCAGGAGCTATGGCTTGGCCACCTGTGGTCACAATGGGTCTGAAACCAAGTCAGTCTAGTCAGTGGTCAGACCCCAAGGAGTCTTCCAAAATAATTTCTGTATTGACTCTTAGATGTGTGAGAACATTTAGGGGCACCTGGGTGGCTCAGTCGGGTAAGTGTCTACCTTTAGCTCAGCTCATGATCTCAGCGTCCTGGGATCAAGCCCCACGTGGGGTTCTCTGCTCTTCAGAGAGTCCACTTGTCCCTCTCTGTCTGCCCCTCCCCCTGCTCACGCATGCACTCTCTTTTCTCTCTCAAATAAACAAAATCTTTTTTAAAAAATGATTTTTATGAGCACTTGCTTTCAGTAAAATGTGAGTTAACAAACTTCATAAAACTGAACATGAAACTGGCACCCACACCCACTGCCAAGGCCCACAAAAGTCTTTCATCCTGTGTGCAACAGCCCCCCTAACTCTGTACCTCCCCACCTAGCCCCAGGCATCAGTAAGGCCAAGGACTGGGGGTACCTCCCCACAGCCCCAGCCCCAGGCATCAGTAAGGCCAAGTAAACCCTCCGGATCTGCCCTGGAAGTGTCACCACCTTCGGGACACCCATCCAAACTGTGGCAGCTCTCAATCCCCCAGGACACAGCCTTCTGGGCTGCTCCAGGTCTTGGGGACAGGCACTCAGGGAGTTGTCGCTGTCCCTGATACAAACCCCCAGCCATTTCCGGAACAGTCCTCTGCAGCTCCACCTGTCGGACCCCAGCCCCAGGTTGAGGTAGGCAGCCTTAGGGAGAAGCCCCTGGGCCTTGACCCCTATCTTCCACCATATCTGCTTTGTACCTTTCTTCTGTGATCCAATTCTGGATCCACCCCCGCTGGCACAGAGGGTACTGCTCCATGGGCTACCTGTATGGGCCGGGGACCCCACCAACCCCTGTGGGCGGAGGTCATTCCATGTGGTCAGGAAACAGTGCTCTCCTTCAGACACGCATTCCTGCTCCTCTGCTCACTTGAACGGGTGGGGGGGTGGGCCCAGGGAGGTTGGGGAGGTGCTTCCCAAATTGACACCGGTACTACTGGCTTCTGGTCCTGATTCTTATGTAAGTCTCCAGAAAAGGAAAAATTGGGGAGAGGGGAAAAAAAGCTGACTGAGCAGAACCTTCTGTCCTAAGATTTCCAACTCCCTACTATTTTTAAAACAGGGAGCAGCGACATGCATTTGTTAATAACTAGAAATATTAACTGCTGGGTTATTGCTGCCGCAAGAGTTGCTATTTAGGGGCGCCTGAGTGACTCAGTCGGTTAAGCAGCTGCCTTCGGCTCAGGTGTGATCCTGGGGTCCTGGGGTCAAGCCCCACATCGGGCTCCCTGCTCAGTGGGGAGCCTGCTTCTTCCTCTCCCCGTTTGCCGCCCTGCCTACTTGTGCTCTGTCAAATAAAGAAATAAAAATCTTTAAAAAAAGAAAAAAAAAGGAGTCACTATTTCGCTGAATTGCTAGTAGTTTGATGGGGATTCCATTACATATCTAATTGGGAAACATGTGGGCCTGAGTACTCAAATCAAGGCTCCAAGTAAGAGAAAGTACTCCCTCACTCACCACTTCTAGGTGCTGCAACCCCAAAAGGACATCTGTGCCACAGCACCCAGGGGCAGGGGCCATGCCCACAAGCCAGGGGCTCTGAGGACAGCAAGTCACCCAAAGCTTTGTTCTAATAACTGAAACCACCAACGACTCATCACTGATGCGGATTCCTCACCCTGCGACTGGGGGTGGGTCTGTGCATTGTCTCGAGGTACTGGGTGTGCACCACCTGAGTGAGCCTGCGCAGCACCCGTGGGGAGGAGTTTGTGCACTACCTGTGGGGCAGGGTCTGCGTACCACGGCGGGCGGGGGGGGGGGCGGGGTGGTGTTGCCCACCACCTGCGGTGCACAGTCTGCGCAGCACCTGGGGAGTAGGAGTCTGCGCAGTCAGGATGGTGGAGTCTATGCACCATCTCGGGGGTAAGCTGTGTGTTCTCTAGAAGGTGAGTCGGTGCACCATCTGGGATGGGCCTGAGCACCATCTGGGTGAGTAAATCTGTGACTATGGGGTGGGGGTGGGCCTCCATGGAGAGTTTAGCACCAGGTAGCAGGTGCCCGGGGCCATGGCCCATAATGTCACCAGCAGTGAGGAGTCCCATGGAAGCCACCAGAAGGATGTGACAGCTCGCCCAGCAGCCCCTCCAGACTGGAGTCAACAAGGAGACTCAGCTCATGAGTCTAAATAGGCATTTTGGGGCACCTGGGTGGCTCAGTTGGTTAAGTGTCTGCCTTCAGCTCAGGTCATGATCCCAGGTTCCTGGGATTGAGCCCCACATCCAGCTCCATGCTCAGCAGGGAGCCTACTTCTCCCTGTCCTTCTGCCTGGTGCTCCCCCTGCTTGTGTGCTTTCTCTCTCTCTCTCTGTCAAATAAATAAATAAAAATCTTAAAAATAAATAAATAAAAATCTTAAAAATAAATAAACAAACAGACAGACATTTTGATAAAGATGGTGGTTCTACAACCACGATGGTGTTACCTGACAGGAAGTGTACTGGTTTTCTTTGGGGCCTCACAAATGGCCACACACATAGCATATGCATGCAGCAGCTCAGAGCGGGGCCTACTTCTCATCTGAGTCTGCGGTCAGGAACACGGGCCGGATGTGCCGTGTGCTCTGCTCAGCGGCCCCTAAGGTGCCAACTGGCAGGGTATTGCTGAGGCTCAGCATCTTCCTCATGTTCCTGAAGTTGCTGCAGAATTCCCGTCCTCCGCGGGGGTCACTCTCAACGCCTGGAGGCCACCCCCAGTTCCTGGCCATGGGCCCCTCCAAGCACAGCAGCTTCTCTCTTCAGGAGGGGCCTGGCACTTCTGGGGGTCCCCTGATTACGTCAGACCAACACAGGACTGCTCCCATTTGACTACCTCTGAGGCAGCCAATTATGGACCTTCATCACACTGGCCAAATCCCTTCGCGTTTAGCCCCACAGTCCCACACACAACCAGGGGAATGGATGACACTGATGTGTACAGCGGGGGCAGGAATCTTGAGAGCCTACCACAGGGGTTACGGGAGCTCACATTTTACTTTGTTATGTCCTGTAAGGTATGACTTTTTTCCAAAAAGCGTGTATCCCTTTGCAAACAGGGGGAGAACTGGAATCCTGGGGAAAGACCGCTGCCTCTACAGAGGAAGGTCATTGGGACCCCGGAGCAAAGCTGCAGCCAGCAGGGAAGATTTCTAAGTCAGCACCTCCTAAGCTGCTCAAATAATTTCTCCTCTGCTCCACTCCTCACTGCAGTGCTGCAGGCATCAGTACCAAAACTGAAAACGAACAGAACCGACATTAGGCACCCAGACAGTACTCAACACTGGGTAACCGTCGCCAAAAATTGGAGGTTCCAAGTGCCAGGGCATGGGAGGCAGAAGCTGGGATCACCCAGGAGAATCCCACATCTGGGCAGGGGCAACCCCTACAGGGAGTGACACCCAAGGAGACCCCCTTACCAGGGCCAGTTCAGCACCAAGAAGATAGATGGGGAGGCCCGAGGGCATCTGGGGAGTCATACCAGGTCAGTGGGATGTGACATAGGGACGGCTGCCACACCTGGAGGGACAGGTATCCCCAACAGCGAGGGGCAGTGGGATGGTAACATGGGGGACAGGAGGTGTAGGCCATGGGATCCATGATACCAAGGCTGAGCTCAGCATCAGGCCTGGAGATGGTCTGCGGAAGTGGCCATGCTCATTTCACTCCCTGGGCAGGGGCTGAGCTGGCTCCCTCCCTCCCTGCCTGCGCTCAGGGAGTGTCACTCAATGATATACTAGGATTGCTAAATCTGGGCAAAACAGACCACAGGACGCGTGCTCTAGTGGGCTACGCTTTCTCTTGTGGGGAAACAGATGATATGATGATCAAATGAGGCCCAAGAGAAGGAGAGATGCTTTGGGAGCCATGCCTTTCACCAGCAGACCTGCAAAGTGGCAGGCCATAGACCAAGCGCTACCATCGCTGGGCCAGGCCCAGGCAGGGGATGACAGGGAGAGGCTCATCTTTCAGGACTCCTGGGAAGCCAGAAAATACACGCCTGTGAGATCAGCATCGGCCAAGGGTAGAGCCGGGGGTGACACTGCCCATGCCATCAAAGGTGAGGCTGTCTCATTCTTTTCTGTAGGGCAGAGATGTTTAAATTATTTACATATACAGTTATACAGTTGACCCCTGATCAGAGGGGTTGGGGCACCAACCCCCCTTCTGGCACAGTCAAAAATCCATGTATAACTTTTTTTTTAAATTAAAGCTCTTATCTATTTATTTGGTAGGGGGAGGGAGAGAGAGAGAGAGAGAGAGAGAGAGATGGAGCACAAGCAGGGGGAGCAGCAGAGGGAGAGGGAGAAGCAGGCTCCACACTAAGCAGAGCCCAATACGGGGCTCTATCCCAGGACCCTGGGATTAGGACCCGAGCCAAAGGCAGATGCTTAACCAACTAAGCCACCCAGGCACCCCAAAATCCATGTATAACTTTTGACTCCACTAAAACTTAACTGGTACTGGCCTACTGTTCATCTCAAACCTTATGAATAATGTAAACAATTAATTCATGTGTAATTTATATATTATGTGTATTACATGCCATATTTTTACAATAAAGTAAGCTAGAGAAAAATAAAATGTTATTAAGAAAATCACAAAAAGGGGGGCCTAGCTGGCTCAGTCGGTGGAACCCTCGACTCTTGATCTCAGGGTTGTAAGTTCGAGCCCCACACTGGGTGTAGAAATTACTCAGAAAAAATTAAAAATCTTAAAAAAGAATCATAAGGAAGAGAAAAATACATTTATAGTATCATACTTTAAAAAATCGGCATGGGGGCACCTGGGTGGCTCAGTGGGTTAAAGCCTCTGCCTTTGGCTTGGGTTGTGATCCCAAGATCCTAGGATCCATCCACCTGTCGGGCTCTCTGCTCAACGGGGAGCCTGCTTCCCTTCCTCTGTCTGCCTGCCTCTTTGTCTGCTTGTAATCTATCTGTCAAATAAATAAATAAAATCTTAAAAAGAAAATAAAAATTAAAAATAAATTAAAAAAAAAATCAGCATGTAAGTGGACTGGCACAGTGCAAATCCACGCTGTTCAGAGGCCAACTTTCTATGGCAAGGATGGCTACTATCCCGGCTACAAAAGTCCCCTTCGTAACCATTGGACCCGGGAGCAACGGTGACTGCAGGGATGAGCTTAACCCACAAACAAAACCAGGTGCTTCCCATTACCCCACATGTCAAGAGGCCACTGCATGTGTGATGAAATTAAGGGTGCCTAAGACAATGCACGGAGCACAGGGTCTTTGATCGGTCCCAGCCACATGGATTGGCTTGGTGGGCAGCAGAGTCCAAGTGGATGGTGGCCCCAGGACTTGGCTTGTCCAGCCTGGTGGGAAGAAGTTGGTCTGTACAATGCACAATGATGATACACTATGAAGACATACTTCGCCACCAAACAGAGACATGGGCTGACATGGCCTGGGAAGCCTGTGGCATGGCCATCAAAAGACACTTGAGGGTATCAATTTGGCAGTTCCTCAGAAAGTCAAACACAGAATTGCCATATGATCCAGCAATTCTGCTTTGGGGTATCTGCCCCCAAGAGAAAGGAAAGTGGGACTCAAACGGACACTGTATGCAAATCTCCATGGTGGCATGAATCACAACAGCCTAAAAGGGGCAACAGTGCAGGTGTCTATCAAGAGATAGGCGGATAAAACTGTGGTCTTGCATATGGTGGGATGTTACTCAGCTTCAAGAAGGAAGGAGATTCAGACACCTGCTACACCATGACCTTGAGGACCCTATGCTCAGTAAAAGAAGCCAGTCACACAAAAATACTATGGTTCCACTTATATGAGGTCCCCAGAGCAATCACGGTCATAGAAACAGAAAGGAGACTGGTGGTTCCTAGGGGTGGGGGGAGGGGAATGGGGAGTCAGTGTTTGGTGGTGACAGAGCTTCAGTTGGGGACAATGAAGGGTTCTGGAGATAGACGGATAGATGGCATGGAAGGTTGCACAACAATGTGAATGTACTAAATGCCACTGAACTGGACATTTGTCCATGGTTAGAATGGCACACACTCCTATTCCTGCCAGTTATTGGGGGGTGAGGTGTGGGGAGAGGAAGACACAGCAGTGGATGCCAATGCAGGAGACAGAAGCTGGTGCACCCCAGGCCAGGACAGGGATGGCTAAAGCAAGGGGGGTGCTGGGGCAGGTCCTGCTGGCCCCATCCAGGGCCTCTTCCCTATCACACTGATGGCCCTGGAGCCTGGCCTGCTCCCCATCCCACTCCAGGCACCGGGAACCTCTCTCTAACCTCAAATAGGCCTAGGCTTGGCCTCTCCTCACTGGATCTGCTGCAGTGTCCCTCCCGAGGCGTTCCCCCACTTGCTCCCCCATCCTTTCCTCCTATCATGCACATACAGAACCACGGACACCAAGGGCCTGCGGCCCACCCATTCTCAGGGGCCAGAGAGCCCCACAGCTAGAGCAGGCACTGCAACCCGAAGCCCCTCTTGCCTTCCCACGCAAGAGGGTAAACAAGTGGATTCGGTCAGTCACCAGAGGTGGCAAATGTAGTTTCTGGCTTGGGGCTTTGGAATACACTGGAGAGAAATGCCAAGGCTGTCCCGAATCACAATCCATAAGGAGTCATGGAGAGGTCATGGCAGTGACACACAGATCCTGAGCAAAAGCAAGAGAGACCTCTTTTCCTCCTTCTTCCCGTGTTTATTTTACTGATAGAGACTGGCAGTAACTTCGGGAAACACCATATCCAGGGAGGCTGTGGCTAAATGTGGTTGTAAATACAGCCAGCAACAGACCCAGGAACTGTCAGACACCAGTCTCGTGTCCCCATGAGAGAAATCCTTCACTTCTCAGTGAAAACGGAGTCATTTTGTTGGTATATAAGGGTTCACATGAGCACAGAAGGGCGCACATAAAACCGCAGTAGCCTAAGGGGTCGACCATGTCTGTGATCCAGTCCTTTTGACTCAGTCTGTAATTTGCCCCTCTTGCCTCCTCACCATAAAGGAGCTGAACTTTGCGGCTGATACCTTATTAAGTTTTGTCAGTAGAGGGCGCCGGAGAGACACCCCGGAGGGAGAGGCTTCTTGGCCTGGCTACAAGGTGCTTCCTCAGGCTCCTTCTCCAGCTCCCCCAGGATGATTCCCAATACACATGGGGCTTCCCCCAAGCACCCAGTGGCCAGCACCTTTGCCCAGTATCCTCCCACGACAGTTGCCAGCACATTGGAGAGTAGACTCCTAGCAAGTTCTGCTGCTATGGCGCCCCAGCGATTTCTTTCCTAGTCAATGCACCACAGCTGAGCCTCTCCAGCAAAGTCTGGCTCTCAGCCTGAGGGTGGAAGATGGGGCTCTGCCCAGGGCATTCCAATCCTAGTATGGTTAATAATTCTGGATGTTACGCTTCCCCAGCTCAAATAAATCACTGCACCTGGATTCTGCCCACTGGCTGCACCCTGACTCAAAGAGCTCATTCTGCTGGGAGTCGTTCAGGGTCAGCTCCAGGATCCTGGTCTGGCCCTGCTGGCCACTCTTCTGAATGATGGGAACACTGGGGACTCTTCAGTCCCCAGCCCCTGGCCTGGAATGACTTTCATTCAGCACGAAATTAGGCAGCATGGTGTCTGTGCAATTTTGCACAGTGACTCAAATCTAAGAAGCTAGTCAAGATGATTTAAATCATTTCTGGTATAAATTTTAAATGTATTTATTTGTTTTTTAATTTTATTTACTTATTTGTCAGAGAGACAGCGAGCACAAGCAGGGGGAGAGGCAGGCAGAGGGAGAAGCAGGCTCCCCACCAAGCAAGGAGCCCCATGTAGGACTTGATCCCAGGACCCTGGGATCATGACCCAAGCCGAAGGCAGACACCCAACCGACTGAGCCACCCAGGCATCCCTTGGTATAGATTTTAAAATGATGAAAACTTTCCAAGCAATTGCACTAGTGATCAGTTTAAAATATCATTTCGGGGGCACCTGGGTGGCTGGGATCGAGCCCTGCATCGGGCTCCCTACTCAGTGGGGAACCTGCTGCTGCCTGCCACTTCCCCTACTTGTGCACTCACTCTCTCACTCTCTCTCGCTCTCTGTCTCTGTCAAATAAATAAATAAATAAATAAAATGCTTATTTGGTTTTTTAAATGTCATTTTTGGTTTTGGGTTACCTCTCAGTCTCATACCTGGAGAAACGTAGATGAATTCCCACTAGGTTGCCCCAGGGAACAGAGGGACACATCCAGAGCCCAGGGTCATGGGGAGCGGGGGGGTTGCATTGGATCATGTCTTACCCCTTTCTGGCCTCAGTTTCCCACCTCCTCTGCTGGTCTCCCAGCTTCCCCACCCCTACCCTCATTCCCCAGTATAGGACCCACAGACCCTCTGTTGCCACCACCACCCAGATTTTCCACTGGCAACACAGACCAGCCAATCCAAACGGGGCTTTTGCTCATCAAACCAGTTCTGCCACCCCTGGTGCCCCTGTCGAGACCATAGGAGTGCACCCCTGGCTGGCCGCATGTGGCTCCTCTGTGCTGCCCACACAGCGACCTTAAGCAGCGAAGTCTCTTTATGTCAGTTCAGCGTTCCTGCCACCGAGCGGTACTCACTGCCACACCCCATACTGAGTAACCACTGTGGGACAGGGCAGGTCCAGCCTGTACAGCCTGTCCCCATCCCCACCTCGGCACTAGCAGGACAGTGGGGACCCTGAGGCCAAGCAGAGGACCGCAGACACAGAGCAAGGGGGTTACCTGTATGCATTTTTAGAGACAGGGCGAGGATCGAACTTAAAGAAGATGATGCACATGGGTCCCTGAGAATGGTTCTGTTCACAAAGGATCACCAGTCTGCGGGAAAAGGAAAAAAAATGCATTGAATAAATAGCAGACAACACAACACTGCCTTCCTGCACTTGTAGTGCTCCCTAGCCCAGAACGACCTGCCTCCGGGATGCCCCTGACCCTTACGGGGCATGGCAGAATATGCCAGACACCATGATGCTCATCAGCACCAGCCAACCAGCTCCCTAAGTGTGCACACACATCAGCATGGGCCAGACTGTCCTGCACTGCCTGCAAGGCTCACTGGTCCTGGCCACACCACGTGAAGGCTGGCCACAGGAGCAAGAATGAGACCCACAGGCACAGCTGGGGCATCCGGTGGGCACCCTTCCCCACCATACCTGGGTGGCCCTGTGGTTTGTTCCATCCCCTCCACCTAGCTCTAACTACCCCATCCCCTGGCAATGGCACCTATTCCAGGCCCCAGCCCCCAAGGAAGGGCTGCATCCCATCTGACCGGCCTGGGGACGCCAGCCCACGCCATCCACCCACGACAGCAAAGATGCAGCCTGGGGACCCATGTAAGCAGGTGGGCCCAAGGGGCAAAACACAGGTGCTGGTGAAGTGGACAGGCAGCCAGGTCCCAAGGAGCGAGGACAAAGTGCCTACCCTTGTACACGCAGGCCCCGGGCCTGGCGGCCTCTAGGCCCACCAGATATTTACCCCAACCGAGCTGAGGATGGAGATGAGCTCCTGAGGCCATTAACCCTGGACAAAGTGGCTGTGAGGGGCTCTGGTCCTGTATGTGTGCCTAAGCCGGGGCACGGTGGTAGGGCGGAGCCAGAGGCCAGGGCCAGGGAATGGATGACACAGAGGCTGCGGAGGTATTGAAGGGAGCCAAAAAAGATACCCCAAGAAGAGCCTCATGAGCAAGGGAGGTGAGGGAGTGTTCAGCAGATGTGCGTGCATGTGAGGCATTGAGGTCTGCGCGCATGTGCGAGTGTACAGCCACGGTGGGTATCTGCGTGTGTGTGCTCCCGCCTATGCCTACATGCGGGCACGTGACTGTGTATGTGTGTGCATGTGCCTGAAGGAGGCCAGTGAGCTCCCAGTGAGCTAGCCTGGGGCCCCTGGGTCTGGGGAGGGTCTGTGTGGTACCCTGCCTATCCCACACCCCAAAAGAGTAAGCACATAGTGCCTAGTAGAGCAGGGTTTGGGGTCTGCATCTGTAAAGAGGGTCTGTGAATTGGGTCCCAGCTGGGAGAAGGTGGGATGTGATCCCCAGACCCTGCCCATCCTTGCTCCAGGTCTCAACATAAACCACAAAAACTGTGCCATTCCTAAAGCCATGGCAGGGTTGGGGGGGCCGAGGGGGTACCAGCCTGTTGTGAGGGCTGCTGGCACAGTGATCCCTGCAGGCATGGGAGGAGGAGTGGGCAAGAGGGGCTCTAATTCAGTGCCCCAAGACAGGGTCCTTACCACCCACACACATACAGTCCTGAGAGAGGCGGACCCCAGCCATGGAATGGGGCAGGGGAACAGAGGAGAGGTGAGGGCCCCCTTCTAGACCCGCACAACTGCTCCCAGTTCTTAGGTCTCTGAAGTGAAACATTTTCTGTTTGGGGACTCACAGAAGGAGGACATTCCCACCATGCCAACACTGCCCTCTAAGCTGTACCAGCACCCAAGTGTGGGCGGGTGGGTGGACAGGTGGTAGGGGATCTGGCCACAGAGCATGGAAAAGCCAAGGAGGGGCTGAAGACCGAGGCTGGCACTGTGGACACGACCACAGCTCGGGGCCACATGGAGGTCTTCCTGTGGCTGACACCACGCTGTCCCTGCCTCGCCACTCCTTTCTGCTCACTGATCTGGCTGGCCTGGGAAGTAGAGGAAGGGGGTCAGGGAGAAGGGATCAGCGCCACTACTGTCACCACTGGCTCCCACAGGCCCTAGAGGGATCCCCACGACTCAGTCCCATGTCCCCTCTGCCCTAGCCCCTGCAGGCACGAGCACAGTGATACCATCCCTGTCCTTGGTAGAACCCTCGGTTGTGCAGGTGACATCACCATGGTGACCAGTGCCACTGCAGAAATGCAGGGTGCCAGGAGATGGAGCTGAAAGCAGTGCCTGATGCAGAAGAGGTCCCCGAGGTGACAGCAGCACGTTGGGTTCCCACCCTTGGCTGCCGGGGTAGTGCCCACGAGGGCCAGCATCCTAGGCTTACCTGATGATATCAAGACTGGTGGGCAGGCTGCTGGAACTGACCCTTCTAGTAAAAACAACTCAAAATGCTTGAATGAATATGAAAAGATCTTAAAAGCACCCAAGAACTAACAAGGTCATGCAGGATTTGGCCAGTATCTCAGAGAACGTGGAAACCCAGAGAAAAAAGAGAGCAGAGTACACTGGCTATTCCCTGGGGCACTGGCCTATGTGGGCAAACTGGGCTCTGGTGGGCGTGAAGGTGAGGGAGACTGAAGATAAGGCCCAGGGCTGCCCCAAGATGGGACTGTAGTAGGAAACCCTCCCCTGAGTGGAGCTGGGACCCTGAAAGGCACCACTCCTAGGGTGAGGGTGGGCTCTATCCTCAGCCACCCCCAGGTGCCACAGGGACAGCACACAAAGTGGGGAAGAAGCTCTGAGAAGTCACAAGAGCACAGCTGGAGCCACACTGGGGGTCCAGGGATCCTCATGCCAAGACTCGAATTGACAGTGCTCCTCAACACCTAGAGAACTGAAGTTCTCATCTTCATGCTAGACCTCTGAGAAATCCCACCAATCATTTCCAGGACAAAGAGCAGGACAATCAGAACGCCACAGGGCGCCAGGGTGGCTCAGTGAGTTAAGCCGCTGCCTTCGGCTCAGGTCAAGATCTCAGGGTCCTGGGATCAGGTCCCGCATCGGGTTCTCTGCTCCGCGGGGAGCCTGCTTCCTCCTCTCTCTCTCTCTGCCTGCCTCTCTGCCTACTTGTGATCTCTCTGTGTCAAATGAATAAATAAAATCTTTAAAAAAAAAAAAAAAAAAGAAAGAAAGAAAGAACGCCACATAACGAAACCCAGCGCCATAAGCAAGGAGCAGCGGAAAGTGATCCCCCACACATCTCACAAAACCACCAGGCTCTGACTGCAGAAAAATGAAGCTGGAGAACATCTGCAGGAAAAGGATCCAAGAAAGAAGAAACCAGGAGGTCCGCAAAGCACCAGAAAGGACTTTTAGTACCAGAAGCTCTGGGAACCACAGATTAAAATTCAGCAGTGGATTTACGATGAGCAGATTAGACAATTAGATAGATGAGACCGGTCAAATTGTCCAGAACGTGGTCCAGGGAGGTAGAAAGCACATGGGGCCTCCTGGAGTCCTAAGTGCCCCAACCCACCAGGGGCAGCAGGTGGTCACCTGCCACTTGGCCATTGTCCACCACAGAAGACACAGGCCTTCTCACTCCCAGGGAGCTGGTTTCTCCCACAAAGGAGAACACTGCAGGAAAGGTTAACTGCCACTGCCTATGGCAACCAGGCCAACCAGGGTCAGTGGGAGGAGCCCTGCCAAGCCACCACTTCTGAAATCCCACCCACTCAGAGCCCCACCAGGACAGAGGACAGTTCTGAGGCTTACTCCACCAGGGACATGCTGTCCCACCAGGAACATGCAGCTCTGGGTTATCAGAAGAGGCCATGATGTAGGCCTTGGCCTGCTGTGCACCCCTCTGGGCTGTGTGCCTAGCTGCTGGACAAGGCCATCCACTGGGAGCAGCTCTGGCTACTGATGCTCACAAGCCAGAGGTAGAGCCCTCCAACTTGGCTGCGGGACCTCACCATCCTAGCCAGCCCATGTGGGTGGCAGCCCAGCCCTCCAGACAGTGGCAGCAGGGAGGGCTCTGTGGTTGGAGGGAAGGCCACTGATGGATCTCCAAGCAGCCTGGCGCCAGACGTGTGGGCACAAAGCCCAGGGCTGCGGCCTCGATGAAGACGTGGTCATTGGGAGGGAAGGACCAGAGGAAAGCCAGCCCCTGGGGAGGGGACCATCAGGAACTGCCTTTCTCTCCAATCCCTCACCCCCCCACTCAAGCCAGGCCCGCTGCCCACTGCCCCACCCCTTCTCAGCTCCTCAGCTCCATGTCCCATCACCCCCTGCAACCTCCTTCACCTAGGCAGGTCTCATGGGTACAGAGCCCTTCTCCCAGCATGCCCCCACCCAGGCCCTGGTGAAATCCTCCCTGACATCATACTTGTTGGGCCACCTTCTCCATCCTGCTGACTTGCAGGGCTCCCCGAATGAGCTCTGGATACAGCCACTGTGGTCCCAGGCACTGTCCCACAGGCTAGGCACAGGGCGGGCAAGAGGCTGGAACCACTAACAGGGGCAAACAGCGTTCTGCTCTTGCCATCGCACGCCTGCCTGCCTGGCCACTCGGGGCACTAAGACAACACTGTTCTCCACTACCCATGGTTCCGAGGCTGGCACAGTGGGAAAAAGATGGGGACAGGCCTCTGTAGGCCCCACCATGCCAGCTGGGGCTGGGGTTCATCCATATTTGCTGGTTTCTTTCCTTGTCATGGGAAGTCACCTTGGAAGGACACGGAGCTGGTAAAATGTGTAAAGGAGGGTGGAGTCCCAGGCAACAGTGTGCCTGGCTTTCTCAGGGACATCCCCGCCCCTCTGGTCCCCACCTCCACCAGGCATGTAAGCCTGGGCCCTCGTGGAATGTCTGCATCCCCGTGGCAGCCTCCAGGCCAGGGGCAGCCCAAAGTTAGAGGAAGAGACGGGCAGGAAGGTCCTGGGGAGGTCTGATCAAGAACCTCACCCATGGACCTTGGCAACCTCGGCGGGGGGTGGGGGGTGGGGGGCACCTTGAGGCAGCAAAGCTTGGCAGCATCCAAGCAGTGAAGGAAGCCGCACCCAACCCTGCCTGTTGCGCCCAGGATGCTGTGGGCCCCAGGAGGTGAAGGAGGCAACAACGGTGGTATGCACACCCAGCCCCTGGCTTGCAGATGGCAGCTGAATGTCATACACCCGTCCTTCTCACATGGGAAGGGTTCCCCTTCCCCTCATTTGGCCTCACAGCAACCAGGAGGGCAGCACAGGTAACCCCATGCATGCAAAGGAGTACCCCCATCAAAAAGGGGCAAGTGCCACAGAATCTGTTCCTCTGGGAGGGTGACACACAGACCCAGAGAAGGCCGGGCCCCCGGTGCCACAGAGCAGAGGACAGGACAGCCAGGGAAAACTTTCCCATGCCAGGTGCTTCACAGGGGTGATTCCCCTCTCCCCAAGAGCTCTGGCAGTGTGCCTAAGGTCACACAGGAGGCCTGTGGAGGCGTCTGCCGGCGGCGCTCAGAGCAAAGGGGCAGGCACACGTGGGCTGTTGGAACCGAGTAGGCCTCCCAACCCTGCGTCTGCTTCCAGGCAGCCTCCCAGAAGGCCAGGACACCCCCAGCACCACACCTCAACACCACTCTGGCCCACCCACAAACCACCCCACCCAGTGCCTTCATGGAATCGCTAAGAAGCCAACATGCCCGCTGCAGTGTTCTCTTAGTGGTCAACCCTGGGAAAGCTGGTGATATAGGTGACAAAAAGTCCCCACGTCCACACATGGTCCCACTAGGGGTGCTGTCTCACAAAAGCCACAAACTCAAGGGTACAGCCGGGCCTCGGAGCTGCCCACAGGGATGGAAGAGCCCAGACAGCAGCCCAGACCCATGTGAGCAATGGGGCTGGAAAATGGAGCCTATGAGGTGGCCAACCATCCTGACAGGGGCCCCAGAACCCCCGCAGGGCACAGAGGCTGAGGGTGCGGGGTCGCCTATCATTTCAGGCTGTGTGTACCCGAAGAGATGCTTCCTGGACTATTCCACAGAGAAAACAAGAGGGCTGGGCCCCACCGGTGAGGAGGCGGTCTCAGCAATCACTCGCTCAAGAGCATTGGCCCCATGGCTTCCCAGTGACGCCACTTTCCAGAACTCACAGAGACTCTCATAGCTGCAAGCGGCTACCAGGCAATCTTCGTCACAAGCAAGATTTCACCTGAGAAGCCGACCTCTGTGACCCAGTGATGACTCTGTTGTAAAAAACTACCCAGGCCTTTCCTGGAACTGAATAGGGCCCACGTGTGAGGAACAGAAAGGCCACAGCTCTAAAGTAAGTTCTCTCTCATGGCATCTGACAAAGGCCCCCAACCCAGGGACTGGGACTCAAGCCGAGCAGATACATGAGGCCACACATACACGGACGAGAGCAGCACCCCCACACTACACCTCACACCTGCCCACAGCCTGGGACGCCGGCTGTGTCTTTGGCCTGCCTAGAAACACGCCGTGGAAAGGAAGCTCTGCGTCCCCCGGGGTGGCCTCCCCCAGCCCAAGTGTGCGCCTCTCCCAGGTGCCCCCCACCAGGAGCCCAGGGCCCACACTCCCTGTACACACCTACAGTCCCTGGGCATACCTGAGCTCCGGCAGGAAGGACCTACAAGGTGTGAGGCCAAAGCAGAAAGTTCACTTCAAACCAAAGCCATGGGCTGCCCCTTTCCTATCTCTGAGAAAGCCAGAGGAAGTCCTCCCCGCTCCTGCCTTCCCCTACTCTGAGCACTTGGTACGCAAAACTTGAAGAATGGGTCCTGAGTCTCATATCAGTTCTTCTTAGCACTGGAAGCTTTCACGCATTCCCAGCCCATCTGCTGATAAGGCTTTTTTGAGTTCTCAGCATGCTCCACACTGCCTGCTACTCTCCCCCTCCCCCACTGCTGCTTCTGAAAACTGCCCACTCCAGCTGGGGCCTTCCTCTTCCTCCCCTGCCTTCCAGAAGAACCAACAGAGCTGTCCTACCAGCCAAGGGCAGCCAGGTACATGCCGACATACAGCATAACCAGGCTTTTCATCTGACTCAAGCCCCAAGCCTCACTCCACACGGGGTCTAACAAGAGCACTACAAGGAAATGACTTGAGCTGGTGGGCAGACAGCCCGGCCAAACGTGGGTCAGGGCCACAGGCCAAGACACACAGTGACAGCTGCTGTGGCTCAGGTGAGGGCCGTGTGGGGACAAGGCTTGGCACCTGGATGGACCGATGGTGAGGATCTCCTTCCCTGGCCCAGGAAGGCACGTCCACAACCCCACAGAGGCTCATCAGGAGAGAAGGCAAGTGGGGCCCAAGGGCCACAAGGACCAGACCTTACTGTTGCCACTAGCCCAGATGAGGAAGGGTATGGCCAGGGGATGGGGAGACCTCAGCACTGCTGGGGGTGCTCACTGACCCCCGTGTCCCTCTTGTGCACTCCAGATGCCACCCAGATGCTCGCCCACCCAGCCTGGGGGTTCACAGTCATCACACACCAACTGTGCCCGCCACCCACCCCACACCAACCAGCACCATCTCCTCCAGCATTTGCAACAAGGCTGGCCCCCTTCCCTTCCTCCCAGCACACCCACCCTCCCACACCTGCGACCCACTCGTCCATCCCCAGCCCAAGGCTCCACACCGCCTGTGGCCACAAACAGCAGCTCCCGTGGGCCAGTGGAGTCTGTGGTTGTGGTTCCCACCATCAGGTTATCCAGGAGCACATATTCTCATCTGGAAAGTTTCCAAGTATACTCACTCTGCAAAAGCCCTGTATCTTGTCGGCAGTACGCCTCCAGATATTTCTCAGTGAAGTATGGGTGTATGCCATGGGGTTACACACACACAGGATCCTGCTGCCCTGTCCTCCTGCTGACTGGCTGTGCAGAGCTGTCCTCACCAAGGGGCAGCTGTCCCCCAAGCCTGCTAGCCGCTGCTTGGCTTCCCCAGAGGACATACCCCTTCACTTGGCCACTTGGCTCTGCTGGATGTTTCAGTCCCATCACGTTTCTAGCCCCTGCAGAGTGCCACAGAGGAGCCCCATTCCCAGGCCCTGCAAATGGGCTGCAGACCTTCCTAGGGCAGAGACGGAGGAGGCGGAATGGCTGGGTGGAGGAAGATGCTCTCAGGTGAGCAGACCTGGCCCAGCTCCCCCCAGACATCCAGTGCAGGTACCACTGGCTGGGTAGGGGTGGATCCTGCCAGCACCACAGCCTGCCGCTGCTGCCTTCCTCAGGGTGGCAGGAAACACTCACCACAGTTATACTGGCAACTCCCAGGGCCACGCACCTTACAGCCACCTGCCTGCCCGCATCCACGAATCACCAATTTGGGTATTAAACCCTGGACTTCTGCCGCACTGAACTGCAGGGCGGTGCACGTGGTATGGGCAGGCTCACCGCCTATCTGTTCCACCAGTAGCCAATATTTCCTCCCCGTCCTGCCCCTGTCCTGCAGCCTTGCCCGTGCCACTGCCCATTGGAAAGAGTCTGTTTCTTTACCACACGTTTTCCCCATCACTACTGCAGAGCAGCCGCCTTCCCTGTCCCAAAGCAAAAGGTCCTTTCCCTTGCCTTCTTCATATGGTTGTATCTTGACTTAGTTCTCAGGTGAGCCTGTGTCCTGCTCCAGCGGGCAGTGTAAGGTATGGACCCCCCGCTTGCTTCTCAGGTGCCAGGCGTCAGGTCTGTCCCACCTCAGCCATACCCTGGACATGCAGTCACTGGGCTCCACAGGGTCCAGCATGTGAGGCAGGCCTCTTAGCTTCAGCACACACTCTGGCCAAGTCTCCCTCTTGGCTATTCAAAGAATCTTCAAAGAGCCTAATGAATGGTGCTGGGCCATGCCCCACCCCCGCTCATGATTACCGCCCCCCCACACACACACTGGGCAGGAAGCACAGCAAGCTGGTAAGTCTTGAATGAGCCCTGGAGCCCTGGCTCCCTGGCTCCCTGGCTCCCCAGCAGCCCCATGGCAGCACAGAGAGCACACCGCCTTGGCACGGGTACCAAAGCCAGAAATAAGCCAGCCTCATCCCTAAGGACACAAGTCAGGGAAGGGCCATCTGGTCTGGGGAAAAAAGGGGATAGCTGGGTGCTCGCATACCTTTTTAATATGGATGCTAGTGGTGTGGCTGGTGGGCTCCCTGTATAAGCTGTGGGGCTGGAAGTTTAAAACACGTGCACTCTCGCTGCAGGTGTGTTTTATGTGTCCTCTCATGGGAAGGCTGGCATAGCGAGGAAAGCAAGGCCAAGAAAGAGTCTGTCCGTGGGAGACCCGGCCAAGAGCAAACGCAGCACTGGTGCAAAACCTTCAAAGCAGAACCCAGCGCAGCAGGGCTGCTGTAGAATTCTGCACAATGACACCAGCCCCTGAGCAGAGAGCAAAACCACACCTGACAACAGGGGTGTCAAGGGAGGCGACGGGACCTGCCACCTTGGTGGGAGCACTTTCCTTTATCAGCTGGAAAGGCCCACGGGCCTCTGGATGGAGGAGAGACGGCCAAATCAGAATGCAGCCAAGAATGATGGGGATGCGCATGAATGAGTGGGAGCTCTTGTGGCCTCCAAGGGCCTAGACTCCCAGAAAGGGAGGCTCCCCGTTCATATCACGTTCATCTCCCACTGGCTGGCTGCACACGTGAAGGCAGAATCTGCAGCTCCATTTCACTCGGGATGTATGTTCAAGGTTAGCCAGCCTGTCTATCTGGTCTTGAGGGGCCATGTAGAGGACAGGGCCTTTGGGCTTCATGTACCTGGGCTAAGGAGCCAGACAGCCCGGCCTCCCCCAGTGCAGACCAGGCTATCACTGTGGCAGTCCCCCGGGGCGAAGCTGGAAAGCGGGTACTGCTCTTTTCGCGTGACGCATCATGTCCTCCCGGCGGCTGCCAGCCGAGGACGTAAACACACATGGGAACACGCTGTGCTGTTTGGGAGCCTTGGCTGAGAAAGCCCTGACGTCTGTAAATATTCTGAGCAGCCGGCCCACTGCAACACCCCACCCTCCTCCCAGCTCGGCAACCGAGGATTCTACAGTCTGTGTTTTGTCATTTTGACTAAGTGGTGTTTTACCGCGACCAATTTTCCACAGGGTTACTTCCTTCTGAGATCTCCACAATGTTTGGGGAGCACTAACTCAGCTCCACGCCAAGTGTCACTGTCCCTGCTGTTCAAAGGAGCAATACAAATGAGAGGAAGAAGGAGCATTAGAGAAAGCTCTGGACACAGGGCAGCCCCTCTACCTTAGCCCCTTCTGACTTCCCCACAAGCCAGGGGCCAGCCCGGCCTCACAGTGACCTCTGCTGTCTCCATGCTTCATAAAGGACAACATACTCCCACCAAGATATACTTCAAGTGACAGGAGCCACCGAGAGATGGTGGATGGCCTTTTTTAACTTTAAAGTACGCACATGTCATTTTTGCTAATCTAAAAAAGAAAGTTAAGAAAGAAAAAAAAAGTTGCAATGAAAATCAAAATACAGCTTGGTGACCTGGGGTGACCTTGTTTTCACAGAGCCTATCACCCCACCCCATGGTCTGGACCAACAAATGCCAGATTCCACGGTGATGCCCTCACACGCTGACATGTCGCCAAAGGATGGACCCAGTTCCTGCACATCTGGAGCGTCAATGACAAGTGCGGCACCACTTCTAAAAGCCCTTCCGGCTTCCTTGCCGTAGGCCTTTGATCCCCAGACATGCTCTGGAGGCCCCTCATTTCTCCACATAAGTCCTTAGAAGGAACAGGCACAATTCCTCTGTGGGAAGGCACCACACCGCCTCCCCCTCTGATGCAGAAGCCAGGCATGCGAAAGAGACCCCAAGATACCACACACAGTTACACCCATGGTGAAAAGTGATCAAAAAGCCCACAAAATGAGGTCACAAAAAAAGCATGAGGCAATAACAATAATTCAGGGGCTGGGTAGGCAGGGCAGAACTGACAGCCTGTTTCCTTCATTCAGGGAAAGCTGTTGTCACCACCACACATCAGAGCAGGCGGTCTGAGTGGACTGCAGTCTCTGGACATGCCAGTAACATGAAGGCATAGGACTGGGGCTGATAGTCAAAAACCAGATAAGGTGGGGGCACCAGGGCAGCCTAGCCACCACATGGGAGCACTAGGATCCTGGAGAGGAGAGCACAGAGCTGTGTCCTCCTGCCTCCACCTCACCAGACAGGTCACCAAAGCAGGCAGGATCCTGAGACAGTGGCCCAGGTGGAGTGGAGGCACTGGGACCTGGCCCTGGCTCTGAGTGACCTTGGGAACACCCCTCGCCCCTCAGCCCGAGTTTTCTTCACCGTGGACAGCAGCCAACCAATGAATATTTACCCAAAAAGGTTGCTCAGGGGATTAATAAGCAAGTCCGAGAAAGCATTTCCAAAGTGCTACCAGCTGTAGGCGCCCCTTATAGCTGCCATCAAATCCCATCTGCCTCGCTGAAGAAAGCTCTGAGTCCAGAAAGCAGCAGCAAAATAGCAGGCAGCAGGTGGGGGGAGCAGGTCGCCAGGCCAGGCTAGCATGTGATATCCCTGCTGGAGGAAAAGGGCTCAGGGACTGGTCCAAGGGCAAAAGGCTCACTCTACAGCTGTGGCCCAGGGGGAGCCCATGAAGCACTTGACGTGCTGGGGCAGGGGAAGGGGTCTTAAAGCCCAACACCAGGGCCAGCCCTTGCCCTGGGTGCAGTCCTGCCCAATCCCTACCCCTGAAGCCCCAGGGGTGGGGGGGATGGTCTGACTGACTGAGCCACCCCAGAAAAGGCATGTCCAAGAGCAGGCATGACCCAGCACTTGCTGCCTACTCAAACATCAGCTGTCACCCAGCTGCCCCGCAACAGGCCACAGGGAGGTGGCACCGTGACTCAGGGCTTCAGAACTGAGGCCCTAGCCCACCCACCCTGCAGCGACCACGCAGCTCCCAGCCCCGCCAGTCTTTGCTTTCCCGCAGTGAGACCGACCGGCCTGCCAACGGACCGTGCCTCCCATTCTGGCGGGGATTACTGGAAACGCCTTCCAGTAACGCATGGGGCTCTTCGTCTGGGTCAGTTTGGTCTCTCCGGACCCAGCCGCAGGACTTCCATTCCACGCATTGGGAAAGGGAAACAGGCAGGGTGGGGAGGTGCATCCCTGCCCCTCCCCTCCCTACTCGCGCCCCCAGAGCCCCACGCCCGGGATCCCCCGCCGGCCCTTCGCCGAGAGAAGTCCGCCGGCCCGGGCCACCAGCCGCACACTCACCGCCTCCGCCGCCGCTGACTTCCGGGTGCCGCGCCCGCGCGCCACCGCCGCCGCCCAGGCCCCGCCCCCACGCCCTCCGAGCGCTCGCCATTGGGCTGCTCCGCCAGGGGCGGGACGGCACGCCGCGACCGCGAGCACCGTTGGCTGAGCGTGCTGTCGCTCGGGGGCTACAGCCCTCCCGGCGCCCCGCCCCCAGAGCTGCGCCAAGCTTCGGGTCTGCGCGGCGTCTGGGGGTCTCGTGACCCCCGCCGCTTTCCCAGGCTTCCCGGCTCCGCACGCCAGAGGACGCCCATGGGAAGTCGCTGCCCCTTGCGGCCGCCCCAAGGGCATGCTTTCGTGGACCCATTAGGGCTGCGGTCTGAACTCCAGGGGCCATAGGTCACCAAACCACCTGGCGGCCTTCTCCGGGAGTGATAGAGGGATGCCCACTTCCGGACCCGCCCCTCAGGCTGGCTCCTGTTCCACACCTACGACTGGCTCCAGACCTGATCATCCCACCCTTTTCCTTATGGCTCTTAGTTCCGTTCAGCCTCTACGCTCTGGCTTTTGCACCACCCCCCATTACCCCTATCCACCACCAACACCCCCCCCACCGCAGTCCTGCCATACTATGGACAGACCCTGGACTGGGCTCCAGATCCACCCAGGCACTGTGGCCTTTGAGCCTACTTTGAGGCGGTCCTATAGGTCCAAGCCCTAGGCTGAAGAGTGGGTCCACCCTCAGCTGTAATATGTGAGCAAGTGAGCAAGTGAGCAAGAAGGCGGGAAGGGGCACTGACTGCCCCTTTTAAAAGGACAGAGGCGGGTGCCTGGGTGCCTGGGTGGCTCAGTGGGTTGGGCCTCTGCCTTCCCCTCCGGTCATGATCTCAGGGTCCGGGGATCGAGTTCCGCATCGGGCTCTTTGCTCATCGGAGAGCCTGCTTCCCTCTCTTTCTCTGCCTGCCTCTCTACTTGTGACTTCTCTCTCTGTGTGTCGAATAAATAAACAAAATCTTTAAAAAAAAAAAAGGACAGAGGCAGTTGCTGGGTTCCCTGCCTTCAGTGATCTTAAGGCTGTGTATAGGGTCTAAGTGAACTATGACAAGGAAGACAGTTACATTAAGGATAATAATGTGCTAAGCACTCCAAACCCAGGGTCCCTGTTCACAGGTGTCATACCCCCCATTTTACAGATGCAAACATTGAAGCTCAGAGCAGTTACACCACTACAGATGCAAACACTGAAGCTCAGAGCAGTTACACCACTTTTTAAAAAGATGACAAGTGGCAGTGGCTGGGTTAGATCCAGGTCTTTTGTGAAGACCTAAACTGTCCTGATCCCGACTCAGAGCACTGATGCCCCCTGGAAAATGAGTTTAGAGAGGGAAAAGACCTGATGGGTAATCAGCAAAGGCAGGAGTGGATCCCAAACCTTCATGACACACCCAAATGCCTATTCCACCCATCTCTCTCGCCATGTTTTCTGTGCTACTCCTGGAACCCAACAGGAGCCCGTTACAGACATGGAAACTGAGGACTCCAGATGTCCAAGGACTCATGGGCAGCAAGTGGCAGACTCAGCTTGATGGATGGTCCTTCCTCTCACCATCTGGCAGAGAATCCTCCTGGGTTGGTACCAGTGATTTCCCTCTGGCCAGTCCTTTCAGCCCACCTAAGAGGTGATAGTGGTAAGTAAGACTTGGGGCTTAGGCGCATGTGACCATGCCGTGGGGTACAAGACAGCAGTTGCAGAGTGGTCGGCCCCAAACCACTGGGCCATATGCCTCAGGGGAATGGGACACAGAATGGTGCTTTCCTGTTGCTAACAAAGGGGAATGGGACACAGAATGGTGCTTTCCTGTTGCTAACAAAGAGGAATGCAGTCATACATGGGTTGGACAGAGGTTCAAGTCCTGGTCTGCCACAGAAGTATATGCCCCTGGGCCAGCTCCACTTCTATCTACACTCTCCCCAACTGGATGGATACATGTCAGGTACTCCGATATATTGTTTTTGTCTCCGCTGACTACAGTTGACAATATTTGGTGCTAGGAAGCAGATAAGATCAGATAAGATGGGTTGGGGTGGTAAGCTGAACTCTGGGGTCTCGGGGTTGGAAAGAGTTCACACATTTTTGGTTGGGGAGCTCACTGCCTTATTTGGTCACCTTTTCAGCCTCTGAACTTTTACCACTGTTAAGAAGTTCTTCCTGACCTCCAGCTGAAACCTTTTTGTCCCAATAGCTTTGCTCCCATGTGGAGCTGTCCAGCAGCAGGGTGTAGAGGGTGGGAGAGAGGGAGGAGACTAGGTTACTGGTCCCTGTGCCAATGGTCACATGGTAGGGGCTCTCCACCCTGCTTTTTGACTGTTATTGACCCCTACCTGCAGCCTGGGTCATGGTGAGGCCACTGCTAGAGAGTGGCCTTGAGTCATCTTGGAACTGACACTGTCCACCCTACTCCTCTGTGTGTGGCTGGTGATCCAGTTTGGGGGACAGAATCCTGCCAGGAGTGGGGGACAGGGAGGCCGTCCTCACCTAGGACAATCTTGGAGCACAATTCTCCCCTTTGCTCTCTCACTAGAGGTCTGTCCAGCCCTTCCTTCCACCATCAGCAAGTGTGTGGGGAAGGGAAGATGCTGGACCACAAGTTCACTATGAAAATAGGGCTCCAGGAGGACCATGAGCCAATGCCCCTGGAGAAATCTGTAGGGACAGTTGGACTAATGAGATCCACTCGTAATGGAGGGAAGAGAATACCCTAGCCCACACAGCAGCTGGCTCAGAATGTCACCAATGGTGCGGTTCCACAGGACAAGAGATACCTTGCTTACGGAGGCCTCTGTGTCCCAGAGAAGGACACTGCCTTCCATCTGCCCAGAACCACAAGCAACATCACTATGCCAGAGTGTCAAATAGCTCTCATCTCAAGTGCCAACCCCAGTAGACTGGGGGAGTGACTGCCTGGCTCTAAAAGCCTAGGGTAGATCTGCTGTGTGTACCAGGTACCACAGGAGGGACCCAATGTGGTACCAGTGGTGAGTTCCGGCCCTGCATCTCTTCATTTTCTTTGTTCTGAGCAAGTAACTACGGTGTGAACACTCTGGACCCCTGATATGGGTGGATAAGACATGAATGTCTGGTCCCCCCATTAGCAATGTCATGGGCCTGTGACTCCCTGGGTGGATATAGGGAATATGGTGGGCTGAGAATCTGGTCATCTCCAGGTGCAACCAGGACAGGAAAGGCTTAGAACTAAGCGTGAGCCAGAGTCACTGGCCAAGGGGCCATCATCTCCTGAACCCCCCAAAATAAGCCCCAATGGACAGCACCCCCACTGGTGCCCCCACCACCACAAATTTAAGTGGAGCTGACCAAGGATTATGGTCCCATTTGTGGTCATATATGTGTGCCTCGCGTCCCTGAAGGGAGCAGGGGGCTGCTCTCCACCTGACAGAAAAATGCAACCTGTGTGAAATTCTGCTCAAGTAGTTGCACCCCACAGGGATCCTCCAAGATCCCGGGTAGGGTGGAGGAAATGGGACACCAGGAAGAAGGGGCGGTGATAAACTCACAAACTCCTCCCCCTACCCCTTCCCAAGCTCTGAGCTGTGGTGATGTGACGGAGATGAGGGAGGGCAGTCCTGTGGCAGTCCTGCAGAGTGGGCTGAGCCAAGATGTCCGTAGATTCAGGCCCGGTGGCGGAGGAAAACCTCTATTTCACCGAAAGTCCCTTCCCGCCCTCAGAAATACGGCTCTCTATCCAGCCTCGCTGAGTTAAGGTCGGACCTCTGCCTCTCGGTGAGAACCGCGGGGTGGAAGAACCCCCAGTCCCGGGAGGTTTGAGTTCCGGTGATCTAAAGCAAGCAAGAACAGTTCTGAGCTTCAGTTTCCCATCTGTAAGATGGGAAAGCAGCAAACTCTTCCTCGCGGATTGTGTGAAGAATACAATTAGATCAATATTGACAGGAGGGCGCGGCGCGCAGCGCCCGGCGAACAGCTGGCGCGGGAGAAGGATCCCAGCGAGCTAGGGGCAATGATGGAGGCAGCGAGCCTGGAGTCCGGGGAAGGGGCGCGGGGCCTGTCAATCCCCGCTCGGGGCCGGACGCTCCGGGGACGTCCTCGAACGCGGCCGAGAGGGGGCGGCCCCGAGGCCCAGGCCGCCGCAGCGGTACCGGCAGGTGCCGGGGCCTCGGCCACTCCACGAAGGGGCCGGTCGTCGGCCGGGACGGACACCCCGGGAGCCCAATGGCAAGCCGGCGTCTGCCAGCGCCCGTCCAATCGGCGCCGGTTGCCGGGCCGCGCTGGGTCTCCCGGCCAATGGGAAAATTCGCGTTCGGATGGGGCGGGGCAGAGGGTCGCGTAGCCGGCCAGACCCGCTTTGCGCACGGGCCGCGCGAGGGGCGGGGAGGGCTGGTCCCGGGGCTGCACGCTGGGCCCGGGAGGGGTCCGCCCCCGCACCGGCCCGAGTTGAGCACCCTGCGGACCGCTAACCGCGCGGCACCCTAAGGACGCCGCGCTCGGTGCGCCGAGAGACCCGGGGCCGCCCGTCTGGGGGCGGGGGCCACGCTGCGGGGCCGCCCACGCCGCGCTCCAGGTAGGCTCGGGCCGGGGGGCGGGGTCCAGAGGTCGGTGCCGGGACTGGGACGAGGCCGGAGATCCGGGACGGGATCCAGGTTGCGGTCCAGCAGGGGACGGGGTCTAGGTGGGCGGCTGAGACGGGGAATCGAAGTCCGGCCGGGTATCGCGGCCCGGGGAGGATCCGGGCTCCGCCCCACCTGCTCCCTCGCCCGCGCCGCGGTGCGCGAGACCCTGGGCCACGGGGGCGGGTCCCTTTGTGCGCGGCCTCGGGGCCGTGGCCAAAGGGGCCGGGGCACCCCGCACCGCGCGCCCCCGCCGAGACGCGGCGGGAACCCGCAGCCTTGACCGCCCAACGCGACGCCGGGCGCCTTGCAGCTGGGGTCCTGCAGCCACGGAAACTTTCCAGGGGCCCGAGGGGCGGCGGGGCCCGGGAACTTTCCTGGGGCGGCGCGGCACTGGAACCCGCTGGGGCACGGTGGGCCAAGGGGATGTCCCAGCTCCTGCTGCTCCCGCCGCCTAGAGGACGAGGGAGGGGATGCCCGGAGTCCCTGCTTGTTGCCCTGAACGGGGCCTCCCTGACCGGGGATCCCCCTGTTCCGCCACCCTTGGGTCCCCTCGGTGGGACACCGGGCCCCTGGCAGAGGTGGGTCCTCCCCACTCGGGGTGGTACTCAGCCGGAGTTTGCTGGGGTGTGGCCCCAGGGCAGGCGGCCCGAGATCCAGAGCATTCCCATTTTGATCTTTAATTAAATGTTGGGTGCTTAAAATATGTCACTGTTTCTAACCTGTGCGTAACGTATCGCTGAAAAAAGAGCTCAGGGACTCTGGCTGTTTTCCCTCTAGACCCAGGCATGTTTAGAAACAAGAGAAAAGAATCACTTCGACAGGATTTCATCCTTTTGGGGTAGGCTCTCAGTGTAACCTCGGGTGGTTACGCCTCTTTCGCAGTCATTCCAGTTGTTATCTACATCACTGTGCAGGACACACACCGAGTCAGGATTTATAAACGCAGGGGGTTGGGAGATGAGCTGTTTAGTGATGTAAGGGCAACATCTCCCCGTGAGGACATGCACCAGAGGTGGACTGAGAACCTCCATCCCCTCCCTCTGCCTCCACTTGAGAAGCAGGCCACCACCAGAGGTCTGTTGGTCCAGAGCAGGTCATGCCTGTCTTGTGTTCAGTGTATCTCTGGAACTGAGGTGGTGCTGGACACAGGATACAATCAAAGACCTCTATACGGCATACTGCACCCATGGCCAGTAGGCCCTGGGCCTGGCCATAGCATGTGGAGCTGGGAATCCAGAACACACCCTTTCCCACAGCCTTGCCCTTTCCCACTCCCAGTACTGTGTCTGTCCCCTGCTCCCTCAAGTCTGTGGTCCAGTGGCACCCAACACGGGGCTGGGTCCAGAGTGTTCACTATGCTCAGGATTCTGGTCCTTGGTTCACAGCCAAGCCACCCTTTGCCATGCTCTTCTTCACAGTCTTTTCTGCATAGACACGAGTACCCGCAGACCACGACCCTCTGAAGTAAACTGGGCCAGCTCTCAGTCCTGCTCAGTTAGCTTCCCCATGCCACATTGGGGTTGCATGGTGCCGCCTCCAGAGGTGGCCTGTCAGGTCTCTTCCCAGTACCAAGGTCTCTGCCTCTCTGAGGTTCTATGAAGGCGTCCCTGTTTGTGCTACATAAAGATTCAGGGTAGATTTGCCACACCCACTTCACCCCAAGAGACAGGCCTGAGGGGCATGAACAGTGGGGTCCTGCACCTTCGAGGGGATCCAGGAGTGACACACAGCTGGGGAGCAAGAACACCAGGCATGCCAAAACCCTAGCCAGTCCCTAGCAGCTGCCCTGTGCCCTAGTTTGGCCTCGGCAGAGGGACGGAGGGTGGGGCAAGCCCTGTGGACTGCCCGGGGGCCATCGGGGGTTCTGGGTCTTCCCAGTGGAGGCTCAAGTTGGGGGGAAGGCATCTGTTTTCTTGCCACCAGCTTCCATCAGGATAGTGATGAAGTCTTGGGCTGCTCAGCAGGAGACCCAGAATTAGGAAGTAACCAGAGGGAACACAGGGTCAGGAATCCCTTATTGGGCTTTCCTGACTGGGACAACTGCACAGTTCGGTTTATTTCACAGGTTAGGAGGATGTGTCCAGAGCGGTGGACACCCATTTCATCCACATCTGTCCCTCATCCCTTTCCTAACCTTGTGTCCCGCACAGACTTTTCCCATTGCCCCAGTGGATCTTGAGGAGCCAACGGCCTCTACGAAGGCAGCGACTAGTGGATACTGCCGCCAGAGGGCACCCAGGCCTGCCATGGCAGGCAAGACTAGCCCCACCCAGCCGCCCTCAGGGTTGGGATCCTTCCTGAGGAACCTGGTGGGGAGCCCAGAGCTCTGCTTTCTCCAGACTGCCTGTCCAGGGTACAGAGCTGGAGAGGAGCAAGGATCCCTGGGGTGAGGCCCCTCCGTAGCCCCCAGAACCCCTCACCGCCTTTAGTTCAGGCAAAGGGGAGACCCCGGGCCTGAATGGCCGGGTGATTGAGCACAGGATCAGGCAAAGACCATGAAAACCAGGCCCTGAGGGAGGCCTCCTTCAGGCCTGTGCCCCAGGTGACCCCTTGGCTTCCGTTGGTTGACCCTGCCCCCATCTAAGGGTGCGGGTGCAGACCCTGAGTCAGCCTGTCAGGGCAAGGCTGGGCCTCTTCCACTTAATCTCTGAAGAAGGTGCCACAGAAGTTGGTGTCTTTTCACATTGCACCCAAAGTGGACAGCGGCCTGGAGGAGCGTGTTAGGATTTGTCATGGTGGAGGAGGACGTGAGGCTTGCATGCAGAACAGGCTTCTAGAAAGACCTGCCTGACCCCCTCACCACCACCCCTGCCACTCCCACCTGGGGTCCTCATTACCTGCCATAGCCCTGAGTTGCCTGCCCAGCCGGGGCCCCATCCCTCATCTAGACTTGGTTTGTGATCGTGGAGCTGCCTAGTGCCAGGGACACACGACCCGACCATGGCTTTTCAGGCCTGGCTGCTTGGCAACCCTGGTGGGCTGGGCTCCTGCCCCAGTCAGAGATGCTGCAGGCCTTCCAAGGGTGGGGGCAGACTGGACAGATTTTCAGGTCACTCCATTGTGGGGAGGCCCATGGTGTGGATAGGCTTAGGCTTAAACGGCCGGGTAGAGTTATTTCACTTCTCAGGATCCTCCTCATTTGGGGAGGGAGCCCTGTAAGAGGGAAGTTTGGTGGCTCCCTTAGCCCCAAAGCTCCTAGTTCGGGATGGGGAGTCCTCGGCCAAGTAAGTGACTCCAAAGCCTACAGATCAGCCCTGAGGGTTTGCTAAGAAGGGATAGCCGAGACAGGTAACCCTGCACTCTGATCATGAATCCTGTCACTCGTTCTCTCACTCTGTCTGCTCCCTCAGGGCTCCTGTCAGGCTCTGCCCTGCCCCTACCTCCTACACAGTGTCACCCTGGGACCCATGCCTCCCCAAACCACCACCACCCTGCATCCCCCGGAGCCTCCCATTTCCCCTACTCTCCTCCTGCAAGAAGCCTTTGATGCCCCACTCCCAGCAGCCCTGCAAATACCCTCCCCCCACTGGTGTCTACTACTGGCTCTCTTCTGTTTATGGAGCTCTTCACCTGGCTGGAGCCCCACAAGGAGGGAGCATGTTCTTCTTGTGGCCAAATATCCCCAGCTGAGGTGGGGGCACTGCAAACAGGAAGACCTAATTTCAAATCCCAGACCCAGTTTGCCCATCTGTAAAATGGGGTTTGGGCCAATCCAAGGCCCCTAGCAAGAGTGACATGAGGGCACATAGCCAGCGCCTTGTGAGGCTCTGCACAGGGCCAGCACTGAGGGGGAGGTTGACAGTTATCTGGACTGATAAGAAAGGCATGTGGTTCTCTGTGGGACAAAACCTATGTGAACGCTTAAGCCAAAAACAGAAGTGTCCCAGAAACGTCACACTGCAAGTTGAGCTGCTTCCTGAGCCTCAGACTTCAGGGTGGGAACAGCAGGTCCTCTGCCGCAGGCGGAGCGGCTGTCGTGGGTGGGCAGGCTCCCTCCCAGACTGCCATCCCAGGCACACACGAGAGTGAGCGTGCTCGAGTACAGACGTGTGCACGCACGCACAACTGCCTGGCTCAGGCCACTAGTGTTTTCTGCCTCAGCCCCATGCATCCTGATCTCCACGATCCCACCATGACTCAGAGCCCCTCCTGGTGATGGAGGGGCTGCTGGGAGGCAGGGACACCTACCCTCGGGGCCCCTACCCCGGCCACATCCACAAAGGAAGATTTTGATAGAGAAACAGTCTGGAAAACACTATAGAGCCCGGGGGAGAGAGCTTCTATCACCTCTGACCATCCCCAGAATGGCTTTCCATTTGTTTGACCCAGACCTCTCCTCCTCTTTGTGCCACCCTGGCTTTGGTTTGCAGTTGTAAAGATTTTTATTTTTAAGTAATCTCTACACCCACAGGGCTTGAAGAGTTGCAGTCAATTAAGCATCTGCCTTGATCTCAGATCATGATCCCAGGGTCCTGGGATGGAGCCCCACATCACACTCTCTGCTCAGCAGGGGAGCCTGCTTCTCTCTCCCCACTACCCTTGTTTGTTTTCTCTCTCTCTCTCTGTGTCAAATACATTAATAAATCTTAAAAAGTGTTGCATGCTCTACCAACTAGCCAGCCAAGTGCCTACCACCCTGTTTTTCATTTTTATTGATGCGAACGCTCTCTGGCCTGGTCTCTAGCCTTAGGTACAGAATGTGTCCTCTGGGTCATGGGCTGAGATAGGAAGCCCATGGGGGCTGCAGCTCTTACGTGTGAGGGACACATAGCCATAACTCTGGCCACTTGGTCCCAGGGTCTGGGAGCGGGCTGCCTGACCAATAGGAATGTGGGTTCTTAGGGCAGCCCCAAGAAGCATCAGGACAGGCAGATGGCTTGTTACACAAGGCAGGAGTGGGTTCCTGGAGAGGAGAGCAGAGCTAGGCAGGTGTTGAGGTGGGGGGCAGTGGGACCCTTGTGCAGAAGTTCTCCTTGCTGTACTGTTTATCACAATGAAGTACACCCGGCCTTCTGGAATGGGGAAGACATTATTATCCATCTTCAGCTGAACAGTCACAGTTTTGAAGGCCAACAGAGGTAGAAACATTTTTAAGGGATGGTGATAGTCTGACATGGACCGCAGACACCATGATTCCAGTCGAGTGGGGATAAGAGAACATGCATGAAGGTATGGGCCCATGTCAGGAGCTCTGTGAGATGACCTCAGGGTCCGGGATGACACTGCCCCACCAGGGGTCTGGCCTCATCCAAAAGGGACTTATCCCAACAGGTTGATCTCACAGGGTACCCTGTGGTTTCCCTGCAGGAGCTGGGGCTGGCAGGATGGGCGTTTGGACATGCTGATCTCCCCTAAAGACAGGTAAGTGTCCTGGGCTTGGCCTGGGGCCAAGCTGAAGGCCTGGGGCCTTCTGTCCTGCATGGGACAGAAGAGTGTCCTCCTGGGCCTGGCAGGTGTGACTGAAAGAGGGCTGGCCCCGGGGTGGTGGATGCTTCTGGTCATCCTCACTCCGGGGGCTAATACCAGGACATTGGCTGGATCTGTTCTTCACCTGTCTTGACTTGGAGGCCTGCCACGCTCAGCTCGGCATAGCCTACCCAGCTTGGCTCTTAGCTCAGGTGGTCTTTGCTGCCCAAGGGAGACTAGAGCTTCCAGCTGGGGACAGACTGGCACATGCTGGCCCGTGGTCCTGGGCATTACCAGTGTTTGTAGGTTTCCCTGGTAGTCGCTCCTCCAACGAGGCTAAGGCCTGGAAAGTATGGCAGGGTCGGGAAGCAGTATGCTCCCTGTGTCCTCCAGATCCCTCTGAATGATGGGAAAGTATGTACTGCCAGCACCCTGGCCTGGCAGAGTTTGCTGCAGTAGTTGTGTTTACAGAGTGGTGATAGCTAATGAGAGTGCCTCTGCTCATTCTTGTCCCTCTGCTATGCATGTCCAGTCCCCAACCCAGCCATCTGCTCCTGCCCCACCGGGTGCTGTCTCCAACCAGCACCAGTGGCCAACCCAGCCCTGTGGATGCTCAGTGGCCCTGAGTATCCAGGGTGGATGACCCGGCCCAGCCAGTGCCATGCTGTGTGGTGAGAAGATAGTGGCCACAGACCTAGGAGCCCCAAGGCCTCCAGACTCCTCAGCGCTCTGTGCCAAGGACAGGGGGGGACAGGGCCTGGCTCCTTCCTCCCTATCCCACATGACTGTGGGCGTGGGAAGCTGCCAGCTGGCTGGTGGTAGCTGTGCCTCTGCTGCCACCTGGCGGTATCCCACCTGGGTCGATCAAGGTCAGGCCTGGCAGCTCAGTGGCAGGCTGTTGGGCCATAGTGGGGCCTCTGGATTGGGGTAAAGAGGCTCAATCTGCATCCAGGGCTCAGACCGTGACCTTGCTTGTGGTGTGTGTGACGTGGTATCTGGGGGCGAGTTTGGCAGGGTGCTGGTCCCTACCCTCCTTAGCTTCTGGTAGGCCACCACACGGCAGGTTGGCCAACCAGCCGAACACCGAATGATAGCTCTGGTCACAGGGTCTCCCTTATCCTGCCTGCCACTCTTGCCTGGTCTCCCAGTGTTGCTTGCTTGTTTCCTGTCCCTGTTTATCCCTTTCTGTCTCCTGCTCCTGGCCTTCTCCCAGCTTTCCTCTGGTCTTCTCTATGTCTCTCTCAGCCTTTTCCTCTCTTTTGTGTCTGTCCTGTCCTGTTCTTCTCAAGTGTGGTCATTGATTATTCTTGTCTGCCATAGCAGTTGACTGCTCATGTCTGCCCTGGGCACTGGAATACTCATTGTGGCATTAGTGCCATCTCTTCTATGGGCTGGGACCATTTCACAAACGGGAGCAGAACCTGGGTCCTAGCTGGGGGCTCCTTGCTCTGTGGTCCCTGGGGTATAGCCCTGTCCACATTAAGAGGGAGAAGGGGAAAGGGAGACCTGGCGACTCTGTTGGGAAAGGGGCCGTGTATCTCCCATACTTGCCTTCAGCCATTCTGTACCCAGTTGCTGAGCTCCACATCGGATGCTGAGTGTTGTGACCCCATCAGACACAGGCCTGCTGTAGGGGAGTCCCTGGCCTGGCCAAGAAGGCAGCAACAAAAAAGTGACCAACCGTAGAACTGTAAGCCAGTGATGAGAATTGTGGGGCCCCCTGACAAAGGGGAGCTGGAAGGCAATGCAGGAGTGATGCTGATACCCGGGGGTTGCAGGGGCCCTTCACTGCACCCATTCCAGCACTGATACCACCTCCTGCGGACCACACTGCCCCCTGCCCAGCCTGGTCTTGCCCTGTGGCAACCTTGTAGTCAGCCTCCACGTAGCCATGCCGAGCATGGCCACACTTCTGTGACTGCTGGACCCATGCTGGGGTTTTTTTTGGTTTTGATGTGTTTCTCAGTCATCGATCGGAATCTTTATTTTAAAGCATGAATTCTTCCCTCATCTGTGTGCTTGCAGCAAGTTCTTTTTTAATCTTTCAATTTTTGTTTATGATGGCTTTTCATGTTCAGAAATTTTTCGTATTTTGTGGTGAAGTTCAATGAACGTTTTCCTTTTTCAGTAATTTCGTTGTCCTCCTTGAGCTTCTAGTCTGGTAAAGGCATCCCTATCTTTTCCTGAGATATTTCTAGTTTAGTGTTTTGCATTCAAGCTTTCATCTGTCTAGAATTTATTTTGACATAAGTGTAAGTTGTGGATTTAACTTAGTTTTTCACCTGTATCTGAACTACTTCTTTCTTTCTTTCTTCATTTCTTTCTTTCTTTCTTTTTTCTTTCTTCCTTTCTTGTTTTAAAGATTTTATTTATTTATTTGACAGAGAGAGATCACAAGTAGGCAGAGAGGCAGGCAGAGAGAGAGGAGGAAGCAGGCCCCCCTGCTGAGCAGAGAGCCCGACACGGGGCCCGATCCCAGGACCCTGGGACCACAACCCGAGCTAAAGGCAGAGGCCCAACCCACTGAGCCACCCAGGCGCCCCTCTTTCTTTTTTTTTTTAAAGATTTTATTTATCCATGGGGCGCCTGGCTGGCTCAGTGGGTTAAGGTTCTGCCTTCAGCTCAGGTCATGATCTCAGGGCCCTGGGATTGAGTCCTGCATCAGGCTCTCTGCTCAGTGGGGAGCCTGCTTTCCCCTACCTCTCTCTCTGCCTGCCTCTCTGCCTACTTGTGATCTCTGTCTGTCAAATAAATTAATAAAATCTTTTTTTAAAAAGATCTTATTTATCTATTCATTTGAGAGAGAGAGAGTGTGTGTGTGTACACAAGCAGGACAGAGAGGCAGAGGGGGAGACGGAGAGGGAGAAACAGGCTTCCCACTGAGCAGGGAGCCTGACGTTGTGCTCGATCCCAGGACCCAGGGATAATGACCTGAGCCAAAAGCAGACACTTAACCAATTGAGCCACCCGGGTGCCCCTCGAACCATTTTTTTTTTTTAAACATTTGATTTATTTTTTTGACAGAGAACACAAGTAGGCAGAGAGGCAGAGAGAGAGGAGGAAGCAAGCTCCCCGCTGAGCAGAGAGCCCGATGTGGGACTCGATCCCAGGACCCTGAGATCATGACCTGAGCCGAAGGCAGCGGCTTAACCCACTGAGCCACCCAGGCACCCCTCGAACCATTTCTTGACTAACATTTTCCATCACCAGAAGTTGGAAGCATTGTGTAAGGCGTCCTCAGGTTTGCGGTGCTGGTGGCAAGCATCCAGCCCTTAGCCAGTGCCCACTGCCTGATTAAAGAGATCAGGTTGGAGCCTCCCCTTGAACAGTCTTTGTTCTCAAAACTCATGGTTATTCTACACGTTTACCCCACATGTGCTTGCTGGAACCACTCTGCTGGGTCCCTCTCTTTGAGACTTCTGTGGGCTTCACCTTAGGCTTCCCTCTTCGGAGCCAGTCAGCCCTCCCTGTATGGATCTGTGGCATGTCCTCCACTGGTCTCCCCATGTCTCAGGGCTCTCACAAGAGAGCCTGTCCACACCCCCTCTGAGCACCCTTGTTTTCTGAAAAGAGGTCCCTGCATGGTAGAGTCCCTCAGAAACAGGGCCCCTGCCGGTGTGGCCGGAGAGCCTGGTGCAGGGTGCTGTTCTCGTTCCTGTGCAACTCTCAGCCAGGCCTCTGGGGACCTCTGGAATCGGACTCCTGGGTCATTTCCAGGTTGGCAGGTGCCCAGAGGAGCCTCAAGCCTTTCCCACCCCCACAGCCCATGCTTCTCAGGCAAAGCAGGAGGAAGAACATTCTCTACAGAGGACTTGGGCTCAGACCCTGGCTCTGCTCATGTCGCGGACCTTGTGAAGGGCTTGGCACCGGTGGTGCTCCACTGCAGTGATGGCCCGAGCGCTGCACTCACTTCTGGCTATGCCATCCTTGTTCCCGGTGATTCACAGCTGCTGGTATGGCTAGTGCAGCAGCAGGGCTGACTGAGAGAGGCCTGCATCGCCCAGGCCCCCGGGCGAGATGGTACTGGGCTGGCCCCCGCAGGCTCTCCTGGCCCAGGGTGTCTCTGCAAGCCTAGGTAGCATTTACCCAGCCCTGCTTTTCCCGGCCCCCCAACCCCCAGCTTATCTGGCCGGCAGGAAGACTGCCCACTATCACTATCAGGTGGGGAGATGGAAGTATTACCCCCACCCCCACCCCCACCCCGTGCATCTTGCCAGGTTGACTTTGGAGCTGATGAGTTTGGTATTTCAAATATGCCTTTAGTTAAACTTTTTCTTTTTAAAATATTTTCACTCTCTGGTGAAATCCTAATTAGGCCATTCATTCGTCTGAATGTACTTGCTGCTCTCTGCATTTTGCAAGATAATGAGGTTTCGAGATGCTGCCATCCCCAAGCTATCAGGGCCTTCACTTTCTGCCCTGGAGGGAGATGCTGGCACCCCCTGGGCCAGACCTGCCTGTGGGATCTGGGCCACTGTGCCCAGGGGTGGGGGAGCACCAAGTGCACAGATGGGGAAATTGAGGCCTGGGCTGCTAAGGAGTCTGGGATGATGTAGGTGAAGGGGTCTCAGCCCCAGCAAGGCCCACCCTTCACAAAGCAGCATCTCCCTTACCCCAGGCTAAAGATCAAGGCCAAGGGAAGTGTCTTCTAGATCCTGGTGGCCCAGGCTCCTCTGGATGTGCCTTAGGGGCTGCGAGCAAGGGAGAGGGCACGAGACTGACCCATAGATGCCAAATGACCATGGCATCAAAGTCCCCTGTTAAGCTTTTTAAAGATTTTATTTATTTATTTGAGGGAAGTGGGGAGAGAGAGAGCAAGCACTCACAGTCCTGTGAGGAGGGTGGTTGGAGCAGAGGGAGAGGGTAGTAGAGAATCTCAAGCACACTTTTGGGTGGTGGGCTTCATCTCATGACCCTGAGATGATGACCTGAGCTGAAATCCAGAGTCAGATGCTTAACCAACTGAGCCATCCAGGCACCCCCCACCCACTTCTATTTTCCGTTTTTTTTTTTTTTAATATTTTATTTATTTATTTGACAGATCACAAGTAGGCAGAGAGAGAGGAGGAAGCAGGCTCCCTGCCGAGCAGAGAACCCAACACGGGGCTCGATCCCAGGACCCTGGGATCAGGACCTGAGCCAAAGGCAGAGACTTTAACCCACTGAGCCACCTAGGCACCCCTGCTATTTTTTTATTTTTAAGATTTTATTTATTTGATGGAGAGAGAGAAAGCACAAGCAGGGAGAGGGAGAAGGAGGCTCCCCACTGAGCAGGAAGCCCTATGCAGGGCTTGGGGCCAGGACCCCAAGATAACAACCTGAGCCAATGGCAGATGCCTAACAGACTGAGCCACACAGGCGCCCCTTCATTTTCCTTTCTTTTTTTTTAATTTTTAATCTTATTTTATTTTTTCAGTGTTCCAAGATTCCTTATTTATGCGCCACACCCAGTGCTCCATGCAATGTGTGCCCTCCTTAGTATCCACTCACCCATCCCCTCATCCCTCTCCCCTCCAAAACCCTCAGTTTGTTTCTCAGAGTCCACGGTCTCTCATGGTTCCTCTCCCCCTCCAATTTCCCCCAATTCACTTTTCCTTTCCTTCTCCTAATGTCCTCCATGTTATTCCTTATGCTCCACAAGTAAGTGAAACCATATGGTAATTGACTTTCTCTGCTTGACTTATTTCACTCAACCTAATCTCCTCCAGACCCATCTATGTTGATACAAAAGTTGGATATTCATCCTTTCTGATGGAGGCATAATACTCTATTGCATATATGTGTATATATGGACCATATCTTCTTTATCTATTCGTCCGTTGAAGGGCATCTTGGTTCTTTCCACAGTTTGGCGATTGTGCCCATTGCTACTATGAACATTGGGGTGCATATGGCCCTTCTGTTCACTATATCTGTATCTTTGAGGTAAATACCCAGTAGTGCAATTGCAGGGTCATAGGGAAGCTCTATTTTTAATTTCTTAAGGAATCTCCACACTGTTTCCAAAGTGGCTGCAGCAACTTGCATTCCCACCAGCAGTGTAGAGGTTTCCCCTTTTTCCACATCCTCTCCAACACTTGTTCTTCATTTTGCCTTTTAAAAGAAATTATATATGCGTGCTTATTTGTAGAAAATGTAGAAGATACAGAAAAGAAGGAAAATAAAATCATACCTATCGTACCCGTACAGCCCAGCACTTTCTACCCTCCTTTCTGGGGAGATGATTTCCACATGTGCATGTGTAAGTGGGCTGGAGGTTGGGGTGCCTGGGTGGCTCAGTTGTTAACATCTGCCTTCTGCTCAGATCATGATCCCAGAGTCCTGGGACTGAGCCCCGCCTCGGGCTCCCTGCTCAGCCATAAGCCTGCTTCTTCCCCTCCCACTCCATCTGCTTGTATTCCCTCTCTTGCAATATCTCTCTCTGTCAAATAAATAAATAAAATCTTTAAAAAAAAAAAAAAGAGGGCTGGAGGTTGTGATCCCCACCCTAACCCCCACCTTGCCAGCATCTCCCAAATTGGTGTTGGGATGCTAGGCCAAAGCAGATGCATGGGCTCCCTGTTTCCAGGTAATACTTGTGGTTGGCTGTTCTGGTCCTGCCTTTCGGGGCGGGGGGGGCAGACACACCCATGTCAGTCCCCCTCTGTCCCTGAGGCCCATGCACCCCTCAGCTAAGAGCTCAGAAGCACATCCCATCACAGACTCAGGCTGTTTGGAGTTCTCTACCATCAGGGCCACTGCAGTAGATAACTTTTGCCCAGAGCTATTTTTCTACATTTAAACAACTTGGGCTTGACCTTGAGGTTCAGGTACTGCTGGTGTGTGTGTGTGTGTGTGTGTGTGTGTGTGTGTACGTGTACACACAGACACACTCATGCTGGGGACAGAGCCTTGGTGGGAACCATCAGATGCCAATGCGGCCTGAGAGAGTGGCCCAGGGGCATGCCCCATGAAAGCCCTTCTCCCAAGAGATAGCTAGGACCACTGTCTTCAGACAGCCCAGCCAGGGACCTGCATAGGAGATGGGCCCCCAGGAAAGGCAGACAATCCAGGGAGGAACACCTCCTGTGAGGACCCCATTTCACTTCCTATGCACTCAACTGTGCAATGGGAGCTCAGGGTGTCCCTGCAGGCGTGTGTGAGCTGACACCACTCCTGATGTGCTGAGGGATGCTGGTGATCAGGAGTCTAGGCTGGTCCCTGGCTCTGTGGGCATTGCACACAATGGGTGCTAGGGCCTCCCCAGCCCCTTGGCCTTTGCTCCTACCAGGCCGTCAAATGCCTACTTCCCCACTCCCAGGCTGATGCCCAGGGGATTTGGAGCCCTGGCAGTGCCAGCACTCCCACAGATGATTACCTCTGAGGTGAGTCACTCGGACCCTCTGGAAGGGCGCTCTGATGGCTCTGAAGCCAGAGCTTCAGTGGGGAGTCTCCTCTGCACACAGCTGGAGGCTCCAGGCTCAAGACACCTCAGTGCCTCCACTCTTGTCCAGGGGACCATGATGGGGGAAGGGCACTAGGGCTCTGAGAGCGCCAGCTGTGCCCCTCGGAGCATATCATGGGCTGCTCAGTTCACCCACCATAGGGTGCAGAAGACAGGACAGGGCTGAGAGGGAAACAAGAGTGGGAAGGGGAGGGGTGCTGGAAGGAGGAAGGGCATGGATGTAGGAGTATAGGAGACAAGGCAGGTAGGGATGCAAGAGGAAGTGGGTGTGCAAGGAGGCAGACATATAGCGGAAAGGGGGGTTTTCGGGAAGGCGGGGGTTCAGGGGAAGGGAGAGGCAAGGCTGTAGGGAGAGGGCAGGGAACAGGGGAAGTGAAGGTACCAGAGAGGTATGGGAGTACAGAGTGGAGGAGCAGGTATGGAGAGAGAGGCAGGGATGCAGGGGGAAGTAAGGGCAGTGTGCAGAGTGAGGCAGGGATGCTGAGGTCAGGAGCGAGGCCAGCAAGTACTTGAAGGGCCCAGGTTTAGGCCCTGTTATAGTATGTTCTTTTTTTTTTTCTTTTAAGATTTTATTTATTTATTTGACAGAGACACAGCGAGAGAGGGAACATAAGCAGGAGAAGTGGGAGATGGAGAAGCAGGCTTTCCGCTGAGCAGGGAGCCCAATGTGGGGCTGGATCCCAGGACCCTGGGATCATGACCTGAGCCGAAGGCAGACGCCTAACGACTGAGTCATCTGGACACCTCTGTAGTATGTTCTAAGTACCCTGGCCACACACTGAGCCTTCTGAGAACTTGAGCCTGGGAAAGGGGCTTTCCTGAAGACACCATGAGGGCCGGTGTGGGTTCTGGGACTCCCGACCCTCCTGCCCCCCATCAGTTGGCACAGACTACCAGCCTCACCTGTCACCTCCTGTCTGGGATGAGCAGCTTATTGCCACCCAGCGGGGGCAGGTGACCTGTCCAGGGCCCCAGAGGATGCAGGGCCACAGTTGGGACCACAGCTGGGGCAGGGACTTGTATGGGACCAAAATCATCTCCTCTCTTGGGCCTCCCCAGCATGGGGGTGGGGAATTATGATGGAGAAACTGAGGCTCAGCAAGCAGAGCTGGGCCCTGTTCCCAGGCCTGCTCCAGGCAAGCATATCTTCCCTTTCCAGCTGTCTCAGTGACAGTTCTCTGGCATCTGCCTATCTGCAGGGAGCTATTGGTTATGATGAGACTATTTTAGTATTTGTATTTGAAGAAGTAATTGCAGACATGTCTTTGCCAAACCTTTGAAACAGGGCATTGCTTAATTTTTATGTTTTATTTATTTATTTGACAGAGAGAGAGAGAGAGATCACAAGTAGGCAGAGCAGCTGGCAGAGAGAGAAGGGGAAGCAGACTCCCCGCTGAGCAGAGCCCGATGTGGGCCACAATCCCAGGACCCTGAGACCATGACCCGAGCCGAAGGCAGAGGCTTTAACTCACTGAGCCACCCAGGTGCCCCATTGCTTAATTTTTAATTAAGCCTTTATGCTTGCAAACTTTTGTCTTTAGAAAAGGGCCAGGACATCCAGTGGTAGGGGTGGAGTGGTCGATGCCCCAGAGCATGTTCAGGGAAGGAGGCCATCTGCTGACACAGGCAGCAACCTTGTGCCCTGTGGGAACCCTAGGCCCTTGCACGTCCCCTTGCTCCTGGTGGCTCTGTCCTCTGCTGGGACTCCACTGCCTAGAGCATGAGCATGGTTGATGGGCAGGAGGAGTGAATCTCAGACAAGACCCAGGGCCCAAGAATAGCAGCCTTGGGTAGGGGCAGGGAGCTGGGTGGCCTTGGAGGGGTGTTTGCTGTCCCCTTCCCTGAAGTTAGTGGGGGCTGTTTCAGCCAGGGGAGAGGAAGCCTTTCAGCTAGGCCTGGTTCTCTTGCTCACTCCTTTTTTAAAAAATTTTATTTATTTGACAGAGAGAGAAATCACAAATAGGCAGAGAGGCAGGCAGAGAGAAATGGGGAAGCACACTCCATGTTGAGCAGGGATTCCCAATGTGGGGATTGATCCCAGGACCGAGGCCATGACCCGAGCCAAAGGCAGAGGCTAAACCCACTGAGCCACCCAGGCGCCCCCTCTTGCTTACTCCTTTAGCCAATATTTATCTGGTTTCCCCCCTGTGAGATCCCCCATGGCCTCAAGGACAAAAGCCACATCTGGTCCCTGTGACACCCGCAGCCCTGCTCCTTGCTGCACACACCTCCGGACTTGGCAGGCACTGCCTCAGTGAGGGTCTCTGTGGACCCACTCCCTGCATCATTCTAGATGCAGAGATGCGCTCAGCAAGGCAGCATTCTCCTAAGTCTTCAGGAGCCCATGGCAGTCCTTCTCCTGACATTTCTCCAGTTTTTCACAAAAATCGGCCTCCCTACGGAACACGTGCTCGGGTTCCTCAGTGCCGCCGAGGCCTGGGAGGCACAGTACTCTGTTGGTCTAGATGCTGTTTTCTGGCTGTTCGTCCTTGCTTCCTTCTTGTGACAGAAACGAATTGAGTGCCTGCCATGTGCCAGGTGCTGGCCGGCAACCACTTAGCTCTGGCCTATAACCCAGCAGCGGCCAAGGGGGTCACTTTCCCCATCAACCCCCTAACATTGGGTACCACACGTGGTGGCAGGAGAGGTCTTAGATTTGTTGTGGTGTTTGGCCCATGCAGAGGCCTGAGAGCTGGGGACTGCACTTCATAGCATGATCCTGGGCTCACAGGCTGATTTTCTGCATCTTCTCTAAGTCCTGTCCTCTCTGAACTACATCTATGAGAAATTTCTATTTCTGCCATGTCAAAGGTATTCAGAAATGCATTGGTCAAGGGCACCTGGGTGGCTCAGTGGGTTAAAGCCTCTGCCTTCGACTCAGGTCATGATCCCAGGGTCCTGGGATCGAGCCCCACATTGGGCTCTCTGCTCCGCAGGGAGCCTGCTTCCTCCTCTCTCTCTGCCTGCCTCTCTGCCTACCTGTGATCTCTTGTCTGTCAAATAAATAAATAAAAAATCTTAAAAAAAAAAAAAAAGAAATGCACTGGTCATTTCAATAGGAATCTTGGTTTGGGGACTTAGATACCTGTGTGCCAACTATTTTAGGTTTGTCCTAGTTTATTCATATTCATTCTTTTAAAAAAAATGTATTCTGGAATCATTTATGTTGTTGATTCTCTGTTAAAATTGGGTATTACTCCTGGGAGAGCTTTAGAGATAGAGAACAGGGAGCTTGTTACAAGGATGTTTTAGCATTTTTCATTCAGCCCTGATACACTTGTATTCATAGTCATTCTTTACTGTTTAATAATGAAGTATTTAAAGCTGTGAATTTGCCTCTGAGTATAGCTTTGGCTGTTTCCCCCCAGCTTTACATCCCATTCTGTATAACACTGTGTGGGATTATGGTGCATTGTGATGATTTGGTACATATATGTATTACAAAATGTTTACCACAATAAGATTAGTTAACACATCTTTCATCTCACATAAATTACCATTGTTTTGTTGTTATAATGAGAATATTAAACATAGGAATTTCTCTTACAGCAACTGCTAAGTATATAATCCAATGTTGTCAATTATAGTTACCATGCAGTACATTAGATCCCTGGAAATTACCATATAACTAGAAGATATCTTCCATATCTCCTTTGACCTGCATCTCCCCATTTCCCCATCCTTGGCCCCAATAAGCACCATTTTACAACCCATATATTTTTATGTGTGAAGTTTGAATATATATTTCAGTGTTCGTAAATAGTCAACTTTGTATGATTAACATTTATTTATTTATTTATTTGAGAGAGAGACAGTGAGAGAGACCATGAGAGGCAAGAAGGTCAGAGGGAGAAGCAGACTCCCCATGGAGCCGGGAGCCCGATGCAGGACTCGATCCCGGGACCTGGGGACCATGACCTGAGCTGAAGGCAGTTGCCCAACCAACTGAGCCACCCAGGCGCCCGATTAACATTTTTTTAAATGATTTCATTTACTCATGAGAGACAGAGAGAGAAAGAGAGAAGCAGAGGCAGAAGGAGAAGGAGGCTCCCGGAGGAGCAGGGAACCTGAGGCAGGACTTGATCCCAGGACCCCGGGATCATGACCTAAGCCAAAGGCAGATGCTTAACCATCTGAACCACAAGGGTGCCCTGTGTGCTTAAATTTTTATCTTTTTCTACTTATTTAAAAGAATGTTTTGCATATTCTAAGAGCCACAAGATGGCTCTTTTTAAATTTATACTTTTAGGGGTGTGTAGGTGGCTCAGTGGGTTAAAGCCTCTGCCTTCGGCTTGGGTCATGATCCTGGGGTCCTTGGATCAAGCCCTGCATTGGGCTGTCTGCTCAGCAGGGAGCCTGCTTCCTCCTTTCTCTGCCTACTTGTGATCTCTGTCAAATAAATAAATAATGTCTTTAAAAAATAAATAAATAAAAAATAAAAAATAAATTTCTATTTTTATTTGGTAAAATACACCAAATTTACCATCATACCCATTCTTCAAAGTCTCATTCTGTATCACTGGGTATATTCATATTGTTGTGCAGCCAACCTCCAGAACTTTTTCATCTTGCAAAATTGACCCTCTGTATCCATTAATGAACATTAATGAACCCATTACCCCCTTTCCCCAGCCCCTGGAACCACCATTCTATGTTGTCTTTCTAGGAATGTGACTCATTTAGATGACTCATAAAAGTAGCCCAATACAGCATTTGTCTTTTTATTATTGGATTATTTCACTTAGCATGATTTCTCAAGATTCCTCATGTTACATCACGTGTCAGAATTTCCTTCCTTTTAAGGGTGGAATCATCTTCCATTGATAGTAACATTCCATGATCCGTAAGTGTGTATCACATTTTGTTTATCCATTCATCTGTTGGTAGGCACTTGAGTTGCTTTGCCTTTTGGCTATTGTGAATAATGTTGTTATGAGCTTGAGTGTTAAATACCTCTTCAACACTGCGCTTTCACCTCTTTCGGATATATACTCAGAGGGGGAATTGCTTGGTCATACAGTATTTCTTTTTTTTTTTTTCAGTGTTTCTATTTTTAACTTTCTGAGGAACCACCATATTGATTTTCTTAGCGCCTGTGCCATTTTACATCCCACCAGCTGTGTCCAAGCGCACCAATTTCTCCACATCCTTACCCAAACCTGCTATTTTGTGTTTTGGAGAGTAGCCATCTAATGGGTGTAAGACAACATTTCACTGTGCTTTTGATTTGCGTTTCCCTAACATTAGTAATATTGGGCATCTTTTCATATACTTGGCTATTTATGTATCTTCGTTAAAGAAATGTCTGCTCAAATCTTTTCCCTGTTTTTTTAACTGGGTTGTTTGTTTGCTGCTGTTATTGAGTTGTAGGAGTTCTGTATGTATTTTGGAAGTTATCAGTCATGTATCAGATACATGATTTATAAATGTTTCTGCCATTCTCTGCATTGCCTTTTTACTCTGCTGATTGTGTCACTTGAACAGAAGTTTTTAATTTTGATAGGGTTCGATTTACCTATTTTTACTTTTCTTGCCTATGCTTTTGGCATCATATTCAGGAAATCATTGCCAAATCCAACATCATAAAGCTTTCCCCCTATGTTTTCTTCTAAGAGTTTTATAGTTTCAATTTCTTATGTTTAGATCTTTGATGCATTAATTTTTGCATATGTTATAAAAGCTTACGACTTTATTATTTTCCATGTGGATATCCAGTTTTCCTAGCACCATTTGTTGAAAAGACAATGCTTTCCCCCATTGAATGGTCTTGACAACCTTGTAAAAAATAGTTGATTATATATATATGTAAAGATTTATGTTTATTCTGTTCCATTGGTCTATTTCTGCCTTTATGCCATGACAACACTGTTTTCATTACTAAAGCTTTGTAATAAATTTTGAAATCAGGGGCGCCTGGGTGGCTCAGTGGGTTAAAGCCTCTGCCTTCGGCTCAGGTCATGATTCCAGGGTCCTGGGATCGAGCCCCGTATCGGGCTGTTTGCTCTGCAGGGAGCCTGCTTCCTCTTCTCTCTCTCTTGGCCTGCCTCTCTGCCTACTTGTGATCTCTGTCTGTCGAATAAATAAATAAAATCTTTAAAAAAAAAATTTTGAAATCAGGAGTGATTTCAGTGAGACCCCTAACTTTGTTCTTTTTTATTATTGTTTTAGCTGTTCAGGATTTTTGAAATTCCTCATGGATTTTAAGATGGAGTTTTTGCTTTCTGTAAAAAATGATTTTGTAAAAAATGATTTTGATAGGGACTGAATTAAATTGGTAGATCACTTTGGGTAATATTGGCATTTTAACAATATCAAGTCTTCCATTCCATACGCATGAAATGTCTTTCCGTTTGTGTATGTAGGTATCTTTAATTTCTTTCAGCAAGGTTTGTAGTTTTCAGTGTGCAAGTCTTTCCTCAACTTAGTTAAGTTTATCTTTCAGTTTTTTGTTCTTCTTGATGCTATTGTAACTGAAATCGTTTTCTTAATTTCCTTTTCAGATTATTCATTGTAAGTGATTTGTTCATTGATTTTTTACCCTACAACTTTACTGGTTTATTAGTTCTGAGTGTGTGTGTGTGTGTGTGTGTGTGTGTGTGTAATCTTTACGATTTTCTGCATTTAAGATCATATTATCTGCAAACAAAGTTTCACATTTTCCTTTCCCATTTGGATACCTTTTATTTCTCTCTGTTGCCTTACTGATCTGAGATTTCTAATAGAAGAGGACTTGAACAGAAGTGGCAAAAGCAGCATACCTGTCTTATTCTTTTTTTAAATTTCTTTTCAGCGTAACAGAATTCATTGTTTATGCACTACACCCAGTGCTCCATGCCATACGTGCCGTCCATAATACCCACCACCTGGCTCCCCCACCCTCCTACCCCCTCCACCCCTTCAAAACCCCTCAGATTGTTTTTCAGAGTCCATAGTCTCTCGTGGTTCATCTCCCCTTCCAGTTTCCCTCAACTCCTTTCTCCTCTCCATCTCCCTATGTCCTCCATGTTATATGTTACGCTCCACAAATGAGTGAAACCATATGATAATTGACTCTCTCTGCTTGACTTATTTCACTCAGCATAATCTCTTCCAGTCCTGTCTATGTTGATACAAAAGTTGGGTATTCATCCTTTCTGATGGAGGCACAATACTCCATAGTGTATATGGACCACATCTTCCTTATCCATTCGTCCGTTGAAGAGCATCTTGGTTCTTTCCACAGTTTGGTGACCGTGGCCATTGCTGCTATAAACATTGGAGTACAGATAGCCCTTCTTTTCACTACATCTGTATTTTGGGGGTAAATACCTAGTAGTGCAATTGCAGGGTCATAGGGAAGCTCTATTTTTCTTTTCTTTTCTTTTCTTTTCTTTTTTTTTAAGATTTTATTTATTTATTTGAGAGAGATAGAGAGATCACAAGTAAGCAGGGAGGCAGGCAGAGAGAGAGGGGGAAGCAGGCTCCCTGCTGAGCAGAGAGCCCGATGTGGGGCTCGATCCCAGGACCCTGAGATCATGACCCGAGCCGCAGGCAAAGGCTCAACCCACTGAGCCACCCAGGCGCCCCTCTAATTTTTATTTTCTTAAGGAATCTCCACACTGTTCTCCAAAGTGGCTACACCAACTTGCATTCCCACCAACAGTGTAAGAGGGTTCCCCTTTCTCCACATCCTCTCTAACACATGTTGTTTCCTGACTTGCTAATTTTGGCCATTCTAACTGGTGTAAGGTGGTATCTCAGTGTGGCTTTAATTTGAATCTCCCTGATGATTAGTGATGACGAACATTTATTCATGTGTCTGATAGCCATATGAGCATACCTGTCTTATTCTTGATCTTGGGAGAAAAGCTTTAACTCTTTCATTATTGGGTCTGATGTAAGCTGTGGTGTATGTACAATATAATTTGTAGCATATGTAGTATGAAGTCCTTTTTCTCTATAGCCTTTATCATGTCAATGTATTTCTTTCTATTCCTAGTTTGTTTTATGTTCATATCATAGGAGAATGTTAAATTTTGTCAAATGTATTTTAGGTATCAATTGAAATTATCACTTCCCCCCATTATTTTGTTAATATACAGGGCATTATGTCGGTTAATTTTCATATGTTGAGCCATCCTTGAATTCAGGAATAAATCCTACTTGGTTATGGTGTATAATCCTTTGTACTGCTGAATTCAGTAAGCTGGTATTTTGTTGAAAAAAAATTTTTTTTTAAATTTTATTTATTTGACAAAGAGAGAGACAGTGAGAGCAGGAACAATACAAGCAGGGGGAGTGGGAGAGAGAGAAGCAGGCTCCCTGCAGAGCAGGGAACCCGATGCTGGGTTCCATCCCAGGACCCTGGGATCATGACCTGAGCCACCCCGATCCCCTTTGTTGAAGAGTTTTGCATCAGTTTTCAGAAAAGGGCTGTTGAAGCATAGTTTTCTTTTATGGCTTTGGTATCAGGGTAATTTCAGCCTTGTAGAATGAGTCAGTATTTCCTTGCTTGTCAATTTTTGGGGATGGTTTGAAGATTAATGTTAACTCCTCTTTGAGTATTTGTTAGAATTCACTAGTGAAGCCGTCTGGTCCTGGGCCTTCATGGGAGGGTTTTGATTACTGATTCCTTCTCCCTGCTAGTTAAAAGTCTGCTCAGGTTATATTTCTTCATGGGTCAGTTTTGGTAGTGTGTGTGTTTTTAGGAATTTGTTCATTTCTTCTAGGTTATGCAATTTGTTGGTGTATAATTGTTCACAGTATTCTCTTATAATCTTTTTATTTAAAAATATTATACAGAGTAGAGACATACTGAACACAAGAGAGTGGGTTTTTTTGTGTTATTATTAATTTTTTTTTACATTTTTCAAGTTTATTTTTAAGCAACTGAATTTGTAAAATTAAGGTAGCTAAAAATGTTCCTTTGTCTTTCTTCATTTTTTTTTCCAGTTTCACTGAGTATAATTGACAAATCTATAAGCTACTTGATGTGCATGTCATGGTGATAGAATGGTGATAGAATATACAAATACATTGTGAAAGGGTTCCTGCTGTCTGGTTAATGAACACATCCACGATGTCATAACTTTTGTGAGTTTGTATTGTGTATGTGAGTCTGTGTGTGTGGTGTTTGGGTTTGTTATTGTTGCTCTTTTTGACTTGGTGGATTTTGTTTTGTGTTTCATGGATTCATACCTAATCTCCCCTTTTTTTTTCATACCTAATCTCTTACACTCATCAGTCCACAGATCCACAGATATCCTGAGACGGTAAAAATACTCCCCACAGGCAGCTTGCAAAGGATGGCTAAGGACAGCTGAAGTCCTCGTAAGGCACGCAGAGTATCAGGGCCTTGCTGGAAAATCCATTTCAGCCTCTCAGCAGCCCTTGTTCCCCGAGGCACGGGGTCTGGAACTTCTGCCTGTGGTGGGGTGACTCCCAGCTGAAATAACTGGGTTAGCCTGGACTTCTCCGGGCTGTCCAGAGCTCCCAGTGAGCCCTCGTTGCTCCCTCCCAGAGAAAGACCCGTCATGTGAATGGCAGATCATGACTCTGAAAATCAGGGAATTTCACCCTGAAGTTTCCTTAAGAAATTTCAGAGCACGAGGTTCACACGTTTTTAGTGATGTTGAGTTAAGGAGGCCAGGCATCTTTTTTTTTTTTTTTTTTAATTTCTTTTATTTATTTGACAGAGAGAGAGATCACAAATAGGCAGAGCAGCAGGCAGAGAGAGAGAGGGGGAAGCAGTGTCCCTGCAGAGCCCGACGTGGGGCTTGATCTCAGGATCCTGAGATCATGACCCCAGCCGAAGGCAGAGGTCCAACCCCATTGAGCCACCCAGGCGCCCCGAGGCCGGGCATCTTGTTGAACAAAGCTGTCAGCTGTTCCTTGCCATAGGAGTGTCTACAGCACAAGAGATGGTGAGTGGGCGACAGGATGCACGGTTGACATCTGTGGATGGACGGTGCAGCCTCTCCGGGATGTGGACAGCTGGGCGGAGAACAAGCGCGCCATGGAACGTTTGAGGCACCGGGCTGTGCTGGCAGGTCGGGCCAAGTGCACCGCCCTCCCACGCTGCGGAGCTGACCTCAAGCATTTAGTAAATGGGCAGGGTTGGGGGGAGTCCTCAGCCTAAATGCAATCGTAAAATGGAATGGAATCGTAAAATGCAGAAAGAGATGCATTCACACATTTCTGAGCTGGTTTGGAAAGCTTCGATTCCCACCTGTACACTGACAAGCCCACTAGAGGCCTCCTCTCTTGAGGGTGGTTTCTGTTTTGTGGGTGCCGCTCTGCTCTTTCTCCCGCAGGGAGTTTTTGCGATGTGGTGGTTAGTTTCCACATCTCTTGGCTTCGCTCTTTCATCAGCTGCATGTCATTTTCTGTGGCTTTGGAAGGACTGGCCTGAGTTTGCTTTTCGCTGCCTCCTTGTGTGCAGATTTGCTGTGGGGACCCCCTGTCTTGCCCTTCACCGGCTCTGCCCCGGCTTTCTTTAAGTCTCCACAGGGGCCTCACCATTTGTGATCACGCCTTTCCTCTGTGGTCTGTTCCCAGTTCATTGGTTCAACACCGTCTTCCATCTTTGGAGGACACATGTCAGCCATTCCCTAGTACTTGCCCTCATAAGTGTGCTAAATACAGGTTAGCCAAGAGCCACTCCCTCAGGTCCTCCAAAGGCAGGAGGATTTGCCCTGGGTGCTGGTGTGCTGTGGGCAGCTCTGTGCTGGTTGGGTGCCTCTGTCCAGGGTCTGTGGCCCAGCCACCCTCACCCGTCACAGACAGGCTTTGGTGTGGACCCGAGGCTGGAGCCATGTGCAGACTGGGTGTCTCAGACAGGCCTGGCCTCTGAGGTCCTGATGGGGGGCAGCCCATCAGGCTCCTGATGGGGAGTTCAGGACAGGAACGGGGTCTGCATAGGACGCTGATCCTTACCAGGAGCCACAGTGGCTACGGAGCACTCATCCTCCCTTCCCCTCCCGCAACAAGGACCTGGCAGGACCTTCGGGCCACCCACCACCTGTTTTCCACTGGGGCAAGTGAGGTCCATGGGGCAACTGTGGTTGAGTGGGCAGTGGGCACACAGCATGGCTGGTGTGGGTGTCCTATGGGGGCATCATCCCTCCCTGTGTGCGTGTGCACGTAGGGGTGGCTGCCACATGTGCCTGCAGGTGAGTTTTGGGAGGTCCCCAAATGTTATAGGCCTCCCTCCTGCAGTGCTCCCACTGCCTCTGGGCAGGGAGGGGACAGAGACAAGTCCAGCTCCCTGGAGGCTCTCCTGGTATGTATGGGAGGAGTCAGAGGAGACCCTAAAGTCTGTGCTTGGTGGGGGTGAGGTGGAGCCCCCTGCCCTTTCCCACTGAGTCATTTGCATGTAAAAGGGAGGAGTTTGTTACTGGCGGGAGGTTGGTGGTGTCTGGACTTGTTGCCATGGGCACTCATGAGCTTCGGGAGCAGCTGAGCTGGCTCCCAGCCTGGAGAGGGGGTTAGGAGCAGCAAGGCTGGTGTCCAGCTAAGCTTCTGGAAGGGAAAGATGTTCCTGGGGGCCCAGGAGAAGCCAGAGCTGGCTGTGGTCACCTGCTTGTTGGCCCTGGGCAAGAGCAGACTAGGGGGGACCTGGCCCTTGGATGCTGCCAGCCAGGAGCAAGGCTGGAAGGGCCTGGAACCTCTCTCCCCAGGGCGGACCCTGCTCTCTCGCCCACACTCACCTCTGACGCATCCAGAACCGGATGGCCACAGCCATCCCACCTGTGCCCACGGCAGCTGGAGGGCCTTCCTGCCACCTGTGGTGCTTGTTGGCCCTGTCCCAGGTGCTGGGCCATGGGTGCTGTGCTGGCAAAACCTCGTGGAGTCTCCATGCTTGAGTCCCCAGTGTTGTTCCTGAGGAGGAAGGGAAGGAGTGGCCCGTTTCTGGATCCATCTCATTCTTCCCAGGGAACCTCTTTCTGGAGGCTGAAGCCAATCCTGCTGAGCCCCAGGCCCCGTCTCCCTGGATGGCAAGAACCTGGGCTGGTCTTTGTTGGAAGCCCCCTTTGCTAGAGGTACCCCCCCCCATCTGCTCCCTCCCAGGGCTGTGGTGAGAATTGACCTAGTATTGCTGATTTTGGTCCAGTGCAGGCATACTGGTGCCCACAAACAGCAGGCAGGAATGTGATGGGAAAAGCAGGCAGGGAGGGTGAGGCGAGGGAGTTAGGGGGTGCTTATTGACTCAGAGGGGCACCACCGTGTCAGGGTTGGCCCCTTGGCAGCCTCCCCAGGACCTGCGTAGATCTACCCACAAAGGGACTGATCTCTCCCAGGGCCAGCTCTGCCTCGTGCTGCTGCCCCGGGGGCCATGACCCCCACCCCAGCGGCTTAGTTAGCAAAGCTGCCGTGGGTCAGGCTGAGGTTGCTTGGGGAGGGCTGCCGGGCAGGGCGCCCAGCATGCAGGGGCACTGCCAAGTGCCTGGTCAGCAGCCATCAGGGTAGCAGGGACCCGCTGGCTGGGATGGGGAGGGGTTCCGGGGCTGGGAGCCTGGTAGGGTGAGCGAGGCCCCTGATGGGGCAGGCTTGCTGGCGTTGGGGGAGGAGTGCTCTGTGCTGGGCTCCGACACCAGGTCCGCATTGCTCTCAGGTTCTCCTCTTGTCCAAGTCTGTCTTGAGGCTGTGGCTGCAGCAGGCCCGCCCCAGACCACAATGCAAGGCCAGCTGCATTCTCCCCCAGGGGAAGACAGGCAAAGATGGGGACTCCTTACAGCAGGGGAAGCCAGGCGAGAGAAGCAAGGGATAGCAAGCTGGGGTAGGTCTGGGTGCCATGCGCAGCCCCCTTAGTGGACCTGGTGCCAGACTTGCTGTCATTGGACCTGTTCACCCCCCAAGGACTTCCTATACCCAGTTCCCATTGGGTCCTGAGCCTGCTGGCTTGGTTCCCATCAGGTGGGAGTTTTCCCCACTGCCTGTCCCTTTTCCTCTTATCTAGGTGAGCATGTTTCTTCTCAAATTGATGGGAAAGTTTTGGAAATCCCCCAGACTCTAGCAGGCAGCCCTGGGGCTCCTCCCAGGGACCCTTCTGTGGGCAGCTAGGGCAGGTGGCACTGGGTGTGTGTGGGGGGGAATCGGTCCCAGCTGCTAATCAACAGACTTTGCCACCCTAGCTTCCTTGGCTGTACAACCTAGAAGGAGAGTGACTGGGCCGAGGGGCCCTGCCTCACCCCCCAGAGGCTTATTGGCCACAGGCTCCTAGGGACTGCACCTCCACTGCCCCTCAAAGGGGCTTTGTGCCACCACAAAGAGGCTCTGTCCCTCACTGAGAAGCCTGGGTGTTGCCATGGTGACAGAGGGGGCCAGGAAGAAGGGGGTCCACCGTCTTGGGGGGAAAGGGCGTTCCTAGCGTACACAAGCCAGGAGCCAGCGGGGGTGACTGCTGCACTTGCCTCCCTGCCGCCCTTGGCCTGGCCTGGCTAGACAGCCTCCCCAGCTGTGCTTTAGTGGGGCTTTCAGGACGCTTCATGGACACCTTGGCCCCTTGGTAGGGGTTGAGCTCCCAGGCTCTGGTGCCAGTCAGATCTGTCTGCTTGTGGTCCCAGTCTGGCTTTGAGGCTCAGCCGCCTCCTCGGGAATGCCTTGGTTCCTATGCCTGCCCCAGGGTAGGATAGGGTGGGACTCTGAGCCTGGGTCCTCAGAACTGGCTCAGCCAAGCTGCTCTGCTGTCCTTGAGATGGAGTGGGGGATGGGAAGAGTGTGAGCCTCTGCTGGAAGGGTTGGGGGGAGGCCACTCAGGGGATCTCGGTGGCACTGACCTTGGAAGCAGCCGGCCAGCCCACCTCAGACAGTAGGATACTCTGGGGCTTGACCCCTCCCTTGCCCCTCAGTTTCGCCTGTCATGGCTGAGGTAGAGTGGGTGGGCTGCTGGTGCAAGTAGAGAGGGCACTGTGACTGCCAGCCCCTACCTTCCCTATCTGGAGCTCCACAGCTCCCCAGCCCTGGGGACCTTGGGGTGTCCCTGGGCTGGCTGCTACAGGGACCGCCGAGGAGGTGAATCCTCTTTGCCCACACCCCACACTTGGAGCCTGCAAGGTATCACTGTGGGGCTGTGGCTGCAGCTGGAATGTGGGTCTGCTACTGGAGGGATAGCAAGGGGGCTCCCCTGAATCCCAGCTTGGGACCTGGGGGAGAGCTGTCCATCCCCATCCCATGAGTTCTTGTTTGTTTGTTTGTTTTTGTTTGTTTTTTGTTTTTAAAACAAGCTGTGGCCAGTTTTATTAAGGAAAAATTCTGCGTGATATACTTTTCACCAGTCTGTTCTGGCATGCTTCTAATGGTATCAGAATCACCTGGATCAATGATACTCTGTAGTACCTCCCACATGCTGTACCCCATTCAATGTTATTGCCACTGTAGTGATGGACACCAGTTTTGGCCAACATGGCGTAGTATTCTATTTCAGATTTCCTCAAGGCTGGGCAGTTGTTGGCGAGGATGACCAGCTTCGTTTTGCCATGTCTGATCATTTTCAAAGTCTGCCTTTTTTTTTTTTTTAAGATTTATTTATTTATTTGACAGAGAGAGATCACAAATAGGCAAAGAGGCAGGAAGAGAGTGAGAGAGGAAGAAGCAGGCTCCCTGCTGATCAGAGAGCCCGATGCGGGACTTGATCCCGGGACCCCGAGATCATGACCTGAGCCGAAGGCAGCGGCTTAACCCACTGAGCCACCCAGGTGCCCCCAAAGTCTGCTTTTACTCCAGCACGTACTTTCCACTTTTCATAATGAGCTGGAACCTAGAGTTGATTAACTCCAGAGGCTTTTTGGTCTTCTTTGCGGCCACCATCATCCTGCCTCAGGTGTGGGACGGCCCCAACCAAGAGCAGCCGCCACAATGGCCAGGAGAGAGAAAGGGCTCCATCCCATGAGTTCTGACAGAGGCAGTTCCCAGGGAACCAAGGAGACTCTGGGAGTGCCTCAGTTGGCACAGGGAGCAAGTGTCTGTAACCTGTCCCAGTGGGAATCTTGGGCCAACCCTTTAGGTGCTACTCGTGATGGCTCCCTGTAGCTCAGGCCTCCCACCAAGGAGGGGCAGCAGCTGGGATATTCACCTGTCTCTGCCTGCACCCCCACCAGAGCGAGGCCTGTCTGCCATGTCGGCTGGCACTCCCAGCTCTAGACTCTCAGTTCCCAGACCTCAGGCACCCTGGGTCCCCACAAGTGTCCCTGCCTTGACTTGACCCTGAGCCTCCTTCATCAATACCACCATAGCCCCTGGTTCTTCTGGACCACCTGCCTAGCAGCGCACCTGTCCTGGGGCTAGGTAGCACTGCCATGGACCTGGCCTGCACTTGACCTAGGATACCCCAGTGGCACAGGGGAAGAGCCCCCCCCCCCCCAGATTGTTCTCCTTGCACATGCAAGTCGTCCTCCATATGATCATCAGATGTGTGCTGGACAGCCTGGGGGCAGGTCACTAAGGGGCCATCTATCCCACACTCGCCCCCACCAGGGAATCTGGTCCCTTGCAACAGGGGTGCCTCCTCTGCTGGGGGAATCTAATTTCCAGGCTGAATCCAATTACCATTCGGTCCCTGGAAATCCTTCTGCTTTCCTCAGCCCGCAGGTGGCACTGCCTTGGCCCCTGGGGAGCTGAATTCCCAGGCCGCATCCTTCACTTGTCTGCTTGCTGGGGCAGGCAACTGCTTTTCCGTCTCTTCCTTACCTTCAGCTGTAGCAGTAACTTGGCCCCTCCCTGAGCCCTGGCAACACCGGTGGGTACAGAACTCTGCCACCTAGAGGGTCCCTGCGACCTGAGGTGCTTCTCCCTATAGTCTTTCCGCAGGGCGTGGGATCACTTGCTGTTTTCCACGGTCATTGCTTTGCATCTTACATCTCTGGCCACATTGCTCGTTTATGGCCTTTACTCAATTGGAGTTGGGGTTCTGGTTTTTCCTTATGGATTTGCAAGTGTGCTTTATAGATGAAGGGTGTCACTTTACTGCTGGGTGTCACAAAGACTTGATGTCCATGTGTTGATTGTCTTTTCGTTGTCTTTATATCTTTTTCTCCTGCTTTCTATTATGGAAAATTGCAAATGCACAACAGTAGAGGGGCTGGTGTGATGCCTCCCTAGGCGGCCCTCACCAGCTTCTGCCGTGATGAAGTCAAGGTCTAGAAGTAAAGCCATTGCCTTTCATCTGAAATGCTCTCCGCATATGTTACTCTAAATGGTGTCCCTTCAAAAACAAAACCACCTTAAACCACAGCATGTGACGCTGTTTTGCGAGGATGTACAGAAATGCTTTGTTCTTATAAAGCTGAGCTGGTCTGTCTTTCCTTGGCAGTTTGTCCCACTGCTTTGAGGGTAAGAATAGCCTTGTCCCGCCCAGATACCCCAGCCTTACACTGACCTCCGAGCAGCACTGCGGTCCTGCTGGGTTTGGACAGACGTGGACTCTGCCCTGTGTGAACTCCCTGGCCCTGGCCTCCTCCAACGGTGGCCCAGTGCCCATCCTTGTGGGCTGACCAGAGGCTATCCCTGCAGCTGTGGGCACTGTCTGACCATAGTACGGGTGACAGGGTAAAGATGGGCCCCCATGAAGCCTGGCCAGCAGTGTTTGGAGCAGGTCTCCATGCTGGCAGTGTGGAGGGTAGGAGACATGACGCCCTCCTGGGCAAAGAGGGCCTTGGAACCACCAGGCCAGGGTTCTGCTGCTCACACCACTTCCCTATCTAGGTGGAGGGTGGCGGGTGGGGGGTGGGAGGAGCAGAATGGGTTTCAACCAGTGGCCAGTCCTCTCTTCCCGCTCTTGGGGGACAACTGGCAGTGGGCCAACAGATGGCTGACGAGGAGTCGGGACTGGAGCCCAGGCCTCTGGCCTGCCTCCCCCTGCCGGCCTGACCCTTAGGAAATTCCTCTAATTCCTCAACCCAGATTGGACTCAGGCCCCATAATTTGATTTTCTGGAGCAGGGTTTGGCTCGACTCCTCGTGAGGAAGAATGTCTGGTTCAGCAGGAAGACGTCAAATGTGGGTTTAGGTTTTGGGGGAAGGATCAGCGTCTTCCCCTAGCTCCTCTGGTGGTGTCTTTGCTTTCCTGATAGACCCAAGTGTTGGCCACAGTTGTGCCACAGAGTGCTCAAGCTCCATGCTCCCCCTGCCTAGCAGCATTTCAGAGCCTTGTTCTTATCTACCCGGGTACCCATTCATCCACCCATCTGACTCTCTACCCACTCACTTCCAACCTACTCATTCACCTGCCCATCTGACTGCACCCACCGCCATCCTCTCGCACAACCACCTGCCTACTCACCCTCCTATCCATTTCCCCATCCATCTTGCCTCCTGTCCTTTCATCCCTTCATCCACTCAGCAATCTGTCTACCTGGGGTCACTGGTGGGATGTCCAAGCAAAGGTAGGTTTACCCCAGGTTCACTACCTTCATTCCTATCCGGGGTCAGTGAGACTGGGTCTGCACTGCATGTTGGTTCCTGGGCTGTCGGGTGTGGTGAGAAGCAGCCTCCATCAGGGACTGCAAAGCCAGTCCAAAGCCAAAGCTGGGGTCTGGCTGAGGGTTGTGAGGGCTCTGCCTGATGGACAGTGTGGGGCCCTTGCCAGGTGAATGGAAGCTGTGGTAACCCTGGCCAGAGAGGAGAGCAAGGGTCAGCAAAGACCCCCACAAGCATGGTGCTTCCCTGCTAGCCTCAGGCCCTGCCCAGGATTGGGCCCCTCCCTGATGTCCCCCTGGGGATGATGTCTTTAAAGTTTCATGGTCCATCTTAAAAATTCATGCATAGGGGTGCCTGGGGATCTCAGTCCATTAAGCAACTGCCTTTGGCTCAGGTCATGATCCCAGGGTCCTGGGATAGAGCCCCGAGTCTGTCCATCAGGCTCCCTGCTCAGCAGGGAGTCTGCTTCTCCCTCTCCTGCCCCTACCCTCCTCCTTGTGTGCGTGTGCACTTGTGCTCTCTCTCTCTTTCTCTCTCTCTCTCTCAAATAAATAAAATATTTAAAAAATTCATGTACAGTTTGCTTTTCATGTCATCACATATTTATTGTTTTAATATTTTGAGTTACCATTAGAAAAGCCGCCCTCTGGAGCACTGGCCTGGCTCGCCTGTGCCCACACACACTCCTATGCACAGCCGTACACCGCAGAACCAGGAAGGCCACCACGTCAGGACCTTGCATACCCTAGGCCTGTCCTCAAGGCCACTGAGGTGAGGAGGCTGTGGACTACAGGCCCAGCATCCTCCCCACTTACAGGCAGAGAGAGGGGTACACCCTCGGGCTGGGGCACAGAGCCTGGGCCCCAGACCCAGAGTCTTTGGTCTTCATGGATGACTACAGGGTATTCTTCCTCCAAGCCAGCTGGCGTTTGGGGGTGTCTCCTGGGAGACACACAGTCATTTAGCTCCAGCTGAGAGAACTGGGCAATGGGAAGGTCATTGTGGGGTTTCTCCCTGTAGCCTTAGATTTCTGGGCCTCTCGCTGGCCCCCAGCCAGAGTAAGTGGGCTCCCTGTATGGGGGGGTTCCTTGGACCCCAGAGCTGGAACATGCTGGAAGGCCCAGGGCAGTGGAGCTGGAGGCTAGGGCTGCTCGTCCCCTGCTGTCCCCTGGGCCTGGTCTGAAGGGGAGCCTGAAGTCAGTCAGGAACCCATGTCTCGGCACAAGGAAGGAGGAAAGTCACCTAGGTACAGGGCTCACAGATGTCCTGATCCCAGCCTCCCAGGGCCTTGAGACCCGTGCTGCGACCAAGGACTCGAGTGACCTGGCTCCATCCCCTGCCCCACCTTGGGCTGCCCCCCAGGGAGGAAGACCCCACCGTGCCTACTTGGGGCCACCAGGCTCAGTCCTACTCTACTGTTGGGTGGTACCAGCTGTGGGGCTGCGTGCTTCTGGGGCCCATACCCAGGTAGCAGTGGGTATGCCCAGGAGGCTGTGTGCACACAGCCGTGGACATGCCATGCTCTTTGTCCCTTACTCCTTGCTGGCCCCAGAACCCAGTCTATACTTTCCTCAACCCCTCTGCCACCCAAGCGCCTCCCCTCCCCTCAAGATGGTCACCGCCTCTCCCAGCCCAACATGCTGACTTGCTGCCCCTCTGCTGGGTCACGCTGACAGTTTTCTTTGTGTGGCAGGTGTTGAGGAAAATGAAGCTTAGCTTCTGGGACCTATGCTGGCCTCTTGCTTCATGGGGCCTGGTTTTCCCAGCTTCAGAGTGGGCTGGGCTCCATGGTGTCTTGAACTCCGTGTCCACACATGCCCCCCAACCCTGTCCCTGGCTCAGTTGGTACCAGTGGCCAGGCCCAGCACCGACCCCTCCTTTCTAGGGTTCTGTTCTTGCAGCTGGCCCTCTGAGAGTGTTGCCTACTGCACCATGTCTCTAAGTTCAGGCCCTGTGCTGTGAAGGGGCCCTGGGGCCGGTTGAGTCAGCCTCAGCAGGCTGGTGTGGGCTGGGCCAGGAGGAGGAGACCCTGAGCAGTGCTGGGCATCGCACCGCACCCCGAGTGCCTAGCCATGTGGTCTCATGGCCCGCACCCCACCTGCTGGCCTGTTGTTGTGAGCGGGTCTGTGCTCCATATCCTTCCCCTGCTTCTTGTTGCTCACGAAGAGCACATAGGCTGGGCTGCCAGGGAGCCAGCAGCGAGGAGAGTGCTGGTGTGTGGCTGCAGTTGCTGAGTCCCTGCTGCCCCTTCCCACACCCCTGGGGCTCTCCCTACAGATGGGGCTTTACATGCCTGGGGCCCTGCCCTCCACCTTCCCTCCTTATCCAGTATGAGCTGCATGGGCTGCTTCTGAGTTCAGCATCTCAACCAGATTTTTACTCTGTCATGCGGGTAGATAGCACTCTTGTCCCCAGCCAGTGTGGCTGTGAGTGGAGGCCTACATGCTGGTCTGTAGGCCATTGTCATCCCCTCACCTGCCTGGGGGACCTGCCTGGTTGGTGGCTCTGGAGTGTCTTCTCTCTCCCTCCCCACGGGGGCACCAGCTCTGCCACACGAGCTGTTGTGGTCCCTACCTTCTCTGAGCCGGAGCACTGCCTCCGTGAGTTGGGCCTGTGCTGGCCCCATGAGGTTGGGATGAACCGGCATGCGCTGTGGGCAGCAGAGGGCCTGGGTGGTCTGAGAGGTGGTCATACCAGCTCTTCCTACCCTTCCCTTCCCAGAGGGCCCTGGATGCTCACGGTCAGTGGTTCTGCTGGGCCTGGCAGGAAGCAGGGGCTCCCAACTCAGAGCCCCACACTCTGCAAGGAGGGAGCTGGCTGCTTCCGGCCTGTCTCGGATTAATGGCTTTTAATTTAGAATTTAATCAATGCAGCTTCTCTCTGGAGAGCTGGATGCTCTGGTCTGGGAGTGAGTCATATGATCTGTGAGTGGGTTGGGCAAGAGGCCTATGATGGCCTCTCTAGGCCTCTGTCCTGGCCCCACCTTGACCTTGCTCTGCTTTGCCTGCAGCCTGCTGGCATCCTGGTTATGGAGGACTGCAACATGCACTCAGCTGCCAGCATCCTGGCCTCGGTGAAAGAGCAGGAGGCCCGCTTTGAGCGACTGACGCGAGCTCTGGAGCAGGAGCGGCGCCATGTTGCCCTGCAGCTGGAGCGTGCCCAGCAGCCCAGCATGGGCAGTGGTGGTGTGGGCAGTGGGCAGCCCCTGCCAATGGCCTGGCAACAGCTGGTCCTGCAGGTAACACCCCATGACTCTGGAAGGGTGGAAATGGCCAAGTAGGGGAACAATCAAGGGGCCTTGGTGGACCACAAGCCAGTATTGGATGACTTACTGCAAGATATCTTGGGGCCTCTGAAGAGGGGAGGAAAGTGGGATCCCAGGGGGACTGGAAGCCTCACTTGGGTGTACAGGGCACCCTGTGATGAATGGGCAGGACATAGCCCAACACTCCAAATGGCACCCTCCACTCAAGTGAGTCCTCAGAGCCCAGGTAGCTGGGCAAGGTCTATTCTGGGCAGCTCAGCAGTCACTCTGGTGACACTGAGGGTTTTGCCAGCCCTGGAGTCTGCTTGCCATGATAACCTCCTTTGTCGCATGCATCAGTGAGTCAGCCCGAGGGGAAGACTTGAGCAAGGCTCTGGGGTCTGCCTACGGCTCAGAGGGTGACCTGGAGCCTCAGTTTCTCCACCAGCGAATGCCCTTAAACTGGGCTCAGGCTCCTGCTCAGCCCCAAGAGGCGTGAAGCCCTGTCTGCTCTGTGGCCAGGCCCTAAGCATATGGCCTGGACTCCTCCTTCCAGCCACTGTATCCCAGTACCTAACCTACGGATGGAACACAAGAGCATCTGGTTTATGGAGAAGGAGGGACAAAACAAGAAAACGGGGGAGGCCTGGAGTTTGGTGTGATTTTTCAGTTCATACTACTGACTGAGGGACAAGGCAGGGGCTGGCAAGGCACATCACAGGAGCTCCTATCACAGGAGCCAGGAGAAGGAGGGCCCTGCGTGGGAGTCCACTCTACAGACCTCCGACTATTGCTCCTCCTCACTACCAGATCCAGAGCCTGGTGGCAGGGGGCGCAACCTACTTAGTCTCCTCACAGGGTGATCCTAGAGGGCTCTCCCAGTTGTGGTCTGCTTCTCTGGCTCAGCTACCTGAGCAGGAGTAGCACCATTGCTCTGCTAAACCTGGCAGCCAGACCTCCTCCCAGTATATCCCCCAGCACCTGCTCTCATCATTGGGCCCCTACTCTAGGCAACCAGACAGGCTCTTGGCAGCGTGGGGCAACCTGTACCTATATGGCTGGAGAGAGAGGGAGCAATGTATCAGTCTCTGTTGAGACTGACTCAGTTGGGCCTGACTCTGCCTGGCCAGGGCACGTGGGGCTCAGAAAGCAGCAGCCCATGTCGGGACAGGGGACCTGGCACGTGACCTTCCCCCCCCTCAAGACCGTTGATGGTCTCACCTACACAACCCAGCGTGGTATACAGTCAAAGCCAAAAACGTGTCTCTAGAGGGCCCGTACGCACCAGCAGTCCCCACCATTGGGAAACTATCTTTCCAAGCCTTGGGTGCTGAGGAGGGCCAAGGAGCCAGTTCTCAGGAGCCCAGGACTGAGGCAAGGTGGGTCCAGGTGCAAGAGCCCACCCCCACCATCCCCTGGATCTCAGGCACCCCAGAGGCTGAGGCCTGCACCCCCAGATGTGGGGAGTGGAATAGCCCAGCTGGGCCACATGGGGACAGTGACAGTCAGTGACCTCAAGGCCATCCTTCAGGCGCCAGGCCCTCTTTCAAGCTCTCCCAGGCCGGAAAGGGCTTTAGCCTCCAGCCCAGAGGGCACTGCTGAAGGTCAGTGCCCCCACAGTGCCCCCATAGCCTGGAGCTGCCCCGGCCTCTTGGGGCCTGTGGACTAAAGACTTAAGGCTGTGACCTCTCCCCGCCCACTGTCCTCCTGGCCTATCCTTAGTTTTCTGTCTCTGGGGAGGAGATGGTTTTCTCAGGGCAAGATTGGAGAGAGCCTGTGTTCCCAGGGCTGGGGGTGGACTGGCGGGGCTGATGGGACATTGGGGGAGGCGGGGCCACATCCGCTGACCAGGGCTGGCAGCCCTGATCCCAGAACTGCTTCCCAGATTTGTCTCAACAGGAGATGCCTAGTGACCTACCTGCTGGGCCCAGGGCTGCCTGGAGCTGGTCTTCAGGGTTAGAGCTGGGGTCTGTGAAGCTCAGGGCCAGTGGCGAGGCGGGTCACTGGGACTAAGTGGGGTTGAGAGGGGTAAGGGGTTGAGAGGCCAGGGGCTACTGCTGTGTTCCCCAGGCTGCAGCGCTGTCCTGGCCACCTGCCTTTAATCCTCTAGCAGGAAGAGCTCCCGGCTCCAGACACTTGGCTAGAGCAGGGCCAGCCTTCAAGCAGTGTGTGTGTTTGTGTGTGTGGCTGGGGGGATGCCTTTAGGGACCTGGCCAGCCCCAGGTTAGGCTGAGGTGGGTTTGTGGCTGGGGGGCTAGCATCTGGTGAAATTAGGGAGAAGGCAGAAGCAGCTGAAATGTAAGTTCCCTCAGGGCAGTGGTCCAGTCCTCTTGCTGCTGTCCCTGTTCCAGGTGGCTCCCTGTGGGGTTGCCAAGGATGGAAGATAATGGGGCCAGTGGTCAGGGCAACTCAACCCTGTGCAGATGGGGGAAACAAAGGCTTGGAAGGACATGTAGCCAACACTCAGAGGTGCCTGAGCATGCTGGCTGCGTGCAAGAAGGGTAGCCCCCCGGGGCGGGGGGGCTGGATTTTCTGCATGGGGTCTGGGGCAAAGCAGAAGGGGGGCAGGAAGCCAGGAGCCCTCCTCTCTTGCCAGATCCATGGAACCTCCTTGCACTGCCCCTTTCCCTTATTCATCTCAGAGCCTAGTTTCCTTATCTGTGATACAAGAGCTGTTGGCTTGCCTTTGTGGGGTATGACCCAAGAGGGCTCCAGAGCCCAGCCCAGCCCTTCTGGGTCTGCATTTCCATCCAGCACCACCAGACTCTCTGGGGCGTGGCTGTACCTTCATTCCTGCCTGGTTTGGAAAAGTCCTGATTAACCAACCAGCCACTGTGACATCACTCCCCCACACCCCCATCGGCTTCCGAGTGCATCAGAAGTATGGAGGAGAGAGGGTCTGCGGCCCTCTTGGCGTTGGGAGCATTCACCCAGAGTCACCCAACTGCTGAGCACCCCACAACCACTCTCACCTATTTGATCTGCTCTGACACCCCTAAGAGGGTGGGGGAAACCCTGAGCCTCTGTGTCTTGATGGGGAGAACCCAAGACAAAGTGGATCAGTGCCAGGTCCATCTGGCAGGCCCCAGCTGAACTTTGTTGAGGCACTTAATTTGGGGGGGGGTGGGCTATGCTGGAGTTTGGGCAAGGGACTGGGGCCCTATCTGGGTCACTTGAGAGCCCTTGTCATGCTGAACATCGCTGTAACTACTCTCTGATCAGCCCTCATTTCACAGCAGGGCAAAGTTTCTCGCAGTCCAGGTGAGCAGCCTGTGTCAAAGAGGATGGCTGCCCTGGCCCCAGCTCGGCCAGAACTCAGTTTCCCTAACTCTGCAGGGGGAGAGGCCTGTGAGTTTTTTTATTGGAGGTAAAATGAGGCCTGGGAAACAGGACTCAGCCAAAGTCACTCGGCGGGAAAATATCAGCCCCGCCGGGGAAGTGGGGGAACGAGGAGTCCAGGCCGGCTGCTGGGGAGTTAGGGGCGACCTCGGCCCAGCTCTGGCAGCTGAGCTGCTCCCAGCGCGGGGTTGGGGGTGGGGGGCGGGACCTCGCCCCGCCCCTCCGGCTCCCGCCCCACCACCCCGCTGGCCCCCGCCCCGCCCCGCCTGGGCGCGGCCCAGCTCCATTGGCTGCTCGCCGTGACCGCCGCCAGATCCGCCCCCGCGGGGAGCGAGTCCGCCGAGCCCGAGCCCGAGCGGCCGAGGCGCCGGAGCCGAGCCCGGTTCAGCTGCCGCCACCGCCTCCGTCGTCCTTACCGGCCCGCGCCGCCCCCCCTCCCCGAGCCCGGCCCGATGCCGGCCGAACTCAGACAGGTTGGAGGGAACTTGGTCCCAGGCGTGGGGGCACCGTCCCGGGGGCCAGGCGGCAGAGGGCGGGGCACCGGCCTTCCCGGGAGGACCCGCTTTTGTTCCGCGGAGCCGCCGGCCGGAGGAGGCTATTGTCTGCGCTTTGGGCCGGCGCGTTCTGCCCCGGGGCGGGGGGGGGGGCGGCGGAGTGAGCGCGCCGCCCGGGGGGGTGTGCAAGGCGCGGGGCGGGGCCGTGGGGTTTCTGGGGACCCGTCGCGGGCGCCCCGGGCGGTGCGACTAGGCGCCGGGAAGCGAGGAACAGGATCGGGGTGGGTGCACCCCAGGGCAGCGCCCAGGACAGGTGCCTGGGTCGCATGTGGTGGGTGAGGGCCTTCCTGAGCAGCCCCTCTGTGCAGGAGGGATGCCGAGTCCGGAGAGGGCAGCCGGGCTAGGCCTCCAGCTCCCTGGGGGTCTCGGTGGGCACCCCCGCCCCTCCACACTCTTAGCGCGGGCTCCGACTCTGGGGACCTGCGAAGGAGCTTCCGGAGCTTTAATGGAAGCCCTGTCTGCCGAGGCAGCGCACGTGAGGGGAGGAGTGGAAGACGGCCCTGCCCGTGTGCGGAGGCGGTTTGGGGGGGTGGGTCTCCGAGGAAAACCCGGTCAGTCAGCCTCCCAATGCTGGGAAGGAGCGGGAGGGAGGCATTTGGGCATCCAGCACCTCCGTGCTCAGAGGGTTTGGGGTGCAGTAACAGGCAGGGAAACTGAGGCTGGAGGAACAACTGCCCCAGGCCCCTTGTGTTTGGGGGCCGCCTGCCTCTTCCTGGCAGCTGAGTTTGTGCCTGCTATGCAACTTTGGTATGGCCCCTAGGGTCGACCTACTGATTGTCCCATGATGTAAGGGGCAGCTGGGGGCAGCTGGGGCCACTGTGTAGCTGATGGATGTGGCTTGGGCTTGGAGAAACTGCAGTGGGTGACAGCCAGCCCTGCTATCCCCCACAGCCTCGCTTCCCCAGGCTGCTGGGCACCCACTGCCCCATGGTGTCTTGGCCACTCAGTGTGGACTGCAAGCCCTGGTAGGTGGTCTGCTGCCCTGGGGAGGTGATGAGGCCCCCATCTGCCTGGGCTGGGCAGAGGCTCTGGACATCAGGAGAGGGCATCTGTAGTGGCCAAGAGCTTGCCCTCCGATGAGAGATGCCAGCATGGATTGTCTTGGACTCTATCAGGGATGGCTGTGCTGGGGTGTAGGCGGTAGGGGGACATGTTCATCCCTTCATCCCTCCATTCATTTATTCAGTGCCGGCTGTCTTGTGCCCTTTGTGGGCCAGGACGGGATTGTGGGAGCCAAGTGTGGGATCCTACCTTAACCCATTCTCTGAGTGTGCAGTGGGACCATGGGCAGGGTGGGGGGGGCACCTGGCTTGAGGTTTGCTCTTCACAATACACACCATGGGTGCTCATCTGTGAAGTGCGGTTGGTGACATTGATCCATGCCTCTGGGACCCCAGTCCAACCCCCCTTCCCATTATGACTTGGCTTGTTTTCCCATCCCCTCCCTCTGCCATTCCCACACGTACCTCGGATGTGGTTGTGGGCCTTTGCAGCCCATAAGAGTGGTGGCCCCTCTGTATGTTGGCCCACATCTTGTATTCTACTCCCCATGTTCCTTAGGTCCAGCCACCAAGGTGTCCGGGACTGGCACTATCCCGCTTGTCCTTTGGCTGTGATATCCTGGGTGCCTTCTGTTTCCATATGAGGAAGCTGAGCCCCAGGTGTGTGACAGGGCCTATGGCCCTCTCTCTGTGCCTCTGGGGACCCTCTTGAGAGCAGTGGTGGCTGGTTGGGTTTACCTTTCTGAGTACTGGCCACTCTGGCCTCAGACTTGGAGTATTGGGCCAGGCCCCTTCCACAAGTTCAAGGGAGCTCCTGGGAAACCCTGGGTCTGGATAGCAGCCCCACTCTGGGCCAGGCCTATAGACCTTGGACCGGATAGACCATGGATGGGAGTGCCATGGGGACAGTTTGGGCTGTGGAGGAAGGTGATGGGAGACAGGTCAGTGGTCCCAGGAAGAGGGGTAAGAATGCAGCTAGGGGTGGGGAAGGGTGATAAGAGATAGTTGACAGGATTTGACGTGGGATGCAAAGGGCTGGGGGTTATGGGTCCAGGCTGGTGTTCATGTATGGGGTGCAGAGGGGCCCTGAGCTGCATGGCCAGGGGTCTCTGGGTTCTGCCTTCCCGGGTAGGTAGACATGTGGCCCTAGAGCAGAGTTTTGAGGTAGGATGAAGATGCAGGCACCCCAGTCAGCTGCCTCTGTTGAGTGCCATCTGTTTGCCAGTCATCATTCCACAGACCCATGCCACCACCCCAAAGATGTTGCAGAGGCCTGAACCGTGTTTTGACCTTGGGCCTTTCCCCACCACAGGCTTTGGTTCCCTACTCTGCTGCCAGCTCTGAGACCACCCGGAGTGGGTGGTTGAGGGGGTGTCCAAGTAGTCTGGTCACAGGGGTGGGAGATAGGAGGAGGTGACGGAGATGTGTTGGCACATGCAAGTCCCTCTGGGGTCAGCAGGCCCTGTGTACCGGGGACTGTTAGGACAGCATGCAGATGGACACGCTTGGGCCCGTAGGCCAGGCTGGGTGCTTACACACACACCTGTGTCTGTGCACGTGTCCCTGTTGGAAGCACCAGGTACATGCACACATGTCCAGTTACTTATCTGCATGTGTGCCCAGGCGTGTGTAACGGGGGCCGGGCCTTCCTGTGATCACCGGCTGACTCACGCTCCTGCCTGCCCGCCTGCCTGGGTGAAGTCATCGCCTGTTTTTAGCTCCCTGAGGTCATTTGCCAGTGGGGGCTCTTGGGGCCTCAGGATCCCACTACCGGGCTGCCTGGACTGGGCATTGGTGGGTGATGCTGTGAGGTTGCCAGGCATTGTGGTGGGGTGGGGTGGGGGGTCCTGGCTCTTCTGGACCCCCATCTCTTCATCCCCTGTGCTGCACTGTGTCAGACCCTCATCACAGGCTAGAATGAGAATAAACTGAGTCACGGTAGCATTAGAGTCTGAGGTGTGCTTCCTCCTCCTCCTCCCTTATCACACCCAGCCCCTAACTGGGGAGTTGGAGGCTCTTCTCTCCACTCTCAGGGCCACGTCCTCCTGGCAGTGCTCTGGTCCCCTCTTGTCAATCTTGCTCCTCGCTCCTCCCCTCCACTTGCAGCCAAAAGGCTGTGGCCCTAGGCCCCTCCATGCCTGGCCCCCCAGGGCCCAAGAGAGAGAGCTCAGCACCTGACACACATTTGCTTCCACAGTTGCTAAATACAGGTGAGGCAGGCGAGACACCAGTGACAGGCTCTCCCTGAATCTACTGGTCTGGAACTGTCCCGGCTCCCAGGGCCTTCAGAGAAGAGCCCAGGCCGCCTACCCTGGCAGCCCAGCCACACGTCCCTATTCAGGGTCTCAGCTTCCTCCTCCTCCTCAGGGAACATCATTCCTCCTTCCTGGCCATGTCCCCATCACGCTTTCCACCTTCAACCCCAAACTGAGTGGCAGCCAAGGCTGCGGCCCACAAGGGGTGAGGTGTTGGCTGGAAGGCCTTGCAAAATGGCCTTCCCTGTGGATGCCTGAGATCCCCTGTCAGTGGTTTGTGGAGTCCTGGCTAAGCTGCTCCCTTCTGTCAGGCCTGTTTTCCTTTCTATGAAATCACATACTGTTGTTCTCTTTGGTCCTGCTTCTGGGAGCAGAGGCTGCATTCTGGGGCTTCGTTCCTGTGTCTCCAGAGCCCAGGGCATACGCCTGTCCTAACATGGTGCAGGCCTATATCTGGACCTCTGAAGAGTTTGCGGGGGTCCAGAATCAGCACTGTGTGCAGTTGGGGGCTTAAGCGTTTTGTCAGGGCAGGACCCAACCTGAGGAGACTCTGCACCCCAAGAACCTTGGGAAGCCGGCCCCAGGGCAGCCCTGGGCATCTAGGCTTACATACCTCCCACACCCAGGAGCCAGGAGCAGAGTAGGGCTCTGGTGGTGGGCAGATAGGGTTGTGGCCTTCCTTGGGCCTCAGCTCTGTTTCTGGATAGGGCCTCAGAGGCCTGGGGGCCCAGACAGGGGACCCATTCCTCAAGGCACAGCATCTGGGCCACAGAGCAGGGCCTGTCCTCCTGCTGACCTGGCCCCCGCTGCCCCCCGCTGCCCAGGAATGTGTTCCTGCTTGCCTGCCCACGGCAGCTTGGGTTTCAGCCCCTATCCATGCTGGCCAGATGCTAATCCTGGGACGTTGGCATGCTATGGGGACCCGTGCAGTCAGAGGCCCAGGGGTAGACGGACTTCAGCTCTCAGCCCCCTTTGCCAGTCAAAACAGTCAGTTCAGCTCTGTTATGGAGCCTCTGCTTCCCCATTGGCAAGTCTGGCCCTAGGTGTAGGGCCTTAAAAAGGCCTCTGTCCAGAGTTGTCTTGCCTGGAATTCCACCACGGTCATCCCCTGCAGGGATGAAGGCAAGGGGAGCTGCAGTTGGGGAGATCTTGGAGGGAGGTATATGGAGAGGGGACACCAGGGCTCCCATCAAGGACTAACTGGGGACACCTGGCCGGAATCACCACCTCAGGGTTCTGAGAAAACACCCAGCACCTCAAGAGGGAGGGCCAAATGCTGGCCCAAATGAGGTCGGGCTAGGCTCTGCCTACTCAACACCCCAAGAGTGTCCAGGCCGGAAGGAGCAAGGGTATTTTGGGCATTCTGAGAACTGGGTATTTCCGTCCTGCGAGGGCGTCTGGCTGGCCTTGGGAGCAGTGGGGGCCTGGGTGTGGCCCTGGGGAGTCAGTGAGTGGTGTTGAAGCTGCTCCCCGAGGCCTCTGCGTTCAGGGTTTCTTGGGAAGAGGCCCAGGACACAGGGAGGCCCAGCCGGGGGTAGGGAGCTGTGTCCAGAGTCCACGCTCCAGGTCCCACCAACCTCCTTGGGCCACCAGGAACCTGTAGCAGCCAGGCCTTGGAGCTCAGCTCAGGGAGGCACCAGGACTGAGGCACCAGGATTGGGTCAAGCCCCAAAGACCCCCATGGAATAGGGCAGCAGGATCAGTCAGCCCCATGGCATTCAGAGGCAGGAATGGGCTGGGGCTAAGATAGGCTCTGGGGCCTGTGGGTTCCAGGGGTGGGAAGAAGGCCCTCCCGGCCTCTAGGCCAGCACTAGCATCCACACTCTAGAGCCAGCGAGCTGTGGGTCCTCCCACTGACAACCCCTCACCCCACCCCACCCCACCTAGGAGCAGAGCCCGGGCAGCCAGGCCTCACTGGCCACAATGCCAGAGGCGCCCGAGGTGCTGGAGGAGACCGTGACAGTAGAGGAGGACCCTGGCACCCCTACCTCCCATGTGTCCATTGTCACATCAGAAGACGGCACGACTCGGCGCACTGAGACCAAGGTATGGCCAGGCCCAGGCAGTGGACAAGTAGGCCATGTAGCCACGGTTGTTGCATGTACAGAGGGGCCTCCCAGGGCACCAATTGGGCTGGTGTCTGGGTCTCTCAAGCTGCCCAGCCTGCCCACCGGCCACCCACTTCCCCACCAGGTCACCAAGACGGTCAAGACGGTGACTACGAGGACAGTGCGCCAAGTACCCGTAGGCCCAGATGGCCTACCCCTGCTGGATGGAGGCCCCCCGCTAGGCCCCTTTGCAGACGGCCCGCTGGACCGGCACTTCCTGTTGCGTGGGGGCGGTCCGGCAGCCACACTTTCCCGCGCCTACCTCAGCAGTGCGGGCAGCTTTACCGATGGCCCTGAGCCCCGTGATGTCCCCAGCTATGGCAGTCTCTCCCGGGGGCTGGGTGTGCGGCCCACACGTGGCCCCCTTGGCCCAGGCCCCGTCGATGGCTGCTTCACACTGCCTGGCCGACGTGAGGCCTTCCCTGCAGGCCCCGAGCCTGTGCCGCCAGCTGGTCGCTCCCAGCCGGAGCGCTTCCAGGCAGAGCCATACGGCTTAGAGGATGACACCCGCAGTCTGGCTGCTGACGATGAGGGTGGCCCGGAGCTGGAGCCTGACTATGGTACTGCCACAAGGAGGAGGCCTGAGTGTGGGCGTGGCCTTCGAGCCAGGTGAGGACCCTCAGTCTGGCCACCGCCTCTGGGAAGTCTGTGTTCCATTCCCCCAGCAGAGAGTCCTCTGCAGGAGGTCTAGCTGCAGGGGCTACGTTAGTTAGTTACACACTGGTTTCAATCAGCTTCAATTCAAGGACAGCAGCAAGGGAAGCTTCTGGATAGTGGAAGTTGCACCAGCCACCCTCCCTAGAAGTCTGGAGGATTAGGGAAGTCAGTGACCATGCCCAACACCCACTGTCCCTGCTCCAGACAGATGACCATGAAGGTAGGAACACAAGAGGTTCAGAGCATTTCCTCTGAGTCTGAGGCTCCAGCCTTTCCCCAGGACTCAGTTGCCCCTGTGTACAGAAGCAACCAGAAACTAGGCCATCAAGCTCTTCCCAGCATCGACTCTGGTTCTGTCACCTCAGCCCTCAGTTTTTCCATCTGTAGAGTGAGAACATGATGACAGCCTCGGTGTGAATTATGCTGGGTGACCACAGGCAAGACACCTGACCCCTCCTAGCCTCAATCCCTGCTCTAGGAAGTAGGTTTGCTGGTGACATCCCACAAAGACATCTTGTACTCTGGGGGACTGGGGGCCTGAATGCCCCTTATATGGTCCCACCAGGATGGCTGTGTGCAGGGAGGGTCACCTTCTGCCCCCACATCCTGGCAGATCTCATGTCACAGAGATGGTTCTCACGGGAAAGCAGGATCCCAGTCACAGATAGATGTTTCATAGAAATGCATTTAACTCCCAATTGGGGAATGCTGCATGGTGATGGGAGTGAGTGAGCTCCCCATCTTAGGGGGATCCAAGCCCCGATAACCACTGGCTGGTGTTTGGCTAAGTTGCTGACTGTGAGTCAGTTCTTGCTGGCCTGGGGTGTGACTCGCAGCACCCACTCGGTACTTGGGACGCCATACGAATACTGTAGACCTATCCCCACCTTTCATGGGTTCGTGGTCCACGATAATGAAGATAATGGTGGGTGGCCTTGGAGTGGACATCCTCAGGCAGTGCTGAGATATTCCTGTGCCCTGCCTGCCTGCACAGGCCCTATGAGGATGTGGCAGATGATGGCGGTGAGCTGATGGAGGAGCGGCCCCCGTTTCCAGCTGCGACGGCCCCCCTGGCCCAGCCGGAACGGGGCAGCCTGGGCAGTCTGGACAGAGTGGTACGGCGGTCACCCTCAGTCGACAGTGCCCGTAAGGAGCCGCGTTGGCGGGACCCCGAGCTGCCAGAGGTCTTGGCTATGCTGCGACACCCCGTGGACCCTGTGAAAGCCAATGCGGCTGCCTACCTGCAGCACCTGTGCTTCGAGAATGAAGGCGTCAAGCGACGAGTGCGGCAGCTGCGGGGCCTGCCCTTGCTCGTGGCTCTGCTGGACCACCCGAGGGCAGAGGTGCGGCGGCGGGCCTGTGGGGCACTGCGGAACCTCTCTTATGGCCGGGACACAGACAACAAGGCTGCCATCCGGGACTGCGGTGGTGTGCCTGCCCTGGTGCGCCTGCTGCGGGCTGCCCGGGATAACGAGGTCCGAGAGCTCGTCACTGGTGAGTGACGCCTGGCCTCCCCCCATCCCTCAGGGAGAGGAGAGTGAGGCTCGGCCAGGGAAAGACCCTCCCCACCACCGCCCACCCATTCAGTCAGGAGTTCAGCTGCTGGGAGTAGGTGTTAGGCTTAGGCTGAGGTCCCCAGTCTCTCTACCTGTGGACTCTCAGGCACATTCCCTTTCCATCTGCTGCCCCCACCCTCTCAATCCCCATACTCTAGGTCTAGCCTCCTGGTCCCACGCTCCAATGGGGCTGGTGCTGGGGGATGGTGCCTTATGGGACCCAATTAGCCAGGTAGGGTCATGTGACCACCTTTAGGTGGGGCCAGTGGAGCAGTAGTGCCACCTCCCCACCCCCCCATCCCCGGGTTCAGAAAGGATGGGGGAAGAGAATGTACCTGCTTGTCCAGCCACGGGCTCCCTGCCAGCCTTTCCTTTGTGTCCCCCCCCGCCCCCCGTGCTTCCTCCCAGCAGGTAGCTACTGTTAGGTAACTTGCCTGGGCCAGGGTGGGCACCCAGGACCTCTCATGGCTTTTGTTATCTTCCTGCCTTCTGGGGCATGTCCTGAGTGAGGTCTCCTGGGGAGGATGGAAGGTCACTGCTTGTGTGGTGAGCACGGGCTGGTTGATGGCACCCTGCAGGCACACTCTGGAACCTGTCATCCTATGAGCCCCTGAAGATGGTCATCATTGACCACGGCCTGCAGACGCTGACCCACGAGGTCATTGTGCCCCACTCGGGCTGGGAGCGCGAGCCCAATGAGGATTCCAAGCCAAGGGATGCTGAGTGGACGACAGTCTTCAAGAACACATCGGGCTGCTTGAGGTGTGGGTGGGGGCTGGGCTCGGGCACTCTTCTCTCAGCCATCCAGGACCGTTCTTGGTCAAGGAGGCAGGAGCCAGGCACCAGAGCCTGTACACAGACCTGGGAATGTACTCATGTCCTGTATAATTTGGAAGGCAATTAGCCACCCAAGTCTCAGGAGCCTCCTAGCTAGTGTCACAGTTCCTGCCCAAGTCCGGAGAATGGGGCCTGATGGGGCTGTACTCAGCCCCAAGGGCAGCCTCTGGACAAGGTCTGCCATGCTCTCATGTAGGACCCCATGTCTCCAGCCCTGCTCAGCTTCTACCCACATTCCTATCACCGTGACAGCCAGGTTAGGGGGAGCCAGGACCCTCATCTTCCGTCTGCCTCAGAGGCCTCATTGCACATCCTGGTGACCTCAGCCCCAGTCCTCCAACCCTGGCCATCACAACAGAGTCCCCACAGGGGATCCTGGGTTCCCATGGTCCTGCCTGTCCATCAGGATGTAGCCCTGTGGCCCTCTGGGGTCCTCATCTCAGGGTAAGGTTGAACTCAGAACTGCCACTGGGGCAGGGGGAGCAGAATTACCTGTGTGTGCATTCAGGACTCTGGACCCTTCCAATTCTGCTGGGCATCAGAAAAGGCCCCAAGCTCCACACAGATGCCAGGCCAGGGCTCCCTCCTAGGGTCACAGTGGTTGGGACACTGTCAGTAGCCCTAACAGGCTGATGTCAGAGCTGTTCTTACAGATGAAGACCTGACCCCAAGGCCTTGTGTGGGGGAGGGGCTGGGAAATCCCCGTGGGAGCCAGGGGTTACCAGGCTTGCTCTTGGCCACCCAGGAACGTGAGTTCGGATGGCGCAGAGGCCCGGCGGCGGCTCCGGGAATGTGAGGGGCTGGTGGATGCCCTGCTGCACGCCTTGCAGTCCGCAGTGGGCAGGAAGGACACGGACAACAAGGTGGGTGGGGCAGGGGGCAGGGCTGATGTCCCTAGCAGGTCTCAGCTGGGTGAGTCTCATAGCCTCCTCCAAAAGGTTAGGGAAATGGAGCAGGGACTGGGCCCAGGGGGCCCTGAACTATTGGGGCAGCACAGGAGAAGTAGGCATGCAGTCTGGGGCAGTGCCCTGGGCATGGGCCACACTGAAGTGGCCACTCCGAAGTGGACATGCTATGAAGTCCCCCACCAGCTCCTACCCACAGTGTGTTCTCCACATTTTTCCTTCCTCAGTCCCTCCCTGGGAGCCCTCACCCCTGTAGGCCCCCTGGCTTTGGTCTCCCTGTCTTTGCACCCTCAGCTCCCTCTGTGCACACTGGCTGTGGCCAGGCTTCCCTGGGGAGGGTGGGCAGTCTCTGTGCTCACGGCCCTTCTCCACCATTTCTCCTCTCCCTGCAGTCGGTGGAGAACTGTGTGTGTATCATGCGGAACCTGTCCTACCACGTGCACAAGGAGGTGCCTGGGGCCGACAGGTACCAGGAGGCTGAGCCAGGGCCCCCGGGCGGTGCTGCGGGTTCCCAGCGCCGGAGGAGGGATGACGCCGGCTGTTTCGGTGGCAAGAAGGCCAAAGGTGTGTGGGAGGGACTGGGGTACTGCACTCTAGGACTCCCCCTGCTACCCCAGGTTGAAGGGGCACCATACCTGCGGCCATCCTGGAAGCCAGAAACCACCTGGTCAGCTTGTGATGGGTAGGTGGGGAAGCAGGGAGCCCAGAAGGCTGTAGGGTCATCCAACTGACAGGCCAGCTGTCCCTCATCTGCACTCTGGGGTCCCCCAGTGGAGGGCAGGGGTGAACCTACATGGTTGTCCCTGCTGCTGCCTGGACTCCGTCCCTCAGCCCCAGGAAGAGTTCTTTGGGCCCCTGTTTGGAAAGTACTGAAGTTGATGCTGCCTCCTGGCATTCACAGAGCACCTAAAGACCTTGAGATGGCCTGGAGGCAGTAGCCCACCCTGCCTTCACGCCATCCTACCCGGCGTTCGCTGGGTGCAGGTTCCGGGATCCACATTCTCAGGCACCTGCTGAGTTGCATCTGTGCACCACCTTGACCTCCTCCTCGCCCCCCCCGCCCCCCACCCACCCACCCTGTGTGGACCTGTTCTGAACCCAGGCCTCCCCTTTCTTGTTCCACTTGCGGGCACTCAGCCCTCCCCAGTGATCGGGGTGGAGTTCCCCGACCTATCTGTTCAACCCAGGGTATGCATTGGGAAGTCGAGGCCGCCTAGGAGGGCATGGTGGGGGGGTGCTGCCCACTCAGGCTCGTCTCCTCTCTCCTGTGCTTCCTCCGGCCGCCCAGAGGAGTGGTTTCACCAAGGTGAGTCCCTGTTTGTCCTGCTGTCCAGGCCCAGTGGGTGCAGTGGGCACCAGGGAGGTGCCGCCCACCCTGTTGTCCAGGCAATCATCGCTATGACAACTGCAGGGCGGTCCAGCCTCAAGGCCCTGCCCCATCCCCAGGCCCTTTCCCGGGCAGCCATCTCCATGACAACTGTGTGGACATGGCAACGGCAGGAATGTCAGCCCTGGACTCACTGGGAGGCCAACGGGCTGTTCTCTGTAACCTCAGACCCAGCTACCCAGGCAGGGCTGGGCCTGGAGCTGGAACAGGGAGAGTCAAGGGGGGGGCGGGGTCTGGGTGTATATGTCCCCACAGGCCCCAGGGAACAAAGTCTGCCCCTGGGAATGAGGTGATACGTGGCTTAAAGGGACCACACAAAGTCCCCATGAGGCTGGGCAGAATAGGGAGCCCAGATCATCTGAACTCAGCTCTGCTGCATTTCAGAGGAGAAGATGCTCCCTTATTTGAGATGAGGGTGACTGTGAGCTAGTGAGCTCACCTCTGCCACTTCTCTGTTCCAGGGAAGAAGGATGGTGACATGGACCGGAACTTTGACACGCTGGACCTTCCCAAGCGAACCGAGGCTGCCAAAGGTGAGTGGACAGCGGGAGAATTCAGCCCAGGCCCATCCAGGTAGCGAGGCTTTGTGCTACCAAGCAGGCTTGAAGGGCCTTGGGGATCCCGTGGGGAAACAGTCCACAGGTGTGCCCCCCCAAGAAGGCTGTCCAGTCCCTGGGTACCTGCTGTGGGTTCAGAATCAGGGTCAGTTCCGTGGGTCACTCCAGGCAGGGTGGGAGACAGAGGCACAGAGAGGTTAGGCATTTACCAGGTCACACAGCATGCGAAACAACTAGAGGGGATAGAGTAAGGCCTTCACTGAAGGGCAGAGACCAGTTAGGCAGGACCTCTGGTGTCAGCTGAGGGGCTCATGTTCACTCCGGGGGTTTAGTTGCTGAGGTGGGCTGTCAGGTCTAGTAGGGAGGCTGATCATGCAGGAGGCAGAGTGGTTTGTCTTCTCGTCCCCTGTGTCTGTTGGCAGTCCTTCTGTGTGCTGGTGCTGTTCTGTACACTGGGAATCTAGCCTCAGTAAGACAGCTCTGCCCTGGTGAGCCCCAGGCCACGACCCACCCTGCAAGCCCAGATACCCCCAAGCAGGGTGGAAGACCCCAGCCACGGGATCTAGGGGAAGACATCACACACAGAGGGACCAGTGCTGGCAAACGCCTTCAGGGGTAAATACCCTGAGTGGTAGACGTACTTGGAGCATCTGAGGAAAGGAAGCCCAGCAGAGCTGGAGTGGAGGGACTGTGAGGCATGAGGAATGGGGAGGGGCTGAGAAAATGTGGAGTGGGAGGATAGGAGAGGAGGAATAATGTCTGGGTACAGGACAACTGAAAGGCTGTTCAGCCCCTCCTCTCTGGAGTACCTTGGGGCAACTCTGCCGCACTGGGGGGCCAGGGCCTCAACTGATGGGGAACCAGGAGTGGTTGAGCAGGGTGCGGACTGAGAAGGCAGGCCCTGTTGCTAGGGATGTGCACTGGTAACAGCCTAAGTTACATAGGAGAGAATAGGGCCATGGTACTAGGGAGGATGGGTCTCACTGCTAGGGCTCCTCCCCCCCAGTTAGTTGCACGGCCTATCTACCCAGGAGGGCTGGCCCTGTTGTTAAGGAGTTTGAGTCCTATTGCTAGGGGAGCGGCCCAGGTTACCACCTCCCTCCCTACCCCAGGCCTCCTGGATGCTCTGGATACCAGGCAGGTCCAATACCATTTCTTTGGCAGCAGGGTCAAGGGAACAATGACCTGGCTTAGAGCCCCTGCCTCCTCACTGAGTCTCTGTTCTACCATGAAATGAGAATTCTTTCTCCCTTGGGTGGCTCATAAGGGGTGAACATGTGGTTAAATTTTCCCTGACTGCACATACCCATCCCTGGCCCCAGCTGACTCTTTCCCTGGGGGCATTGATGGGAGGAGGGGAAGAGGGGGTAATGGGGGAGCCTGGGTGACTGTGGGCGGTGGGTGCTCTGTGCCCAGGCTTTGAGCTGCTGTATCAGCCCGAGGTGGTACGTCTCTACCTCTCCCTCCTCACGGAGAGCCGGAACTTTAACACCCTGGAGGCTGCTGCTGGCGCCCTACAGAACCTCAGCGCTGGCAACTGGATGGTGAGAGGCCGAATCTGGCAGGGAGGGGACACAGAGAATCCTAGGTACCCCATCGGTGCTGGCCTCTGCCTTTGCCCAGTCTTGGTGGGGGGGCGGGAACCACATGGGACATGGTGCCTCCCCAAAGTCCGGGGAGGTTCGCAGCACAAAGGCTGCAAGGTGGAGGTAGAGTTGAGATGCTTGGTTAGGGCTTTGTCCTGCCGGGGAGGAGGGTCCAGCCAGAGGGAACAGTCAGGACTCAGGTAGGAGAGTCTAGGCCTGTGGGCGGGACTCAGCATGCTGAGCACCCTCCCCGCTCCACTGCCACAGTGGGCCACCTACATCCGTGCCACGGTGCGCAAGGAACGTGGCCTTCCGGTGCTCGTGGAGCTGCTGCAGTCCGAGACTGACAAGGTGGTGCGTGCTGTCGCCATCGCCCTACGCAACCTTTCCCTGGACCGGCGCAACAAGGACCTCATTGGTGAGGATGCTGGTGGGGCAGAGCCAGGATGCAGAATCCAGGGGGCTGCTCTGGGGTGCTCCCCCACATCCCTGGGCAGGGTGGGGAGGAGGTCAGGGGCCCAGCCCTGCTCCTGTCATTCCATCCCAGCCGCTGGAGCTCAGGTCTTCCCAAATAGTCTCAAGGCCTAGCCCCTGTGCACAGTGGGTGACTTTGCAGCTCCCTGAGCGCTCTCCTGGTGGATCCCACTCCTATCTGCTGGGGTGGGCGGAGGTGTGTCCTGACAACGGCCCCTGCCCTTCAGGGAGCTACGCCATGGCGGAGCTGGTGCGGAATGTGCGCAACGCACAGACTCCGCCACGACCGGGTGCCCGCCTGGAGGAGGACACGGTGGTGGCCGTGCTCAACACCATCCATGAGATCGTGTCCGACAGCCTGGACAATGCGCGCTCACTGCTACAGGCCCGAGGGGTGCCAGCGCTGGTAGCACTTGGCGCTGCCAGGTGGATGAGGGTGCAGCCTGGAGAGGGGGCCGGGGGGGGGCGGGGCCGGTGGGGAGGGCGGGACGGACGAAGTGCTGACCCCGCCCTGGGCCTGGCCGCAGCCAATCGGTGCGCGAAGCGAAGGCTGCCTCCCACGTGCTGCAGACTGTGTGGAGCTACAAGGAGCTGCGCGGTGCCCTACAGAAGGATGGCTGGACAAAGGCACGCTTCCAGGTGCGGCCTGCCTGGCTTTTCTTTTCCTCCTCCACTTCTCCAGGTTAGGTCCCCCACAGGAGTGCCTCTGACCCCACACCCTGTCTGTTTTGTGCCCCTGCCCACCCCTAGTCAGCCACTGCTACTGCTAAGGGACCCAAAGGAGCACCAAGTCCTGGAGGCTTTGACGACAGCACCCTGCCACTGGTGGACAAGAGCTTTGGTGAGTATGGGGTCGGGGCGTGGAAAACTGTATCTGAGTTATAAGAAATGCTCTTCCACCTAAGTGCATTGACTGTGACGAGGCAGGTGAGGGGTGGGAGGGCCCCTTTCCTGGCTTGCAGCCTCCTACCACCTCTACACCCATGGTGCCCACATTGATGGGGGAGGGAGTATGTCCGTGGCAGAGGACTGGCAGAATGGTGCTAAGATGTTAGTGACAAAGGATACCCAAGGTCACAGAAGCCATCCCTGCTGTGGGTTTGTCTGTCCTGGTGTCCCCACTGGTTCTTGGAACCAGCCAGCCACCTGGCTTGTGCTTTGCAGATGGTGAGAAGCCAGGCAGCCGGGACGTGATCCCCATGGAGGCACTTGGCCCAGGTGAGTGCCGATATGGAGCTGCTTGTTTCCTGTGGAGGGGGGCAGCGGGTGGCAGAGGGGAGTGGAGGCTCTGAAATGGGCCAGGTGGTTTTGCCTTGTGTGTTTGGTGCTGGGAAAGCCTACCAGGGAGGTGCTGGTTGGAAAAGAGATTTGATTTAGGGGTGTTGCTGGGGGCGGGGCAGTGGGTAGCCAAAGGAGGGGTCTGTGCCCAGCCAAGGTCTTTGGTCTGTCAGCTGAAGGGGGCTGGAGGGTTCTGAGCCACCATGAAACGATCTGGCTCAAGTCTCCAGCACAGTGTTGGAGCAGGTAGGGGTTATCTCCCAGTGCACCCTGTCCCAGGGGCCCCCTGTGCCTGGGCAGAGAGGGAGAGCTGCTTCTGTGATTCCTGCCCCTGAGTTCCTCTCCTGTCCCCACCCCAAGACGGATACTCCACTGTGGACCGGAGGGAGCGGAGGGCTCGAGGTAGTGACCCTGCAGGGGAAGCCTCTGAGAAGGAACCGTTGAAAGTAAGTGGCTGTGGGCAGGTACCCAGGGCATGCCTGAGAGGGGCCCTGGCTAGGTGCTGAAGGTGCTGAGTTTAGGCCACCTGATTCACTGGGATGGGGCTCACCTGCAGGGCAGCTGGGCTGGGAGACAGAGCCTGGGGGACTACCCCCCCACCCCCAGCCTCAGAAACTTTACTGTCAGAATTAGTCTCTGGGTGCAGGTGGTTTAAAGCTCACACACACTGGGACAGCAGGGGCACGGGACAGAGGGCCCTGCCCCAAAGAAGCACAAGGGCCAGGGGAGTCTGAGCAAGCATGTCTTCACCCTCCTCTGCTTGTGTGGTGTGGGGAGGAGGGTTGGGGGAGGGCCCATCGTTGTCCTGCCTACAGGGCAGCTCCTGTTAACCTGTTCTGTGACAGTCCCTTGGCTTTGGGCACAGGCCTGTGTGTGTCTACACATCAGTGTGTATCTATGTGGGCCACACTAGCTCAGCTCCCCCATTGTGTGCACCCTGGCTCTGGCCTCGCCCACTCAGCAGCCCAGCCCCCACCCGTCAGCGCTGACTAACCTGCTTTGTTCTGCCTCTAATGCCCTCCTGCCCACTGCGCACTGGTCTGCTACAGCCCGACCCCAGCAGGAAGGTTCCTCCTGGGCCCAGCAGGCCCGCAGTCAGGCTGGTGGACGCCGTGGGGGACGCTAAGCCTCAGCCCGTTGACTCCTGGGTCTAGTTGCATGCCTGGTACGTTCTCTCGTCTGGTTTTTCATTCAGCTGTTTCCTGTGCTCTGGGAAGGGGCTTCTCGTTAATCTCTGCTGGCTGCATGTTCTGTCCCTTGGTGCTCCCTGGTGGGACTCTGGCTTCAAGCTCAGCAGGCTCAAATGCCCATCTCTGGGACAGGCTGTGGTTTGAGATGGACATGCCCCCCGGGCATGCAGTGCTGGCTCAGGCACTGTGTCATATGGGTCCAGAGCAGGAACAGGGCCCCCACATTTAAATGCCCAAGCTCAGTGCCCCCCAGTGACCAGCAAGTCGGATTGGCCCTGATAGTGAGATTCTCGAGGTCAGCCTCTGCCACCTACAGCAGCTGCCTTTGTCCACACTTCCATTGGCCTAGCCTGTGGATGGGTCCGCCCAGCCCCCCCGTCCCCCGCCCCCGGGCCACCCTGCTTAACCTTCCCCTCTCCCTCCTTAGGTCTCCAGCGTAGCGGTTTGTTCTTAGGGATCTGATCATGGGAAGAAGGGAACTCCAGGGCTGGCCCTCACAGAACCTGCTGTGGAGCTTGGAGCCCCCTGGCGGCAGGGGTTGGCAGTGCCTCTCACCCAGGAGCCAGGGCCGGAAATTCTGGACATGCCTCCCTTCCTGCCCCTCGATCCCTCCCTCCTAACTCCCTAGGCTGAGTTAGCTGTTTACTGACATGGTGCTGTGTGCGAGTGAGAGAGAGAAAGAAAGCCAGTGGAGCTGCCAGGGTGGGGCCCAGGGAAGTGGCAGGACAAGGCACCTGGCTTTGCTCTGGGGCTGGTGGTGTAGGAGCCTGTGCTCCTGTGTGTGCAGGGCCCCAGAGGAGCCTGGCGGCGGGCCCTGAGAGCAGGCAGTGGGGAAGGGAGGAGGGGGCTCAGAGAAGGAGTTTGACTCTGGAAGGTAGACGGGATCTGCTGGGCTGTGTCCCACCCTGCATGGCAGGCAGACCATGGTGGGGAGGGGGCGGTGCTAGCCCATACAGAGAGGCTTTGGAGGTAGCAAGATGGGGGTCAGGCTGTGCTTGACCCCCACCCTGCCCTTGGCTCCATGGCACCCCAGTGTAGCAGGAGCTTCCCTGAGCAGCTCTGGCCTGGCTGTGGCTGCTGAGCCCTGTCTGCTGGAGCCCCAAGTCACAGCTCCGGGACTGACCTTCGGCAGCAATGGGGAACTGCTGCCTAGTGCCTGCTGTTCGGGACTTAAACACAGAAGAAAAACACTGACAAAAAGCATTAAAAATGAAACCAAAATAAGACTGTATTGGTAAACACCTAAATTTTTGTAAGAAAATTTAAAAATTAAAAAAAGCAACAAAGGAACTTCCTATTTCCTGCGGCTCAGATCTCTTGCCACCAGCTGCTTGCCCTTGCCTGCTTGCCAGGTGGGGCATGGGTGTCCATGTGCTACATCCCGAGGGGGCTCAGCTCCCTGGCCCCGCGGCGGGGGGATCTTCACAAGTCCTCCCAGGCCCACTGTGATCTCCTTTCTGCACACACACAGAAGACGACTTGCTTCTGGGTGGTTGGCTGGGCCCCAAGTCCCATGGTGGTGTCCTGGCCAGAGGCTGGTCTGCACACAGGTGGGCTCAGCCAGAATTGGGGAGGGGGGGGTCCCTGGGGAACCTCTGAGGTAGCTAGGGGGCCTTGCGGCCAAAAGGCCAGCGTTGGGACCGGGGATTTGGGCAGCTGTGGATTTGGGGAGATGAAAAGCAATTCTATCTCCCTTGCTCACTGGGCAGCTGTGGAAGCACCAGAGCTGACCCAGGTCCTGTCTTCCATAAACAATGCCATGTTGGCTGGGAGAGTTGCTTCTACTTGTGCCACATAGGGTCCCCAAGGGGCTAGGTGCCAGAGAGCTCACACCCTGCACTGTGGCGGGGACCCCACGTCCACCATTCCCTAGTGCCTGCTTGGTCAGAGATGAACAGGCAGGCTGACCAACTGCTGTGTCCCAAGTTTCCCGGACAAACCTCCAGATGGGGGCTCACCTCAGCCTGCTGACATCCCCCTGGGGATGCAGCAGGTAACCTCAGCCTGACGACATAAGCCGCCGCCCCATATCCCAGGCCAGCATTAGCATCCAGTGAAGGGGAGCACTATAGGAAAGAAGGAGCGGGGAAGCAGTTAAAAAGAAGCACTAGGTTGATCTATGTAAATATTTAAAATTTTAATTCCTCTTTTAGCATCTTTTAAACATGATACCGGTATACAAGATTGTTAATAGCTGATTTTAGTAAAGAAGTTGCATTTCATTCTTAAAAATGAAGTCAAAGAATCCAGGAATCACAAGTGGGTGTGAGTTGTTAGGCACGGTGCCATCACTGAGGCACTGCTGCCACCTGGTGACAGCAAACCTCAAGAACAGACTACGAGTGCACAGTCCATTGGTTTCCAAATGTTCCTGCTTCAAGGGTCTACTGCAAAGTTGATGCCTGAAGACCCATCCGCGTAAGAAACCCTATTGATTGAAATGCTGGTGGGAGTGAGAGACACTGTCACAGGCACCACCCGTCCTGATCTGGTACTCACAAACATACTTTACAGATTTATTGCAGTGACTGTGTATGGTGAGCTGGCTGCACTTGGGGCAGACCGGGAGTGACAGCCCAGAGTTGCCCTCTAGAGGGGCCAGGGCCAGCAGGCTTGTGGCTCAGAAGCCTCAAGTGTCGTACATTTGACCCCAGAACCACAAAAGTGGCTTGGCAGGAGCACATCCCTGGTGCCCTTCATAAACAGGCTTAGCAAGGGATCCAGGAGCAGGGTGGGTGGTTATGGCTGTGTTGGGGTGCCCGGGCCAAGGTAGACAGCCTTCTCTAGGCCATCTATTGCCTTTGAGTACTCCAGGTATGAAGGGAAGTGTGTGCACTCAAAGTGTCTGTTCCCACGCACGTATGCCAGGAATTCTGGTGTTCCTGGGCAGATGACGTTGTCAGCCAGCAACACTGTCCCCTTCCGTAGCAGGCCACACTCCTGCAGGGAAAAGATGGTGGGAAGGGGTGAGGGTGATAGGCCCAGCAAGCCAGTCCCAAACTGGGAGGGTAAGTGCTCTTGGCTAGAGGGTGGGTCCATACACTGGCCTGTGCCTGGCCTGGAGTCAGCCCTGCTCCAGCTCCTGGGGCCACACTCCTCTCCCCACTGCCTTCCATCTCCTCCCTGGCAGCTGCGCACAAGTCCTGCCTCCAGAATATGGCTCTGGGAGGGAAACTCGTTCCCCATTAGGTCCTGTGTCCCTGCCCCTAGAACAGCATGTGGCAGCCACACAGTTGTTCAGGGATGCTAGCCAGAGGAATAAGTGGGAAGAGACAATAGAACCAGGATTCAGGCCACAGGCCCCACTCCAGGCCAGCGGGTCCTTCGGTCACCTGGTGCCAGGAACATGGGGCCTTTCCAGGTGAGCTGCCTAGTGCCCAGTGTATTGGCTACCACTGTGCGCCATCGCTGGAGATCCCCAACAGCCCGACCAAGGTGACTCTGCACGGATGGGGGCAGTGGCAGGGTAGACCTTACACAGGGGTTTGCTCTGGACATTCCCAAAGTCTGGTAGGTGAGACACCCCTCTACCAGCATCTGGGCCTGGGAGCTCTGCAGAAGGAAGGACCAGCTGGACACGGCCAGGGAGGAGCGCTGGGGACAGGGCTGCCCAGCTTATAGGAAACAACAGAAAGAAAGCTTGGGAGGAAATGCTTGCCTGTGGGAGAGGGGCAGCCCAGGGCAGTTGGTCACCCCAGTTGCCTTGTCCTAGATTTAATTTTGGAAGTGTAGAGCTACTTTTTCACATGATCATAAAAGTTAAAAGAAAAATAATAAGCAATCTGAGACATCAAAAGCAAAATCAGAGTGACCCCAGGCATGTCTCAAATTGCCAATAGGACCACATGAAATGGAACATCTCTAAGTGGTTTAAAAACACGGGCTTTAACTCCGCACCTCTCCAGGGATGTGCCCTAGCACAGAGTCTTACAAGTGTCTCAATGCTCCTGGAGGCCATGGTCACTTCCAGCCTGTGGGCTGTGTGGGGGAAGCTGAGGATCCTCCAGCGAGAGTGGAAAACAGAGCTGTGAGATCAGGGAGGCTAGGGACAACCCATGAGCCAGAATGGAACAGAAAGTACCACTGTGAATCATGGAGCATTTCCTCATATAAAAAGAAAGCTCCCTAGCAGTCTTGGCTAGAAAGATCTAGAATGGAGAGCTGTCCCAGAGGAGACGGCCTTGGCCCAGGCCCCGGAAAGGTGGCTTAGGTCTCTAGCCAGAAGTGGACAAGGTGAGCAGGAGCTCAAGATGGGTCAGTCAGTGGCCTGAAAGTCATCAGACCCTAAAAACCAGTGAGTTGACCAGGAAAGAAGGAATGAAAGAAAGCAGCTCTGGGCACGTTTGTAGGGTGCTGGGCCCTACCCACCCTTGAGGAAGCTGGAGACAGCAGGAAGGAAAAGGCAGCACCTATCCTGCCTTTCCCTAGGCATCACACGCCTCCCAACAGAGGACACAGACCCTCTGGAGAACTCTGCCCAGAAGCCTACCCAGTCTGAGCAAAGCTCTTGTGCCAACCCCTGCCTGTATTGGATAATGGTTTTAAACTGTGTCCATAGTTCCTTTTCCACTGGGAGTGCGCTGGGCTTAGTGACTCGCTTCTAACAAAGGGAAGGAGGCAGAAGTGGCGGTGTATGCCTTCCGAGACCACAGCTCCACTGCTGCCCCTTCTGTTTCCACCCCCTGACCCCAGATAGGGGTTGTGAGGACACCCAAGCAGCCCCGTGGAGAGCCCATGAGATGCGGCACTGAGGACTCCTCAGAGAAGCCATCTGATTTCAATTTGCCATCTGCCCTTGCCGGCCTCCAAGCCCGGCCAAGAGAGAGGGACAGCTGGGCTGCTGCAGAGCCGGGCTGACCAGGCAAAAGCCAAGGGCTGGCAGAGCCCAGCTGCAGGGCTAAAGAATGTGTATTTTAAAAAAGCACAGCCATTCCCAATTCGTGACTTCTTTTCTTTTGAGATAATTACCAGCTTCGAACAAGCAGCACTGAGAAAACTATCAGTTTCCTAGTTACTAAACGGCAATATTTGCTACTTTCCTATAAATGCAGGCCCCACAATGATCACATACACCAGAGCTGCTGAAATCCCTCCCTCCCTGTGCAGGCCCAGCTGGGTTGGCTGGTTGGCCTTTGCCTTCAACATCTGATTTCCAGGTTCATGCCCCTAGCCTGAGGCTGGGCCCTCCCCCAGCCAGCCATGCTCCACACATAGCTGCCTGGCTCCTGGCCCAAGGGTCCCCTTGCCATCACCCACACTGACCACCTGTCTCAGCAGGTGGCCAGTCCCGTCCCCCTCCACTCTCAGTGCTTGGCACCTCGGTGGACTTACCAGGTCTCTGTACCACCCTCTATGGCCATCCCTCCCCACCCTCCAGGCACCCAATGGAGACCTTTCCTGGTGACAAATCTGACCTTGTCCTCACCTGCTTAAAACCCCCCATGTTCCCCTCAGTGTGTGCGGTTCAAGGCCTCTACATATGGCTCTGACTTACTGCCCTAGGTCGGCCCATCCCCATGATATCCTGTACCCTCCTAGACCCCAGGTCAGAGCAGGTTCCCTCCTGCCATGTCCAGGCTCCTGGCTTTCCACGTCGGGACTAGATCCACCGGACGCAAGGTCCTGGCCAACCGCTAGCCACAGCTCCGGTGGCCAGGCATCCCCCCATTCATAGTCCCACTGCAAAAGGCAGAGTGGCCAGCGCATGGGGAACTGAGGTGGGTAAACACGGGACAAACGGAATCACTCCATGCTGACCGCCAGGAGGGGTAGGCCAGGGTGGGGCAAAACTTCCAAGCCCCCGGTGGAAGGCCAAGGAGCCAGTAAGTGTGACCTTGACCTCCCAGGTAGGGGAAGGTAGTAATCATCGATATAAGTTCTGTGCATCGGCTCACGAAGGGCCCACCCTGTGCCCCACGTGGGGACAAGGCAGTCTCTCTGGTCACCACTTGGGGCTAGCCAAACAGCAGCACTGAGGGCTGGGACAGGATGGGGTGTGAGGACAGGGACCGAGGGGTGGAGAGGAATGCACCGTAAGGAGCCTCAGGGGCAAACAGGCAGGAGATGCCCCATTGGTGCTCACCCCTCCCTGTCACCCAGCCTAGGCTACCTAGCGGGCCTGGCCAACTCCTTCTGCCTAGAACCCCCCTCCTCCCATCTCCATGCTACCCTCTGGCCCTCCACACTCCCTGCCCAAATCACCTCTGCTGCTGGGGCCAGCCAGGGCTGCCTCTCACCAGCAGCCAGCAATGAGGCCCATGTGGGTCAGGTAGCTGCACAACTCACCTCCAGGAGCCGTGTGTCCGGCAGGTACCGGTCCTTCCAGTGGTCGAGGAAGACCATGTCTAGTGTGTCCACGTCGTATTTCTTCTTCAGCTGGGGGATGACATCCTGGGATGCCCCGACCACAATGGTGACCTGGAATAGCACTCTGTCAGTATCTGTCCTCACAGACGGCTCTGCCTGGACACCAGCTTGAGAGTCATCACCAGTCTTCTTTGGGGCTCTGGGGAGACAAGTCCCCACTCTGCACCTTGGGAGTTTCCTCTGCGGGGTTTCTGGGAAACCTGGCTTGGGAGGCAGCACAAGGCCACGTATGACAGGATGAAAGAACTACGCTGGGGCGACCCAGGCCCTTCCCTTCCCCCCTTGCACCCAGCCCCTGGCACCTGGGTGTCTGCACTCTATGCCCCGGGGCGGCCACAAACCCTGTCCTGCAGGCCCGCGAAGTCCAGCATCTGCTGGGTGATTGCAGCGTAGTCAGGGTTGAGCTCAATGGTGAGCAGGCGGGCCCCGGGCTCCAGCAGGCGGGCCATGCGCACGGCCGAGTAGCCGCAGTAGGCGCCCAGCTCCAGCAGCACTGATGGGCGCTGCTCCTGTACCACTGCATCCAAGATCTGGCCTGTGGGGTAGAGGGGAGGGTGAGCACAGTGGGAGGAGATGACCCACTCCTGGTCCCAGACCTGCTCCTTCCAGACAGAGCATCGGCCCCTACCAATGATTGCCTCCCCCACCCCCACTGTCACCACCCCCCTACCATCGCACTAAATGCACCCTCAGAGCTTCCAGAGTTCCTTGGGCCTCTGGGTCTCAACACATGCTGGTCCCTTTGGCCTCTGGGTCTCAGCACAAGCTGGTCCCTTTCTTTTGCCTGGTTCCGGACCCCAGCTCATCCTAACCCAGAGCTGCCGTCTGCGGAAGCCCTCACGCCACCATGCCCACGGGCTGCATCCTGACCTCCTGGGCTGGACACTGTCAGAGTCTCCAAGGGGACTGGACAATGGCTATCCTATCTGTCCTCAGGGCCCAACTCCCAGGGGTGCAGCACAGCACAGGCCTGTGCCCCAGCCTGGAGTCCAAAGATCAGGAGGTGGAACTGGGGCCTCAGGGCCGAGCAGAGTCCAAGGAGCTCTGTACATGCCCTCATGCCCAGCAGGGCCAGCTAGGAGCCCACCGGCTGCCGTGCACCACCACCCAGCTCCATCAGAAGGCATGCCAGGGTCAGGCCTACTGACGAACGTGGGCTGAGCTGCTCTGTGGCAAGGAAGGGTCCTGGGCAGTTTATTGAATGTCTGTCCCTCCTCACGAGGACAGTGATGTGGCCGTCAGGGGTCTTTGCACAGCCTTTGCCCCTGGCCGGGGAGGAGCTGGATGAGCAGCTCCAGGGACCTCCAGGGCTCCAGGCAATCCCCCACCCCAACGCCGAGAAACACAGCAACAACAGACCTCCCCTTTCCAGGGCCAGGCTGCCCCCGCCAGGTCCCCTTTCCCGTGCCCGCTACCTGCCGGCTGGACTACTCACCTTTCTTGTCACCCACGTTCATAGCCCACTCCTTTTGCGAGCAATAGGTATCGATGGCCTCCAGCACACTTTGCGGGTCCCCAGCCACTGCGTGTTGCAGCACATGACGCAGGATGCGCTGCTCCTTGGTGTCGCCCATGAAGAGGTTGTAGAGGGGCTGCAGGACCAACTCGTTCCAGCAGATAAGGAGTTTGCCCAAGCCCCAGCGTCGTCGCAGGCAGAGAAGCACCAGCAGCACCAGGCCCAATGAGAAGGCTGCCAACAGCAGGGGTGGGGCCTCCGGCATCTGAGACAAGGCAGGGATAGGGTGGGGTGAGGAGGAGGGGAGAGAAGGGGGAGGGAAGAGAGCCGGGGCGTAGGGCAGTGGGTTTCTGTGCTTTGCAGCCTGCCAGGAAGCCCCGTAGCAGGCTTGGGGGATCACAGCCCCTCGGCATTAGTGCAGACCTGCCCCTCCTGGCTTACCCACCCTCTCCTCAGTTTGGGGGTGCTGCTATTGCCCCCCATTGCTGATGGGGGCCTTCAAGAGCTTAGCCATGTGTCCCAGTGGCCCAGCTCATCTCAGTGCTGGGGGAAGGTAGACCTCTTGTCTGGGGCAGTCCCCTGGGGCTGCTCCCTCGGGTACACAGGGCAGGTGCTGGGTCTGGCCCTCCTTCCCCTATACTCTCCCAGACAGCCCTGATGGAGGTGGGCACAGGGCAGGCCCCATCTGCGTATAGCGTTCTTGGGTCCTCATACCGGAAGTCTGCGGCCCTTTAAGTGAATTTCCAGGTAAGAACACAGGCAGTCCCCAGGCCAGGCACAGGAGGCAGAGACCCACTAGCCACTCCCCCTGGGGACAGCCACCCTCGCTACATCTGTCCCTGGTGAAGGCCAGACCTGCTGCCTGCATCCTAGGTAAAGGGGACCCGCCAGCTATAGCAGACAACCACGGGGACAGCACCACGTCCGCCTGGCAAGCCCCTTTCAGGTAGCTAGGGATCCACCCAGACAGGGCCCCTAGAGACACCAGCAAGGTTGAGCCCCTCAGCCCTGGGCTCTTGGCGGGCATGGAGCAGACTTCACAATATTCTGGGCAGATAGCCAGAGTTCAGGCCAGACACCTTATAAAATGGGAAAGGAAAAAATAAAGAAGAACATGGGAGGCTTCGGTTGGGGCCAGTTGTCGCTCACAGGTGACTCACAAGGAAGGGCCATGGAACCCCAGCAGCCATGCAGGGCCTTGCTCTCCTAGAGGCTCTGTTTCGGAAAGGCACATCCAGGAGAGCAGGCAGGCCGAGGGCCTTGGTGGGAAGAGCACTGGAGGAACACTGAGGGCCCACCACGCGGGACCATGAGGAGATGGTGGGTGGTTTGGGGAACAGGGCAGAGGGGTGGGAAACTGAGGCTCTGCTCCAGGTGAATATGGACACCCAGATTCTGGTGCTTTAGGCATTGTGGTCTATGGACACGGAACACTTTATCAACGGGTCGGAGTGCAGTCATAAAGGGCCCCAACCCTCGGCCCACACTTGCTCTTCTGCTCCCAGGGGCCACCCTGACTTTCCAAGCCACTCTCCCAGCCGCCTTCTGCCCTCCGTGCTGAAGGGTGGGTGTGTGCACTCCTTCTCTGAGCTCAGCAGCAAAGCAGAGAAAATTGGTGCAGGATTCTTTTGCCTTTAGATATCACCAATGGAAACCATAACCTGAAAATGACCTGGGTCCAGATATCTGGGCCTCTTCCTCTAGGCCAGCCTTGACCCCTAGGGCAGCGCTTCACCCTTCCATCCTCAGCTGAAGGCCCCAAAGAGGTAGGGAGATGTCAGCCTGGGACCCCAGGGACACAGACAACAGCAGAAGGCCTGAAGTCCTGAGCGGATGTGGCAGGTCTCAGCACTAGAGGCAGTGTCCCTGCGCAGGGTGTGCGCCTTGGCCCCACTGTGCCAGAAAGAGTACACCTCAGGAGTCTTGTCTGCCATAGCTCTGGGGCCCACCCTGGCTGGGCCAGGGCCCACTGAGAGGCAGCATGCACCGTGACCCGGGGGGCTGGTGAGGGGAAAACACGGGGTGAGGCAGGGGAGGATACAGTGGATAAGGGTAGAGTATCTCTCTTTCAGTGGACAGCTGACAGGAAACAGCAAGGGGAGGCCCCTGCAGCCTGAAGGAGCTAGAACTTTCTACCGCTCAGGATTTCCTAACCACACATCTGTGTTGCTTTATTTGTCATTACCATTATTACTCATAGTACTGTTTGGGTGATGCTACAATGCACCACTGTTTTATTCTCTGCATTTAAAAAAAATATGCAGTAAACGTTGAAAATAATCAAAATATCAAAAATGAGAAGTAATATTCTACTTAGGTATCCCATTACTTGAAGGACTCTGGAGTCATAAACTATAAATTTCAATCTCTGTAATACTTGGCTTGTGTTAAAAACCTGGCTTGTGGGCGCCTGGGTGGCTCAGTGGGTTAAGCCGCTGCCTTCGGCTCAGGTCATGATCTCAGGTCCTGGGATCGAGTCCCGCATCGGGCTCTCTGCTCAGCAGGGAGCCTGCTTCCTCCTTTCTCTGCCTGCCTCTCTGCCTACTTGTGATCTCTCTCTCTGTCAAATAAATAAATAAAATCTTTAAAAAAAAAAAAAAAAACCTGGCTTGTAAATCGCTAATCTCTAGGTCTGTCTGTTTATAACTGCACAGCACTGTGTGCCTCGGGGCTTACAAGAGGGCACAGGGAGGGCTGCAACCTGGGGGAATGCTCTGCTTTGGCTCTGAGTCCTGGTTACCTAACAGATATGCCAACAGAAAGGGCAATGCTGGGACTTTAAAACACTCTGGGGGGAGGGGGAATCGTCGAGAGGATAAAGGAAACTCAGAGCACGGAAGCCAAGCAGCACTCTCAGATCCTCTCTGTTCTGTATAGGTTCAAAACAAGCCATAAGGGAAAGTTTTTAAGTGGCTCGCCGAGCACCGTCTCAAACATGGCTTCTTGACCACATCGAGGGCTGGAGGCAAAGCTTCGGTGCAGGATCCTGGGTCTCCTATCTCTCGTGGCTGTTGACCTCAGGGTAGCAGTGCAGGGAGAAGCTGCGCACGGACTTCAGGGTTTGGCCGAAGAGGCTAGGCCTTTATAAGGCTTCCACAGATGATACATTTAGTATCATGAGAGCATGAAAGAAATAAAGGGAGACACAAATTAATGGAAAGACATCCCATGTTCATGGACTGGAAGATTTGATATTGTTAAGATGTCAATATGAAAGTCATCTACAGATACAGTGCAATTCCTATCAAAACTGCAATGGCATCTTTTGTAGGAATAGAAAAGTCCTCCAAAAGGTCATTTCAAATTCAAAGAGCCACAATACTTGGAGAGAGAACAAAGTCGGAGGACTCCTACTTCCTGATTTCAAAACTTACCACAAAGCTACAGTAAATAAAACAGTGTGGTACTAGCCTAAGGTAAACATATAAACCAATAGAGCAGAACGAAGAGGCCAGAAATAAACCCCCCATGTCTATGATCAAATGATTTTTTTAACAAGAGTGCCAGAACCACTCAAGAGGAAAGAATAGTTTCTCTAATAAATGGCTTGGGGACGGGGCGCCTGAGTGGCTCAGTGGGTAAAGCCGCTGCCTTCGGCTCAGGTCATGATCTCAGGGTCCTGGGATCGAGTCCCGCATCGGGCTCTCTGCTCAGCAGGGAGCCTGCTTCCTCCTCTCTCTCTGCCTGCCTCTCTGCCTACTTGTGATCTCTCTCTGTCAAATAAATAAATAAAAAATCTTAAAAAAAAAAATGGCTTGGGGACAAATTTCCACATGCAAAAAACATTAAGTTGGACTCTCACACACCACATACAAAAAGGAACTAAAAATGGATCAAAGCCTTGATTTTCAGAGCTAAAACTATAAAACTCTTAGAAGAAAACATAGTAAATCTTCATGACCTTGAATTTGGCAATGGATTCTTACACATGACACCAAAAGCACAGGCAACAAAAGAAAAATAAATTGAATTTCATTAAAATTAAAAGCATCAAAGGACATTATCAAAAGAACGAAAGGAAAACCCACAGAATGGGAGAAAATAATTGCAAATCATACATCTGATAAGGGTTTAATATCTTAAATATATAGGGGCACCTGGATGGCTCAGTCAGTTAAGCATCTGACTCTTGGTTTCCACTTAGGTCATGATCTCAGGGTTGTGGGATAGAGTCCCATGTGGGGCTCTATGCTCAGCGGGCAGTCTGTTTGGAATTTTCTCTCTCTCTGCCCCTCCCCCTGTTTGTGCCACACGGTCTCTCTCTCTCTCTCAAAAAAAGGGGCTGGTCTTGATTATATATAGAATTCCTATTTTGCAACAACAAAAAGACAAACAACCCAATGAGAAAATGGGCAAAGGACATTTCTCCAAAGATCTACAAATGACCAATAATACGCACGTGGAAAGATGCCCAACATCATTAGTCATTATGGAAATGCAAACTGAAACCACCCGAGATACCACTTTACACCCATTAAGGTGGCTCATTTCCCAAAAAAGTTGGTAAATGTTAAATAACAAATGTTGACGAGAATGTGGGAAAACCAGAACCCTTGTGGGCTGCTGACAGCAGTGAGAAACGGTGCAGCTGCTGTGGAAAGCAGTTTGGTGGTTTCTCGAAAAGTTAAATATAGAACTAACCTATGACCAGCAATTCCACTCCTGGGTGCACACTCCAAAGAATTGGAAGCAGGGATTTGAACCGAAACCAGTGCCCCGATGTTCCCCGTGGCATTATTCTTAACAGTCAAACGGGGCAAAAAGCCTGTCTATCCACAGAAGAAGGGGTGTGTTGCGTCCCCAGGATGAATCGCACTTCGTCACTAACATGAATGAAACACTGATTCATGCTACCACTTGGATGAACCGTGGAAGATGTTATGGTACGTAAAAAAAATATAGATATAGATAGATACTATATGATAAAATATATATATATGATATAAATATATATAAATATAAATATAAATATATAGTATATGATAAAAATATAGATATAGATACATGTAGTTCAATTCTGTGAACTTTGTAGGGCAGGCAAATCCACAGGGAAAGAAAGTAGAACAGAAGTTGCTGGAGGCAGGTGGAGGGGACAGGGAATTACTCCTGAATGGGTATGGTGTTTGTTTGGGGGATGATGAGAAAGTTCTGGAAATAGTCACAATGGTTACACGACGCTGTGAATGTACTTAATACCACTGAATTGTACGCCTGTAACACTGAAATGGCTAAAATGGCAAATTTTAGCTTAAGTATTTTTTTTTAAGATTTTATTTTTAAGTAATCTCTATACCCCATGTGGGGCTTGAACTTACAAACCCAAGATGAAGAGTTGCCTGCTCCATCGACTGAGCCAGCCAGGCGCCCCATAACTTAAGTGTGTTTTACTGTAGGAAAAAGAACACTGGGAAACAAACAAAATGGACAACCCTGTTTCTGGCCCTTCCTGTTCTAAAAATGGAAAAGGGACATGCCATTCCCCATAAGGAAGCAGGATCCAGAAAATCAAGTGCTGCTCCTATCTCCCTGGGGGATCCAGGGCGCTCAGGCATCTCTTGCTCTAACCCTGCTGATTGGCCCTGGGGGGGCAGCTGGGAGGACGGGTACAGCTTGGACACCTGCCTCCACATTCATGGTCCTTCTTGGAGGCAGGGGAAGGGGTCTTCCTGTCTCAGCAGACTCTGCCCGCCCTGTCTGCTTCCTTCCAACAGGCCTACAGTGTACAGCCAGCATCCACCTCAGCCAGCATCCACCTCTCCACAGACCTCTCTCCCCACACAGCAAAAATAACACCCAGCCCCAAACCCTCCTTATCATAAGCTGGTCCTTCAGTATTCCCCCAGCAACTATGAAACTGTAGCTTCCATCAACTCTGATTACCATTTATCATCCTCCAGACCCAAAGGGGGCAAGCAAGATGCTTGGGAGCTGAGCCAAGACCCCCAGCCACCCTTGAACCAAGGTTAAGGACAGGCAGATGGGCCCTTAACACCCAGAGCCATTGGTCCCAGGACCTTCAGTTTCATGATCCTTTGTGACCAAAGTGCTTCCCCACATACAGCCTGACACACAGCACAATTTCACTGAGACCTGCACCCCCAGTGTGTGCGTGTGGGGGTGTGGGGGCTCCACTCCCCTCTAAGTCTGCCCCTCCCTTGTCCACTCCGCTCTTAAACTCCAGCGCTGCAGGATGGCCAGCTCGGGGGTGCTTCTGTCTGTCTCTGCGTCGTAGCCAGATGGCCTACCATTTTGTCAGCTGGTCAGTGATCTTTTTACGCATGTAACGTATCCTAGATGACACTCTTTTTTTCTCTAAAGGAAATGCAAATGTTTTTCATAAATACCTTGCAAGCAACCGTCGGTGGATAAATTACCGAGACTCTTAGAGTTCTATAAAATGATGAATCAATTGTATGACATCGTTCCTAGGCTCATTTAAAAAAACCCGTGAAAGTGCACTAGAACTTTTGGTCCCTTTGTGAGGCTCTGAATCTGCTGTTAGGCCCACACTGCCATCACCTCCTTCTGAAGAGCAGGTCTCTCTGCCCACGCTCGTTCTGGAAACTAGGGAGGGCCAGGATGCTTGTGCTTGTGCCTGAGGCTGCAGGAGCAACAGAAGAAAAGTCCAGGCCAGAAGGAACTCAGGCCCCCTCCCTGACCAAGAGCTGCAGCGCCAAGCATCCCAGCTCCCCCAGTCACATCTGACACTGTCTCAGCCCCTGCTTCTTGGAGGACCCCCCACCCTAGGCCCAGCCCCTCTTCTGGTCAATAGACTCATGCACTAGAAACAGGGCCAGCTGTCTTGGCTCTAAATGGAGGCCAGGCCTCAGAGTGCACAGAACATTCTGGGGGCAAAAACAGGCAGGCTGGCCAGGATCCTTGTGGGGAGAACAGAAAAGATGGGGGTGGAGTGGGCCAGAAGATGCCTGCCAGGGTGGGATGGTTGGCTACCTGCCCCACTGGCCAGCCGTCTAGGACAAAGCCCAAGATACCGCGCTGCCTGGGTACTGGGAGAGTTCTGGCAGTGCACGGGCAGTTTCAGCAAAGCCTGAGCAGCTGCCTGCTTCCAGCCCTGCCCCTGTGTGCAAACTGAATGCGGACTCCCCATCTTACTCCTCGCACGCTGGATGGCTGCCTTTTGTTCCGTCTCCGGTCTGCCGCTCATTTAGGGCATCTGGTGGTGGTTCTGACTCCCGATCCAGTGCTCCTGACAAACATCCACTATGGCAGTGACGGCAGGTCTCAGTTTCATGATTCTGAATATACTCTCAGAGGCTGGGCGAGAGGCCAGGCTTCTAAACAGCAGCTCTGGGGCTGGAAGTACTTCCTGGCTGCTGGGGAGGCCTCTTTGTCTCTCTGGTTGATCCCGCTCTTCCCACAAGGAGCTTCTCCGTTGACTGAAACCCCCTTCTCACACCCCTGCTGACAGTGTGTCACCATGGTGCTAATTCTGTCCGCTTCCTTTCTGATCAGCATAACTTCGCTAAGGATAATTTGGAACCTCAGCGGCATTCATGGGAAACTGCAGATCTCCCCAGAGTGGCTCCTGAGACCTCTCCCTTTCATCCCCTCTACTCCTTCTTCCTCCTGTTCTGCCTTTTGTTCTCTCTCCAGCTCCCTTGCATCCTCTGATCTGACCCCTGGAAGCCCCTACCTCCTCCTTCCTGTCCCGCCTGCCAGAACTCCCCTCACTTCCAGCCCTTTAGCTCCCATAGTCACTGCCACAAAGAACCCCCTGTCCATTGGGAGCTCTCAAAGGACTCAGGAACCCCCAAAAGCACCCACCTGAGGTTGAAAAAGAAAACAAAAAAGCTAACTAGAAACAGACATTTAGTCCATGGCCTCCATAAGATTATATATCAGGGCAAAAAGATCTTAAAGGCCTCCTCCGTGAAGACTGGTGAAAAGCTTTAGCCCTCACGTTGAACAGGTAACTAACGGGTTCTGTCTGCTAGAAACACAATCCAGATAAAAATATCAAATGAAACAAAGACAAGGTCCAATTCTTATGTAAACTAGTGAGTTTTATAGAATCGTATTTATGCCTGATGCATGGCTCAAAGTTTTATTTATTTTTTTAAAGATTTTATGTATTTACTTATTTGAGAGAGAGAGAGAGAGAGCATGAAGAGGGGAAAGGTCAGAGGGAGAAGCAGATTTCCAGCAGAGCTGGGAGCCCGATGTGGGACTCGATACCGGGACTCCGGGATCATGACCTGAGCCGAAGGCAGTCGCTTAACCAACTGAACCACCCAGGCGCCCATAGCTAAAAGTTTTAAATGAAAAACATAAGATCTCCCTTTACATCTGTCTGTGTGTTTATTTATGTATGATGCATGGGTGTGTGTGTGTGTGTGTCTGTATAGCATTTCTCTTCCTCCAGATGGTATCACCAAATTCATTTATAAGATCCCTTAAAGGGGCACCTGGGTGACTCAGTGGGTTGGAGCCTCTGCCTTCCGCTCGGGTCATGGTCCCGGGGTCCTGGGATCGAGCCCCGCGTCAGGTTCTTGGCTCCGCAGAGAGCCTGCTTCCTCCTTTCTGCCTGCCTCTCTGCCTACTTGTGATCTCTGTCTGTCAAATGAATAAATAAAAAATCTTAAAAAAAAAAATCCCTTGAAGTAGTTCTAGCTTTGTCTAATTGGCTTAAAGAAAAATAAGCACTTAAATAAATTAAATCTTCCCCAAACTCCCAGAAATAGAAGAATCAACTCAACTGTTTTTCAGGTTTACATAATTTGGGTAATCTCTGGTAAATAAGACTAACTTAATATTATTGATTTAATGAAACAGGTATATCTTCAGTGTTATCAACATTAAATGTAATATAAACATACATTTTTATTCTACTTTGGCTTCTTAGTCAAATAAGCTAATATTTTATCTATTCAATGTTTAAGATTGCACATATGATAAATCTGATTTTCATCAAACTGAGTTCCTATTCTTTTCTTTTTTTTTAAAAAGATTTATTTATTTATTTGACAGACAGAAATCACAAGGAGGCAGAGAGGCAGGCAGAGAGAGAGGAGGAAGCAGGCTCCCTGCTGAGCAGAGAAAACAATGCGGGGCTCGATCCCAGGACCCTGGGATCATGACCTGAGCTGAAGGCAGAGGCTTTAACCACTGAGCCACCCAGGCGTCCCTGAGTTCCTATTCTTTACTTAAAGATTTATTTACTTATTTGAGAGAGAGAGTGAGCACAAGGGTGAGAAGAGGCAGAGAGAGAGAGAGAGAGGGAAAGAACCTCAAGCAGACTCCCCATGGTGCCAGAAGCCAAATGCAGGGCCGATTCCATGACTCTGAGATTATGACCTGAGCTGAAATCAAGAGCGGGTCACCCAGCCAAGCCACTGAGGCACCTCTCAACAATCTTCGTGTTTTATAATATATCTGCCTCCAAGTGCCTGGCTGGCTCAGTCAGTAGAGCATGTGACTCTTGAGTTCGAGCCCCATGTTGAGGGTAGAGATTACTTAAAATATATTTGTATATACATATCTGCTTCTAAAAAGTGTCTCCAAAGACACTTCTGGTAACTTGGTACCTTAGAGTTATGCCAAGTTAAGTCAAATAACAGATATTCATTGAATATGTAAATGATTTCTACATAAGATAAAGTGCTGAAACAGTCATTATTAATTATAGTTTAAGTTTTAGGGCGCCTGGGTGACTCAGTTGCTTAAGTATTTGCCTTCGGCTCAGGTTGTGATCCTGAGGTCCTGGGACCGAGCACCCCGCTCCCAGAGCACCTCGCCCCCAATAGGGCAGGGAGCTTGCTTCTCCCTCTTCTCTGCCCCTCCCCCTGCATGTGCTGTCTCTTGCTCTCTATCTCAAATAAATACATAAAATCTTTTAAAAATGTATTTGTGCAATGCCTGAGTGGCTCAGTCCTTAAGTGTCTGCCTTTGGCTCAGGTCATGATCCCAGGGTTCTGGGTCTAGCTCCCTGCCTGGCGGGAAGCCTGCTTCTCCCTCTCCCACTCCCCCCACTTGTGTTCCCTCCCTGGCTGTCTCTCTCTCTGTCAAATAAATAAAATCTTTTAAAAAAAATGTATTTGTACTATTCAGAGTATATACCTCTATAGATTATAACTTGGCATATTCATAAAACTTGCTGATCTGTTACAGAATGCTGGTGTATGACTGATGATTCATAATCATTTATCCTAGTTTTCTCTATAAAATAAAGGTTGCAAATGGCTAAAATTTATAATCAGTATATGAAAATAAAACTACTACAAACAATAAGAGTGAAGGGAGACAACTTTGTATACAAAGAATTTGAGGAAAATACCATGTGTTTCACATGAAAAGTATGCAAAGAATGTAGGATTTGTTTTTGGTAAGGAAAGGAGGATAGTAATTTTATTCTAGAGTTACATTTTCAAAAAAGGGAAGGTATAGAACAAGAATCTGAATGGATATAGGAAGTTGTAGGTCAAAGCTGGCTAAGATTAAATGGGTTTGTATACAAAGTTTTTGAAATGACCTTTACCATCAGTAAAATACTAATGTAAAACTAGAATTTGGTTTTCTTTCTGCTCAAGCAACACAATTTCTTGGATTAGTGGTCTGCTTATAACAAGAGATCATGAAAGGTTTTTCTTTACCTTTTGGGTAATCTTTACCAACCTTTTCCTTTTGTGGAAACAAAGATTCTCTCCTATCAAAATAATTTCCTGTGTTTCATGTTGTTATTACTGTGTTCTTGATTACATAAGAGAATCTAGTCTTCTCAGTGCCAAAAAAGCCAACTTTGTTTTTTTAAACAATCATGTTATCACTTATATTTATTTATGAATTCTTTTATTGTTTAGGTTATGTAAATAACCAAAAAATTGTTTCACAGTGAACTGGGATCCTATTTAGCCAAGCATTCACACCTTTAGATATTTTTGACTACTCTGTCTTCCCCAAAACAAATCTTAAATGAAATTCTTTTCTTTTCTTTCTTTCTTTTTTAAGATTTTATTTATTTGACAGAGATCACAAGCAGGCAGAGAGGCAGGCGGAGAGAGAGAGGGGGAAGCAGGCTCCCCACTGAGCAGAGAGCCCGATGTGGGGCTTGATCCCAGGACCCTGGGATCATGACCTGAGCTGAAGGCAGAGGCTTAACCCACTGAGCCATCCAGGCGCTCCATGAATTTATTTTCTTGACTTCAAACTGGCTTTGGGATTTCCCAGAGGGCCTCTAGAAGATCTCAAAGGGTTTGTTCTTTTACCTTATAAAAGAGAAGAGTTAAACTAAGTAGTTTTAATATTTTATTTATTTATTTTTTAAGATTTTTAAAAATTTATTTGAGAGGGAGAGCTCAAGCAGGGGAGTGGCAGAGGGAGAGAGAGAAACAGGCTCCCTGTAAAGTAGGGAGCCTAATGCAGGGCTTGATCCCAGGACCCCAGGACCACAGGATCATTACCCAAGCTGAAGACAGACACTTAAACCAAGTAAGCCAGTCAGGCGCCCCTAAAACTAAGTAGTTTTACTAACACGTTGGATTTCATGAAAGTCATTGTCAAATTAAGACATGCTGCTTAACCTTCCAAGAGTTTTATTTGTGAGTAGATGTTATTTGATATAAGGATGTCAGAATTTACATAAAGTTCCTATACATTTGTGAGAGCCCTCAGTGACTGTGAAATATTCTGGTACAATGTTATCATCACCATTCTAGTTAATACTTTAAATGGCATGTATGCTACAGAAACAACCAAGTTTCTTTGTCAGTTGTGTTGTTTTTAAAAGGGACTCCCAGTAAATTTTTAACCCCTGGTCATTTTAAGTCTTTGTCACCCATAGATAGTTTCTGTTTGGAGAAATTCTTCTCCAAAAGCATCTGCAATCAGCTATAGGCCAGAGTGCTTCATCTTCAACAGAAAGAGACTGTCTCCGAGACCCATGGAAAGGACTATGACAGGTCCCTGGGGTACAGACTTCTGGTGGCCTTGCCTCTGAGATCATCCCATGGGACTGAGTAAGGAGCTCCAGAACTCTAGTGCAGAAACCAGTGGGCTTGTGAAACTAGGCAAGAATCAACTAAATGGAACTGGATGAACTGATAAAAGATGATTTTAAGTTTATATGGCTTTCATCTGGAATATTCTTGGCTTGTTAGTGTTCTATTTTCCCGATATATAAAAAAAACAAAAAAAAACAAAAAAAACACCCTTTCTTTTTTCTATTAAGCTATCTCTGAATCATCCCACTCTAGCAAGTTATATTTCTGTAAACAAAATTGAAGCATTTATCTTCTTCTCCCTGCTTGATTCCTCCAAAAATTGGAATCTATTGTTGAGTATTCTTATTTTCATGGCAATATAGTTATCTGCATAGGTTCAATAAAAATCTGTCCTCTTTGCGATAGGACATAATTTTTTTTTAAAGATTTTATTATTTATTTGACAGAGAGAGATCACCAGTAGGCAGAGAGGCAGGCAGAGAGAGAGAGAGAGAGGAGGAAGCAGGCCCCCCGCCGAGCAGAGAGCCCGATGCGGGACTCGATCCCATGACCCCGAGATTACGACCCGAGCCGAAGGCAGCGGCTCAACCCACTGAGCCACAACCAGGGAACGTCATGTTTGAAAATGATGCATGGTATCAGATGACCAGAAGGTTTTGAGGAGCTGCAGTCAGCTATACAAGGAGCAACACTCACAAAGCCCTCTGGAAAAAACCAGCCTGGTATTTGGCTTAGAAATTCCCAGCCTTACAAGTGAGTAAGGAAGGTCACTTCCTGACAGACCCAGGAACCCTAAGATATTTGGGAGAGCTTGAGAAGAGAGGAATTCACCCAAATCTATAGGTGAAGTCTAATAGCAAGTTCTTGCTTTGGCTTCCTAGCCTTGACAGCTTTTAAAATTCCAATCTGAGATTTCCCATGAAAAGTTCCACAAAGCGAACTTAACAAGGCCTATGAGGTCAATTGCCTTTTTTGTTGTACTTATGTAAAAAATCAGGCCACATTTAATGAGACCAGAATTATTTTGTAAAACAAGAATAACCTCCCTTTGACTATATTAAAAAAAAAAAAAAAGAATTACTTATTTATTTGAGAGAGAGTGTGTGTGCGGGAGCACCCGAGTGGGGGTTGGAGACAGAGGAAGTTGGGGGAGAGAGAGAAGCAGACTCCCCGCTAGGTATGGAGCCCAATCAACCCGGAGATCACAACGTGGGACGAAATCAAGAGTCAGACACTTAACTGAACCACCCAGGCACCCCTTCCTTTGATTATCTTTGATCAAAAAGGGAGATGGCTCTAAGGGAAATGTTATGTCTCAATGGGGAAAAATAATACGCCCTTGTGGGCTATCAGATTTTAATCCTATTTATTGTGTTTGAGGGGACTGGGACTGCCATCCTCCCATATTACACATTTTACCGGCCCTCACCAAACCCTCAGGTCCTCCAGTTTCCTTCAGTATCTGGCTACAACTCTCCAAGTCGATGTTTCCAACTTTTCCTCCTTCCCTCCTGACTTGGCATCACTGAGAACTAAAACCTGACTACCCAGACCCTTCCTGGGACACTGGTTATCTTGCTGTCACCCTTTTTCCTCCAGGATCTGAAAAGCCCCTCATGCTGAAGCATGCAGACAGCTTGACATGCCCCTCAAAGAGCTCATCACCGCAACAAATGGTGTGTGCCTGCCTTCGTTCCTAGAGCTGCGGCTGCATGGGCCCCTCCCAGTCCATGGGAACTCCCACATCTCCCATGTTCTGCTCTGTCAATAACCTTGACTGTGACATTGATATCTATACTGTCACCACAAACACTCAAACTACAAACTGGGAAATTCACTGAATTTGTCCTCACTCCATAATCTACACTTGATCTTAGCCAAAAGGCCGAGAAGCGATCTTACTCCATAATCTAGAAATGTTTACACATCAGTGTCTAAACTTGTCCCAACTGGCCACCTGTAGGGCTCAAAAACCAGGTTTACATTCAGCTCCGACCATTCATCTTTCCTTTTCTTTCTGTTTCCACAGAAATGTCCCTCATTCAAGCCTGATCACTGGAATCATCCTGCAAATATCCCCTACTACTAAGCCCCAACAGTTGGCTCCACAAAAGGTGATCAAATGGAAAACAGGTTTCTGTTAGTCAGCAGACAGAACATCTCTTCTTTCCTTCAACAGAGGGGGACCTGCCGCAGACTCTCTCCTTGACCGAACTCTATCCAAGCTCCTCTGAGCCTTCAGAACTCTCAATTAGGTCTCAACCTTGGCCTATGAAGACTTCAACAAACACTAAATAGTGTCTAACAGCTCAAGGCTGCATCCCTGGGATGACCTTGGCCTCCTTAAGGCGTGTGACAGAGAACTCAAGGGTTCCAAAAGAAAGGACTCTCAGCCAACACCTGAGGATAGGGCTCCATCTCCCAACTTCAGGCAAAGCAGAGAAGCCTAACTTCCATAAGCAACACTTAGCATATCCAAAAGGGAGTCACAATGACAAACTGCTTTTTTCCCACTTTAGTAATTTCTCATTTTCCTGACTCAATCATTCCCATCCCCCCACACACTTACTCTTCCTTTAAAAGTGCCTCTGAACAAATCCAAATGGAGCTCAGCTCTTTCCCCTACTATCCTTGGCTACTGAATAAAATCTGTCCTTACTGTGGTAACTACCATCCAGCTGTGTTCATCTATGGCAACCCTCTCCCCACGAGGCCTGGCACTACTCTCCAAGGAGGGCTTGTGGGAGTTGGGAGGCAGCAGGCAGTCTGGAAAGTTAGCCCCAGGCAATAGGTCAAGAAACTTCCCTGACTCTTATAATCTGAAAGGCTGTTATGTCAGGTCCGTTCTGGGGTAACTTCCTCTTTCTCAATCTTTCTCACTTGAAGTTGAGGCCACACCAGCCGGACCAGTCCTGTGGGGCGCTGGGCTCTGGTCGCTTCCTTTCTGGGGTGGCAGCCATTCCTCTGAAAGGAGAAGCCTGAAGGTTCCACAAGTTTTCCCCTGGAAAGATCACTGAGCTCCTCAGGGCCTGGATGCCCACAATTCTCCCAAACCCGAGGGTCTGACCCCTGCTCAAAGACCAAGTGTGACCCTTCCTTGGTGAGTCAGGCGCTGAACCCGAAAGCCCATGGAGTCAAAGCCCTCCCCAGGAGACAGCCCCCACCTTAGTGTATGGATCCCCACAGGAGGCTGGATCCCCTATCTTTGTCTGGAACCCCATCCCCAAGTCGGATCTTCACACTCCAATACAGATCTTCCACTCCCTCAACCCAGTCTGGTATCCCAGCCCCTTCTTTTCTGTCCAGAGACTCCCACGCATGGTCGGATCCTTTCACATGGGTTCTAATTTGCCACCCCGCTTCCGGAGCTCCTAGGACAGATTCCCAGGTCCCCCACCCTGGATCAGATCCGCCCCAGGTCGGGAGACCCGCACTCCGGATCAGATCCACCGCAGGTCCCGAGACCCGCACCCCGGATCAGATCCGCCGCAGGTCCCGAGACCCGCACCCCGGATCAAATCCGCCCCAAGTCGGGAAACCCGCACCCCGGATCAGATCCGCCGCAGGTCCCGAGATCCGCACCCCTGATCACATCCGCCCCGGGTCCGGGGACCCCACCCTAAGCCGGATCGCCGCTGTCCGCCGGCGCTCTCACCTTGCCCTCGGCGGCGGCGTCCTTCGTCTGCAGGACCCGCCCCGAGCCCGCGCGCAGGCAGCGCGACGGACAGCCCCGAGCGCCTAGGAGGCCCCACGCGGCGACGGCTGCGATGGCGGCTGCGCTGCGCGGAGCCGGCGGGCGCTTCCGGTGGCGGATTCGGGCTGCTGCTGCTGCTGCGGCGGCGGCGGCGGGCGGGGTGCGGGGCGCGGCACGGAGGGCAGCAGGTAGGGCGGGGCGGGGAGGGGGCTTTCAGCACGGACTGGGCAGGGGGTACCCGCCAGAGGTTGTCCACGTGGGGGTGTCCCCGCGAGCAGCAGTTGGCTGGGACAGCAGTCTGCCGGCTTCCACCCACCCCAACCCCCTTTCCAGCTGGGGAAACAGTGGGGGACCCCGCCGGAGGTTCTGCTGGGTAAAATGTTCTGTGCTCGCTTCCCCACCCCCCAGCCCAATATTAACTATAGTCCTGATGATGGTGGGGGCGGCTCCCCTCCTGAGGTAACCAGAGGCCATCACCCGCAGACCCCACTAGTCAGACCTGGCCGCCTCCCGTTCCGGAGACCCTAGTGGCCACACACAGCAGGTGCACAGTCGGCGCACTGCATGGAGTCTTTGAGGGGACGGGGATGCTTGCAAACTGATGGGCAGCAAGCATCGGCTGTCTGCAGAGCTTTGTGGGTGTCCTGGGGTGGGGGACAGTACCTGGCTTGTCCTCCTGGAGCCACCAAGGATCATCAATCAAACCAGGGTCATTTATCAGAGCACCAGGCTCAGGGGGCGGTGCCGCGCTCCAGAGCAGGGACTGACTGGGTGCGGGGTCACCTGCCTAGCCAAGCAGATGAGCTCCCCAGTGCCAGTCACAGGGCCACCACTTGCCATGGTGACATGGCCAGCCCCACATGTAGTGATGTGCTCCCCACCACATGCCTGCTTGGTAACTGGCCCCCAGACCTTGCCCCTGGATGACTCCCCGTGGGGCACGAGTGTTGAGGGGCCTGAGCAAAGAAGGGATGAGGGCTCCTTCACCAAGATGGTGGCTGTGAGAGGGAGAGTGGCAGGGCGCTTGGCCAGCTGTGGAATGGTGCTGACAGTGGATATGGGAAGGCAAAGCTGTGTGCTGCTGTGGCCTTGGGGAGCTTTGGGTCTGTGGAGTCCTAGGAAAAGGGGAGATAATGTTGCCCTTAGGATGGCTTTGCTGGCCCTTGGGACCTTGGCCAAGGTCCCCAGTCTTTGAAAGCATCCTTGGTGTGTGGGTCAGGATAGCAGCTATGCGGTGGGGCCCTCACCCCATTGGATGCAAGTAATAGATGCTGCTGCTGCCGTTACAAGTCCAAGGCCTTTCAGGCCACTGTAACCATGGCCTTGTGGCAGAGCACGATGGCCGTGGGGTCAAGCTTTTTTGTTTCCAGCCGGCCAGCCCCAGAGATTCTACACCCATGGCCCTTGGGCAGCAAGGGGAAGGAAGCCCCAAGGCTAGAGCTTACTTAGCTGCAGTGGTGGGGGGCCGACAGGGCCTGGGTACAGTGCCAGCCCCCAACAAGCATACACAAGGTCCGATTCTGAGCTTTCCATCTGAGAGCAGGGAGGCACATGTGCCATCCCAGGATTGGGGGTGTGGCCCATGCCACTCCAGAACAGGAACCAGAATGACACTATCACTGGTGTCACCTGTCCCCTAACACCTGCTACCAGGAAAGAATGCGCGGTGGGGAGGACAGCACCGGAGGACTCCCAAGGTGGCTCCCCGAGGTGGTCAGCATGCCTGTGGACACCGCAACGCCTCTACTGGCCCTCCCAGAGTATTGCACCATTCACTTGGCCTTGCCATGCTTGCAGGGAGCAGAAAAGTCAAGGACGATGGGCTCAGAGGGAAAAGAAGACAGGCTTTTCTGGGATTGATCCCAGAACGTGCAGTGGGGAAGGTGAGGCTGGAAGGCTGCCCCAGGCACTGGAGTGGTATGTCCCCAGGTAGCCCCCTCAGAGCAGCACCTGCTTCATCCGCCTTCCCTGTCCTTAAGGTAGAGTCTTCGTCCAAGTGTTTATCCAACTGTCAGAGCTCCAGGGTATGAGCAGCAGTTGGGGAGGGCAAACCCACAAAGATAAGCTCGGTGGCTTGCTCTGCCCTCTGCTGATAGTAGGCAGAGGGGACAGTGTGGAGCTGGGACAGTTGGAGCTAGCCAGGACCTGCTCTGTCAGCAGGAAGGACCAGCATCAGCACCTGCAATGGAAGGTAGGGGTATTGTCCTAGGCAAAAGCTTCGCTTCCCCCACCCCCCTAGCCCGGAGCAGCCAGAAGTGAGTGCTCCCTGGGGGAACCTGCAGCTGCTTCTCTCCAACCAGCAGTCTGTCTTCGGTTCTTTGGGCTCATATCAAAGCCACCAGAATAACTGACAAAAGTTGAGGCCTCTTCAGACCCCCCTGGGTTGAATCTGGAATTGGTTCTCCTTCGGACTGGCTGTTTGAACCAAGCTGTGGCTCCATTTGGTCCCATGTTTGCCTGTGTGCACATTTCAGGTGCCCTCAGATGGGGTGGGTACAAAGCCAGGGTAGGTCTGGTGGCAGCAGGCTACCAGCTGAGCATCGGGACACAGATCCTTTAGCCAGCTCCCCTAGCTTCGTCAGCTGCAAGCCAGGGCCGCCTCTAGGCTGGAGCTCCTGTGTTCTTGCAAGATCTCAAGTCCTGGACCTGTCTGTGACTGCAGGGACCTACAAAGCCGAGGTCCCTGAGGAACGCAAGACCTCAGGAATATTTTCTACAGCCTTGCCCACCAGGAAAGTCAAGGTGGCCCCAAAGGAAGATACAGTCTTTTCATTTCTGAGGCCCTAGTTCAGCTGATCTGGCCTTGGGTGGCAGAGCCTGATTTGATCCCAGGACCTGGGTGCTTGGCCCAGGAGCAATGGTCAGCTCTAGATACAGTGCAGCAGCTGGCACCCATGTCTCCCTCCCCACATACTGATGATTTTCTATGATTTCTTCCTTTCCCTACAGGGAGTGGACCAGTGCTTGGCGCTGGGTATCTCAGTCATGGGCTCTGACTGACAGGCCACACCTAAGGACACACCTGCTCCTCCCCTACCTGCCCCCCCCCTTTCTGGCTGTCCCTTGCCTGTCTTCCCTGCCATCGGTTTGCTGAAGAGAGACAGAGAATGTGTTCTGCAGGGCAGCAAAGATGTGAGCCAGCCTCTGTGCTGGGTGTGGGAGTGCCTTGCCTCCAAGGTGACATCGAGGGGACCCCAAAAGGCATTTCAGAGTCCCTTCTATCCCAGGGCTCACAGTGCTCCAGGCACTCTGAGAGGCCGGGATGTGCTGCCCAATGCAGGGACTGCTTTTAATTTTTCCTCATGTAGAACAAAAGGTGACTGTTGGAACTGAAAGACAGACTCAAGGAAAGTGTAGACAGACTCAAGGAAAGTGTTTTAATCCACGTCTGGCTTAGAATATTCAGCGAATTTTAAGTTCAGAGCCATTCTGCCACTTAAATTACCTTCTTCTTGACCTGATTGTTGCTGCAAAGGTGGTGATGCTCCCTGGGCCAACCTCACTTGCCATTGCTTAGTTTCAGGATTCACGACGGTGATGGATACTGAGGTTGCCTTCTGCCCGGATGTGGGATGCACTGTCACCCCAGACCGCCACGGGCTGCGGGCTTTGCTCCAACGACATGGATCCCATACCACATTTAACCGGGCAGAACTGCTTACCCTTTGGAAATCATGCGGCACCTTGTGGGATCCGTGCCCCAGACTTGTCCTGGCCCTTCCTCTCACCTCTCTCCCCTTTCCTCAGCAGGCAGGCAGAACTATGATCTTCTGGTGATTGGCGGGGGATCTGGCGGCCTGGCCTGTGCCAAGGAAGGTATGTGTTCTGTGCCCTGCTCTTGCCGGCGTGGCAGGGCCCCCCCACCCCCCAAGAGGGCTGTACTGTTCTCGAAGCTGGGTGGAGATGCACCCTGAGTGGCTTTGTGGAGGGCATTATCTCTGTAGCTGGGGTCCTACATCCTGTCAGAGTCACCCCAGGAGCCTTGTCAGTCCCTCCTCCCTGCCATTCCACAGTGTCTGTGCAGTACCCAGTAGGCAGGAGGGTAGCCTGGGTCTTAGCCAGCTCTCCTGGGCTCCAGTCCCGGGCCATGTGGGATCTGCCCCCACCCATCTGACATGTCTCCCACCGCCCACACCTTGCTCCCTTGTGCTATTCTAGCCACTCGGCACCTTGGTGTTTTGCAGATGCTTCCTGAAGGTCTTTCTGGCCTTGCTCCATGCCCTGGCTGTCTGCCTGGCCTGGTCTTCTTCTCTTTGCCTGCCTGGTTAGCTCCACTCACCTTCCTTCAGCCTTTGCTGCTGAGACGGCCCTACTTAGAATGACAGCCTCACCATCTGGTCCCCGTCCCCAGCTCCACCGTCCTCATTCTTGGCCCCCGGCATGTCCCACAGAGATCCCGGTTTGTCCTGCTGTCTGTGTCTTACTCTCTCTCCTCAACCGGGCACCCAGATGGGCCTGGGCACCCTGGGGTGCTCAGTGAAGATGGGTTGAATGAAAGGGCTGGCCCCAGAGGCGTCCGGAAACCGTACATTGCAGTTTGCCACTAATCTGGGTGGGGAACAGACCCAGCATTTCCCTGTGGGGCTCTGCACTCTGCTGGAGGAGTGCCTGGCTGTCTGCTTGCCTGTCCAAATGATAAGGAGACAGATGTGGGTGAGGGAGGGGGGAAGCCAGGGGAGAAACAGGGCTGCAACAAGAGGGAGTTGAGCAGGTACCCTGACCATGAAAGGACAGCCCTCTGACGTTTCCCTTCTTTCTTTCTCTCCTTCCTTTCTTTTTAAAAGATTTTATTTATTAATTTGACAAACAGATCACAAGTAGGCAGAGAGGTAGGCGGGGGTGGGGGGGAAAGCAGGCTCCCCACTGAGCTGGGACCTGATGCGGGGCTTGATCCCAGGACCCTGAGGTCATGACCTGAGCCAAAGGCAGAGGCTTAACCCACTGAGCCACCCAGGCACCCCATTTATTTATTTTTGTTAAAGGTTGTATTTATTTGACACAGACACAGCGAGAGAGGGAACACAAGCAGGGGGAGTGGAAGAGGGACAAGGAGGATTTCCTCTGAGCTGGGAGCCCTACGTGGGGCTCGATCCCAGGACCCAACGATCATGACCTGAGCCAAAGGCAATGCTTAACTGAGCCACCTGGGCACCCCAGATCCTGGGTTTTTAGAATCATGGCTAGTCGGCATAAAGGAAATTTGCTGTGCACTACTCTTCTCCAAGGGGCAAAGGAGAGTGCTGGCCTGTGGCAGAGGGGAGGAAACTGGGAAGTCTCCCAGCTGAAATGGGAGCCCACAGAGGGACACGAGTCCTCATCCCACTGGACCACAGAGCCACCGCAAGAAACAGTGTCTAGACAGCCAGTTGTCCCAGCGATGTCCCTTACAGCAGAAGAAAGCCCTGGATGTTGTGTCCGCACCAGTGTCTTACCTGCAGAGGCCCATCTCCGTTCACCTGCCACGGTTCCTAGGTCTGTCTTTGCCTTTTGGAACAGCGGCATTCTCCTTGTGGATCATCACCCTTTTCTACAGCATTATTGAGCTATAACTGACATAAAACAAACCAGACGTTTAAAGCGGACGACTTGCTATACGCTTTGACATAGGCACACACCTGTGGAACCAAGCACCACAATCACACTGGCAAAGGTAGCCATCACCCCCATATTCACTTGCTGGGGCAGCTCTGGAGGCTGGAAGTCTGAGATGACAGTGCCGGCAGGATTGTTTCTTCTGAGCCCTCCGTCCTTGGCTTGCAGATGGCCATCACTTCCAGGGTCCTCACATGGTCTTCCGTCTGCATGTCTATGCCCCGATCTCCTCTCTTTATGCTCCCCAGTCAGATTGGAATAGGGCCCGCCTATATGGTCACAGTCTAATTTAATCACCTCTATCAAGACCCTGTCTGCAAATAGGGTCACATTCTGAGGTTCTGGGGAAGAATTTGGAGGGGACATGACTCAGCTCCTAACAAACCTCAAAGTTTCCTCAAACCTTGGGAGCCCCTTCCTGTTCCCCACTCCCTGCTGCATCCCCAGACAGCCAATAATCTGCTTTCTCTCACTGCAGATTCGTTTGCATTTTCTAAAATTTTGCATAAATGAAACCATGTCATATGTGTTCTTCTCTGGCTTTTTTCACGCAGCCTAACTGTTTTTGAGATTCGTTGGTGTTGGTGTGTGTGTCCGGGGCTCATTCCCTTCTAGCACTGATCTGCATTCTGTCGTATACATACACCATGTTTTGTCTGTTCACGTACACGGGCAGGAGGATGTTTGGGTTGTTGGCACTTTGGGGCTACTGTGAATGGTGCTGCTGTGAACATTTGTGGTTGTGTGTTTGCGTGGATGCGTGTTTTCAGTTCTCTTGGATAAATGCCTAAAAGTAGAGCAGCTAGGTTGTGTAGTATATTTATTCTTTAGGTATTTTTTTTCATATATTTCCACAACCTTTTGTAGTTTTCAACTTAAAGCTTTTGTCAGATTTGTCCCTAATGTGTTTCATATGTTTCCAAATAGCTTTTTTAAAAAAAGATTTTATTTATTTATTGGACAGAGAGACACAGTGAGAGAGGGAGCACAAGCAGGGGGAGTGGGAGAGGGAGAAGCAGGCTCCCCGCCGAGCAGGGAACCCTATGCGGCGCTCGATCCCAGGATCCTGGAATCATGACCTGAGCCGAAGGCAGACACCTAGCAACTGAGCCACCCAGGTGCCCCTCTAATATCATTTTTTGAGATTAAGTCACATACCATACTATCCATTCATGTAATGTGCATAATTCAGTCATTTTTAGTATATTCACAGAGTTGTAAAACCATCATATCAGTTGTAGACATTCTTATCACTCCCCAAAACTGCTCTGTACCCCGTAGCATCCACTTTTCAGCCCCTCTACTCCTCAGCCCCAGGCAACTACTAATCTGATTTCTTTTTCTATGGGTTTGCCTATTCTGGACATTTCCTACAAATAGGTGGTCTTAGCGTGCTGTTTTTAGCATTCGTCCACAACAGAGTGTATGCCGGCACTTTTTTTTAATGGCTGAATATCATTCCATTGCATGGACATACCACATTTTATTATCCACTTGGCCATTGATGGACATTTAGTTGTTTTCACTTTTGGGAATTTTATATTCCCACCAGCACTGTCGGAGGATTCGAATTGGCCCCTATCTCACGCTCCCCCACTGGAGCCAGCCAGGTGCCCCAGCTTTGCCCATTTTGAAATTGGGTTATTTGTGTTTTCATGACTGCTCCATGAGTTCATATACATATGTTCCATATTCTTACATAAACATAGTCTGGATACTAGACCCTTATCAGACATGTGATTTGCAAATACTTTCTTCCATTCCTTCGATTATCTTTTTACTTTCTTTACTTTCTTGAACATTTCTTGTATGATGGCTCTAAGAATAATGGATTCTTTCAGCTTTTGTATGTCTGAGGACATCTTTATCTTGCCTTTATTTTTTAAAAGATTTTATTGATTTATTTGACAGAGATCACAAGTAAGTAGAGAGGCAGGCAGAGGGGGTGGGGAGCAGGCTCCCCGCTGAGCAGAGAGGCCCCATGTGGGGCTCGATCCCAAGCTTCTGAGATCATGACCTGAGCTGAAGGCAGAGGGTTTAACCCACTGAGCCATCCAGGTGCCCCTGCCTTTATTTTTTAAAGGTATTTTCTTGGTGAGGCAGGTGTGTGGGCAGCACCTGGATGGCTCAGTCGGTTAAGCATCCGACTCTTGATTTCAGCTCAGGTCATGATCTCAGGGTCGTGATCTCAGGGCAGTGCGTGGGGCTGTGCACTAAGTATGGCCTCTGCTTAGGATTCTCTCCCTCTCCCTCTGCCCCTCCCCCTGCTGAAGCATGGTGTCTCTCTCTCTCTCAAATAAATAAATAAAATCTTTAAAAAATACATATTTTCTCTAGCTGGAAAATTCAAGGTAGACAGTTTTTCTTAGTTTCTTTTAGTACTTTAGAGATGTTGCTGTCCTGGCTTCTCACTGCATTGTTTCCTGTGTCATCTGCTGCCCTTTTTATCTCTGTTCCTTTGTCATGTGTCTCTTTGTCTTAGGTGGTTTCCAGGATTTTCTCTTTTCATTGGCTTTGAGTGGTTTTTAAAAAATACTTTAGGTACTTATTTGACAGAGAGAGAGATCACAAGTAGGCAGAGAGGCAGGCAGAGAGAGAGAGGGGGAAGCAGGCTGAGCAGAGAGCCCGATGCGGGGCTCGTACCCAGGACCCTGGCATCATGACCCGAGCTAAAGGCAGAGGCTTAACCCACTGAGCCACCCAGGCACCGGTTTTGAGTGATTTAAAGAGGGTGCAACCTTGGTGTAGTTCTTAATTATTTTTCTGCTAGAGTTGACTGAGTTTTCTGGGTCTGTGGGTTGATCGTTCTCATCAAGTTGTGAGAATTTTCAACCATTATTTCTTCAGGGAATTTTCCCGTCCTTCCTCTTCTCCTTCGCTTTTGGAGACTTCAATCACACACATGTAGGCTACTCAAAGTTTCCCTCAGCTCTTGGACATTCTCTTCATTTTGAAGAGTTTCTATTCCCGTGTTTCCAAATTCACTAATAAAAGATTCTGCGAGGTCTCATCTACCATTAATCCTATGTGATATATTTTTTCATCTCTTGTAATTTCATGTCTACAGATTTGACTTGGGTCCTTTCTTGTATCTTCCATGGTGCTCCTGAACTTTTCGAACATGTGGGATACAGTGACAATACTTGTTTTACTTCTTTTCTGCTAAATCTGTGTCAGTTATTGGCCAGTTTCTGTTGACTGATTATTTCTCCCTTGGGTCTTATCTTTTCCCACTCCTCTGCATGCCTGGTCATTTTTTATTGAATTCCAGATACTTTGGACTTTCTCTTCCTGGCTTCTGGATATTTTTAGGTTCCTAGATACATTTTCGAGCATGTTCTGGGATGCAGGGAAGAGAGTTTGATTCTTTTGCATCTTCCACTTAAGATTTGTTCAGTGGGTCTGGAGCTGGGCCCAGTTGTTCTCAGTGACTAGGGTCTGACCTTAGTACTTACCCTGCTCTCCAGGAATTATGTGTTTTCTCCAGTCTGGCTTCTGGGAACAGGCACTACTTCCTGCCCTGTGTGAGTACTTTGTCCTCTAGTCTTTCTGAATGGTTCTTTCCGGGCCACTGTAGTTCCCTCACGCACATGTACCGATCAGCTATCTGGGGTTCTGGACAGCTTTCTCCTCTCTGGTCCTCCATGCCTGGAGCTCTGGCTGCCTCGGTCTCCCCAGTCTCCCAGCCCTCTCCTCAGCCAGGGAGTCTAGTGGACTCTGCCTGGGCCTCCTCCCCATGCTGCATCACCGTATTTGTTTCCCATCATCCAAGAATCACTCTCCTTAGTCTTCTGATGTTCAGTTTCTTGAAAGCATTATTTTATGTATTTCTTCTGGATCTTTGGTTGTCTCAGATGCAAGGATAAATCTAGTCCCTGATGCTCCATTGTAGTCAGCTGTGGAAGACAGACCTTGGCATGTGTGAAGAGTCCCCTTGGCTGGATTTTTTCTTTAAGATTTTATTTATCTGATGGAGAGATAGAGAGTACAGGTATGCAGAGTGGCAGGCAGAGGGAGAGGGAGAAGCAGGCTTCCCGCCGAGCAGGGAGCCCGATGGAGGGCTCCATCCCAGGACCCTGGGATCATGACCTGAGCCAAAGGCAGATGCCTAACCGACTGAGCCACCCAGGTACTCCCTTGGCTGGAGTTTTTAAAGCAATCACTGCAATCCCATTATTGGTCAGTCAAATGAAATGGGTTTTTATGTGAAGGCTTCTAAAACTTTGTTCTGCTCTTGGTCGATGACTATGGATCAAGAGCGTTCTGTAGTTTGTCCAACATTCATGGGTCACGAAGTTTAAGTCAGGCATGCCCTTGGGGGCAGTCAAGTCCAGAGCCCAGGTTCACAGTGCAGCTCCCCAGGCAAGCCAAGGGGAAGCCCCACGATTAACCCAGGCTAATTGGTGACAGGGTTAACACCTGGGACTCGTGGCCCTGGGAGGAACCTGGTGGCAGCCAGTGGGGGAAGCCAGAAGACTCCAGGCAGGAGGTGCGGTTTGGAACCCAGATCTCCCTCCCCCTTTGGAAGTTGGCTGACTCTGTACGTGACATTTGACTTCAGAACTTTCGATTCCTCACCCTGAGAATGAGGCAGCAAATACCCACAAGAGTAGATCTTGGGTGGGAGCCCCCCCCCCCGATGTCTGGTGGGGACCAGAGGAGGTGAGCGAGTCCACTGGGAGGGCTTGGGGAGAGAGCCAGGGGAAACTCTGAGTCCGGGGCCTCTCTCGGTGCGTGGGTGCCCTGTGATGCCTGCTAGTGTGCACCAGGTGGGCACTGGGCTCCTGCGGAATGTCTGGGCTGGACCCGGCTGTGGCAGGAGGCAAGGGAGGGATGGGCCCAGGGCTGCGGTAGTGGGCTTATGAAGGAGGGAGGGTGTCCCACTAGGTCCTGGCGCTGTGGTGGGTGGGATGAAGGCTGCAGTCAAGAAGAGCCCCACAGCCACGTGGCAGCACATAGCGGGGGAGACCGGGCGCAGAGTTGGTAGGAGGCTCCTTCCTTACCTTTGTCTGGTCCTCAGCCCCAGCCCCAAAGCAGCTCCCCACCCTCCCGCTTCTCTTGTCGTTCCAGCTGCTCAGCTGGGAAAGAAGGTGGCCGTGGTAGACTACGTGGAGCCTTCCCCCCGAGGTAGGTAGCCCCAGAAGGGAGCCGTCTGTCCTGGGGGAGCAGGAGGATGGGGTCCTGGTTCACCTGTGGGGGTGGCAGCTGAACCCGGAACGCTTCGCCACCATTGCCTGGGATCTCTGGCCAGTGTCCTCCTTGGCAAGTCAGCTGCCCTTACTTTAAAGTCTTCCGATTTAAAGACCACTCTGACTACAGTCATGGAGACTAAATTTCGAGGGCAGGGTTCACCCGGAGCGCGCTTGAGTTACAACAGCTAAAAGGACTCTTACCCGGCTGGAGAGGAGCAGGAGAGCCTTCCAGACCCCGAATGTGAATCTAAGTAGGGTCTTCCCAACCTGCCAGGTACCAGGTGGGGCCTCGGTGGCACGTGCGTGAATGTTGGCTGCATCCCTAAGAAGCTGATGCACCAGGCGGCGCTGCTAGGGGGCATGGTCCGAGATGCCCCCCACTATGGCTGGGCCCTCCAGCCGGTCCCGCATGACTGGTGAGGAGCCCTGCCCATTCCCCTCACTTCTGTGCTCCTGGGGTGGGGGAAGAGGGTGGGGGAGGAGGTTTGCTGCCCCCTTAACCCTCATGGGAGTCAGCTACCAGACAGGAACACTAACCAAGGGGCGACCCCCTTCCCCACATTTCGAAAAGTCTGCAGGCACTTTGGCTATCACTGCTGATCGGGGGCTGCTGTGTCTCCCGGGATGCTTTTAAAGGTCCTGTGCACATAGGACACCCTCACAGGGGACGGTCCAGGCCTAGGGGCCACTAGTGTGCAGCGAGAAATTGATGGAGCTTCCACAGGTGGCACCAGGTCTGCTCCAAGCTGCACACAGGCCCCTCAGTGGTGCTCAGATGACTGAGACTCAGGGCCACTGATGTGTCCCGATGGAGGGGCCCAAACGGGGCCCAAGGCCCCCGTTTTCCTTGAGGCCTGAGGCCCACAGCCCCAGACCCAGGACAGAGACAGTGGCTGTGGGCATAGATGTCATGTTTTCCACCTTTATTTTTATTTTTTTGTTTGAAGATTTTATATGTTAGAGAGAGAGCATGAGAGGGGAAAGGTCAGAGGGAGAAGCAGACTCCCCGCTGAGCAGGGAGTCTGATGCGGGACTCGATCCCAGGACTCTAGGATCATAACCTGGGCCAAAGGCAGTCGCTTCTCCAATATCCAGCTGAACCACCCAGGTGCCCAACGTTTCTCCACCTTTAGAATCAGCTTATTTCTCGAAATTTGCATCTCCTCGCTGTTTGCATCTCCTCATGTGATGTGGGACTCAGCAGTTCGTGCTCCTGTGGCGGTTTCTGACTTGTCCTGTGTGTTCCTAGGACAACAATGGCCGAGGCTGTGCAGAACCATGTCAAGTCTCTGAACTGGGGGCACCGGGTCCAGCTGCAGGATAGGTACTAAAGCCTTGGCCAGCCCTCCCACCCTCTCTGGGGACCTTTCCTTCCTTTGTGGGCACTCTCTCGCCAGAGGCCCGGCAGTGACAAGACAAGAAGTCCCTGCCCGTGGGGTGGGATGTATGCGTGCAGGGCGGATGGGGCCAGGGCCCTGGGAATGAAAGGCCGGCCTGTAAGCTGGCACCAGCAGAGCCTGGAGTAGCAGGGGGTGGTGGTGGTGAGGGGCATGTTGGCAGGACAGCCGGAGCCTGGGTCTACACCAGGGAAGAGGCATGCTTGGGGCTGGCACTGCAGAGTCCAAAGGCCGGAGAGTGGGGGCGCAGAGAGGGCCATCCTGGTGGCCGATGCCTTCCTCGAGGCAGGTGACCTTTCTTCTGGCAGGATCGACCACAGTGATGTGGAAAGAGCCCAGTGAGCCCCACGTTGCAGTTGCAAAGAGAATACCCAGCCAGCATACTCTCAACCCCACACCTCATCACGTCCAACGTGATCATTCTGGCCTGAAATGGCCGGTTCCCATCAGCCCTCTGGGCTCCCCCAGCCCCGATGCCAATGGTTCCTTCCACCAAAGTGTCTCCCCAAGGAGCTGCTGCCAGAAGGAGAGGTGCTGCTGCCAGAAGGAGAGGTGCCCCAGGCTGCCCTCGGCTCTGGCCAGGCTTGGCTCCCAGCCCTATAGCTCTGCCCTTTGCCTGAGCAGGTCATGGAGGGGACAGTGTGACCTCTGAGGTCTGGTGGCTTTCATGTGAGCACTATGTGCTGGGCTCCAAGGAGTCTTCCTGGGGCTATGCAGTAGGCAGCCATTTTGTGCCCATGAAGCCCAGGACAGCTGAGCGGGGGAAGTGGCCCACCTGCCCATCCCCGCCGTCCCCCGCCACCTCAGGGAGCTAAGCTGCATCCTACCACCTTTTCTCTGTGTGGGGCTCAGTATTCCCCAGGGAAGTTTCATCCTACCACCTTTTCTCTGTGTGGGGCTCAGTATTCCCCAGGGAAGTTTGTTGGAAGCACAGGGTTCCGCCATGCTTCCTGCTGGCCCCAGGCAGCTCCCAGGCAGGTGCCAGGCAGGCCCAAGCCCACCTTCTGAGGTGCCCTCAGAAGGAAGCCAGTGTGGAACTTACATCTGTGTCCTCTGGCTGTTACTGGGCCACGGGGGTAAGTGAGGGCTTGGTTCTTACAGCCCAGGCAGCAAATGGAGTCACAGGGCACAACTGTGGGGAGGACGTACAGTCGAGGTGGGGAAGCCTTACCAAAGGTGCCAAGAACCCACCATATGGAGTGGCCTTCATTATTAGGAGGTGTGGATCGTTTCTGCACACCACGTACCTGACTAGCATTCTGTCCTCATCATACCTGTTTTCCAGCCTTACCATCCCCTAAAGGCAGGGGGTGATGCCTATCTGGTGGGCACCATCCCATGTCTGCCCAGAAGTTGGTCATTTGGGTGGTGGGGGTCACTGGGAGGGAGGGCCTCTGCTCCCTGCTAGAATGTGTCCAGGTGACAAGGCTAGACTCTGGGGAGGCCCAGCCATGTCTGTCATCACACGCCGGGGCTGTACTTGGGCTCTTGGGGCCATCCCGAGCTGGCTTCTGTCCTGGCAGTTCCAGGGATCCATGGCCCTCCCCCACCTGCACACTTCCCAGTGCCACTCTCCACTCACCTCTTGCCCTGGCCTGGGCAGGGGACGGGGGCTGTGGGCCCCAAGCTCGCCTTTTAACCATCTGCTCCCTCTCTGGTCCCATCGGTGATGCCTAATTTGCAGAGGAAATATTTAATAGTCTTTTTTTTTTTTTTTAATTTTGCAGAAAAGTCACGTACTTTAACATCAAGGCCAGCTTTGTCGACGCGCACACGGTTTGCGGTGTCTCTAAAGGCGGGAAAGAGGTGAGAGCCTGGCTCTCCCGAGTGGCTCCGCTCGAGTGGTGTTGACCCTTCCAAGCACTCCAGCATTGTTCGACTTCAGTGCTGTTCTCAGTAATGAGCACTGTGGGAATTGACCACAGATCCCTCTGAGGCTGGTTATGATGCTTTATGGATGGTGAGACGTGTCACCAAGAGGCATATAGTGCCCAGCTGCCTGCTGCGCCAGGGTGATCAGACCCTTGTGGAGTTTTGTAGGGGTTGGAGGTGATGAGATACCTGCAGGGTGCCATGTAAGCTGCAGGGTGCTTGGAGTTAGAATGTCTCCCTGCCCCCTCCTGCTGGACTCCCTCTTGGCTCGAGGACGCTGGACAGGCTCCCAGCTCCGAGGGACCCCTGAGCTGCTGGCCCCAGGGTGCACACTGCAAGGCAGGGGCTATCATTAGAAAGCATGCATCTCTGCCGGCAGCCTCTGAAGACCTGCCTGACCACAGCTTCCTCCGTTTATTCTCAGACTCTGCTTTCGGCTGAGCATATCGTCATTGCTACCGGAGGACGGCCAAGGTACCCGACCCACGTGAGTGTCCCCAGCACACGGCCCTACCTCACACCCTGGGCACGTTCACGGTCTCCCGGCTCACGCTTCCCACACCAGTGGCACCCCCTACTCTTTCTTTTCTTTTCTTTTCTTTTCTTTCTTTCTTTTTTTTTTTTTAATCAGCATACTCTTTCTTTTCTTAAAAAAAAAAATTAATTTTTTTTTCTATATTCACTCTGGTCACCTTCTCATGCTCTCTCAATTCCATTCTATGGACGCAGGCCAACAGGGACTCCCACATCCCCCCACTCTTCACATGGCTCTGGGACACCCCTGCCTCTGGTCTCCTTTATCTCTCTTTGCCGATTCTTCCTTTTCTCCTCAGCGTCAGGGTGTTGGAACATCCAGGACTCAAGCCTCTTCTTCCTGCCCCAACTCTACATCATGACATAAGATTCTCCTACCATAAAATACACCTTTGAAAGGGTACGATTCAGGGGCTTTTGGTTAATTCACAGAGTTGTGCAACCATCAGTCTCTACTACCTCATTCCAGAACATTTTCATGCCCCTGATGAAATCCTGTCCCGTGAATGGTCACTGATATTCCTGGCTCCCCAGCCCCTGGCAACCACTAGTCTGGTTTCCGTCTCTGTGTGGATTTGCCCATTCTGGGCACTTCACATAAATGAAATCAGACAACATGTGGCCTTTGTGCCTGGCTTTCTGCACTCAGCAGAAGGTTCATCCACGTGGTAGCCTGGGTCAGACCTTCATTCCTTTCTATGCCTGAATAACGAGCCATTGTGTGGCTGGACCATAATTTTGTTTGTCCACTTGTCCGTTGATGGACATCCGAGTTGTTTGCACTTTGAGCTGTTGTGAATAACGCTGCTGTGAACAAGTTTTTTCATGGACTCAAGTTTGCACTTCTCTTAGCTCTAGACCTAGGAACAGAGTTGATGGGTCATATGGTAACATAGTTTTTAACCTTTTGAAGAGCCGGCCGTCTGTTTTCCAAAGTGGCTGCACCATTTCTCGTACCCCCTTGCCCCCCAATGACATGTGAAGGTCAAGCTTTCCTGGTTCTTTGTATTTCACAATTTTGTTGTTATTTTCGAGCAATGAGTAGTTCAAATAAAGTAACGCATGAATTCTGGAAATCTGAATCTTTCTCCACTACAGGGTTTTGTTTATTGCCATTGTATGTCTGAAGCGATTTTGTAAAGTCTGTTCTTTGTCAAGGGAGGCCACCGAGGTCTCTGCTCATTGTCTTAGTGCTCAGTGAGTAACTAGATAGAGATTTCCTGAAACGCCAGGAGAAATGGCCCAGTCTTTGCTGAGGGATTCTGTAGGCATTTGAGGGCAAGCTTTGGGCCGTCAGTCAGGCGCCAGAAACTCTGCCTTAGCTCTCACTTCCTGCCTGTGCAAGGCCCCGAGGCCAGCCAAAAGTGAGAACTCAGGTTGTCTCAGGCCTTTCCCAGGTGTGTGTGCAGCCCAGGGCCTACACCCAGCCTTCTAGGTCCCCAAGAGTGTGCAGGAGCTTTTCAAAGCCCCCGTGGAGAGCTCACTCCTTGGCTTTTCCTTTTAAGCTCTGGGATGGTGCATTGCTTGTTTCTGCTGTCATTGTCTTGGGCAGCTGTGACATCCATCACGGGACAGATCCTGCTCGGAGAGAGGCTTCTGGCCATGGGCAAGGTCACGCGAGGTTGAAGACCAGCCTTTTGAGTTGGGGTCTCTTGGGGAAGCCCAGCCAGGTCGACCAATGACTGTTTCCTGGGAAGGAGCTCTGTCATGGCTCCAGCCCGGCTCTGTTCGCCTCTCCCCAATATGGTTTTTAAGTTGCTCACCCTTGCTCAAGGTTGCTGCCATGCTGAGGGATGGGTCTAGAGTCTGTCACAACACCACAGCTCACCATTCTTACCAAGTTTCAGCCATTTTTCTTAACTAAATATTCCCTGTGTTGTCGCAGCCTTTTGGTTCATTTCTGGAGTACTCCACAAGTTGAATCTGACTGTTGTTGCTAGTTGTCTGGCTGTTTTTATGGAAGGGTGAACACTGGGAGGTCCTTGCACCACTGTTTTTTGCTTGCGTCCCCCTTACCGGCCCAGTCTTCTGTGAGGGTGCTGCTTTGCCCTCACTCCCACAAGGCAGGTGGAGCTAAGGAAGGGGCTATACGGTCAAGGTCATGGAGAGGGGGATGGGAAGTAGGAAGGGTCTTGGCCAAGGCCACATATCCTCATGGGTCTTCCAGGGGCCCTGGGAAGCAGACAGCACAAGCCCTGAGCCTCCACACGGGCTGCAGCAAAGTGCACAAGGCGCACAGACTCCCTGGGCCTAGAGGCCACTTCTGCCTCCAGATGGCAGAAGAACAAGGCACTGGTTCTGTTTCTCCTCAGATGCCCAAATCCCAAGCCTCCCCTTTTGGTTCTGTGCTTTCTCTGGAAACAGGGAACAGAGGGGGTATGGTGGAAAAGGCATACTCCGGTCCTCAGAGGAACACTATGCCTGCCTCCAGCTGTCGGGCCCGCAAGAGTGGCCTCCGGAGGGGACGGGTGGCTTGTGCACAGAGGGGGCCCTTGGCTGGCTTGCATGGCTCTGTCGGGTGGTAGAGTGCTATTGTTCAAGGTAACTGCCGACAGAGGTGGGCAGCCATAAGCGACCCCTCACCCTTCAGCCAGGCCTACCTTGGTTCCACATAATGGCCCCGAAGGCCACAGTCTGCTCCTAGATGCTGGGCGGCCATCTGGGCCCCAGCCTGCTGGACCTCGCCTAGGCGGCCGTCGCATCTCCCCCGGCCAGCAGGGGATAGAGCAGGAGCTGTCTGGCCCCGGGGGAAGAAGCTCAGTGGCTGCTCTGCTCTCCTACCGCCTACCCCCACCATCTCCTCCCTGGGTGCCTACCAAGGCTTGCTTGGGTTTTAGTCCCTTTGATTTCTAGACCTTTTGGTTTTCTTTCCACAAACCCGAGAAACTCCTGACTTTATTTTTATTGCCAATCGGAATCATAAACTGTTTGCATCCCGCTTCCTCTCCACCAGCCCATCTTATTGTTCTTACTCTCATGGGCCACGGAGAGGACGCTGGTCCTTGGATCTCCCCCACCTGCTTAGCAGCCCCTCCTCAGGCTCTGCTGGGAATGAGGGGAGTCCATGCAATTTCTGGGCTCCTTCGAGGGTGCCCAGGAGCATCAGGCCTTTGGGGCCGGCCTGCCCTCCACACCCTCCACTTCCCTGCTGCCCTCCCTGAGCCTAGCATCCGGATCAAGGGCAAGGCCCTGGAGAGCAGGGAGGAAAAAGCTGCGGGCCCCACACCGGCTCCCAGCCACCTCGAACAGCCAAGGAGTGCTGGGTGCTTTGCCCAGAAATATCTTGGTGCTTCTAGTCAGATAAACCCAGGTCACCTGTCCTTAGAGGCCACAACCTGATGGTCAGTGTGTAGAGCAGGGACACACCCCCAGAGGTGGGTTGGGGTGGTTCTGCTTGAGTTGTGTCTATGAAGTGGTCATCTTCTTTGAGGGGAAAGTCTCTGGGGACAGGCTGAGTGACGCTCTTCTCATGCTGACTGTTTTTTTTTTTTTTTTCCTGGATAGATCGAAGGTGCCCTGGAATATGGAATTACAAGTGATGACCTCTTCTGGCTGAAGGAATCCCCTGGAAAAACGTAAGACCCCATGTGTGCCTTAATGGCGATCTTTTTTTTTTTTTTTTTAAAGATTTTATTTATTTACTTGCAGAGAGAGACACAGCAAGAGAGGTAACACAAGCAGGGGGAGTGGGAGAGGGAGAAGCAGGTTTCCTGCTGAGCAGGGAGCCCAATGCGCGGCTCGATCACGGGATTGTGACCTGAGCTGACGGCAGATGCTTAATGGCTGAGCCACCCAGGTGTCCCTGTTGATCCTCTTTTGTTCACGGTTTCCAAGCATCAGAGCCATTCAGAACCACACATTGGTCCTCTCTCCCTAGTGCATTCTTTCTTGTCTACGGACAGGGAGGATGGTGTTTGTGCCCCCTTGGTGGGGCTGTTGCCTGTCTTGGAAGTGATGACCTGTGTATTACCAAATGGACCAGCCACTATCTCGGGCAGTGGTTTTCAAACAGGGTTCCTGGAACCGCGGGCTTCCAGTGGGTCCATCAGGGACATCACAGAAGAAGGATGTTCCAGGAGGAGAAAGTAAGGCCAGGTCGTCTGGGAAATCCGTTGGCCTTTCTACAGGCCTTGATTAAACATCCCCTTTCCCCTGGCGTGAAACTTGGGCTTCTCTGAAAAGCAGCAAAGTCTCCAAAGTTCTCAGAAACTGTAGCCCAGGAAATGAGACGTGCAGTGTGTGAGCAGTTTTACACTCCCTGAGTGGGTATTAATGCACTAAATGCATTTCCTGTCCCCACAGAGCAGACCATGGGGGGTTCCAGGTCCACACAGGCCCTGGGAGTGGCGGCTGGGGGACACCGTGCTCTTAGGGACTGGAATGGCCACCAGAGGGCAGCAGAGGCTTTGTCGTCAGCAGGCTCTCCACTGCCTTGGGACTTGGCTTTGACAAAATACAGGTGGAAAAGTGTGCCAGGGAGGATGGCTGTGTGGGCACAAGTGTACGTATAGGGCAGTGTGTGTGAACGGGCATGCATGTGCTCTCCTCCTCGATGTTTCCCACTTCCTGAGGCATCTCTGGCTGGGGTCAGGGCTTGATTCCCTTGAGTGGATGTGCTCTAGTTCATCTTCCCACCACTCACGAGTGTCTCACTAGGCTCTTTTTGTCGGCGTTATGAAATGCTGCGGTGAACACCTTTGATGTGCATCTTATCTGCTGGCATAATGCTTCTTACGTGTTTTACATACCTTTCGGGGGTGGGGGGGTTGTCCTGTAAGCAGAGAACCCAGGTACAGGGCTTCCCACGTCCTGCTAGCAGGTGCTCCCTCCTGGTGGGCTGTCCCCCATTTCCAGGCACACCTCTGCCTGCTCCCCACTTCCCCCTAACAGGGCTGGGCCATCAGCTTTTTCATGAGCGGGGAAACAGGAAGGAGCCTCTCCTCCTGCTCTAGGGGCAGGGGTAAACGGCAGTTGTTTCTGCCCCAGGCATGTGTGGTCCCTCCAATGAGTGTGGTCAAGCTCACGCTGACTTGGCCCAAGGCATGTGTGGTCCCTCCAGTGAGGTGGTCAAGCTCACACTGGCTTGGATCCCTCTGTCTCATTCCACTGGCTCCCCAGGCTGTGCTTTCTCTTTTTACTTGGTGATATTATTTCATACAGAAGTTCGTAATTTTCATGCTGCGACACTGATCATTTTTTTCCTTGGTGCTGAACTGTCTGTCTGCGTTACCTGTTCTTTTATCTTTAGCTCCCTAAGGGGTTAAATGTGACCTTGAGTCTATTTGCCCTTGCTATTTTTAGTCGTTGTTTCATGTATTTACTAGCGTTTAAAACTGAGTGTGTCTGTGAGTGTGTGAGAGTGTGCGTGTGTGTGTGTGTGTGTGTGTGTGTGTGTGTGTTGTTGTCAGCTTGGTCAGTGGCCTACTTTCTATCAGTTTTTCTTTTTTCTTATCTGTTCCTTATCTTCCAGCTGTTTCACGGGCTCCGGCTGTGATCTCAGGCCATTTTGACCGCACGTTTTCTTGGCTTGTCATGTCATTTCACTTGCGTGGTGTACAAATGGTTTTTTATTTATTTATTTATTTTTTTCCTAACCTACCTTAGATCTTTCTTTACACTTAATGGCTTTTAGATTTATTGCGTGTTCAGGAAGGCCTGCTCCACCCCCAAGATAGCTTTCGAAAAAGAGCCCCTGTGTTTTCCTTTAGGGCTTCCATAGGTCGCATTTTCCTCTACATTCTTAGGGTGTTGGCAGTTCATGTTTGGTGTGGCATGGTGGTGTGGTGTGGTATGGTGTGTCATGGCAGGGTGCACCCGGGCTGCTAGGGTTCCGGTGTCACTGACCAACAGCCCCACAAGCCAGTGAGAAAGCTCCGTCCCTGAGTGGAGTCCAGTCCCGCTCTGGCTTCTGACTCTGACTTTTCTGTATTACTGGCCCAAGTGCCTGGCACTGGCCTCAGATCTCCTCAGTTTTCTTTTGCACTGATTGCTGTGGGTGGAGTGTAGACCCGTTCTTCGAGCCTCTCCATAGTGGTCCTCCAGCTGTGGTTCAGACAGCTCCAGCTGCCACTGGAGTGTGTGTCCTGTCTAAGGCCCCCGTGCACTTCGGTCACCTTAACCTGTAACCAAAGGCCAACATTTGCTGAATCCCGGTCTTCTGTCAAATTAGTTCCTATATCTTCTGTTGTTTCCTTTGTTTGCTGTTTTCCTGTCTCCATGTCCAGGAAGGGGTCAGTTTGCAGTGATCGCCTCTCGAGCCACTGCTCACAGGAGGCTGGGTGTGCAGAGAGGCTGGCCTGGACCATCACTTGGGCTGGGGAGGTTGGGAGGCCCAGGCGCGCCGGGTGCCACCAGTACTCAGCGTGGTGGCCCAGGGCCTGGTCCCTTCCTCTGCAACCTTACAGCCAGGGCAGCCAGGCCGGGAAGACACCACCCCAGATCTTTAGGCCGGGAGAGCAAGAACTGTGTTTATTTTCTTCAGAAATAAAACATTTAGAAGATTTTTTTTTTTTAAAGGAAAAAAAAAAGCTCTTTCGTTTAGAAGGAATCTAGGTATGTTATTGTTGAAGAAAAAAAAGTGTTTGCAATGTATCAGTCACCCGTTTCGTTCTGAGCATGATTTATGTGAGGAAATGGTTTTTTTAAAAAATTAAGCTGGAGATATATCCCTGTACGATGCTTCTGTGAAAATGCGGCTTTTGTCCGGTGCCGTTAATGCAAGTTGTAACAGTGTGATATGGGAGGCACTGTTTACATGCTGCATTCCTCTCCTGCAGTCAAAATAAGCCCGGAGGGTCTACAGTAGCATTTCTGTATTTTATCAGCTTGGGCTGGGGCTGAGGGGGAGGCCTCCACTCACACTTGGAGGGGCTGTTTCTGCCAGATTTATTTGCCTTATAAATATTCCCTGTGTTTATTTTAACTCGCCTTTAAAATGGAGCTGAAATTAATATGGACCTGAGGGCTGGCCCCCCGGCCCTGTCGTGCCTCCTGTAGCGGGTGGGGCATCTCCGCTGGGTCCCGTCGGGAGGCATGGCCTGTGGTAGAGGGTACCCAGCGAGTGTGGTCCCCACCAGTTAGCTCCCCACGATCCCATCAGAGATTCCCGAGGGGCATGGCTGGCCCCGCGTCCCTTGTGTGCTCTGCAGCATGCACATGGGCTCTCTTCCCTCCCTCCCTTCCCATGATGGGGCATGGGCAGCATCGAAACCTTTTGGGGTGCATTCAAGTGGAGCACAGGGGCCAGTAGCCCTCGGGGGGGCCCACAGCCCTTCAGCCTCCTTTGGTTGTTCCAAATCTTTGTCCCCTTGAGGCACGGACCCCGGTGGCCACAGAGGTGTTGTGCCTCCCAGACATGTGAGGAGCCCCTCCCCACTGTCTTGCTTTGCTTGAATCCAGGCCTGGGGAGCCCAGGGCTAGAGAGATGGCAGAGAGGGGATGATGAAGCCCAAGCCCGGCCTTTGGGAAGAATGAAATAGTCTTCACGACATGGCTGGGTGCCCGGCTTGGCACCCCAAAGTGACAGATCATGTATGGAAACCTCCACTGTATGCAGCATGAGCTCCCAAGTCTGTGAAGAGGGCCCTCGGAGGCCAGGCTGGGGCTGGGGGGAGCCCTGGTGCCCCAGACCCTTGGAGCCACACCCTCGGCCCGAGATGGGACCACAAGATTGGCATCTACTCAGCCTCAGCCACCTGAATGCCAGCTTTGTGACTGGCACAGGTTGAAGAAGTAAGGAAGATTCTGGGGGAAGAACAGGGTCCCCTGGGCAGGGAGCAGGGAGCCCCTTCAGAAGTAACAATCAGGGGAATAATGGTCACTTCCAGAAATTATCGACCACCAGGGGAGGAAGTGGGGGTGCAAAGGGAGTGCGCTGCCCTTCATGGGGAGGCTTAGAGATGGCATCTGCGTGTCCCAGATGTCCAGCCCGGCGACTCCCCGGCAGGTGGAGGGAGGGTGGAAGGGAGAAAGGTAGGTCAGCTCCCCACAGTGCCTTCAAGGAGGCAGGCCAGAGGATATCGACTCCACCTTTGATCCCATGGCCTGGTGATCTTGGCTCACTCAGCTGGAGGACCACCTCTTCCACGCCCTCTGGGCCTGGGCATCCTGGCTGGGACCTGGGCCTGGCCTCCCAACCTTCCCCGGGCCAGGATCTTCAGGTCTCCACCGCCTGTAACAGTTTAGGTGCCCTAAGGGTGGAGAACCGGGGTCACTCTGCTCCACACCCCCTCGGCTCCCCAGCCCAGCCGGTCAGCACGCCTGCCTGGGGTTCACTCCAGGTCTGCAGGCTAGCTCTCTGCACAGCTGGGCTCTGAGCTGGCAGCTTGGGGGTGACCCCAGTGCCATCACCTTTCTCTGACGGCAGAGGACTTGAATGAGACCGTAGCTACCTGGGGCAGCTCTTCCCCCACGCTGGCCTGATACACTCACTACTCTTCCCAGTTGCCGGCCGAAGAGTATCCTGCCTTCCACAGCTGCTCTGTCCTTGTGGCCCAGAGCTCTGTGCAGCAGGGTGTTTCTTTAACTTAGGCTGACCTTATACTGCCTGTCAGACCTGGTCCTAGAAAGAGCATTTTGTTTTTGGACCCTTATTTCAAGTCTGGAAGCTGATTAGGTATTATGATCATTCTTCTCTTTCCCTGAGCACAAAAGGGAAGGATAAAATTTTATCCTGCAAAGAACCACAGCCATTGGGTTAGAAAACCTCCTTGCTGTGAATTTTTCTCATTTCCTGCTTAATACCCATGTTCGTTTGGTGTGACACCTTGTGTCCAGCAAAAGGGAGACAAGCTCTCTGCCTGCAACTTGGCTACCATCCCGTAAAGTTCTCTCCCGGGTGTTTCGAGGGCTGCTGGGAGGAAGACAACAAGGAAACAACAACTCGGGGTGGCATTGTTAAGAGGCCAGAACAGAGAGGCTCTGGCTGGGTACAGGTGGGCCCAGTGTCGGACCCAGATAGGTAGGATAGAGCTGGCAGATCCCAGGCAAGCCTGGAGCTAGCCCCCACTGGGGAGGAGGCCTTGCCCCACGCCCATGGCCTTCCCGGGGCACCTGCTCTCGGCAGCCCGCCTGGCATTTCCTGCACTGGTGGGGCTGCCAAGGAGCCAGGTGCCCGCTCTGAGGCCCTCATTTTGTGTGTTCCCCTTTGGGGAGGGGATCAGGGGCCTTCAGACTCGAGAGGCAGGTGGAGGGCTCTTTAAGCTGGGGCTTCGAGGGTCTGAATTAAGGCTTTTGTTTCTGCTTCCTCCCCCATTCAGATTTTGAACAAGAAAGCCTGCCCTGTGATTAGGCTAATCCCACGGTTGTTACAGCTTCACATGAAATGTTTGCACACCGAAGGGCACAGACAGTAGGGTTGCCCAGAACACATGTACGATTGCATCAGGGGCTCCCAGGATGGAAGGTGGTGACTGGCCACATGGGCCAGTGCCCTTGTGTCCAGGTCTCTTAATGTAGTGACAAGGTGAGGGTTTCCATCCTGCGGAGGCTCACTTGGGCCCTTCCACCCCGGACCTGACAAGCTGGTCCTGACTTCTGCTGCTGCCAGCACCCCTGTCCTGTGGCAGGTCAAGGCCGGCACTGGTCCCTGCTCCTTGGCAGCTGACCTTGGCCCCGTTGTCCCCAGGCCCCCTTCCTGGCCAGGAGTCCCCTCAGTGCAGTTTCAAGGCTACAAAAAAAAAAACCAAAAAACCAAAAAAACGAAACAAAAAAACCCCCAGAGCCCCTCTTCTGGCCCTCCCTCCCTCTTGCGATCTAGAGACTCCAGAGTCTGTCTGTCTTTGCTCTGGCGTTTTCCTACTTCAGCTCATTTGAAGGGAGTTTTCTGAGTTCTTGGAGCCTGGGTTCTGCAAAGAATAATGACCATTTGACAAATTGGGGGTTGGGTGGAGTGAAAACCAGTATTGTTGATAAGACAAGAAGAGACTTCAAATTACCTTCCAGAAGGCAGGACGCATGTTTGTTTATGAGATTTGAGCTCTACACATGCAGTCAAGGCACCCACTTTGGAGTGGCCGAGCTGGCTGGCACCAGCCTTCTCCCAGATGTGCCCTCTGTTGGCAGCTCAGAGCTGGTGGCCTGAGAAGGGTGGGTCCCCGTGACTGGGAGGTGAGAGTGGGAGGCCCAGAGTGCTGAGGTGGCTCCGGGATAGGGGGACCTGGGGGTTCCGCATCTCTGTGGCCGCCTGCCTACTTCCCTGTCCGGCTTCCCAACCACACAGGGCAAGAAGTGGTGAGGGACCAGGGGGCAGCAGAAACAAAGCAGTCATGCCGAAATCCGGAGACTGCCCTCCCGCATCCTTAGCAATGTAATACAAGGGTCTGGAGATGTCCTGCAGGCAATAGCTGGCAGCTGGCTAGCTCCTGCTGGAGGGCCCATGTCCCAGAGGCCAGAAGTCTCCAAGACAAGCCAGGACAGCCCTGTTGTCCAACAGAGGGGCTCCCACATCACACGACAACATGATGTGGCTGTGGCTTTCACATCTTAGAGGAAACCTTGTGCTTCTCACCACATACATCGAGCACAAAAGAAGTTAGATTGTGTCATTTTGAAAATGTCCCTCCGCAGAGACCTACCTGTTACACACCTGTTGTGTTGCCACATCCACGTGTGGATCCACGTGAACGCCACCGTGTCTGTTTCTTAGACATTGCCAGGCCCATATGGGACCCCGAATGCATCTCTGTGCTCCTGCCAGCCGCGGGGCCTGGTGTTCTTCTCAACTTTCTCATGCGGTGAGCTCTGTTCACTCGCCCCAAGCGTGACTCCAGCCCAGTTCTGTCCCCAGCCCCCGAGAGGAAGCCGTGTGCCAGTTGCCTCCCGCGGGGCACCTGCAGCAGTATTCCACGGGATAGACTGCTTTTTGAAATGGAATTATATCATTAGTACCTGCCGGGATTAGTGCTGACATTGGGCTTATCCGTCCTTACATCACCTCCTCCTGTTCAAAGGCTGAAGGGGTGATCTGACAAGCCCACCCACATGTTGCCACCGGGGCCGGGAATTTTCGGTCTGTGTTAGGCTGTGTGCATGTGTGTGTGTGTTTGTGCTGGTGTGCATGTGTGTTCACATATGCAGAGTGGAGCTGAATCACAAGAGAGGGCTTATGCCACTAGGGTAGATATTTTAAAAGATTTTATTTATTTATTTGACAGACAGAGATCAGAAGTAGGCAGAGAGAGAGAGGAGGAGGAAGCAGGCTCTCCGCGGAGCGGACAGCCTGATGCGGGGCTCGATCCCAGGACCCTGGGATCATGACCTGAGCCGAAGGCAGAGGCTTTAACCCACTGAGCCACCCAGGCGCCCCTAGGGTAGATATTTTAAATGACTCTTCTGGGTCCCAGTGTCCTATGTCTCCCGCTGCCCCCAGGTGTCCTCATCTTTGCTCCAGGGAACTGGCCCTCCTGGCCCTGGCCTGTGTGAGGTGGGGCTGGACAGCCTGGCCTTCCAGGGTCCGAGGATGTTCTGAATAGCCACTGCTTTCCCAGAATCCTCCCTGCTGTCTGGTGCCCTCCCCATTCTGCAGAGCATGTCTGCCACCGGAGATCCAGAGGGAACCCCATGGCAGAGTTTACATTAGGACAGAAGGAAGACCATTCCCCTTGTTCCACTGGGCTTTTCCTCCACACACCCGTGGACCCCACATTGGTCGCTCTCCTGGGATCTCTCGCAGGACATGGGCTCTTCTGTCACTGACCACTCACATCCTTCACCACCTGGCAATTTTCTGATTCAGGGACACTGTGTTTGTCATTTATCTCACAGTCAGAGCCTCTGGGAAGTGGGTTTTGTACCTTGGGACAACCTGTTTGAACAGTGAGCCTCAGCTGATTCATCAACAGTGACACATCAGCTGACCAGGCACCTTGCAGGGAAGCTCAAGGGCCCTGTCCCCCCGGCAGAGGCCCCCTTCAGGACAGCTGCACGGGGGCCATGGTGAGCCACGTATGGTACTCACCATTCTTTCCCTCTGTGTCCTTTCCTCTAACAGGTTGGTGGTCGGGGCCAGCTGTATCCTTTGCTGGCGTACAGGTGACAGCCGGCTGTGCTCACAGGCCTGAGAAGGGACACCCGGTTCCTACAGCCCCTCCCCCATGGCCCTCCCATCCAGCAGGGAGGACCGTCTGCCGCCTGGAGTCAGGCGTTTCCAGGGCCACTCAGGACAGATGACCTGTACCCGGGGGACAATTTGAGGCTGACCTTTGAGGCTAGGGCTTCCTGGAGGCATTTCCTGAGCTGTACACTGAGACGCCTAAGCCCTTCAGGGCAGCTGGACACAGCCGTGAGGCAGGTGATGCTCCCCGGAGAGCAGTCCCATCCGGGCCTGTTCCTTCAGAAGGAGTGGTAACACCAGAGAGGCTCAAGGGAGGAGCCAGGGAGGATCTGAGGTCAGGAGAGGGGATAGCTGAGGGAAGGGGAAAGCTGGGGCTGCTAGCTGGGAGCCGGGTTCGAAGGTGGCTCTTCCTGTTCTTTCCTGAAGGACACTCTTCCCTTTTGCTGCTACTCGGACCCCTTGGGGGTCCTGGCACCAAAGGCTGACATTAAATTGCAAGGAGCCTGGACAGATGCCCCATGGAGGCAGAAGCCACCTGGCCTTGGGTGCTGGAGAGTTCCCCTGTGCCGTGGCTCTCAGAGTCCCCTCCTCACTTTGGGCATGTGTTCCTGAGGTTGGGGTGCGGGAGGGGGTCTTTGTGGCTTGTGTTGGGAGCCTCTTCCAGGCTGACTGGAGATTGTGGGGGAGCAGGTGGCTGGCCAGAGCACTGGGGGTGTCTGGCCACAGCTGCTGCTTTCCCAGAATCCTTCCTGCTGCCTGGTGCCCTCCCTGTCCCTTGGCTCCTGATGTCATGATCCATTAGCCTTCCTTAGCCTCTGGCAGACGTGGCCCTGGAGTGTGCTGGGTTCCTCACTGGTCTCGGATTGGACACCACCGTCATGATAAGAAGCATACCCCTCCGGGGCTTTGACCAGGTATGGCCGTGGGTGCCCCAGCTCCCACCCCGTGCTCTCTCCCAGGCGGGCGCAGGTGTGGTCGGGGAGTGAGGTCTCAGTCTTTCAAAACTGGCCCTTGTGTTGAGTGAGGAGATTGTTCCTGAAACAGAAAACACCTGCCAGAGTGTGGAAGGAGGGGCTGGCCCATGGAATGTGTGGTAACGTCCCCCCAGATCGAAGGGACATTGCTGGGCACGGCAGGCCAGCCTCATGGATCACAAGGTTGGGTCAACCCTCTAGTCCCTCAATTAGAAAGCAGAAAGAATGTGGTGGCTAGTCCGCTGTCCCCCGTCTTCCCTGCTGAACTCCTCTGGTGTCTGAGCAGGGTGCCACCTCTGTGGGGAGCACCAGGTTGGGAAGCAGGTGCCAGACTGGTAAGGCCATGGGAGCCTCAGGAGGTGGCAGAAAAGAGGAATGTATGAGTCAAGACGAGCACTTGGTGGCTGTCCTGGCTGGCGGCCCACCCTGAGTGCTCAGAGTGTCCCACACAGCCTCTGAGGCCCCGCCAGTTCCACGTCCTGTCCACTGCATGGGGCCAGCGCCTCTCACGGCCTGCCTGTCAGTTGGCCACTCCTGACAGCCACATGGCAGGAGCTCAGAGGGCCACCCTGTGGGGTCTGGAGAGTACAGGTTGTCCTGACCTGCGTTAGGGCCATAGACGCCCTGATGATGGCAGAGGCATCCATGTCAGGGGCACGTGGTTTGCTGTTTGTTTGTTTTTTTAACTAAAATTCTTCAAGGAAAAGCCACCTATTAAAACCCAAGTCTAGGGGCGCCTGGGTGGCTCAGTGGGTTAAAGCCTCTGTCTTCGGCTCAGGTCATGATCCCAGGGTCCTGGGATCGAGCCCCACGTCGGGCTCTCTGCTCAGCAGGGAGCCTGCTTCCCTTCCTCTCTCTCTGCCTGCTTCTCTGCCTACTTACGATCTCTGTCTGTCAAATAAATAATAAATAAAATCTTTAAAAAAAAACAAAACAAAAACCCAAGTCTAGGGCTGTCACTGTCAAGATGTCAAAATGTCCTCTCACGTGCCTGAGAAGGAAGACAGACCCCTGTCTGTCTGTGCTCTCCGGCCTTGTGAGCTCTTGCAGGGGTGGGGAAGCAGTGGGCCCGCCATGTACAGCGCCCAGCCCCAGCCCACCCGGTAGATGCTGTATATGCTGTGTGCTTGCTTTCTTGCTTTCTTTCTAAGATTTTATGTCCGAGAGAAAGAGAAAGAGCAAATGAGTAGGGAAAATGGCAGGCAGAGGGAGAAGGAGGCTCTCTCCTGAGTGAGGAGCCCTATGTGAGATTTGATCTCAAGACTTCGGGATCATGACCTGAACTAAAGAGAGACCCTTAACCGACTGAGCTAGCCAGGCCAGGCGGCAACATCTGGGAAGGTCTCAGTGCCTCGGGCCATGGGTGGAGATCGCCAGGCGCAAACCAGACAGGAGCCACATGAGGCCACGCTGTAGGACACTGAGAAGGACAAGGCCTATGAAGTGGGGGGCCCATAGGGACAGGGACCACTCAGAAGACTGGCCTTCCAGCCCAGGCAGAGGTTGGAGACCGATGAGAGCGGATGCCCTGGGACATGGGGGCACAGTGGGGAGGCCAGGTGACCCAGGCCCTGCCTCAGAAGGATGTGCAGCCCCGGTGGCAGGCACATGGTCTGGCCATGTGGCTCAGTTGGGCCCAGTAGTTCCCCCATGGACTGCAACAGAGACTCCAGGCTCGTCAGGAGTCCAGAGGGAGGAGCCGCCTACACTTGTGTTCCCGTGACTCATGTGACAGTCCTGAACAGGCAGGGCTCCTCATGGTGTATGTCTCTATATGAGTGGGCACCAGAGGATTTAAACAGTGACTTTTATTTCCTCTTCAAAGAGGAAGCTTTGTCTGACTGGGGCTCTGGCCAGCACAAGCCCTGCCACCCCCCCCCACCCCCACAGTGGCCCCAGGAGCTGAGCCCCCATCTGCAGCCAGGGGTTACAGAGCCTCCGAGGCTGGGAGGAGGGAGCCCTCTCTGCAGATGCCAGGGTCCACCTCCACCCACCCCCACCATGCGTGTTGCCTTGTATATCTTGGTGGGGAGCAGAGGGGCGCACCTACTGTCCCAACTCCCCAGAGGCAGAGAAGGTGATAGCATTTGGCAGTGGTGGCAGGAATGGAGCCAAGTGTCATCTCGTTCAGCCAGTCCAGAGCCCCCAGGGGAAAGGGGTGCTTCTCTGTCAGTGTTTTCAGTGAAGACTTAGTTAATCGGCATGTAGAGAAGACCCTGAAGGTCAAGTGCATCCTAACCCAAGGACCCCAGATTCTCGGATTTGGAGCTGGCATCGGGTGCTCTCCCAGCTCCGCCCTCCGTTCTACTGAGAACAAGGGGACCCAGAGGTGGGGGTGGACAGAGGCTCCCTAGCAGCCAGGGGGCCTTGGACCTTCCCCTTCGAATGGACCTTTCTTGGGCTCCTCTAGGGCTTTTTCAAGCAGGCAGGAGACCATGTCCTCTCCTCCCACAGTCGTTAGGAGTGGATGTTCTCACTGCCACCCGGGCCTCACAGCACATCTCTTATGCTTTGCAGCAAATGTCTTCCTTGGTCACGGAGTACATGGCGTCTCAAGGCACCCGGTTCCTGAGAGGCTGTACCCCCTCCCGAGTACAGAGGCTCCCAGATGGCCAGCTCCAGGTTACCTGGGAGGACCCCAGCTCTGGCAAGGAGGACACGGGCACCTTCAACACTGTTCTGTGGGCCATAGGTAAGGGCGCGCCGAGCCACAGGTGAGCCGCATGGAGACCAGCAGCATCGCCTTCCCCTTCCTGCTGTCTCCAGGGCTCCCCTTGTCCTGCTGGCTTTCGGGTGGGCCAACTGTCATAGCATACCTCTTAGGCCATCGGAACAGCCCGTGGAGGTGTTTCCCTCACCTCCAGTGGGTTGGTTTGAGCTCTGCAGGAGTAAATGCCTCACTGGCTTTTGTGGAAACCACACTTTGCAGATCTCCCAAGGTGACGTCAGTGATGGGGCCGAGGCCTTGGGCCTTCCTCTGCTGCACATGGCTTGGAAGCCAGCGCACCCACATGTGGTTGTGTTCTCATCCTCCCATTCTCTGAGAGGTGTGGGTCTAGCTCGCTGTGGGGAGAGGGGGGCGAAAGTCGAGCAAGCATGGCTGGACAGAGTTAGCCTGTTGCTGACATTGCCGGACGTACTCCCTCCCGGGCCGGCTCCTCCCTGCACCGCAAGGGAGCAGGATGGAGAGTGGGGATGGAGTAGGGAGACACCTGCCCGGGGCCTGGGCCTCAGCTGGTCTGAGGGAAGGGACATGGGCTCTGAGGAAAGGCGCCCTGGCCAGGAGCCAGGCGGGAAAAGCAGAGAGCTCAGAGTGTCCGTCGTGAGCCTGCCTGTGGCTGTGAGTGGGGTCTGGCCCTGTGCACTATTTCCAGTTCACCAGGGTCTCTTTGCACTGAGCCTGGTCCATTGTCCCTCCTCCGTGAGCCCGGGCTCAGAACCATGTAGCCGTCAGAATCCTCAGCCACCCCCACGTCGGTTTATCAAATGTTTACTGAGTGCTCAGGGGGGCCGTCATGTCAGCGTCTGTCAGGACCTGGTTGGCCTAGTCCCGGCATCCCCTGCGGGGAGGCTCCCAGGAGGAGCCGGGCTGCGTCACAGAGCAGTGTGCTTCTCAGAAGCACTTCTCTGGTTTTCCTGAGTCCTCAGAATGCTTGGAAATCAGACCATGAGATAAACTCTGAGGGAGTCGGGGCCCTTCACTTGTGTGTGGTCAACACAGGCAGATTTAAGGAGCAAGGAACACTCCTTGCAGTTCAGTTAGTGCCTCTTGCCCAAAACTTAGTAAATGGCCATAGGAATACTCTTGTTCAGTTCATAAAAGTAAATTGAAGTACGTTTATTTTGGTAAACACCGTGAAAGATTCTATAACTATTCAGGTCCAGAAGTGTAAGTTGACATTTATCTTAAAGTCCGTTCTAAAAGGGGCAGTGGCAAGTCTCTCCCCTCCCGTCTGCACTCCCAGCCTCTTCCTTTGTCCCCTGATAACACCTCGGAGACCCCAAACACCCACATCCCTTCTCTCGCTGTTGGACAGAGGCAAAGGCCTATGCCAATATGCCATCCGTTCAGCCTACGCTGAGGGCAGCAGCTCAGAGGGCAAGGGGCTGTGCCCTGGGGAAGCCTCGAGGTCCTCCCAGCTTCCAGACAGGTCCCTGGTGGGTGACAAGCCAGGCCCCCGGTGCACATGCCTGCCCTCCCCTCTGCAGGAGTCCGTTTTATTTTCTGTATTTTCAAAAAGAGCATCCCCCAGACAGTCTGCCCAATGTGATTGATGCTGGGGGTGGAAGCTTTTCACAGTCCTTGGCCTTTGACCTTGCTTCCCGAGGCGGCGCTGTGGTGGCGGCGGCGGTTTCTGGCACGCCTCCTGGGGCTGTACGGGCATGTGCTGACTTTGCTGCTAGCTCCCGGGCCAGGTTTTGTAAACAATCGGGAGCCACTTCCCAGTTTAACAACTGGGAATGTTTTATGCCGGTTTACTCTGATAAGCCTTTAGCCAAGCATCGTTTCTGCTTGCAATGAAGGACGATCAGTGGGCCAGGAGGTTAAAATAAAGCTCCCCTGGGGGCCGAAGGGCTGGCCCAGCAAATAGCTCCGGCACCGTGGGTCCTGCTTCAGTAGCGAGTGCTGCATGCACACCGGCGGGACTTTGACGTGTGCGAAAAACAGGAGGGAAGGATGGCCCTCGTGTCAGGAGGACACACAGCAAGGGCCACGAGGAGCTTCCGTGGGGCCGAGCTTGTGCTTGGCACCTGGGTCAAGGCTGGTGAGGATGGTCTGCGCAGGGATGGCGAGGAGGGCCCTGCAGTCTGCAAGCCCGGGAGGACTCCTGAGCCTCTTCCTCGGCCCAGCCTTGATCTCCACGTGGTGGATTAAACACATTAGCAGTTAAAGCAGTTAATTGCTGTGCAGGGGGCCGGCTCATTGTTTGTCTCTGAATCACCCACCCACACCAGGTGTCTCAGATAATAGACTGGGAACTCGCAGCGAGGAGGATTTCCTGTCTGCAGATGTGCCGATTACGGTGCTGAGTGAAGACAGTCAGCCTGCGCCCGCCGCGGGCTCGAATTCACCCTGTGCAGTTAACCAGTTGTGGCCTGAATCCTCAGCCATCGGGGGCAGCCGTTGTGGGGCGGGGGGGAGCAGGGGCAGGATGGGGCAGGACAGGGACACTGACGGGACACTTGCGTGTGGAATCGCTTCCCAGCTGGAGCTCGGCTGAGGTTCAGCTTTGACTTTGTTTCCGAGGCTGGACGAAGGGTGGCTGGAGCAAAGCCCTGGGAAAGCCGGCCGCTCAAACTCTCCTGTGCCCCCCAGCATCTCTAGCCTCCTGGAAGGTTTCCTGGCCCCCTCTCGAGGCAAGGGTGGACACTCTTGGTTCTTCCCTCCCTGGGCCACGAGAGTCCTGCCCACAGAAGGCCCAGTGTCCCCACCACCCGGAGTGCCAGGAAGGGCCATCCTGGCCATTCCTCAGCAGCCCAGTTGGTCTATTAGGAATCAGCCACTTCCTCTGCCTCGGACTTTGTCTTAGCAGGGAAATTGGTATCGCCCACCTGGGTGTGAAACCCACAGATAACTTCCAAGTCTCTAAAATGGCATAAAGAGAGCCAGCAGGTGCCAGAGGCCCGGCTTTCTAGTTTCTTGGTTTTGTTTTTGTTTTTGTTTTAAATCTTATTTATGTATTTGGGAGAGAGAACATGGGGATGATGGTGGTAGAAATAGCAGAGGGAGAAGGACAAGCAGACTCTGTGCTGAGCACAGAGCCCAACGGGGGGGCTTGATCCCACAACCCTGAGATCATGACCTGAGCTGAAGACCTGGATGGTCCACTGACTAAGCCACCTAGGTGCCCCCCTACTCCGGCTCTCCAGCTTTAATCCAACCACCATATTGAGGACCTCCCTCCCTGTAGAGCCCACTTACACAAAGTGTACCCATGGACCACAGCCGGGGAGGTGGTGGCACCTGTGGAGACAGGGATGGGGCTTGCGGTATCCGGGGAGTGGAGTGCGACTGCCCAGGGTGGGCTGCAGACTTGGGCTCCCCTCTCTACCACGGGGACTGCTGGCTTTGGTTTCCAGGGGGCCGCCTTGCTCAGCTACATTTAGCTAATGGCTCCTCCATCCCACAGACACCCCTTTGAGTCCTTGTGGACCGTCTCCCCACCCCCCACCCCTGAGTGCTGGGCAGCAGCACTAGGACCTGGAGGCAAAACAGAAGTGAGCCCCCAAGGCTGGGGATTCATGGGTGTGTGTGGGGGCGATGTCTCTTGAGTCCAGCAAGAAGGATGAAGCAGTCCAGGCCCCTGTGCCCCCTGATAGCCATGAGAAGAGCCCAGGCTGGTGTGGGGCTGCTGGAGAGGGACTAGCAGGTGGAGCGTGGGTGCAACCTTGTTGAGAGAAGCCCAATCCAAGGCCCCTGGGCCTGTTCTTTGGGGCCGTGTCATGCTGTGGCTGTAGGAAACTGCATGCGGCTGTGTTCCTCCCAGGGGGGACCTCGGAGCAACCTAACGCGTTGTGACAGGTTCCCACACATGGACTCCCCGGGTCACCTAAGGCCCACCTTTCTCAGCTCCCCAGGCCTGAAAGGGGAGCACTGCTCCGCTCGTGAGCCTCACATATTCTAACACCTTTTTATTTCAGTTTAAACGTCAAGTTTGTAACTAGCCACGTGAAGAGAGACTCCAGTCTGTGTGTATGTGGTGTGTTTTCTTGGAGGGAAAGGAGATGTTCAAGGAGTTCTTCCTGTCGGCCCCTCCCATAGGCCAAGGGAAGCGGCTGGGCCTTCCCCTGGCCCTGGGTGATAGACCCCAGCTCGTGAGCCAACACTATCGACTCTGGCTGTCATTCATCTCTGCTGTGGCTCACTGTGGCACCAACCCATTGCAGAGGCAGGGCAGCGGGAAAACAGCCTCCGTGCTCGCAGACTGGCCCTCTGCCCTCAGGGAAGCCCTGCACTGGGGCAGGCCGGAGAGCTGGCTCCTGCCCGTGTCCGGGGTCACCGTGACCCCCACAGCCGTCAGACCCAGACCAGCCTACCTCCGCACTTACGGTCTTTTTACCAAATCAGATTCAATATTTGTGATTAGAACTTAGTGGAAGCAAGTTGTTTTTTAAAAAAAGAAGAAGAAAGTCTTAGTGAAAATGGTTATAAAGATAAATAGGCATCTTTTTTTGTTTTGTTTTTGCATTAATGTGCACTATCTAAATTTTGCAAGTGCTACTGGGAGCCGTCAACCAGCAGGAAGGTTATATTGATATTTGTAATTGTTACAGCAATAATTACCACCTACCAGTGAACGTGTCCCTTTCTGGGGGTTCCCGTGGACCAAACTGCCACTGGGCCTGGGCTGGAGGCTGCACCACGTTCCAGGGCTGGCTCTGGGGGTTTAGGGCCCATATGAGCTTATTTTATGTGTTGTCGGTGCTGCACACAGGCTTGAATGGGAAAGGCCCATGTTGTGTTTCATGCGGAGTGGACAGTGGTGAGAGGTGTCCTCAGGTTGGCCTGGGGGCCAGTGGCAGGTGCTGGTGGTCACAGTAAGCCTCCAGCCTCAGGTCACGCTAAGGTGCTCGGGTCGTGGTAAGGCTCACTTATTCATTCAGCAAACGTTGAGCCCCACCTGGACCCCAGGACAGCAGGTTGGGTCCTCTGCCCTGTTCTTGGGGCCCCTAAGGTGTAGACTGGGGTTCTGGGGCTATTTTAGAAGGGGCCATTTGAGAAAATAAAAGGAGCCCTTCGCTGTTGTCATCCTTTCCCCTAAAGTCCCAAAGATGACAAGAGACACATAATAAACTTTTTAAAAGGTAAGCCTCAAGGGATCTGACTAGAGGTGCCAAAGGTGTGAGTTCTGCCTTCCCTGTAGTCCCAAAGATGACAAGAGACACATAATAAACTTTTTAAAAGGTAAGCCTCAAGGGATCTGACTAGAGGTGCCAAAGGTGTGAGTTCTGCCTTCCCTGTCTGGCCCAGGGTGACTCGCAGGCCAGCCTATGGGGAGTGGCTGACTCTTGGGGCCCATGCATGTTTCCCCCCCACCAGGAGGGATGCCAGGAGGGGTGCTCTGTGAACCTGTGTGAAGCTGTTGGTCCGGTCTCCTGGACCCCCACCCTCCTGATACTCGCCTGCGTCTGTGTGATCAGAGCCCCTCATTCGCCCTGTCATACTCCTGCTGGCACTTAAATCTTAACTTATTATACGGATTGCCCTTCACTCATCGGAACGTGTGCTCCAGGCAGGCGTGAAATTGGAGGGAATGCCCGTTTTCCTGTAACAGGGAGACAGAGGCCCAGGAAACTGCATATGTCCAGTTGTCTGTGTCCCTGGGCCCAGCTGAGCAGGTAGGAAGGACCAAAACTGCCATCTGGGGAGTTTTTGACCTTCAGCTTTCTCCAGCCTTCTCCAGCTGGCTTGGTGAGCGTGGGGGCCGGGCTGCCTCCCCAGACCAGTAGCGGCAGCTGGTGGAACTCTGGGGCTGTGAGAGGAGTGCTGGTCTGGTCCAGCTGCCCCGGGAGCTCTCAGGCTGATTGCGGCTTCCTGCACTACTTCAGGGCCCCAGGATGTCCTGGATGCCAGAACTGTCTTACGTTGGTAACACCAGGGTCACTTAGAGGGACTCAGCAGACGAGGCTGAGCCTGGTGATGGAGGCATCTCTAAGGACCCATCCACACATTGGTTTGGACTCTGCGTCTAAGGAGGAAGTGAGAACATGTTTGTTTCTGGAATCTTGACACCCTTGTTGTTTGCAGTAAATAGGAGTGTCACTCAGGTATCATGTGAGAAGCTCTTGCAAGGCAGTCAAGTCGTGGAGATACGCATAAATGAAATTAAAAAGGCAAGGAATGGGCAGTTTACAAGAGGAAATACAGCTACTGAATATGTGGCCCAAAGTCCTTAGTTTTACTGGTAAATATACTGGTAGTCAAAGAAGTGGAAATTAAAACTTCAGTTAGAGGGAAGGAACAAGCCCCAGAAGGGGCCACCATCCAGGCACAGCTCCCTGCCCTAGGCCCGGGGAAGCCCTGCCTGGTCGGCGGGCCTTCCTCTGAGGACTGTCCCGAGGAACTAAACCGACACACAGACAGACTGCCATCCCCATGCTGGTGGTGTCCAGGGAGCAGAGATCCGGGAACCAGGCCTGGGAGCCGTTCAGCTGTACTCAGCAAGCCCGAGCTGGGTACCAAAGAACCAAGGCCCCAGGGAGCAAGAGATCCCGGGCCTTCCGCAATTTGGGCGTATTCTGTCTACCCCTGCTGCTGCTACCCCTTTTAAATTTATCTCCATATTCCTTGAGACCTGGGATGTGGTTAGACTGACATCTCTGAGGTGTAGGGTTACCGTGGTTACCACGAGGCCCAAGGAAATGCTTCTGGTCTCCCGGGACCTGCCAGGCAGGAGTGCTGTGTGGCCAGCGTCAGAGCAAAGTAGTCTGTGGGCAGCCGGCTTTGTCCTTGGACACTCCAGCCTCAGCCTGGAGCAATCGCCAGGAGACCGTGAGCCTGGCAAGCTGCTGGAGGCCCTGCTCCCTAAAACCAGCAGTCTGGGGTGGAGCCTGAGGGCTCAGCTCTGAGTCCCCTACCTGCAGGGACTCTTGGCCCACCCTGCAGACCCCCACCAGGCCTGCCCACTGGGCCCAGCTCTTTCCTTGCTGAGGCGCAGCTACCCTTCCAGTCCCTTCCTAGTTGCAGGAGAAGCTCCCAGGTGACAGCTGGATCCCCTACTCAGGAATCAGGCCTGGGGCCCCCATGCTGCCTCCTCCAGGCAGGAAACTGGCCAGCGTGGTGTGATGCGCTCCGCACACCCACGCGTCTCTGCTCACTCAACTAGGGCCAGCGTTGGTGCCGTCAGAGGGCAGGGACCTCCAGAGCCTCACATCGCGTCGCCAGTGTCTGGTATGCTGGGCAACGGGCGTCCGCCCACCCAGCACCTGATTCTTGCGGCCAAGCACACTGAAGAGGCCAGAGCCGACTCCCCATGAACTTGAGAAGCACGGCTTAGCTGAGTCTCTGTGTTTTGACTTCCCACTCTGGGAGAGCAGCTGGAGACTTAAGGTTTCCCTTTCACAGGACTTGGTCTTCCAGATGCTCAGCTTGGCATCACCAGCCACCCGATCTCTCGTGTATCTGAGGCAGCACGAGCTGTGGGAATTGTGCCTTTGAAACCGTTCGTCTTTGCCTTTAGGACATACCGGGAGCTGCCTCTGCCCTCCCAGGGCCCCCCAGGAAGAGCTGACTCCACCACCCCTTGGCTTAGTGAGACCACACTGTCTGAACTAGGGGAGACCTCTGCTGGCACTCGGCGGTGACAAGGCCCAGGGCTGGAAGCATGTGAAGCTTGGCAGGGAGGCTGCTGCCGCTGTCCCCTGCTCCTGCCAGCTTTGTACCCGAGAGTTGCTCACCAGGATTAGCCAAAAATGACTGCACCCAGGGGTGGTTATGGTGTGTGGTTTGGGCTCTTCCTTTCTGCCCATTTCTATTCTCTGCTCTAGAGGTCTCCAAGCTGGGGATATCTGCTGGCCAGGTGCCACAGGCACACGAGAGGAGGAGCTAAGGGCTTGTAGCGTGGAGCTGCCTGAGGCCAGGCCTCTAGCCCCACTTGCTGCCAGAGAAGGTTTGCGGGGCCTGCCCCGAGACCCTGTGCAGGGCTTAAGTCTGTGCCTTCTCACTGCCTGCTCTGGAGGACATTCTACTGCCCAACTCTGGGGACACAGGGCCACTGCCTATTCACACAGACCCAATTTGAGGGCAGGAGAGACGCATAAATCCATCACGAAGCACCATCCTGAGCATGGGCCTGCGGGAAGAGCATCCCGTGGGAGGGTGGGAACACCGGGGTCGCAGAGAGAGTGAGAAGGAGCATTCCCTATCCCAGGAAGGGCCATGTGGGGACTCAGGAGGCTGTGGGCTCACTTGGGGCCCACAGGCGTGCTCTGCAGAGACTGAGACGCACATGCACCTGGCACTGCTGGAAAACATGTGTACAGGCTTCTTCTGTGAGAGCCCGGGTTGTGTATGTCCCCTGTCTTCCCCTCAGGGCCCGATGCCTTCAGAGGCTGTAAGGCCCTGTCGCACTGTGTCCGCAACTACGGCTACAGTGACCTTTGATCATGCTCTGCTGTGTCCACAAGGCATCCAGGCCCGAGGTGGGCTGGCGGGCTCCCCAGAGCCTGGCCCCTGCCGTGGGGAAGGGTTGAGATCACTGTCCAGGGATGGGGCGTGCATACTGCTGGGTCATCTCTACTTTTAGACTTTTTCTGTGGTCAGAGCCATTGGAACTTCATATTAAGAAAATGGAGAATGAATGAATTTCCAACTCAAATGTGACTTCACGGGGTTTTGCCTGTCTTCTTTGAATGGCTTGTAAGCTTTATTGTCAGGATCTAATCATACAGTGGAAATATGGGTTGGCGTAGTCTCCTGAGCAAATTATCTTGTCTGTGCTGGGTTATCCAATTTGGCCCCTGGGTTTCAGATTGTTTACAAATTATAGGGACTTTTTTTTTCTTTTCCACTTTTCTTTTTGGTCGTTTGAATATGTGAACTGCTTATATAATTAAAAAACCAAAATTGTATCACAGGACTTTAGAGAAGTCTTGTCCCCGTCTGCTTCCTCCACCCCTTTCCCTTCCTTTCTGTTCCTCCTCATCCTGCTTCCTCCTCTCGTCAACTCTGTGCAAGTAACGGTGTGGGGCTGCGTGCGTGTGTGCTTTGGGCGTCTGTGTGCTTGCGTGTGTGTGAGGCTGCAGAGGCCGACAGCCCCTCGACGCTGTTGTGCTTGATATTTGACCCATGCCAAGTGGGCATGCCGAGAAGCATTCTGATTCGAGGGAGGAATCTCAGTGGGAACTGCTGAACGTCTTTGAGCCTTGCACTTTATTTCCTTCAGGTCGCATTCCAGAAACCAGAAGCCTGAATTTGGAGAAGGCTGGAGTACACACCAGCCCCACCAGTCAGAAGATCCTGGTCGATGCTCGGGAAACCACCTCCGTCCCCCACATTTATGCCATCGGAGATGTAGCAGAGGTAGGGCCTGTACCTACCACCTGGTGTCACTTCCCCGTCCCCCCACCCCAGCTGGGCCTCAGGGACCTGACGGGGCTCACAAAGGCTGTGGGCCAAACCCCAAGTACTACTGGTAGTCTCAAGTGCTGGGAAGGATTGGGCACCAGCCTCTGCTTACTCAAATGTTTCTGTGGGGGGTGGGGGGCTGAGGGGAGGCTTAAAAACGAAGAGCACCATCAGCAAATCCCTCTTGTCTGCTCTGAGGGAGGGACATCTGTTTGCACACAACATGGGCCTCGACTTCCTGAAGGTGGGCTCACGGTACAGAGCCCTAGAGATGCTCCTGGTGGGCCGATCCTTGGGGCTGTCTGGCCCTGTAGCCCTGGGCATGACCTCCTGACCTCAGTTTACCCTCTCATCTGAGGATGGGTCAGTACTGTCCCTGACTGGGCTGTCAGATGGGGACACAGCCCCACTCACCAGGCCTGCCTGCTCCTCCCCTTGTGAGTCCCTGGCAGAAGCCCTGCCCCCCCCAGCCTGGGAGGCATCTGGTCCGCACCCCTCCCCTTTTCATGGCCCCATCATGGCTGGTCAGTCATGGGACCCCTGCTCCCCCGACCAACTTCCCAAAGCCCCTGGAGCAGTCAGCCTCTCCTATACATTTGCATCATGGCTTAAGGAAGGTGGCTCAGGTGGGGCCCTGGCCAAAGAACCCTGAGAGATACACCAGGGCCCCCAGACCCCAGCAGGGCTCTTGCTGGCCAGTCCTGCCAGCATCATCAACATGTTAGTCCTAGGACTGCCATTACAAATCATCACAAGCTGGGTGGCTTAGATTGATAGAACTGTATTCTTGCACATTCTGGAGGCCAGAAGTCTGTGTGGACAGGGCTGGGCTACCTCCAAAGCCTCTAGGGGAGGACATGTCGTCATCCATCAGGCAGTGCAGACTTGGAGCTACAGCACTCTCTGCTGGTCTGTGTGTGTGTGTGTGTGTGTGTGTGTGTGTGTGTGTGTGTGTTTACACGCGCATGCATGTGTGTCCTTGTTTCTTCTTGGGACCCTCATTGGATTTAGGGCTCACACTAAGTGACCGATCCTAAATGGTCTCAATTCTTTCCTTAATTACGTCTGCAAAGAGCCTCATTTCCAAACAAGGTCCCATTCTGAGGTTCCAGGCAGACATGAACTTGGGGGATGCCTTAAACCCGCTGTGATGTGTTCTAGCATCAGCCACTTTTCTGGGCTCTTTGACTGCTGCAGGAACAGACAGAAGTCGTAGCTCTTATGGTGACACCCTGGTCGGAGTCACAGATTGATAAGTGAGTAAGTGAACTGTTTGAGGGAGATGTCAGAAGATGCTTAGTGTGGCGGTCAAGGGAAGACCTGAGGGAGGAGTAGAGCGAGCTAGAGGCCCAGGCCAGCCCAGTAAGGATGCTCGTGCCTGCCCCAGAGTGTAAGCACTGCCCTGCCCCCACTCACCCCAGAGCCCACTTTGGGAAGTGCCTGGGGGTGGGGGAGCCAGAATCTGTGGCAGGTGGGTCCCTGGGTGGGGCATCCCAGAGCTGAAGGAGTACAGGTGGCAGTTGTCCCCATCCTTCCCTCAGCCTCTGCTGCAGCTTATGGTGGCCGGTCTTCCGGAGAGTCTGACACACTCATGGAGACAGACCAGGGCAGGAGACCATGCAAGGCTGGGCTTTCCCTTTGTTCCTGAGGGGCCAGCCTACCCCTCTGGCACAGGCCCATCTTGCAGAGACTTGACTCCATACAAACCCCTCCTACAAGGACAACACGGCCCCTGCTGTGCCCATTGTACCAGACGGATCACTCCCTAGCTGTGCTCTGTGCTGGCACGTGAACCACAGGGCTGCCCCTTGAGTCCCTCAGGCTGCCCGTGGACCCAGGCTCATGAAGGGGAGCAGACCACCAAATGGAGACAGGACCCCAGGGACAGCTTGCTGGAGCGTGTGCTCAGAGCTCCAGCCCATCTTCCCACCAAGTCCTTTCTGACTGTCCAGTTGACCTGTTGGTGTGGACAGAAGTGAGTGGCTTCACGTGCCCCCTGGACCGGGCAGTGCTGTTGCTCACGTGATCTCCGATGGTGGAGACGTGGCATTCTCTGGTGGCCCCTCTGTGTTCATCCTGTGTGCTGCACTCCAAGATAGCACCCATGGTCCTGGGAGAGAGTGCCATGCAGATTATACCAGGCTTTCTGCATACCCCAGGAGCTGAGTGCGAACATAGAGGAAACCATAGTATTTCAGACTGTTTTGCCAGAAATAGTACACACAAAGGCGGCATCTACTGAAATATTAAATCCACTGAGTTGGAAAGGTCCTTCAGGGCAGTCCAAAGAGTTAACACTAAACCAGTGGTCCGGTGTGCAGTGGGGAAGAGTCCCGCAGGCGGGCGGGGCAGCCATTGTCTGGTGACATATTGTGCTGCGCGCATGGACGTTTCCGCACTTAGTCAGGCCCGGTGGAATGCACGGGCTGCTTTCACGAGTTTATCTCTGCGGATCTCTATTCATTTCTGGAATGTCAAACAACATCTGCATTTCCTGCTGCTGCAGAGGTGATTGGCAGCCGGTCCCAGGCCGACGCGTGTAGGAACATGGGGGGCTGTGCACCCCCCCACCCCACCCCCCTGGCTCCTGGAGCGGGACACACCCTGCGACGGAGGGGCCTCCAGCAGCAAGGCATTCGGATTTGGGATTTGTAATGGACTGTAACGTGCAAGCCAAGCTGCATGTCAGGCACACACGAAATCCTTCCAGGGCCCGTTTTAGCCTGAATCCTGGTTACTACCGACAATTAAGTAGGAGCGTGTACTCCGAGCTCTGTCCTGAGGGCAGCTCTCCAAGGTCACCAACATGAAGAAGGGGTTCAGAGGGAAGCCACAAGTCAGGGTGGGTAGTGTGGCGGGGCTCACTGGCAGCTCACCTGCTCTTCCAGGGATGGGGGCCATAACCGCAGGTGGCCCCCCAGAGCAGGACAGGGAGAAGGAAGCAAGCAGGATAAGCAAACTGGCCCAGGGCCCTGCGCCCAGAGACAAACAGGCTTTGGAGGTTTTGGACGGGGAGAAGCTTCACTAGGAAGGCATGGGCGGCGGCAGGGGTCCTGTGGAGACTCCCCCAGACATGCTGAAGTAACCCTGGGCTCCTCCCATGCATCAGGGGCGGCCTGAGCTGACACCCACGGCCATAATGGCAGGAAAGCTCCTGGCCCAACGGCTGTGTGGTCAGTCCTCAGACGTGATGGATTATGAAAACGTGAGTACCCTCTGCCCTTCAGTGAGCTGCATCCAGCCTGGAGACAGGGTGACTCTTGGTGCGGGGGCGGGGGGGGGGCGTGCATGAGCCTCTGTGCACGCTCACAGGCATGTGGACCTCTGTGTGTGCACGCACACACTCATGAGTAAGGTTTAGCTTTGTGGGAGTGGCCTCGCAACAAGCAAGGGTAGCTCCCCCACCCCCTCTGGCCGACTGCTAACTTGCATGTCAGGGGACCTGGCCTGAGTGGGGATCTTCAGTGTTGGGTCCCCAGGCGTGTACCTCACTTGGGACTGGCTTTCCAGGTTCCCACCACCGTCTTCACCCCACTGGAGTACGGCTGTGTGGGGCTGTCGGAGGAGGAGGCTGTGGCTCGCCACGGAGAGGAGCACGTGGAGGTATGTTGGGGCTCCAAGGACAGAGGGCTGCCAGGACACAATGCCTGTGTGGCGCTCACACCCTGACGACAGCCCTTCCCCAACCCAGACCTGGCGGGCAAGCGGGAGCATTGGTGTCCCTGCTTCCTGGGGCCTGCAGTTTGTCAAAGTGGGGCGGGGGGCCCAGAGTGCTGGCCAAGATATGGCACGGAGGGACACTTGGGACAGGAGTGCTGGAGGACAGTCCCAGAAACCAGGGCAGCATTGGGCTGTGGCCCTTCACGGGGCATGTGTCTCCCTCTACCTGGAAAGGCTCCGACTCTCCCAACCTTCTCTTGCCATTGGCTTCTGCTCCCAGAGTCCTGCTGCCCCCACCCTACCACAGCACAGCTGTGGCTTCAGGTACCCCCACCTCCCTGCCACCCCGGTCTCTGTTCCTGATCTGCAATTCGTCCAGCTCTCACAGGCCCCCCAAAAACCCGGATTTAAGTACTCCCCCCCAAAGGAAGACTGCCTCTTGAGTGTGCTCAGTCAGCTTGCCGTGGCCCTGGGGTGGCCCCTGAGGGTACCCTAAGTGGCCTGGCAGGGGCGGGGAAGCCGGAAGCCTCCAGCATGGCTTCATCTTGCTACTGCAGCAGCTTGCAATGGACCGGGAGAAACTAGCCCCCGTGTGGCCACCACCACAGGCCTCGTACCCTCTGGGAATGAGTCACTGGGTTCCAGGGCCTGCCCCTTGCCCTAGCGCCCCAGTCCCCTCCATCAACGGGCCAGGCCTGACAGGCCAGCCTTCCCCCCAGCACTTTATTTGCTATTTTTGTTTGATTCATCACAAGTACATGGGGACATATGTTCGTGGCATTCTATAATGTTGTTTTATGTTTCACAATGTTGAATGGCCAAATACGCTTTGTTTGTTTTCTTTTCAATTCTGTCTTAGTTAGAACAATATTCTCTGAAGTTCCATTAATTAATAATGGCTGTGCAGCACATGTGAGGGCCCTGCTCATTTTTTACTCAGCCGCAGCCCCGAACACGCTGTCGAGCCCTTCTTGGGTGCTGAAAGCCTCTGGCCGACAGCTCCGGTGTGGGCCAGGGGCCTCCCCAGGCCTGCCTCCCCCTCCTTGCTCAAGTGAAGGCCCAGCCAGCACCAGGGTACCCTTGGGAGGCCACAGAGCCACTGGGTGGGCTGGGCACCCCCTTCCACTGCCCATCATCACCCCATCTGCTCCTCAGCATCCACCTGGTGTGACGCTCTGAGACTCGGGCTCTGTGACAAGACATGGTGGGCTCCACTTAGCCAGTCTGGGGCCCACTCTGCTACTGTGGTCCGTGGGGGCCTTGGGTCTAGGTGGGAAAGGTTCTGTCTTGCAGACAGTGTGGCCCTGGCCAAAGGTTGGTTTTGTGTGGGAGTGAGAAGGGTGGTATTCACAGCCAACCCCACCATGTCCTTACCCCACCCACAACATGCAGGCCACGTGGGCAGTTCTGGGTCCCCACCCCATCCCTGCAGCCCAGGAAGCTATTGACTCCAGGAATTGGTATCTTGTCCCTTAGGTTTATCACGCGTATTATAAACCCTTGGAGTTCACAGTGGCTGAGCGGGATGCGTCCCAGTGTTACATAAAGGTGAGTGTCCTTGTGGGCCATGCCAGGAGGTGAGAGGCAGGGAAAGAGCTGGCACCCGGGGGTGGGGAAACTCCCTGCAACTGCCCATCCCCCCCCCCCCCCCCCCCCCCCCGCAGGCCCGCCTTGCAGCCCCGGGGCCCTGTCACTAGCCAATCGGACCATTGATCATGTGGCTTTCAGATGGTGTGCTTGCGGAAGCCCCCACAGCTGGTACTGGGCCTGCACTTCCTTGGCCCCAACGCAGGCGAAGTTACTCAAGGATTTGCTCTAGGGATCAAGTAAGTGGGGAGGGATGTTAGTGTTGTGCACTGTTTCGGTGCCTGTGGCTCTGAAAGTTGGTGGCGCTGCAGTGGGAAGTCTGCGGCTGTGATCTTGCTCTTAGGTACCATCATCCGCGTGCTTGGTAGACCATCTCCTCAGACACGGCAGCTCCCGTCACAAGAGAGGCAGCTTTCTTCTCCAGCCAGCTCTTAAGCCAGCCATACTGTGTCAGTCTGTGGCCAGGCCACCTGGGGGGCCAGGGGAGAGGCCCGAATCCCTGGCCAGCGAGGGTGGGTCCCAGTTTGGGTCTTCTCTACTTAGAATGAACAGGGCTGGGGCCCTCCTTCACAGGGCCCAGCATGCCGGCAGTCATGAGCAAGGTCCGCCCACTGCCCCAGGGCCGGCATGTGCTGTGCTTTGCAGGGTCCCGGGTTCCCAGGCTTGCCTGGCACTTTTGCTGCTGGAGGCTCTGGGTGGGGGTGGTTTGTCTGGGGCAGAGGGGTGTGGGGCTGTCAGAGGCAGGAGGGTGGAAGGCAAAGTGGAGCTGAAGGAACAGAGAAGGGCTGCATGGGCCACCCCACCATGTGCTTGGGGCTTGGGGCTGTGGCCAAGATCTAGCCTCAGAGGCTGGTGGAGGTCTTAGGACAGGGTGGGAGGTCGAGGGGCAGGCCCCATACCAGGAAGACTGATGGGGGCTATGAGGGACTAGTCCAGACACCCCAGGGGCACCCCAGGCTTCCTGGCAGGTAACAGTAATAATTTTAGGACAGAGCCAATAGAGAATGTGAATAGGCCATTCACAGGTAAAGAAAGCTAAAATAAATAGTAGACAGATGCTATTTTTAATGTAATTTTTAATGTAATTAAAACACCAAGAAACCATTTTGGTCAGTGAGGGTTGAAAGGTTTGATACCGTCCAGTCTGGTGGTGATCATTTCCAGCACCTGCACTGTGGAGACACTGAAGGTTTGAGCAAATCAGGGGAGTGAGGGGATCCATGTTCAGAGATAGTTAGGAGGAGGGTGTGAACCGGACGCTCCCTCTGGGGGCCTTCTGCCCACAGTTTGAAACACACACGCTTGTTCGAGTTGGGAACTCGCGCACCAGCTATTGCAACATGTGTGTATAGATGGAAGGAGGGCTGTTTGTGGCGGCCCCTTCTGCTGACAGTGACAGCGCCCTGCAGGGAGTCCTCACTTACTGTGCCTCCGAGGAGGGGCCCGGTGCCCCGTGGGTGGTCGCCGCTGCAGGGGGAGGGGACGTGTGTGTGACAAGAGCTGGGTGCTGAGCAGAAGAGCGCCGTGAGCAGGACCAGGCCAGGTCGGCGCAGGGCTCATCAAAGTGGGCTCGACCTAGCTCGCTGGGGCAGGTGGGGAGAGGGACAGGCCCACAGAAGGAGTATCTGGAGCCATGGACCGAGGTAGGTCTGCTCCTGGCAGGCTGGGAGCAGCAGGAAGCCTGGATGGAGCAGGTGAGGGGGCCGGGGGGAGGTGGGAGGTGAGGCTGCTTGGCATTTGCTGGGAGACACGTGGGAGACAGGTCCAGCAGAGGTGTGTGTGGGTGTTCCTGGCTGCTGGCTGGAGAAGAGGGTAGTGGCCAGGCCTGGGGAGCAACGAGGAGACTAGGACTTCCAGGGCCCTCCCGTGTGCCATCTTCTGAGAGACGGGATGATGTGGACGTGCCACCCCGTGTGGACTCCTCTCCTGAACCCCTCCCCCGCCCCGCTGTGTGCAGGTGTGGGGCCTCTTATGCGCAGGTGATGCGGACAGTGGGCATCCACCCCACCTGCGCTGAGGAGGTGGCCAAGCTGCGTATCTCCAAGCGCTCGGGCCTGGACCCCACCGTGACAGGCTGCTGAGGGTAAGCAGCCATCCCTGCTCAGCCAAGGGCACGTGGCACGCCTGCAGCCCCCCACAGCCAGGTTCTTCGGAGGCTCAGATCCAGGTACACAGCTGGGGCAGGCTCTGGGTTTAAGGCTGGAAGCATGGGGTGGGGGGCGGGGGGTGGAGGAAGTGTCGCTGTGAACAGCTCTCTCCAGATACATGGGAGGCCACAGCCACCGTGCCAACCTCAGACATGGGAGCCCTGTGCCCCAACTACAGGAGCTGAAGAAACAGGGCTGGGAAGGAGGCCCTGTGAGGGCACCCCTCCCCCACAACAGGACACCCTCCCTCCCCAGACACTGGCCTGGCTGCCGCTTGTCCCCAAATGCAGGAAATGTCTTGAGGCTGGGCTCACACCCTGGTGGCCTGTCTTGGCGCTGGGGGGAAGCTGGGGGACACTGGGCTGGCTGAGCTCAGTGGGCTGCTGGGTAGGAGAAGCAGGCCTCCCTTTCCAGCTTCACTCCATGCAGAGCTGCACCGGCTCGTTTCTCTGTCACCCAGAAGGTGGAGACTCTGCCTTGTGCACGGCAGTGGCCCACACATCTGGTTCTGTTAGAGCTTTGCAAAGTTTGGCCCAGCCGGACAGCAGGCAGAAGCCTTGGGGTCTGTTCACCCCAGCCCTCTTCTGAGGAGGAAGAAATTAGTGAGTTCCTCCCTGACCCCTGCCGAAAGGTTGCGTGTGGTCAGGACCTGTTCAGCTGGTCCTGTGAGACATTCTGCAAGCTCTAGCAGCCCCGCCTGGGATGTCCCCTGTAGCTGTCGGCCTCTCCCAGGTTTGGGGTACTGAGGGCTGAAGTAGAGTATAGACAGAGCAGGGAGCACCCCACGAGACACCCTCAACCAGGCCTCAGGGCCTGAATGGCAGCTGAAGGTCCCATGGATTTGGGCACAGGCCTGGGGCTTCTCTTGGGGGCATCCTGGGCACCCACTGTCCTACAGCCTCCACAGCCAGGGCTGCCCTTGATACGGACAAATGAAGGGCATCTTGAGGAAACTTCTCATCAGAACATCGTACCTAACAGAGCTGTTTTGTAAAGAGCCAGCTGTGTTTTTATGATTTCAAAATATTTTTTAATAGTGTAGCGTTCCCTGCGACGCATCAGGCTGGTGAGGGCAGGGGCTCTCTCTGGGGCCCATGTCTCACCTGTCCGCAGAGACTCCTTCTGTGTGTGGGCACGGGAGACATGGCCAGGCCAATGCAGGGATGGCGTGACTATCCCATGCTGAGCACCGCCCCCCCCCCACTCTTGTAGGACACCAGAGGCTGAGCCCAGGCAAGCCTCACCCCTGGAGAGCCCCGGAAGTCGTCGGCGTGGGTGGCCTCTGGACGGACTGCCCACGTGCCCCGCAGGGATGGCTCCAGGGCTCATCAGCCCCTGCACCTCGCGCACCCTCCTGCCCAGGCCAGCCCCACCAGCCCCCAATGCCAGAAGATGACGGTGTGTGCAGAAACCCACCCTGTGGGCTGCCCACATCCGAGCTCCCCACCTGGTATTTCTGGAGTATAAATAAAGAGGGTGTTTTTCTGAAGTGTGCCCCTATCTGTGCTATCTCTAATGCACCCCCAGGATGGCCCGGGTTGGGGTGGGGCCTGGCCGCCCCAGGCCTGTCACACACAAACCTATTCTCCTCCCCTCACAGTTGTCAGTCAGGGCACCGCTCTTGAGCTGTCAGCATGCCCCACGACCCCTGCAGCCACACCTCAGAAGACCCTGACCCTTTCTCCCAGGCACAGGGAACAGAGCTAGCACCCGCCCCGACCCCCCCCCCCCCCCCGCCCTCTGCAGGGTCTACCTGCGCCTCACAGCAAAGCAGACACTCAGCAGGGGTGGGGAAGCCGCTGGCTTTGTTCCAGAGCTACCTGCCAGTGTTGTGGCCCGGTGACAGGAGCTGGCAGGGCTGTTGGAGGCTTTCTGTCCCTCGAATGTCAGGCACCTCATTACATTTCCATCGTGGCCCTCCCAGCCGGCGTGTCTGCTGCACTCGGGCTAATCCTGCCCACTGGGGCTTGACGGGCCCCAGGAGCGCCCTTCGGCACCCGGCCGCACCTGTCAGTCACTGCCGAGAGACAGCGCTGACAGTGAGGGGCAGGGCCATGCATTGTGCTGGGGCTTTAGCGGTGGTTAATCTCGTGTCTTCCTTAAGAAAACATCACTTAGTCTGCCCGCCCGGGAGCCCTGGATGGGACCCTGCTTGTCAGGGAACAAAGGAATGTCTTTGCACCTGATGGGCCTACGGGAGCCTCAGACGCTTGCTCGCCTGGTGCGAAGCGTGTGCAGGAGCTCTCAGACACCCAGTGAAGACGCCAAGTGCAGGGCTGGGCCAGCGCCCTCCTGACAAGTGCAGCGTGAGACCAGCCGTGTCCCATTTAACGCACGGTTGGCAGCCACGCCCCTGCCTTGGAAGGTGTAGCTCACACTCCCCTCTGTGCGGGGGGGGGGGGGGGGGGGGGGGGGGGGGGGAGGTGTTCCCTTGCCTAGCAGGCACTGGGAGAGGTCTGCAGAGGTCAGCTAAAACAGCTGAGCTGCTGGGGGCGGCAGGGCAGGAGGGGGCCCCTGGAGTTGGGCCGGGCCCCTGCCATGGGACAAACATGGAGCTTGAAATGGCTCCGCTGCTTTTCGGGATGGCAGAAACGATGCAGCCCGTGGGGGAGCTCTCAGCATACACCAGACAGTCTCTGGGGCTAGGACTTGCCACCTCCCTGCCCACCCCACCAGTCAGCCAGAGGACCAGCCAGCCCTATGTCTGTGGTGCCATAAACCCCATCCCCCCAGCACCACCAGTGGTTTTCTCCATGCACCCTCTCCCTCAGGACGGGCTCTGCTCTGGCACACCTGCTGAGTCCATAACAACCACTCTCACGCCGTGTCTGGCGAGGTCATCCAGCCTGTGCCTTCCCCTAGGACAGAAAGAAGCGTCTATGGTGCTGGGCCCCGCCAGCCTCACTGTCCAATCATGGGAGGACTTGGGACAGCCCTTGTCAGGGATGCTGCCTGTGTGGTCCTGAGGCTTCACAGCCCCCGCCTCAGGCCCACTGACTCACTGGGCATGGCGGCTCTTGCCTTCCTGGTAAACTGTGGGTAGAGGCCTGGCCCGGTTCACAAACAGTGGGCATTCCCAGCGAAGGCATGCCACAGAAGGTCATCACCTGGGCCACCTTTGGGGACATATCCTGCATCAGCTTATGCCTGTCTGGCTGTGAGGTTCGGAACCCAGGGTGCCCAACATGCCCCCACTGCTCTGGTGAGGCCTAGCAGTCCAGGGTCCCCTGCCCAGCATTCAGGCAGGTCATGCACTGGGGTCTCCAGTCTGAGTTAAGAGCATGGGGGAACTGGGCGATGTGTTGGGTGATCGTCGTTTCTGTTCTGCACGTCCCAGGGACCGTCCAGGTCCAGACTCACCATGTGGCCCAAGACCCTGGGCACACCCCTGCCCTGTCCTGCCTCCTCCCAAGGAACTCAGGGAGGGGACAAAGTGGCACGGGCCAGGTGTTCTCCACCTGGCTCTGGGGCTACCTTCCTACCACCTTTGCCTGTTTTTATGGTGCAATGAAAATATGATTTTAATTTCTCAGATTGTTCGTGTACCCTATAATTAGCCCAGCGATGCCCTGCATGCTTCTACTTATGGCTCCAGATTTCGCAATGATGTTGCTTAGGGGGTGGGGGGAGTGCTGCTGCTCAGGGGCCAAGCTACCCCTTCCCTTGCCTCTGCCTCTGCTGCAAAACAGAGCAGGTCACCCTCTGGTCACCCACCGTCCCCCTCCTTCTAGCCCCGTGAGGCTCTGTCTCTAAAGGTCCTGAGGTCCCCAGGAAGGTGGGGGTACAGAGAAGGGGTGACAAGTTACTATGGAGGGCTGGACCAGGAGCAAAGGGGCTCAGCAAGCAAGGAGCAGGTTGGGCCTGAGGAGGACATCGGGCTGATGGGGGGCTGCAAGAAGGGGGATCAGCCCCCAGAAGGTGGCCCAGATGCTCAGTCTGCAGGTCTCCAAACCTGGTCGCTGGTGCCCACCATGCCCCCCATATCCCACGGCTCTGCTGGGACCGCCAGCTTTTTTGGGTAGCCAGCAGGGAACTCTCCCTACACATGCCTCAGCCGTGTTTGCATGTGGCCGGGGTGTCCTGGCTGGGGAGGCGACCACGGTGCCCAGCCAGGGGCCCTCACAGATGGAGTTGCCCCATGAGAAACAGCTTGGCATCAGATGGTGCCTGTGGTTTGGGGTGTCTGTGTTTGTGGCCTTAGGTCTGGGCTTGCCCCTGAGGTCCCTGGGGTGGCTCATCTCCCACTCCCGCAGTGTCTCGGCCACATGCCTCATCTCACCGGGCTCAGGCAGCAGCTCCAAGGTGTAGGCTGGGCTCTGTGCCATGGACCATGCCCCAGCCTGAAGCAGGCCCCAGGGGCAGGGCTGAGAACTTGCCCCTGGCTCCCCCGATACATGCAGAGCTGTTGGGAGCTACGCAGGTTGTCTGGGACCCTGTAAAACATGACACCCAAGTCAGCCAGGCAGTGTGCTCACTGGGAGCTGTGCCATTTCCAGAGACTTAGGGCCACCAGGCCCTGTCACTGAACCCTCCAGACCCTGTTCAGGCTTCAGGTGCCCAGCCCATTCTGGTCTGGGGGCTCCTTTGCAGCGTGGGCTTATAGAATGCACAGGAAGCCCACATGTAGGCATCTAGTTCTTCCAAATATGCCATGTGAGGCTCCCTGGTGCTGGGCTGATGGTTAGGGTCTGGGCCAAGGTGGGGGCCGGGCTGCCAGTGGCCATTCCTATCTCCCCAAGCTGGCACACTCCGATCCAGCCAAGTCTTCCATGTCCCAGACTTTTCTCACCCATCTCTGTGTCCCTCTGGGAGCCACTCCTTTACCTCTCTCCACTCTGAGTGGTCCCTGAGTGACCCTGGTCTGGGCCACGGCCTTGTCTTTGTCCTGCCTAGCCTGACTAAGCCTGCCCTGGCCTCCATCCACCAAACTTCTTCCTCATCAGTGCCCACTGCTCCCACTCAACCCACCATGGGTCCTTGTCAGGGTGTATACAGGGGACACTGTGGGCTGGTCACTGCCAGAGACAGGTCGGGAGCCCATGCCCCAGCCCCCAGGTGAGCAAGCAGCAGTAGGGTGTTCTCTCTCTGAACCAATTCTTGACCCAGATGGTGGGGGTACTTGCATACTTGGCACTATCTGGGGCCTAAGCTGGGCCTGGCTCCTCAGGGTGGAGGGTGCCCAGCCTCAGAAGCAGATGCTTGCTTCTGGCCTCAAACTCACAAGCTGTGGATCTTTGGCTTGACAAGGGGCTATGGCTTTGCCCTCACTTCAGGCCAAGTCATACTGTGGAAGAGACAAGAATCAGAGAGCACAGGACCAGGTGTCCGTCCAGTGGAGCCACACATGGGCCTGAGCCCTGCCAGCCTTTAGCCTCACACCACTAGGGGCCCCACTGCCCGTCCACCCAGAGCCCTGATCCCTATACCTTTGCCTTCCATTCTGCTGACAGGCCACCTGGCATGAGAGCTGGCCAACTGACACCAGAGGTTTCTCCTGCTCCTGCTCCAGGGTCTGTCCTAGAACCCCATGCCACAGCCCCAAGCCCTCTTGGTGGGGTCACCAGCACAAAAGACCTCTGAGGACTCCAGGCCGAGAAAGTGGCCCTTGTAGCCTTTGTAGGCAGCCCTTTACCCCGCCCTTATTCCTTCCCCGGCCGCCATCTTAGACCTGGGCTTTCTGGCTGGCTACTGAGTGGCCCTGGGAGCCGCCTTAGGCCTGTCTGATACCTGGCAGGGGCATCAATAAATAAGTAGAGATATGCCCTGGATGCCTCCCTCCTGGAGCAGGGTGGGGCGGGGACGAGATGGCATGGGACCCCGGCTCTGCCCACCACAGGTCACTCTGTACCGCCAGGCTGAGGGAGGTGTTTGACGTTCCACATGAATGGCTTCTCTGCTGGGTTTTTTTCACAGGGGTGGGTGTGGGTGGAGGGGTTCCTTCCCCCAAATTGTGCACACACCAGCTCTGTGCTGCTCACCACCCAGGCTGGGCATCCCAGCTCCAAACGGGCTGGACTGTTGGGGGAGCCAAGCTGCCGGGGACCCCCCTCAGACAAGCTGGTGAAGGAGGGAGGTGCACAGGTACCTTTGGAGGGGGCAGGTTCAGCCACAGCCTGTGGAGATCACTAGGCAGGAAGTGTGGTGATTAATTGGGAGAAAGAGACATCAGTTCACACGTACAGGCCAGGTCACGTCTGTGAGTGTGGAGGGATCTGTGCCCAGCACTCCTTGGGTCTCACATCAAGCAGCAGGGCTTGTCTCCCTGCCCCGCCTCCATGACTGGTGTCACCACTTCCTGTTTCTAGTCACACCCCCCCTCCCCATGACTGGGAAAGTTCACCAAAGACCAAGGATGCACAGCAGACACTCTGGGCTCCTACCAGCCACAGACAGCACCCACCTCAGGCTAGCAATATGTGTTCAGGGAATGAGAAAGACAATAGGTGTGCCACCCCCGCCGAGTAGCCAGGGCCTACCAGGAGGCCATACTAGCTCTGGATCTCTGAGGCGGCCCTGGGAGGAAGGAGACCAGACCTGGGGACTGTTTCACAGATGCTGCTTCTGGCACCCCCCTGAAAAACCCCTTTGAGCAGGACTGACCCACCATCCTGTCCCCCCAGTCTCGCCCCTCCCTGACCGGCCAGCCCTTGCTGCACAGCACAGCCTCCGCTGAGCTCTCGGGTTACTGGTCTCACCACCCGAGGGCTCTGGGAGCCCTGCGTGGCCTGGTGCCTGGCCAAGCACCTGTGCCTTCGAGGGCAGTGAAGGGGCTGTGGCGTCAGCCCATGGGGCCCAGCAAAGCATCTTAGAGCTGAGACCGCCTAATCCCAGCCCTGACGTGCTTTACGGTGCTTGGGTTTCCCTAATCCTGAAACCCAAGCCAGGGTCCCAGCAGCCAGTCCAGAGCCATCGGAGCAGGCAGCAAGAGGACCCCCTCCCACGGGCCCGCTGGGTTTGGAGATGACCCCCTAGGACAGGGCAGAGAGCTGGCGCTTATGAGTGAAAATCCGACCCTGATGAACCCCAGAGGAGCTCAGGAAACAGCACAGCCCTCTGTTGCCTGGCTGGTCATGTCCCGGCCTCTTCCCAGGCAGGAAATCCAAAGGCAGCAGCAACAACAGGAGGGACTGGCAAGGCAGACCCAGCTCAAGCCCTCTTTGCTCCTGGCCTCTCGAGTTTCACAGGACAGTGATCCGGCCTTGTGGTTCCACAAAATTAAACTGGTTTTTTTTTTTCCTAATAAAATCGGGATATTTGGCTTATAACTGATGATCAAATAACACCAAATCCTTGGGAATGACGTGGGACCATAAACAAGAGATGGTGTGACCTTGTTACATAGCAGTGGGGGGTCACTGGAGAGCCAGCTGGACCCACCTCCCTGCCTTCACCACTGGCCACTCACCCAGCTAGGGCTCCCAGGCACTGGGCACCAGGCTTATGGGTGTGAACATCCCAGCAGAGGGCACCCCACCATCTCTCTTTTTATAGCTTTATTAGTGAGGCACACAGGCCACGTTTGGTGAGAACAGCTAATGGTGCCTCGTGGTCTTTAGCATCTTTGAAGAATTTTCATACCCATAAATTTCCCCAAGCAGATGTAATTAGCTCCTCAGCTACCAGGGTCAAGATATGGGACTGAATGTGGGGAGATCAAAGCAATGTCCAGATGTGTTTTCTTGGGGCCTCCCACTTGGTGAGTGAGACCGATGCCTAGACCCCCCAGAAGTCCCCATGGGGTGCAATGGTGCAGCCGGGGCACAGGCCCGCCGCCATCCTCCCCGCCGAGGCCTCAGCGCCAGGGCCCCACCAAGGGAGAGGGTGGATAGGAGGCGAGACCTCCTCACAGCTTCAATGGCTCATTGTTCTGCCCTCAGTGGCTGGAATTGGGCCGGGTGATTAGAATAATAAAGTCCTAACAATCAGCCAGTGGTTGGGTTTCCATAGCTTAGGGAGTATTTGATTTTCAAAGTCTTTGGCAGGGGAGATGGTGTATAAATGGAGTGTGTTGTTCACATCAGCCTGTTCTTTGGAAGTCAGGGTCCCATCCAGCACCTTACTGCTCTCAGAAAGATGCTTACCTGTCAGCTCCGCAGTGCCCAGGCACGTCAGCACGGGAAGCTGCACCAGGAGGCCCAGGCACGGCGTGAGTGAGTCCTGCCTTCACAGGCTCAGACAAGCCCTGACCCCCAGCACAGCCTCTGAGGGCTGCCATAAGACCAGACACCCACCACCGTGGAGGCGCTCAGTGAGTTGGGGGCTCATCTTACTCCTGCCTCGTACCTTCTCCCACAACACTTTAAGCCTTTGCCCATGCTGTCCCCTTAGCCCCAAACTGGGCCTCCACCATCCTGTCCTGTCTGACTTCCCTTCCTTGGTTAAGATTCAGTGCAAGGATCCCCCTCCAGGAAGCCTTCCCTACCCAGCAAGGGACCTGCCGAGGGCTCCCACAGAATGGAGTTTCCCTTTCAGAGGAGCCACCCTCATTCACGTCTTTGTCCCCAGCATAATGCCTTTTACATAATAGGTGCTCAAAATATGGCTGCCAAATAAACATTGGCATGAAATCTTCGTGTTTTCCATACCAAAATTTCCATGATGTGCCACTCTGCAAGGTCTGAGAGCTGTGCTCTCGCCACACACTATGCAACCTTGGAAAAGGGGTAATGGCTTAGAACCAGACCCAACTTCCTTCAGCTTGCTGCCTCCTGGTTCTGACATGCCAGGGCCACATGAGGTGAGCTGAACACGAGATTTGCTTCAAGCATTTCATAAGGCACCGTGTGTCTTCACCACAAAGGCAGGCACAGCAAGATTGGTGCCTATAAAGTAAGTGTAAGGAGGGGCCGGTCTGAGTAATGACTGAGCAGCTTACCCAGGGCTAACTTTCCTGAGTTAGTAATGACCAATTCTAGATGAAATAGAAAGGGCTCAGTCGGTTAAGTGTCTGCCTTCCCTTCAGGTCATGATCCCAGGGTCCTGGGATTGAGCCCCGCATTGGGCTCCCTTCTCCCCTCTCCCTCTGCCTGTTGCTCTGCCTGATTGTGTTCTCTCTTCTCTGTCAAATATATAAATAAAATCTTTTAAAAAAATAGAAAAGGTAACTATTTTAAGGCACTAAAGAACAAGTAAATAAAAGTAGTGGAAACTAGAGGGAATCCAACCTTTGAAAGGAGAGAAATGTCCTGGGTGAGATCCGCATTTGTACTGCTTTTCCCCTAAGCACCCTCTGCATGACATGGCATGGGTGACTGAAATGTGAGCAGAAAGCTGTAATCCTTTTGGCTCGATGTTCCAGAGAACAGAGTTTAGGTCAGTCAGAGCATTTGGAAATGAGGAAGAAAGTCCCCGAAAATGTGCATGTAAATCCTTGGTTGACTCCTGGACTGCTCTTGTATGAATGAAACTCAAGGGGTCTCGTAGGAAGATAACAATGGACAGATATTTCGGCTCTTGCCTACCACAAAGGAGAGAGAGTGTGGATCTCAAGACCGGCCAAGGTGCGGAGACTGTGCAAACACCACGGCTTCTCCATTGACACCACAGGAAGTCCATGCCTTAGGAGAAAAAAATTATGTTCCAGGATGAAAGGATTTGTGAAATGAGGACCAAGGACAGAACTACAACAGACCTACCCTCGCAAATATAAAAGTAAGCTTCCGAAACTTTAAAATGAAACAAAAACAAGTTAACATGCTTCAGAAGAAAATCTAAAGCCTCTACCAAGTGCCATTTGTAATGTCCAAAATGCAATAAAAAAGTACTAAGATGGGTAAGAAACATGAAAATGTGATTTTTAGCCAAGAAAAAAAAGCAGCTAAGAGAAAGCATCCCTAAGTCAATTCATTCAATTTTAAAACAGGTATTATAAATATGTTTAAGTACTCAAAGGAGAAAAAAAAAGGGTTGCAATGAATGAACAGAAGGAATTTCAGCAGAGAAATGGTAACTGCAAAAGAGAACCAAACAAATTCTAGAGCTGAAAAGTACAACAAATAGAATGTAATTGGATGGACTTTAAGTGACCGTAGGATGAGATTGGAGATGACTTCTGCTCAGGTCATGATCCTGGGATCCTGGGGTCCTTGGATCAAGTCCTGCATAGGGCTCCTTGCTCAGGGAGGAGCCTGCTTCTCCCCCTGCTTGTGCTCTCTGCCCCCTGCCCCAACATATAAATAAAAATCTTAAAAAAAAAAAAAAAAGAGAGAGAATGACGATACAAGAAATACAGACCAGAGAGACCATTCTAGAGTCTAATGTAATTGTGGCTTAGAAGGAGAAAAAGAATAAGAATGGGGCAGAAAAAAAATCTGAAAAAGCAAGAACCAAAAATTTAATGAATTTTGGATCAACTTACATATGTAAAAATATCAGCAAATCCCAAGCAGTATAAAAATGAAGAAAACACGAAGGCATATCTTGGTCAAACTCTTGAAAACCAAAGATAAAGGGAAAATCCTGAAAGATGCCAGAGGAATAAGGACACATCACATTTCTGGCATCAGAAAAACATGGAGATTGGAAGCAATGGAACAAAATTTATGTGTGAAAAAAAATAAAGCCAACTCAGAAAATCTATGTGCAAAGACAATATTCAAAAATGAGGGAGAATGGAAGGTATTTAAATGATGGCTGAAATAATTCCTCAGCTGACACACACCGCAAAAAATGCAATAGGAGTTTCTTCAGGCCAAAGGGAAATTGCACCAGATGGAAGCTCAGATTGACTGAGAGCAAAAAAGAGTACTGGATATGGGAAATATGTAGGTCAATTGGGAATAAAAGTTGGTGCAGCCACTCTGGAAAACAGTAGAGTGGTTCCTCAAGAAGCTAAAAATAGAGCTACCCTATGACCCAGCAATTGCACTACTGGGTATTTACCCCAAAGATACAGATACAGTGAAAAGAAAGGGCACATGCACCCCAATGTTTATAGCAGCAATGTCCACAATAGCCAAACTGTGGAGGAGCTGAGATGCCCTTCAAAAGATGAATGGATAAAGAAGATGTGGTCCTTGGGGCTCCTCGGTGGCTCAGTGGATTAAAGCCTCTGCCTTCGGCTCGGGTCATGATCTCGGGGTCCTGGGATTGAAACCCACATCAGGCTCTCTGCTCAGCAGGGAACCTGCTCCCCCCACCCTCTGCCTGCCTCTCTGCTTACTTGTGATCTCTGTCTGTCAAATAAATAAAATCTTTAAAAATTTAAAAAAAAAAAAAAGATGTGCTCCATATTTACAATGGAGTATTACTTAGCCATCAGAAAGGATAAATATCCACCATTTGGATTGACATGGATGGGATTGGAGGGGATTATGCTGAGTGAAATAAGTCAAGCAGAGGAAGACAATTATCATACGGTTTCACTCATACGTGGAACATAAGGAATAGTATGGAAGACCATGGGGAAGGGAGGGAAAACTGAAGAGGGGGAGATCAGAGGGGGATACAAACCATGAGAGACTCTTGACTCTGGGAAACAAGCTGAGGGTTGCAGAAGGGGAGGTGGGTAAGGAGATAGGGCACCTGGGTGATAGGAATTAAAGAGGCCACGTGATGTCATGAGCACTGGATGTTATACGCAACTGATGAATTATTGAGCACTATATCTGAAACTAATGATGTACTATATGTTGGCTAATTGGTTTTAAATTAAAAAAAAACTAAATATAATAAAACTTTAGAAATGCTATTTTCTTAAAAAAATTAAAATAAAATTCTATTTTCTTCCTTCTCTTATTTTCTTTAAAAGGGTCTGATTACTTAAAACAAAGATTGTAACCATGTATGACTGGGTTCATATGAATGGAAAATGTAACAACAGCAAAAAGATGGTTGCAAATTGGCTTATATGGCTGCAATGTTCTTATACTTCATGGGAAGTGAAGTGGTACAATATCTACTCTAAGTAGATTATAGTAAATTAAAGATGCATGTAAATTAAAGATGCATCTCCTAGAACAACCACTGAAAACAATACAAAGAGGTACAACTAGGGGCGTCTGGGTGGCTCAGTCATTAAGCATCTGCCTTCAACTCAGGTCATTATCCCAGGGTCCTGGGATCAAGCCCTGTGTTGGGTTCCCTTCTCGGCAGGAAGCCTGCTTCTCCCTCTCCCACTCCCCCTGCTTGTGTTCCCTCTCTCGCTGTGTCTCTCTCTGTCAAATAAATAAATAAAATCTTAAAAAAAAAAAAGAGGTACAACTAAAAAGCCAATAGAGTAGTTAAAATGAAATACTAAAAAAACCTCAATAAGCCCAAAAGAAGGGAGAAAAGGAGGAACAGAAAAAAAGAAGGAAAGGAAGAAAAGATGGGACAAATAGAGAACAAATAGGAAAATGGTGGCCTTAAACCTCATCAAACCTAATTAATATTAATAATTACATAAATACATGGGTTAAACTCTCTAAGTAAAAAGCAGAGATTAACATATTTGATTTAAAAAAGCAAGATCGGGGCGCCTGGTGGCTCAGTGTGTTAAAACCTCTGCCTTCAGCTCAGGTCATGATCTCAGGTTCCTGGGATCAAGCCCCGAATCGGGTTCTCTGCTCAGTGGGGAGCCTGCTTCCTCCTCTCTCCCTCTCTCTTTGCCTGCCTCTCTACCTACTTGTGATCTCTGTCAAATAAATAAATAATAAAAGAGTAAAATCCAACTATATGTTGTCTACCTTTAGGTAAACAGACAGATCCAAGCTGAAAATAAACAGATAGAAAGAGATACACAATCCAAAAGTTAAACATTAGAAAGCTGATATGTCAGGGTGTCTGGCTCAGTTGGTTAAGCATCTGCCTTCAGCTCAGGTTGTAGTCCCCGGGTTCTGGGATGGAGTCCCGACTTGGGCTCCCTGGGAGCCTAGGCTTCTCCCTCTCCCTCTATCTCTGCCCCCCATCCCCTTCTTGCACTTTTGCTTTCAAGCTATCTCAAGTAAATAAAACCTTAAAAAAAAGAAAAAGGAAAAGAAAGAAAGCTGATGTGGCAATATTAATATCAAACAACACTGACTGCAAGAGAAGGGGTTTTACCAAAGATGGGCGGGGTCATTTCATAGTAATAAAAGGCTCAATTCATCAGGAAAGGATAACAATCATAAATGTGTATGCACTTAATAACAGAATGGCAGAATTACAGTGAGAAATGGATGAATCCTAATCACATTTAGAGATTTTAACATCTGTTTCTAGCAACTGACACAACTAGAGATACTTCAGGGGAGCAGAACAATATTATCAAGCACTGAAACCTAACTGACATTTATAGAACACTATGCCCAACAACTGCAGAATAAACAGTCCCCAACAGAAAGCCACTTTATTTTCTCCTGTACTCTAAAGTGTAGCTTTTCAGTTTGAGCTTTATTAAAAACTTAAACAACATATATAATTTACATGTGATAGACTGCACCCATTTAAAGTGAACAATTTGATCCAGTGTTGACAGATGTATATTCTCAAGAAACCGTCCCAACAATTGAGATATAGAAATCCCACCCCCCCACAAATATTTCCTTGTTCCCCTTTCCACTTTTTCAGGCTCCAGAACACCATTGATCAGCTTTCTGTCACTATTGATTAGGTTACATTTTCTATAAAAGGAGTCATAGAGTATATGCTCTTCTGCATCAGATTTCTTTCTTTCTTTCTTTCTTTCTTTCTTTCTTTCTTTCTTTCTTTCTTTCTTTCTTTTTTTTTTTTTAAGATTTTTTATGTGTTTGACAGAGAGAAACACAGTGAGAGAGGGAACACAAGCAGGGGGAATGGGAGAGGGAGAAGCAGGCTTCCTGCCAAGCAGGGAGCCTGATGCAGGGCTCAATCCCAGGACCCTGGGATCATGACCTAAGCTGAAGACAGATGCTCAATGACTGAGCCACCCAGGTGCCCTTGTATCAGATTTCTTTTACTCAGTTGTATATCAGTAGCTGGTTCTTTTTTTTTTCTTGATGAGTGTGTTCCATAGTACAGATGTACCACATTTTGTTTATTCATTTACCTCTTGGTGGATAGTTAGGTCATTATTGCCTATTATTAGTGAAGCTGCAATGAATATTAATGAACAATTGTTTGTGTGCATGTATGTTTTCATATCTCTTGGAAATGCATCTAGGAGTGAAATGGCTAGGATCTATGGTAGGTATATGTTTAACATTACAAGAACACCGAAGAGTTTTCTGAAGCGATTGTACTAGATTCCCACCATCATTCTTCACATTTGTTTTATTCTTCACATTCTTTGCTCATACCCATGGAACTTTCACCAAGGAGGCTACACACTGAGAGAAAACCACATAAAAAAAAAATCACAGAGGGTGCCTGGGAGGCTCAGTGGGTTAAGCCGCTGCCTTCGGCTCAGGTCATGATTTCAGTGTCCTGGGATCGAGTCCCGCATCGGGCTCTCTGCTCAGCAGGGAGCCTGCTTCCTCCTCTCTCTCTGTCAAATAAATAAATAAAATCTTTAAAAAAAATCACAGAAAGATATCTTGAAAATCCCTCAAATATTTAGAAATTAAACAACATACTTCTAAATAACCCAGGGATAAAAGGACTCAAAAGAGAAATTGGAAAATATTTTGAACTGACAATAATAAAAACATAACACTTCATTGTTTCTGGGATGCAGCCAATGAAGTGACAAGAAGCAAATGTATAGCTTTAAAACATTTGTGTTAAAAAGAAAAAAGTACTCATGTCAAAAAGAAAACTACTTGTATTTAAAAAATACTTGTGTTTATGATCTCTGATCACACAACATCCTGAAGAAAGCAGAAGAAGAAGAGCAAATTCAGATCATGGGAAAGAAGATGGAAAAAGTAAATATAAAAGTAGAAATCAGTAACATAGAAAACAAGTGATGATCAATAAAATTAAATATTGGTTATTAACAAAATTACCATTATCAGGAATGAAAGAAAAGAAGAAACATTGTTAAAGAGTCTACAGGCATTAAAAAGATAATAAGGCAATGGAGCTCCTGGGCAGCTCAGTTGATTAAGCATCTGATTTCAGCTTAGGTCGTGATCTCAGAGTCCTGGGATCTAGCCCCATGTCAGGCTCCCTGCTCAGTGGAGAAATTGCTTCTCTCTCCTGCTTTCCCTCTGCCTCTCCCCACCACTCATGCTCTCTCTTAAATAAATAAAATATTTTTTTTAAAATAAAGATTTTATTTATTTAAGAGAGAGAGAGCACAAGTGGTGTGGGGGCAGAAGGAGAGGGAGGAACAGACACCCAGCTGAGCAGGGAGCCTGACAAAGGGCTGGCTCCCAGGACCCGGGATCATGATCTGAGCCAAAGGCAGAGGCTTAACTCACTGAGCCACCTTATACCCCAATAAATTGGGGTATCTTTTTAAAAAAGATAATAAGGCTGGGTGGCTCAGTGGCTTAAGCCTCTGCCTTTGGCTCAGGTCACGATCTCGGGGTCCTTGGATGGACCAGTGGGGCTGGTCTCTCTGCTCAGTGGGGAGCCTGCTTCCTCCTCTCTCTCTTGCCTGCCTCTCTGCCTACTTGTGATCTCTGCCTGTCAAATAAATAAATAAAATCTTTTAAAATAAATAAATAAATAAATAAATAAAGATAATAAGACAATATTATGAACAAAGTTAATTCAATAAATTTGACAATTTAGAAATGGATGGATTCCTTACACAGGAAGAAGTAGAAAATATAAAAAGCTCCATGTTTATCAAAAGAATTAAATTCCTCACTAAAAACTATTCCATTAAGAAAACTCCCCGTCCAGATGGTTTTACTGATGAATTTTATCAAACACTTAAGGAAGAAATAATGCCAATATTGTACCAATTATTTCAGAAAACAGAGGAGGAAGAATCTCTTCCTGTCATTTTATGAGGCCAGTGTTACTCTGACAATGACGTTTTAGGAAAAGAAAGTAACAAACCAGTATGCCTCAAGAACATAGATGCGAAGGTCCTCCACAAAATATGAGAAAGTTGAACCTAGCAATACATACAAAGAACTGATTATGGCCAAGTGAGCTCAATCCCAGGAATGCAAAGTGATTTTGCATTCAACACGCAATCAGTGTAATTTATCACACTAATAGAATGAAAAAGAAAAATACTGTGATCATAACAATAGGTGGCATAATAGCGTTTGATCAAATTCAACACCCATTTATGAAAAAACAAAATGCTGAAAATTAGGACTGAAAGAAACACCTTCAACCAGATAAAAAGGTGTCTATGAAAAACATCTGCGGCTGACATCAGACTTCATAGTCAAAGATCAAACATTTTTCTTCTAAGATTAGGAGTAGGTCAAGGGTGCCTACTCCTACCACTTTTCCTGAACTTTTTACTGAAAGTCCCAGCCACAGCAACAAAGGAAAAAAATCATGTAGTTATATGTACAAATATGTATGTATGCATACACATATCTAGATATAAATATACAAATGTCATATATATATAAGAAAGAAGCACACTTGTTTTTATTTGTAGATAACAGGGTTATATCCTTAGAAAATCCTAATGAAACTATAAAATAATTACTAGAACAAGTAAGTGAATTTAGCAAAAGCTTAAGATAACATGTCAATTCTAGTTTTACGTTCCAGCAACAAAAAACTGCAAACTGAAAAAATGTAAAAGTACTATTTATAATAACATCGAAAACCATAAAATGCTTAGGGATAAATTTAACAAAACACATGCGGATCTGTGCACTGGAAACTGTAACAATTCCTGAAAGAAACTACTGAAGACCTAAATAAACAAAGAGGTATAATCTGTTCATGAATTGGAAACGTGATATTGTTAAGAAGTTCCCTATCTCCAAATTTACTTATAGATTCAACACAATCCTAATCAAAATCTCATTAGAAATTGACAAGCTGACTTCTCAGAGAAATTGGCAAGTTGGTTCTAAAACATATGACAGTATAAAAAAATTAGAGTAGCTAAAACAATTTTGAAAAGGAACAAAAAATTGGAGGATGTAACTATCTGATTTCAAGTCTTACTCTAAAGCTACATAAGTAATCAAGTATGTTTTTTTGCCTAAGGACAAAGATCAGTCACAGAGTAGAGGGTCCAGAATTAGAACCACACAAATGTGGTAACTGGATTTTAACAAAATTGCCAAGGTAATGCAGCTGAGAAGAGGACCATTTTTATTTCAACAAAGGGTGCTAGAAATTGGCATGTCCATATGGATAAAAATGAACTTCAACTCGTAACTCCTATCATGCACAAAAATTGATTCAAAATATACCACAGACATGCATGTAAGAACTAAAACAATAGAACTTCCAGAAGTATACATAGTAAAAAACTTCATGATGTTAGGGTAGTGAGGTTTTTTTTTACGGTACAAAAAGCACTAGCCACCAAGATGGGAAACTTCTAGTCTTCAAAAGAAAATGAATTGGCAAGTGACAGACTAAGAGAACATATATACAATACATATATCTGACAAACACTTCTAAATGAAGAATGGATGAAAAAACTCGTGTAAATTAATAAAATATGACAAACAACCACATTAAAGCATGGACATCATCAGTTGTCAGGGAAATCGAAACCACAAAGAAATACCACTCCATTCCGGCCAGAATGATTACAAGTAAGAAGACCGACAATACCACGTGTTGGTGAGGAGGTGGAGCTATTGGAATCCTCATGCCATGCTGGAGGAAGTGTAAAAGTTCTAGATACTTTGGAAAACGTCTGACAGCTTCTTATAAAGTTAAGTATATGTACCTACCCCATGACCCAGCAAGTCCACTCATAGATATTCCCCCTAAAGAAATTAAACCCTAAGTCAACACAAAGAACTTTTTCAAGAATGCTCATAGCTTTGTTCTTGATGGCTCCAAATTAAAAATCACATGAATGTCCACTAACAGGAGACTGGATGAACGAATTGTGTAGTCATATGCAACAAGTGCCACACAGCAATAACAAATGAGACACTTGGAACCAAAAACACAGATGAATCTTACAAATACTGTGTCAAACACAGAGTCCACACTCTGGGATTCATTCCATGGTTAAGAAGTTCCAGAACAGGCAAAATAAAGCTATGCAGTAGAAATCAGAACAAGTCCTGTGAGAGATGGAAACCCTTTCTGGGATATAGAACATTCTATAGCTTAATTGTGTGTGGTGGTGGTTTACTGCACAACATTTATGGAACTGTGCATTTAAGATTTGTGTATATTATTGAAGTAAATCTTGTCCAAATTTTAAAAGAGAAAGAAAGAATGTAAAGAAACTGACAAAGACAACAATGGTTTCTAAAAGCTTGTCTTACTTAAGATTGCTATAACAGAATACCATAGACTGAGTGGTTTATAAACAACAGAAATTTACTCCTCTTAGTTCTGGATGCTGGGAAGTCCAAGACCAAGGCACCAGCAGATCTGATGTCTGGTAAAAACCTACTTTCTGGTTTATAGACAGCCAACTTCTCCCTCGGTCTTCATGTGGCAGAAGGAATGAGGGAGCTGTGTGAGGTCTCCTTTATAAGGGCACTGATTTCATTCATGAGAGCTCCAAGAGCCACACCTCCTAATACGATCACATTAGGGGTTAGGATTTCAACGTATGAATTTTAGGGGGATATATAAAAAGCTGAAGCACAAGGAACCCCAGGGGTGCCAGGCTCAGGTGCCCAGCCACCTGGCTAAATTAGAAGGGTCTCTGAGGCATCTATGCTAATCACTTAGGGCACAGCCCTACCAGAAGAAGAGAAAATAGACTCTTTCTGCAAATTGGGACCTTTGAGAAAGGCACCAAAGGATTCAGCTATATATTTTTTAGGGAAAATTTTGGTAGAATTAGAGAGGTGCTGGCTGAACAGAGAGACCCTGGTATTCCTGGTTCTGGGCTCAAGCATCCACCAATGGGCTCTGGGAAAGGCCCCTGATGAAGGTCAATGGTGAAAACTGAAAGCTTTGCCTCTAAGATCAGAAACAAGGCAAGGATGTCTGCTCTTGCCACTTCTATTCAACTTAGTGCTAGAAGTCCTAGCCAGAACAATAAGAGAAGAAAGAGAAATAAACAAATTCAAATTGTAAAGGAAGAAGTAAAATTATCTCTGTTCACAAATGACATGAAATTCTATGTAGAAAACTCTAAAAAGATTCCACAAAAACACTGCTAGAGCTAATAAACACATTCTACAAAGTTGTAGGATACACATGCAAAAAAAGCTGCATTTCTATACAACAACCATGAGCAATCTGAAAAGGAAATTAAGAAAATAACCCTACTTATAATAACATCAAACAGAATAAGATATATGGGAATAAATTCAACCAAAGAGCAAAAGACTTGCACACTAAGAACTACAAAACATCACTGAAAGAAATTATAGAAGACTTAAATGGAAAGATATCCCATACTCATGGACTAGAAGACCTAATATTATTGAAATATCCATACCATACCAAGTTATATACAGACTAAAGGGAATCCCTATCAAAATCCCAACAGCATTTCTTTTTCTTTTCTTTTTTTTTTTTGCAGAAGTAGAGAAACCCATCCTAAAATTCATATGGAATCTCAAGGACCCCCAATAACCAAAATAATCTTGGAAAAAAGGGGTGAAATTAGACTCAAACTTCCTGATTTCAAAACTTATTTTTAAAATATTTTATTTATTTATTTGACAGACAGCAATCACAAGTAGGCAGAAAGGCAGGCAGAGAGAGAGGGAGGAAGCAGGCTTCCTGCTCAGCAGAGAGCCTGATGTGATGCTCTATCCCAGGACCCTGAGATCATGACCTGAGCAGAAGGCAGAGACTTTAACCCACTGGGCCACCCAGGCGCCCTTGAATTCAAAACTTATTATGAAGCTACAATAATCAAGACTGTATGACATAGTGACAGCCATAGACATCAATGGAATAAAATAGAAATCTCAGAAATAAACCAAAGTTTATATTGTCAGTTGATTTTTGACAAGGGTTCCAAGACTATTTGATGTGGAAAAGGACAGTCTTTTCAACAAGTGATACTGGGAAAACTAGATAACCACATGCAAAGCAAAAACAAAAACAAAAAACCCCGAAATACCAAGTTATATAAAAAACAACTCAAATGGATCAAAGACCTGAACATAAGGGTTAGAACTATAAAACTCTTAGGAAAAAAACGGGGAAAGTTCCACAGCATTGGATTCGGCAACGATTTGGATATGACACCAAAATAACAAAAGAAAACAAAGGATAATTTGACTTTATCAAAATTTAAAAGCTTGGGGCGCCTGGGTGGCTCAGTGGGTTAAAGCCTCTGCCTTCGGCTCAGGTCATGATCTCGGGGTCCTGTGATCGAGCCCTATGTCTTGCTCTCTGCTCAGTGGGGAGCCTGCTTCCCCCCTCTCTGCCTCCCTCTCTGCCTACTTGTGATCTCTCTCTCTCTCTCTCTGTTAAATATATAAAATCTTAAAAAAAAAATAAAAGCTCTGTACCTCAAAGGAAACCATCAAGAGACTGAAAAGATAAACCACAGAATGAGAGAAAATATTTACAAATTTTATATCTGATGAGGGATTAACATCTAAAATCTACAAAGAACACTTACAATGCAACAACAAAACAACAAGAAAAGCTCAATTAAAAAATGACCAAAGGACTTGAACAGAAACTTCTCCAAAGAAGATATACAAATGGCCAATAAACACATGAAAAGATGTTGAATTTCTCTCATTGCTAAAATTAAAACCATGCAATACCTCTTCACACCCACTAGGATGGCTATTATCAAAAAAGAAAAAAAAAAACCACAAACAAACCAACCAACCCAGAAAAGAGTAAGTGTGGGGATGTGGAGAAATTGGAACCCTTGTGCATTGCTGGTGGGAATATTAGACGATGCAACTGCTATGGAAAAGTCTGGCAGTTTCTCAAAAGGTTAAACATAGGGTTACCATGTGATTTGGCCATTCCATTACTAGGTATGTACCTAAAAGACCTGAAAACAGGACTCACATAAATAATTGTACACCCATGTTAATAGCAGTATTAGTCACAATAGCCTAAAGATGGAAGCAAACCAAGTGGCCATCAACAGCTGAATGGATAAGCAAAATGTGGTACATACATATTATTGAATATTATTCAGCCTTATAAAGGAATAAAAATTCTGATACGTGCTATACTGCAAACCTCTTTAACATTATTGTTAGTGAAAGGACAAATAATGTATAGTTCCGCTTAGATATGAGGTACCTAGAATAAGTAAATTAACAAACAAAATGGAATAGAAGTTACCAGAGGCTGGGACAGAGGTAGCAGCCAGGAATTAGAATGGGTACGGTTTCTGTCTGAGGTGATGAAAAAGTTCTGGAGATGGGTGATGGTGAAGGTTGCCCAACAGTGTGAATATGCTTAATGCCACTGAACTGTACACCTATAAATGGTTTTAAAAGTATAATTTGGGGGCACCTGGGTGGCTCAGTTGGTTGGGCAACTGCCTTTGGCTCAGATCATGATCCTAAAGTCCCAGGATCAAGTCTGGCTCCTTGCTCAGCAGGGAGTCTGCCTCTCCCTCTGACCCATCCCCCTCTCATGCTTTTTCTCTCTTATTCACTCTCTTGCTCTCAAATAAATATATTTTTAAAGGTAAATTTTGAAAAAAAAAAGAAAAAGGGTAAATTTTGTTATGTGTATTTTATTGCAATTAAAAAAATATTTATACATAGAAGCTGGCCGTAATGAAAGCAATCTGAATAAAAAAGAGTGATTTCTGGGGCACCTGGTGGCTCAGTTGTTAAGCCTCTGCCTTCAGCTCAGGTCATGATCCCAGGGTCCTGGGATGGAGCCCCGAATTGGGCTCCCTACTTGGCAGGAAAGCCTGCTTCTCCCTCTCCCACTCCCCCTGCTTGTTTCCTCTCTCGCTGTGTCTCTCTCTGTCAAATAAACAAATAAAATCTAAAAGAAAAGGTGATTTCTGATAGCTTGGCTGGGTTGGATTAGTTTTTTTTACAGGAGCCTGCTGCCTGCTCTCTGCTGACCGGCCTTGAGTTGGCCTGAGCTGCCTAGTGCCTGAGGTAAGTCAAATTGTCGGGAACTCCCCCTCTCCTTTGAGGCAGGAAGTTTAAATTATCAGGTCAATTAGGAAAGATACAACCGAAAAATACAAGTTTCATTCACACTTCAAGGAGGCGTTTCCTGGCTGGGTGCCACTTTTATTATTTTTGGCCAACGCGGCTGAAAGCCCCACAGACCCAAGTAAAAGTACAATGTGATCTTTGATTCGCGTTTCAAAGATCAAAGAGAGAGAGTTTGGGTGTAAATGCAGATAACATTTCAGAGATGGTTTCATGAAAGGAGTCACCAGACCAGGGCAGAGAGGGAGCTGGTCTCTTATGTGTGTGCTCGCCTGGAGAAACATCTTTTTCCAGTGAATTCCACTCCACTGATGGCTTTAATAACATCTGGCCGGCATCCAGGTCCTTGGCCCACAGGGCTTTTGGTCTTTGGGCTGGGGGATCGGCCCCCTCTCCCACCTCTTCACCTTAAGCACAGGAAGAGGAGACATGGAGCCGTGCACGCGAGAAGCACCCAATCTCATGCTCCACTCGCTTTTGCAAAGTCTCTGGGTGCTGACTGGGCTTGCCACTCCGGGGCAGCAAACTTGGCCTTGGCAGCCTGCCCTCATTGTCCTCTCTCGGTCCAGCCTCCACCGGGGTAGGTAGCACAAACCCACCCACTAGAAAACCCACAGGCCCTCGCTTGCCAGCCCCTAGGCATCCCGGTGAGGATTCCTCGCTGCCAGTCCTGCCCTGCCCTTTTACTCCTGGGCCGGAGGTTATGTAGAATCAAGCACTGGGTGGTGAGAGACACTTTACATGGAAGCGCTGCTGCCCTTCTATGCCCAAACCCTCCCTGATGCCCTCTGTCCCCAGCATCCCTTCCGACTTTCAGTAGTGCCCCAGTGCCCAGCTAATGAAGGGCAGTGGAAACGGCTCCAACTTCTCTGGGGAAGCTGGGTGGGTGTCCGGCCCCTCCCTCCAAGCTATCCGTTCCTCAGCCCCAGAGCATTTCCCGTCTCCCTCCCGGACACTGCCAGCCCTGGCCGCTCCACGCGCGCGAAAGCTGCCCGACCCCCTCCAAGGACTTCGCGCCGCCAGGTTGAACGCACTCCCATGACCCCCCGCGCCGCACTGCCGCGCTGGCAAGGCCTGGAGCGCATGCGCAGCCCTGCGCCCCTAGGCTCAGGGCGCAGGCGCGGCCCTCCTGGGAAGCGACCGCGGGTCGTAGGGGGCGGCCGCGCGCACGCAGGGGGCGTGGCTACGCGACGTGTTCCGGCTCTGAACGCTGCGCCCGTCCGAACGGGTGTAGCCACCTTCTGCCCTGCGGGTCAGTGGGACGGCGGGAACCCGAGCGGCCGTCTGGGGCCCCGCCCCTCCATCCTTTCCTAAGCCCGTGTCCGCAGAGAAGTGCTCGGAGTCCCCGGACTGTGTCCCAGTTGCCCTTCCGAACGGCGAGCCTCAGTTTCTCGGTCCGCGCCGCAGCCTGGGGAGATCCTGGAGTCATGTTCGGGTGGTTCCCGCGGTCTTCGGAGGTCGCCCCCGCGCCCCGCCTAGCCTCACGGCGGCCGATATTGTTCTGCACTTTTTAGGTGGCACTTGGACTCTGGCTCCGGGAGGGGACCGGTCCGCAGTCTCCAGCCGCAGATCCGTGGACCCTCTTCACAGACGCTTCGCGCAGCCTCAGGTAGGTCGGCTTCTTTTTGCAGTGGGACTTGTGAACTCATATCCCGGCTGTTTCCTGCATGACGTTTGCGGGAGGGGTGGTGCAGTGGTCTGCCCTCCACTCGCTGTGAGGCCTTAGGCAAGTTATTCTACCCTCGGGGTGCCTGGTCACCTCGGAGCTGAGAATGCTGTAGCGTTCGCGGTGCTTTTGGGCTTTGCGTGGAGGCAAATGCGCGTGCGTCCCGGTACGTGTTCCTTGAGTAAAGCGCTGTGCAGTCCAGGAGAAGAGCCCCAATCCTTCAGTGTTAGGGTGGGGAGAGAAGGGATAGAGGTCAACAGACTGATAGCCAAGGAAGGTTCAGGCCCAAAGCCTGAACCAGGCCTGGCTGGTTGGAGCAAGGGAACCTTCTCTTCTCCCTCAGGCTACAGGGGGCACACAGGCGTGCTGGTGAGCAGGCAGGAAACAGCTGGGGTTCTGATTGGGGATGGGAGTTTGGGACTGGGAGGAATCCGGGGCAGAGACCTGGGTCGTGTGCACGACCTGTCCTGAGCATGGGATGTGGTTTTTCCATGCAGTCTGGCACATAACCTCTGATTGGTGGCAGGAGCTGGGGTATGGCTTGCAGTCAGTGGTTTCCAGAACTCCATGAGGGACTGAACTGGGCTCACAAGTGGACTGCATTTGTGTGCTGCCCCGTAGGCCACTGCTGCTGGCAGGCTCTAGCATATTCTTTTCCTGTGTTAGGATGGGAAGGGTTTTCAGGTGGAAGAACCTCCACTGGAACCTGAGAGGTTCCAGAATTCTTGGGTGGCAAAGATGGGTGCTGGTGGTCCTAGCAGCTTCGAGTGCTGCAGGCTGCCCTGGGAGGTGCTCAGCAGAAAGCCCAGCAGAGCTGTATATCCCTGGAGGATCTCACTCTGATGGGGACAGGAGAGATAAACACATGGGCAACTATGTCCAAAGGTGTGTGCAGGCCGTGGTGCCCTGTTGTGAGTTGATGGAGCATTAGGGTCTGTGTGCAGGGGTTGCAGAATGTGTTCTGTGGTGGCTATGAGTGGACCTTCCTTTGCAGAGAGACCGAAGAGGTGGCCACTATAAGCTGGGCAGCGTGAGAGCCCTGGGAGAGGGCTCCTGGAATTGGAAGATGATGGTTGCAACCTCCTTTTCCATGTTGGGGCTCTTTGGGCTGCTTAGGGTTGATGACCACTGCTCTCCAGGCCCTTTACAGGAGTGACTTTGGGATGGTGAAAGAAGATGTAGCAAGTGGGATTAAACTTGGGGGTGTGGATGCTGGGCTGTTGACAGGAATGGGGACACAGGGAGGTGGTGTTCAAGGTGGGGTGTCTTTGCCAACGGGCTATAGTCCCGAGTGGTGAGGTGAGTCTGGAAAACGCGGATGCACAGAGAATAGCGGGTCCCCAGGCTTCTGTTGAGGATAAAGATAGCACCTGTCAAGCTCCTAGTGCTTTGATGTTAAAGGATCTTTTGACATTTACATAACAGTCACAGTGTTTGGGGTGACTAAGGGACTCCTTCTCGGTGGATTGAAGGGTAGTTCCTAACCAGCATGGTGACGGGTGGTGGTTAAGCTGTGGTCTTTAGAGTGGTTGGTGGTTGGTGTGTGGCCACAGACAAATGACTTCATTCACCACTCTGCCTCTGGTATGATAAGAGTACCAGCCTCATCAGGTGGTCATTGTTTGGCACAGATAGAGCACTCAGTAAAAGGTTGCTTCTGTCATTTTCCTGAAACTCTGTGACAGCCAGCCAGGCCATCCAAGGAAACCCTGGGGATTCTGATCTGGCCCCCTTTCCTTCTCCTGTGACTGACAGCATCTGCCATCACACCTTGCCCGTGAAACATCACAGGTGGTATTTGCCCACCTTCTCAGACCTCACAGGCCTGGCTTCTGGGCTCTCCTTCCACTCAGAGCTCCTAGTTGGGTTCCTGGGATTTGCCTGGGATTCCTCCTACTGCATAGTGAACCTGGTTTGGCCTTGTTCCTGCTCTTCCGCACCTTGTTTTTGGACAGATTGCCTTGGATGGTGGCCTGCGTCTGACAGTCCCATCAGCTCTTCTCAACACTCCTGAGGCCACAGCTGTCAGCTCCTCTGACCCTCAGCAGTTACCTGGGGTGCCTGGGTTTGCCACACTCCTTTCAGCCCATCTCTTGTCCCGTTGTGTCATGGCCACTCTCCCCACTGCACCATCTCTTCTTTCTTCCTTCTTCTTCTTAATAGTCGGTGTGGAAACTCCCCTCCGTTCCCAGCATGCCCCTTGGCTGGCGTGTTGGCAGGGCCCTCACAATCCCATCTGGGTGGGAACCAGTTATGCCATTGCACACCCTTGGCAGCAGATGGACCAGGTCTCTCCAGGGGTCACATACGTTCCCCACCCCAGTGGATCCCTGGATTGAGCAGCCCTGCTGTGGGGACCCTGTGTGTATGCTTGTACAACCACTGTGCAGAAGAGCACGGCCATTAGTGTTCCTGGTGGTAAACCCACAGAAGGGAGGGTCCCCGGCTCTGCGCATGCCTGGCCCATGGCCCCCAGGGTGGACTTCTGCTGTGTGCCAATCTCATACCCATGCACCTTTGATGGCTCCCCATGGCTTCTGCACCGATCTGTCCTTTTGCTTTGAGCACTATCAGGACAACCTCTCCTGTGTCTTGGGAGATCCTAGGGCACCTGATGGACTGACGCCAGGCATGGGCAGCCCCCTACATCAACAGGGACCTGCTCCTTCCTGATGATTATGAGCTCTTCTGCCAGGATCTCAAGGAAGTTTTTCAAAACCCAAACAGTTTCACTGAATACCATGCTGTATCACCTTGCCCCTCTATCTGCTGCCTCAAGCCAGCCCACAATGGCCCCACGGCTGCCTATGGTGAGGCAGTACTTAGCTAAGTACTCAGAGGCCTGGTACTCAACATGGGCGCTGTCCCCATTGCTGTGGCCACCCCTGCTGTTTGTAGTTCCAACTCTACACGCAGAAATACTTTCCCCTGAACAGCAGTGGGCCAAGGAGAACAGCCTTGGGTCTGTGGAGTCCCCCACCTTGTCTAGCTCTGCATGCAACACTGATCCTGGTCCCGTGGGGCCAGCCCCATCCCAGCCAAGGGAGATGACCCCTACACCTGCTCCTATACTTTCAGGATCTGCTAACCTGCCTGTCCAGAAGCCAGATCCAGTTCGACCAGGGTGTCCAGAACCCCCAGAAGACAGAGGAGGAGATTTCTGAGATGGAGGTAGACTAGGAGGCATCCTTAGGTACCCCACAGTGGGTGGCGGACACCTCAAAAGCCCCAGGAGACTTAGCAGTTTCTCCCATTCCCCACTCCACAGCCTTGGGTTCTGCATACAGCCCAGGCAGGTGGAGTAGTGCTCCTTGTGACCAAGTGGCCTACATAGCTACATAGCCCACAGCCCCCCAACAGGACGGGATGGCTTTCCCAGATATTTGCCCTACCCACTTGCTTTATTGCTGGGTAGGAGGTGCACCCACTTGGCCTCTCCTCTGAGCACAAACAGCCCTCTCGTCCCCCTCACCACCCCACTTCCTGTTATAACAGAATAGTGGGCTCTTCGCTGTGCACATCATCCTCATGACTTGCCCAGTGGCCCAGAATCTGCCTCCCAGTAGGTTTTCAGGTGCATTTTCACTGGTTGGACAATTTCAAAAGCAGTCTCATCAGATTTTTGTCTGTCTTTATAGCCGTTCCACTCCCTGGACCCCTTTGTTCAATGTTGGCTGGACTGGACTAGGTCCGTCCTGTCAGCTCCTTGTGAATCTGCCCCTGGGTGATGTCTCTACTTTGGCCGCCTTCCCCATCTTGGCTCCTGTGACCTCTGTCCTCTGGGCTGGAATTTAAGGACGGCTGCATGGAGGAAGCAGCCACTTTGATCATTTAGTATAAGTTGGATGGCAGAGAAAGATGCTTCCTTTGGGCTTACCACCAGCCCTGGCCAGCTAGGAAGGTAAGATACAGGCCTCCTGGCCAGTCTCAATTCAATTCTCATTTTCCCCTTTTCTTTATCCACATTCTAGTGATACCTGGTTTTCTTCAGAAGTTGGCATGAATTTCTTGTCTCAGTGCCTTTGCCTATGTTGCCCTCCTACTTTCTGCTCTTCAGCGTTCCCTGTCTCCCTGCCCACTCTTGCACATTACTCACTCTGCACTTGAACCTTAACACTATAAATGACTTGGATCTCTGGGTAGACTGTGAGCCTCTAGGGCAGGAGCTCCATCTTGATCAGCTTTGTGTTCCTGATACACAGTTCGGTGTTCATTAAACATATGTTGAATCCGTGGCTCCACTTGTGGCGTGGTGGGTGCCGGCAGGCAGAGCCCTTATTTTGTTAGCAGGAGCCCTATTGCCTCTTCTGTTGGGAACAGGGTAGGCCCTAGCCTCAAGCACTCGAGGTCAGTGTTGGAGGTGTGGTTTCTGGTGGGGGCTTTGAGAATTGAAGGGTCTGGTTGAAGGCAGGAGTTAGGCTGAATAGGTGGAAGTGGGAGGCTTAGCAGGTAGAGTGTGGTTTTGAGAACTGACTTCCTAGAGCCGGAAGTAAATCCAGCAGCAGGCTGCAAACCAGAGCTTTAGACCCAGGGGCCAGAGGTTTGGATTGGTATTAAGGAAGACCTGTTCTGTACAAGGATGGATTTTCTAATAATGAGAACTGAGTTCAGAAGCTCCTTTCAGCCAAGTTTAACACAGGATAGGTACAGTGCACCTACCCAGAGGGATAATTAGACAAGAACGTCATATCCCTCCGGTTTTACAGTTATGGAAACAATGCTTTCCTGGAAAGTAGGAAGGAAAAGTAAGTGGAAATGTGAACTGCTGCTAAAACTAGTTATTTTAGAGAAAAATTAGGAAGCAAATAAACAAATATCTGGTAAAAATTTTTAAGTAAAATAGATACTGCTGGGATTATTGTATTTAGTAATTGTCACTATTAAAGTCTCTGGCTTCAGATGGTTTTATGTGTGAGCTGTTTTATGGCCCTGGTGTCCTGTAAGCAAAACAGGTGCAAGTCTTAGAAATAAGTGGGAAGCTGATAGAATCCTAAAAGCAAACAAGCAATCGAACAGAAGAAATCATTGCAGCCTTGATTCTGATCAAGTGTAGGAAATCTCTGCACATTGTAACCCAGCCCCAGACACACGGCTGCCCCCCACCCCCCGCCACTGCTATTGCTCAGGTCTGGACCCTCCTCCTTTTCCAGACCCAGCTCAGACTGTTTCCTATAGCAGGGCAGACCCTGGCCTGCCAGTGGGTCTGATATTGTTGGCCATATCTTTTGAGCTGGTAAGACATCTCTGACCCTAGAACCTGGGGTTACTCTCTGGGCTGATGGCCCAGTGCCTTAGTTGACATCCCCTCTAGTGCTGGCTTCTGCACAGGGCACCTTTCTCATCCACATTTAGTGAATCCGAAGTGAATCCCTTTAAGCTCCAGATCACCATCTTCCCTTCTGACCCCAGTGCCACCTCCTTTGGGCCCCAGACAGCTCCTGCCAGCTTGGTTTATAGTCTGGCATCCCTCTCCTGAGGGCCACTTCTCCAGAGGCAGGCCCAAGAGGACCTGTGAAGGGGCCAGATGACCTATATTTTACTTTGGAAAATGGGTCGGGTTGTGGTTGGGCTCTCATCACAAAGGACAAGAAATGAGAGTGGGGCCTTCGGGGCAAAGGCAAGGTTGCCAGTTCCTGGGTGCCCTTGAGGGTGGCATTAGGAGAGGAGGGGAGGGTTCTGGCCTGGCCTTGCAGATAGGCAGTGCATATGGTGTTGCAGAGTGACGGTTTATTGACAGCTGATGCTGTGCCCTGTCTTTGGGCAGATGCAGTGACCTAGCTGCTTTCCTGTTCTGAGCGGGGAGAAGGAGCACAGAACCAGAAGAGGAGGCCCTGCCATGCGTGACCGGAGGAGAATCCTCAGGGCATTCAACACTCCCGGCTCTTTACACACAGGTGTGAGGCTAGAGGAGGCTGCTTCTGGGACCAGGACAGTCTGGCAAACCAGGGTCTGGCTGATGTGCTAAGGTCTGTCTACCAGATCATTGTGCCTGTCCTGTACGTGGCCTTAGAAATAACATGGAGATTTTATTTCCTAAAGCTAGGACACAGTGGGCACAATAGAAGAGTTTTTAAAGTACATGTCTCCGAGGAAAAATTGAACACCAGAAGTATCATGGATACAGTCCTCTGAGGGACCACACTCTTCATAAAGCTGCAACAATGAATGTACTTGGAATTGGTGTGGATGGATGAACAGAGGAGAATAGAGAACTTTGAAATAAAGCCAAATAAATGAAGGAATTTGATTCATGCTTAAGGTATGGTTTCAAATTAATGGGGGTGAAATGGATTATTTAGTAAAAGGAGTTGGAACAACTGGTTAGCCATCTGGAAAATAGTAAAACTGGATACCCACCTCACTCTGCGCCAGGCTCCACTCCAGATGGATTAAAGAGAAATATGGGTGATTTTTTTTTTTTTTCCTGTCTGTGATCCCAGAACTTTCAAAGTTCTAAATATCCAGAATTGCTGAAGGTATGGAGAAAGAGGCTTTTTTTTTTCTTTTTCTTTTTTTTTTTTGCTATTGGTGGGAATATCCAATACTACAAATCACCCCCATAACATTTCTTTTTTTTTTTTTAAGATTTTATTTATTTATTTGATAGACGGAGATCACAAGTAGGCAGAGAGGTAGGCAGGGAGAGAGGGGGAAGCAGGCTCTCTGCTGGGCAGAGAGCCCGATGTGGGGCTCAATCCCAGGACCCAGGGATCATGACCTGAGCCAAAGGCAGAGACTTTAACCCAGTGAACCACCCAGGCACACCCCCCTCCCCCACAATAATATTTCTAAGCACACAGACCCTGACCACTTGCTTACATGCAGATGGCCACTGTTCTTCCTCAGTGTGGGGCTTCAGAGCATGGACTTGAGTTCGGTCACACCTTTCCTCCACTTGCAAGCTCATGGTCCTTGGTGTCACCTGACCTCATAAGGCAGTGGGAAGATCAAATGGGTAAGGCTTGAGCTCTGTCAGGTGCCTAGCAGGCACTCACCGCATTAACAGCAAGACTGGAAACAGCCCAAAGGTCCTATAGCACAGACTAAGGTAAATAGAGCTGTTGTCCAGTCCCATCAGTCAGGATGAGCCAGACTGTGCTGCAGTCACAACCTCCCATGTCTCACTACTCATCTGTCACAGACCAACCGGTATGGCCTCCGCCCATGGCAGAGGAACCATGCCAACAGGAGTTCACTGGACGCACTTCTCCACAACCACAGAGGCAGGGGAAAGACCACAGTGAACCACAAGTGATACTTGTCACTCCTTTTCCATGATGGTGGCCAAAGGAAGCTGGTAAACCACACCTGAGTTCTGAGGGATGAGTGGCTAATCAGCACTCATCAGCATGGAGAAGGTGAACCTGACACTCAACAGGGCAGCTGTCGCCAAAGTGGGGGCAGGCCTTCATCAGTACCTGTGGAAAGATGCCTGCAAGTTTACAAAGGCTGTGGGGCTTAAACGATAGAATGTATTCCTCCCCGTTCTGGAGGCTGGAAGCCCAAGATCAAGGTGCTAGCAGGCTTGTTTCTCCTGCAGTCTGTCTGCTTGGCTTGTGATGGCCATCTCCTCCGTGTGTCCTCACGTGGTTGTGTCTCTGTGCCTGTTGGTTCTAATTCCTCTTATAAGGACTAGTTCTGTTGGATTAGGGGCCACCCACACGACCTCATTTAACCTTAATGCCCTTTTTATAGAGGCCCTCTCTCCAAATAGAGTCACATTCTGAAAGGGTAGGGGCTAGAACTTCAACATGTGAATTGGGGGGGAGGGGGATGGACACAATTTGCCCCTAATAATGCCCATGATGGAGTTCTTGTTTTTTATTTTTGCAATTTCCAGCAGTGCTATGGTGAGCACCCTTGGAGCATCACTGAGTGACAGGCAGGGCCCCCTACCCACCTGTGCCAGACTTGTAACAGGAGTGGGAATCTCTGAGGTATGGAGCCGCTGAGTTTGGGGGCTTGTGTTTTCCACAGCGTGACCTATCCTACCCTAAAGAGTAGAAGACCCTTTTCCCACAGGGCGCAGACCTTCCCACCCCAGGTTAAGGATGCCAAGCAGGCCCAGCCTGCCCATGGTGCCATCTTTCTCATACATGCCTGGCTCTCTGGTCTGGTCCTCCACCAATTATCTGGCTTTATAGTGAGTGTTCATTATTTGATAGAGAAATATTCCCAACTCTCCCTCCCCCTCACTGACACGTTTTTTTTTTTTCAGTTGTTTTGGCTAGTTATAAAAACATGTCAAAAACAAGTGGAGAGGATGGTACAGTGGACCGTGGTGTGTCTGCTCGGCTCCAGCATTGGTCAGTCCCTATCCTTGGTAGATCAGCTGGCCAACTGTGCTGTGCCAGACAGCAGGCGTCCTGAGCTCACTTTCTCTTTGGGCTGTGGTGTCCTCATTTGTAAGTGGACAACGTGATCTCTGTTACAAGGGTGTTGACGGTGAGCCCGGAAGAAGTCCCTGGTCTGTGGGGTGCCCTTGGCAGCCCATTCCTTCTCTCCTGGCCTCAGGAGGGGCACAGCCAGAACTGGGGCCTGTGGGTGCTGGGTGCTCATCCACTTGCTGGGAGAGGCCGCCAGACAGTGGAGAGGAGCATTCCAGGCTCTTCTCTACCTGTGTGCCTAAGTAGCACAGGGCCTGGGCTGACAGTGAGCCCACACTCGGCCATACGTGCAGGTGCTCTGTGGTTGGTGCAGGGACACCTGGCACTGGGAGTGCTGCATCTCGTGCCCCATGGGGTCCTGAGTACAGAATGTTGTTCGCCTTGACACTTTTGCACCAAAACCAAGATTTTCTGAAGGCCACAGTTAGAGAGATGGGAGGCCTGTGAGGGCCTAGAGGGTAGGGGAATTCAGGAACATGGGGTGGCCAGGTAACCAATCCAGTACACTGTCCTCTAGGACATGGCAACCTTCCCACCACCAAGACCCCTATGTTCCTCTCCCTGAGAATCAGGGTGCAAATGGGAGCCATGGATGGTGACGGGCAGGAGGGTAACCCCAGAGCCAGTGCAGCTCTGCCCCTGTGTTCCCACCCCACTCCAGGTTCCCGCTTCCTGAGTTCCACCATGGCTTCCTGGCCCCTATCATCACGTCCCATGCCCCCTGTCCCCCTTCATCCCCCACAAGTTGCTGAACTTTAGCAAGGCTCCCTTTGCTGCCTGGGTAATGGAGAGAATTTCTGCCTTGCATGTGCTAGGCAGGCAGGTAGCCTCTGTTGCAGGAGCAAACACATGGATCCCTGTCGGAAAGTGTATTCCCACCGCCATGGTTACAGACCCTCTCTCCCAGTGAGATCAGGTTCCTAGGAGCTGCCTGGGCACTATCCCCTGGGGATTGGCCCATTCCATGCCCAGGGTGAGAGTTGTCTAGGGGCTGTCATCAGCACTGGGCAGCTGGCTGCCGTGGACCAGATCTCATGGCGGAAGCAGGCCCCAGAGGCTAGCACTGGTACGTGGGAATGGTCATACTTCCTGTAAAACAGTGAGCTTTTCCGTGTGTTGAGTGGGGAAAAAAATGCTGCTGGCCTGGCTGGCTTCCCACCCCTGCCTGGAAGTTTGTGGGGGCAGGCCAGCTGAAAGTGCTCCTGACCTGGACTTCCTTCCTGCCATCTTTCCAGGCTCCCTGGACCTGCCTCTGGGGGTGATGGGCGTCCTCAGCTGCATCTTAAGGTGCCTGTTCATGGAGTGGTGCTGCCTGCCCAGCCGGCCTGCCTCAGCTACCCGGCAGCCCCTCTCCCTGGCGTTTCCTTTTAGTCTAGCAAGATTGGCCTGCTCCACCCCCTCATCCTGAGCAGAAGTCTGCAACTGCTGGCCTCAGCGGCCCAGCTCCGAAGCCTCTGCTAGCCGCGGAGCACATGGCCACACCTCACACACTGCAGCTGCCATTTTGTCCGACATCATTGTGCCTTTGTCTATGAGGCTCACTCTGGCCGCCCCGGCGCAGTCTCGCCCGGCTGGCGTGGGAGCCCCAGCAGAGCGCCCAGCAGGGACTTGGCCGTGGTGTGGCAGGGGAGAGCAGACATGCAGCTGGGCGCGCCGTGCTCCCCTCTGCCTGGGTACCCATTGTACCACATGGGCCTTGATGCCCACAGAGGAGCCACGTCCCAGGGGATGTGACTGTAACTTTGCCTCCATTGCCCTCTCCTCCAAACGCCATGGAGCCCTTCCAGAAGGGGTACCTGCAGACCTGGCGGGATGATGTCTAGACACATGTGTGACACTGCCGGGTTTACTGCAGGCAAGGAGCTCCTGGGGCCGGGACGGGGCACCTTCCCCCTCAGAGGAGCCAGGAACTTGTGAGCTTTGCAGGAGCAGGACTCCCAAGTTATGGGGCAAGTGACTCGCTGCTATTGGATAGAACGAGAAGCTTCAAGCTGAGGGTGGAGGCGGCTGTCAGTCTGTCTCCCAAGGGCCTTCAGGGGTGCAGCACTCTTGACTCCACCACAGAAGCCTATTGTTTCAACAGCTGTCCCCCACATCTGCTTCGCAGTCTTTCTGGCCCCTGGGGAGATGCCCTGTCTGTATTCAAAGCTCAGAGGGGGCTCCTGGCAGCGGGGCTTGGTGGTTTTCCCTGTACTCTCAAGAAGCAGCCAGCACAGGGCCCTGTGGAGCCTCAGGTCACCTTCACCTGCTGTTCCTGGGACATGGCTGTGCTGGAGGCAGGCAGGCCTGGGACTGACGTTTGGTGCCCTAGGGTAAGCGCTGCTGGAGGGCGTTCTTTACAACCCTTTCCCCCGCCACCCAGCGCACTGTACACACAGAGTTCCATCAGTCACCAGGAGAGGTGGGGATGGTCGTGGTTGGGGTGCGCACTTGCTGCCCAGGGGGAAGGCAGGTGCAGGGATGGGGCCTGTGGGGCGCAGGGCTGCTCAGAGCACTGTCTTCCCTCCCCTAAGCCCTCCCTCCCCGGCAGGGCTGGCCGCACTGCGTCCCCGGAACCCCTCCCTGGGATCTGCATCTTTGAAGCCAGGGATACTGACAGAGGATTCAATGAATCCAAGGTCGCCAGTCAGGCGTTGACAGATGCCCGGCCACGATACTATTTCTGATTTAATAACCGAATGGGAGGCTGGCCCTTGGTAATAATTAGGGCTAATTACTGAGGAGGTGTTGACAGACGGGCTGAGAGGAAACAAACTACCTTTATCCCTGGGCTTAGAGTCAGATTACCAGCCCAGTGCTATCTGCCCCTCGGAAAGTAGACGCTTCAATCACTCACCGAGGCTTCAAAGAGGAAAGGGCCCTGACAATGCATGGGGTTTGGAAAGGAGCTATGAAGTGCGCCTTTGACTCTGAATCGCCAAACGGAGCCCCATTCCAGAAATGGTTTCTTTGTGAAGTTTGAGTTACCCCCGGCAAACCTGCCTCCCTGGCTCGGGGCTGGGGAGGGGTGCTGTGGGCACAGGCTGGGCCTGTGCCTGGCAGCCCATGGGCCTGAGCAGGGTGGTGCAGCGTGCTTTCCTTGGCCCGGGGATTGTGTCCAGTTCTTTGTGGCCGGGAGCTGCAGGTAACAGGACAGGGATCTTACTGTCCCCCAGGCTTGTTCCTTCCATTGTCTCACCCGGACACACTTTCTAAAGCTGTTGTGGGCGGGTCCAGGCTCTCTGGTTTTGTTTTGTTTTGTTTTGCTTTTGAGGACAGGGCAGAGGGAGAGGGAGAGAGTCTCAAGCAAGCTCCATGCCCAGTGCAGAGCTTGATCTCACAACTTTGAGATCATGGCCTGAGTTGAAATCGAGAGTCAGACGCTTAACTGAGCCGCCCAGGTGCCCCGTAGTCTGGCCTCTCTGGAAGGGACTGTGCCCTTGGCCTTACTTATGGCAGGACCACCCCTCTGGGGCCTGGGTATCACTTACTGGGCTGCCCCCACCCTGGCTTCAGTGGTAAGCCAATGCTGTGGATGGGACACTGACCCCCAGGGCCTCAGCAACAGGGTGACAACTTGGAAAGGGATTGTCCTACTAAGTTGTAGGCTGGTTTCTAATGCCTATTTGTGAATCTGCTGACTCCCCTGGGACTCCTTGTATTTCAAAGGTCATGGAGGGCAGTGGTCAAACCTCCATTCCCATGGTGGGAAGCAACAGCCCTGGAAAGTTTCCCAGTGACCTGGACTGGACTGCCCAGGTCACTGTGTCTGTGATGTGGCTTCCAAGGGCCACTTCTGGGACTCTTGCTGTATGTAGTCTGTCCTGATCAGGAAGGCGGGAGGGTGACAAAGCAGTGCTCAGGACAGGCCTGTCGAGAGAGCATCTTTGTGGTCCCAGGTGTAGCCTGGGAAGCACAAAGTGGGTTTCTGTTCCTGCCAGCCTGGAGAGCCAGCCACTTCAGAGGCTTCCCACTAGGATGGCTGTGTAGTTCAAGGAGAGAATGAGCTGGTTTGGCTGATGGAGATGCATTCTTCTTTCCCTGGCACGCTGCTATGCTTCTCCAGGTGACCATGGTGGTGATGACGATTATGACAAAACTCATCAGCTAATTTGCTTAGCTATTAGGGAGCTATTAGGAACACTACTGATGAATTTAAATCTGCTTCTCTGGGGGCAAGAACAGGATGGTGAATTATTTTAAGTGGGCTAAGTCCTTAAAAATTGGCATTGAATCTTTTTAAAGCCACCTAAGTAGAATTAGAAATTGTCTCTAAGCCAGAAAAGTCTAAGCAGGAAACTGGGTTTTCATAATGTGCTAGTGGTAACTCCTATAGACTAGCTTGAAAAAAACCCAGCACAATATTGTCTAATATATTTTATTTGAAAAATAACATCCCGGAACTCTTTCTGGGATCCCAAGAGAGCAGTGGCCCAGTGCATTACTTTGTGCACAGAAGCATGCTCGAGTCCTCTTCTCTTCTTATTAACATTTTATGTGATTAGCATGGTACAGCTGTCACAATCATGAACTGACATTGGTGCATCATTACTGACTTAAGTCTACATTTATTCAGATTTCTTGAGTTTTTACCTAATGTCCTCTTTCTGTCCCAGGATGCCATCCAGGGCATCCCATTACATTTCGTTGTCAGGTGTCCTTAGTGTCCTCTGGGCTGTGACAGTTTCTTAGACTTCCCCTATTTTTCTAGCTTTGACCGTTTTATGGGGTACCAGTCAGGTCTTTTGTGGAACGTTTGTTCCTCAGCTAGGCTATGTCACGTGTCTTTCTCATGATTGGACTGGGGCTGTGGGTTCCCGGAGCTGGACCTCAAAGATAAAACATCATCTCATCACATATTAATGGTACATACTGTCAAAATGACATCACTGTTGATGTCGGCCTTGGTCACCTGGCTGAGGTAGTGGTTGTCAGGTTTCCTTTCTGTAAAGTTAACCTTTTCTCTTCCTTTCCAGACTGTCCTCTTAGGAAGGACTCAGTATGGGCCGCCCCTCATGAGGGGTTCCTTGAAAGCTGAGTATCTCCACAAATGATTGGGAATTTTTCTGCATGCAATATTTGTCTACTCTCCCCCGTTTATTTTTTAAATTATTTTATTATATCAGAATGAACTCGTGAAGATCTGTTATTAATATGATCGTTACTATGAAATGTACTTTGAGTGACTCTTAACACCTGTCTGCACCAGCACCACCACAATCCCAACCCAGAAGCTGATCCTTTATCTCAGAACCTTCCTCTTGCTCCCCCTCAATACTCAGCCTCTCCCCACAACCCCTGGCCCTTTGTCACCGCCCACCTGTGCTCTCTGCCTAGTTGGGCCGGAATGCCATATAACTGTACGTAACCTTTCACGCACCATAATTCTCTGGAGATCCTTCCATGTTTTGTTTTTCAATAGTTTCTTATTATTGCTCGAGAGTATTCCATTCACCTGTGAATGGTCATTGGGAGCAACGTGAACAGAACTGCTGTACACATTCATGTACAGGCTTTTGTTTGCACATCAATTTTCATTTCTCTCCAATAATTATCAAGGGCTAGGATTGCCAGGCAATATGATACATGTATATTTCACTGTATAAGAAACTACCCAGGTGTTTTCCAGAATGCTTGTACCATTTTGCATTCTTAGGAACAGTGTATGAGAATTCCGTGTTCCATGTTTCCGTGAGCACTTGGTTTTGTTCTTTTTTATTTTTTCCATTCTAATATTTGTGGCCTTCAGTTCAATTTCTGCTAAATTGTCAAGCTTATGTGCATTGGGTTGTTTATAGCATTTCTTTAACGTTTGTTGTGTCTCGAGTGATAATCCTTTCATGAAGATAGTTTGTTTCTGTCTGTTATAGAGATTTATCAATGTTGTAAATCTTTCTAAAGAACCAGTCTCTGGTTTTTTTAATTTTCTCCATTGTTTTACTATTCTCTATTTCATTTGTTTCTGCTCTATCCTTATAATTTCCTTCCTTTAGCTTGCTTTGGGGCTTATTTTGCACTTCTTTTTCTAGTTTCTTAAGGTAAAGACTACATCATTGATTTGAGATTTTTCTTTTTCTAATATAGGTTTTTTTTTTTTTTTAAGTAATCTCTACACCCAGCATGGGGCTTGAACTCACAACCCTGAGATCCAAGAGTCTTATGCTGTACTGACTGAGCCAGCCAGGTACCCTGAATGTAGGCATTTAATGCTATATTTTTTCCTCCATGCCTCACTTTAACTGTGTCCTACACATTTTGATTATTTTGTTTTTCATTTTTATTAAGTGCAAAATATTTCCTAATTTCTCTTGGGACTACGTACCTCTTTAACCAGTTGAGTATTTCAAAGTATATTGTTCATTTCCCAAATATTTGGAGATTTTCCAGTTACCTTTCCATTATTGATTTCCAGATTAATTCCATAATGTTAGAGAAGATATTTTGTATGTTTTTGTTTCTTCGTTTTTTAAGGTTTTATGACCCAGGATATGGTCTATCTTGATGAATATTCCAAGTGCATTTGAGAAGAATGTGTTTTTTTCTGTTGGGTAGAGTATTCTCTTAATGTCAGCTAGGTCAGGTAGGTAGATAGTATTAATGAGGAATCTGTATGTCTTTTTGGCCACTTACTCAGCTAATTTCTAAGGAGGAGTTTTAGTCTTAGCTATAATTATGTATTTGTTTATTTCTGCTTTTTAGTTCCATCAGTTTTTCCTTCATGCATTTTGAAGTTCTGTTGTTAGCTGAATACATATTTAGGACTCTTATATCTTTTTGATGAATTGATACTTTTTATTATTTTCTGTCCTTCTTATCCCTGGTACTATTCCTTTCTCTGAGGTGTACTTTCTGTGACGTTAACATATTCTCTCCAACTAACTTTCTTTTATTATACGTATGGTAATTCTTTTCATCTTTTAATCTGTGTTTTATATTGAAAGTGGGTTTCTGCCAGATAATTTACATTTGGGTCTTTTTTTTTTTTAATAGGTTATAATTGTTAGATCTAATAACTAACATGTTAAGAGTATTGATATTTATTGTAGGCATTGATATGACTCTATTTTGGTTCACTATTTTGTTGTTTTCTCTTTTTCCTTTAATTTTTTGGTTCCTCGGTCTCTTCTTTCCTGTCTTCTTATGAATTATTTAAATATTTTCAAATACTCTGTTGAAATTTTTCTGTTGGCTTTTCAGCTGTATCTCTTTTTGTATTATATGTTTTTAGTGGTTCCTCTAGAGGTAGCAGTGTACATTCTCAACCTTTCACAGTTTCTTTGGGTTAATATTATTTTTCATTTCATATAAAATATAGAAGCCTTACAATCATATAGGTCCCCTTGCCTTCCTGCCTTCATGTGATAGCTGTCTATTAAGAATCTGACCAGACAGTATTATCATTTTAACAATATACATGTTCACTTAAAAGATGAAAATTTGTCTTTTATATTTACCTGGATATTTACTATTTTTCTTCCTCTGCCTTCTTGAAGTTCCACGATTCCTTCTGATTAACATTATTTTTGAGCTGTAGAACCTCCTTTAATATTCCCTTTGGGCCACATCTGCTGCCAAATATTCTCTCAGTTTTCCTTCATCTGAGAATATCAGTTTTTGCCTTCATTCCCCAAAGAGAATTTACTGAATATAGAGGTTTTTTCTTTCAATAATTTAAAGATATTCCACTGTCTGCTGGCTTCCGTGGTTTCTGATGAGAAATCCATACTAATTCAGATTGTTATTTCCCGATGTATGTGTCATCACTGTCAAGATTTTTTCTTTATTATTTTTCAGCAGCTTATGCTGTGTTTGAATGTGGTTGTATCCTGCTTATGGCTCATTGAGATCTTAAATCTATAAATTTTTGTCTCTTCCCAAATTTGTGGAATTTCAGATAGTTATTTATTCAAGTAATTTTCCTGCTCCATTTCTTTCTCTTCTTCTCCAGACTCTAGTGACACGAATCTCAGACATTTTACTGTTATTCCACAAGTCCTCGATGCTCTAATGATTTATTTTAATGTTTTTTCTTTCTGGTTTTATATTAGATAATTTCTGTTGACCAATCTTCATGTTCTTTGGCTCTTTCCTTTGTCATTTCCCATTCCGTTACTGAATTTTTTTTGTTTTGGATATTGTTGTTTTGAAATTTCAAAAAATTGATTTATGTTTTTCTGCTGAGAACTTTCCTTCTGTTCACTTCAAGTATGTTTACTTTTGCCTCATGGAGCATAATTATAGAAGTTGCTTTAGAATCCTTTTCTGATATTCCCAATATTTGAATAGTCTCGAAGTTGGCATCTGTAAGTTGACTTTTCCCTTGAGAACTGCTCTCATTTTCTGGTTCTTGGTATGTTGAATAACTTTGTATTATATCCTAGACATATTCTGGTTGAGTGTTACATGGGGTCCTCTGGAGAATGTTGAGTTTTGTGTTAGCAGGCAGTCAGCCAATTAGAATTGCCACACAAGTTCTGTCTTGCCCTTTTTGGCCTATGGTTTTAATCTCTTCAATTTTCAAAGCTTTTGAGAGGTTCCTTTGGGTCTATCCCAGGCTTATGAAACTCAGTAGCGAGCATGGGACTTTTGTGAGTTCATTCACAGAATTAAGAGATCCTTTTCTTTAGCTCTTTCCTCTCTGCATTCCCCACCCCCATGCCCAACTCTGCACACTCACTCCGTCCAGCAGGATTCGCTTCTTATGGTTCCTTTGGCCAAAAAGACAGAGGTTTCTCTCAGAGTCACTTCTTCCACACAGTTCTGTGTCCAGGGCCCATTCTTGTCGAGGCAGTGCTGAGAGAGAAGAGAAAAACAAGCCATCAGGGATTTCCTCTCACATTTTTTAGACTTTTTCTTTGTAAAGTTGTCTAGAAACTAGTCTGTCTAAGTTTTAGCTACTGCTGCCTTGCAGCTATGCAAGCTGGGCCTACCCCAAGGCAATGCCCCAAGACATACGAATAAAATTGGAAAACTCACCCCATATAGATCACTTCTCCTCCAAGGTTTTACTTGCCTCCAAAATCTGTCTGTCATTGTTCACTTTTCAGAGGTTTTAGGTAATTGCTTTTTATACTTTGTCTAGAGTTTTTAGTCATAGTCAGCCAGAGAAAGAGGCTATGGTGAATTTATTTCATCCTCGCCAGATCCAGAAGCCTGTCACTGTAGTTTTACTTTGCATTTCCCCATGAGTCATGTTAAGCATCTTTGTATATGTTTAAGGGCCATTTTTATTTTTTGTGAATGTGAATTCAAGTCTTTGCCCATTTTCTATTTGGTCTTCAGACTTTCTTTCCTTAATTTTGAAGATTTCTGTATATCGTAAAGATATTTGACATGATAAAGTTTAGAAATGTCTTAGGTATTTTATCTTCTAATTGGTATTGTGAACGAAATTTTCTCTAACAGGTTATTATTTGTGCATATGGAAGCTATTAAGTTCTCTTTGTTAGTTTTTTTCCCTGATATCATACTAAGGTTTTTTTTGTTGTTGTTTTTTAACATTTGAATTTGTTTTATCATTGATTATTTAAGGCTCTCAAGTATATCATCATGTCATCTGGAAGATCATTTAATGTTTCTTTTCCAAGTCATATGCCTTTAATTGATTTTTCTTATTTAATTGCATTGGCTTAAATCTTCAGTATAGTGTTGAATAGTAGTATAGATACTGGGTATTCTGGTCTTAGAGAAAATACCTCCAATATTTCTTCATAAAGTAATATTTTGACTGTAGAAGGAGGGTGTGTGTGTGTGTGTGTGTGTGTGTGTGTGTGTATTTTAATAATTTTTAAGAAACCCGTAAGTTTCTCTTTGGTTAGGTGGGGTTTGTTTTGTTTTGTTTTAAGATTTTATTTATTTATTTTGAGAGAGAGACAGCACGAGTGATGGAGAAGTGCAGAGGGTGAGGGAGAAGCAGATTCCCCACTGAGCGGGGAGCCAGGTTAAGTGTTTTAATAAAAACCCAGGTGCCCTGGTTAAATGTTTTAATAAAAAATGGGTATTGGAGCACCTGGGCGGCTCAGTGGGTTATGCCTCTGCCTTCGGCTCAGGTCTTGATCCCAGGGTCCTGAGATCAACCCTGGTGTCAGCCTTCCTACTCAGTGGGGAGCTTGCTTCTCCATGTCCCTCTGCCTCCCACCCCCTCTGCCCATGTTCTCTCTTGCTTGCTCTCTCTCACACACACATACTCTCTCTCTCTCAAATAAATAAATAAAATATTTTTAAAAAACACAACAACTAACCTTACATTTCCACTGGTCATCCTGTATTATTTCTTTAATTTGGTGTTGTATTTTGTTTGCTAATATTTTATTTACTATTTTTATATGATAATCATAAGTTATATTGGTCTCTACTTTCCCTCTGATCAAAACTTTAAATATACCTCATGAATTCTGGTTTATAGTGCTTTTCATTGTCATTTCTTAAAGTTAGTAGATTAAGTACTTCCCATTTCATCTAAAATTTGTTGTATAATAAATGGCTTTAAATTTTTAGTTGGGAGGACATTTTAGTTTTTAAATTGTTAATTTCTGATATAACTGCACTATGGTCATAGTGTGTGCTTATAATATTTCTTCTTTATGGAACTTACTGATGTTTTCTTTGTGACCCAGTATATAATTTTTATACATGTTCACATGCACTTGAGAAGAAGGGCTAATCTCTGTTTTCTGGGTGTAAAGTTCCATATGGATCCATAATATTTACCCCTTGGAGTCTTCTATTTCCTTACTTATTATTTATTATTCACTTGCTATGATTTGTACTAAAAGTAGTAGTATATCCTGTTCTCCAATTATTGGTGAATTTTTTCTGTGACTCCATGCATTTCCTGTAGTTTCTGTTTTATAAAGGTGGTGTTTCTGTCTTTTAGTACATAGGTACTCGAAACAATCATATATTCATTGTAAATTGCAGCTTTCAGTATTGCAAAGTATCTGGGTTTGTCAATTCTGATGCTTTTTGGCTAGAATTCAACTTAGTTGACATCGATATTTCAACCCCTGCTTTTTTACTGTTTCTATTTGTCTGAAATACCTTTATCCATCTCTAGTTTTAGCCTTTTGGAATCACTTTAACTTAAAAAAAAAAAAAGATTTATATATTTATTTTAGAGAGAGAGAGAGAGAAAGTGTGCATGAATCAGTGGTGGGGGGGTGCTGAGGGAGAGGGAGACAAGTCCCAAGTAGACTGTGCTGAATGCAGAGCCCTAGGCTCAGTCTCAGGACCCCAACCAAGATCACAACCTGAGCTGAAACCAATCAGGTACATAACTGACTGCACCCCCCAGGCACCTCCCCCTTTTTTCCTTATTAGCTTTATATTCTGAGTATTCTGGGTATGGCTTATTATCAGATATATGTGTCATGAATATTTTCTCCCTGTCTATAGCCTCCTTTTTTATGTTCTTAATGTCTCTTAATGAGAATTATCATTTTGAGTTTCAGCCATGTGAGACTGGAGTTTATACAGTTTCAGTTGCGTGGCATATTCTGTTATATGTATGTACCTACTTTGTGCAGTTGATGGTCATTTGCATTGTTTCTAGTTTTTATTGGCATGCATAATATTGCTATGAACATTCTTGTACAAACCTCTCCTTGTACATATGTGAGAATTTCTTTAGGGTATTTATCTAAGAATGGGGTTGCTGCCTCATAAGGTGTGCAGACTAGTCCTAGACTGTTTTCCAAAGTGATTCTTTCAATTTGTGTTCTCTCTTGCAAGATAAAGGGTTCAAGTTGTCCCACATTGTAGTCAACATTTGACAGATTGTTTAATCTTTCGCTAATTTGCTAGGAGTGTAATTATATCACATTGTGGTTTTGACAAGCTTTCCAAGATTATTAATTAGGTTAAACATCTTTTCATATGTTTATTAGCCATTTATGTTTCTTGTGATATATCTGTTCAAGTCTTTCGCTTATTTTCCTTTTTGGCGTTTGCTTTCTTATGTATTGATGTGTGTGTTCTTTATTGTAGATATGAGTCCACTGTGGGTTTGTCTTCCTCTCCTTCCTCAGAATGCTTTTATAATTTTAAGAATGCTTTTATAATTTTAATTTTATAATTTATAATTTTACAGAAAAGTTGCAAGTATAGTATAGTGAATACTTACATACCCTTCACTTATGTTCATTAATTGTTCGCATTTTGCCACATTTGCTTTACCTGTCTGTACGTAGATAAGGATCGGAATTTCTTTTTCTGAAACATTTGAAAACAGTGTGCAGACATCATGACGTTTCAGCCCTAAAACACTGTAGCCTGGGAATAAGGGCATTCTTCTAGGCAAAATGCCATTATCCTGCCCAAGAAAATGAACAATAATTTCACATTTTAAAAGATATTATATTTCTTTATTTAGAGAGAGAGTAAGCATGAGCAGGAGGAGGGGCAGAGGGAGAGGGAGAGAATCCCAAGCTGACTCTGCCCTGATGCCGAGATCAGACCTGAGCTGAAATCAAGAGTCAGATGCTCAACTGACTGAGTGGCCCAGGTGCCCCACAGTAATTCCAAATTATCAACAGTCTATATTCAGAAACTCCCCAGTTGTTCCCTTACCTTTCTGATCCAGTCAAGTTTCATGTGTTATATCTGGTCACAATGCCTCTTTCAGTCTCTCAACTTAGAACCTTCACCCTGCTTTTTGCTCTTGTTTTTTCTCTTGATCTTGACCTTTTTGGTAAGTATGAGCTAGCTGCCTTGCCCAGTATCCTGTAATCTGGATGTGTCTGTTTTCTGCAAGTCATTGGCACAGGTGTACGAGGATGGTGCTGTGTTTTCTGGCATCACCTCAGGAGATAAGTGATGCTGGTTTGTTTACTATTGGCGGTGCCAGCTTCAATCTCATGGTGAAGGTGGTGACAGCCAGATGTCTCCATTGTTAAGGAACATTCTCCTTCTGCGATCAGTAAATAATCTGTAATGTAATACCTTGGCACAGTGCAAATCTCCTGTTTCCCAACAGCCTTTCACCTAGTTGGATCCTTTTTCAAATCTGAGTGGTGAATTTTGTGATCTCTTGCTCTCCACTTGTGATTTTAGTCCCTCTTTCTATTTCTTCAGAGCCTTAAACATCTTTATTCTATATGCCTGAATGCTTTGTGCTCTAGGGGTCTAGTTCTACCTTTTGTTGTTTCTCATGGCTCTCACTCATGGTGCTGTGTTTCCTTTTTCTTTTCTATGAGTTCTGATTGCTTGCATTTCATAGGACTTTATCAGTGAATTCATTCAGGCCTGTGTTGAAGGTGGGCTCCTTTTTTTTTTTTTTTAAGATTTTATTTATTTATTTGACAGAGAGAGAACACAAGTAGGCAGAGAGGCGGGCAGAGAGAGAGAGAGAGAGAGAAGCAGGCCCCGCACCGAGCAGAGAGCCTGATGCGGGGCTCGATCCCAGGACCCTGGGACCATGACCTGAGCCAAAGACAGAGGCTTTAACCTACTGAGCCACCCAGGCACCCTGAAGGTGGGCTCCTTCTGAGAGACAGTCACAGACTGAAGTTTTGGAGACCTCCTGAGGTGGTGTAAATTAGGACTAAAGCAACATTCTGGCACCTCTGGTGTAGGTCTACTTCTGGTTCAGTTTAACACTGAGCATTTAGTCCTGTGGGGTCTCATCATTATGGAGATGTTCCTAGGAGATTGTCTACTTTGGGAAGGTCCTAAGCTTTGTCTTCATGGACTTGGAGGTCTTGCCTTAGAACCAGAATTCTAGATTACTAATGTAGCAAATGCCCTCAGGGCAGGTGCCAATTAGGGGGGACTCCGTAGACCTTACTATGTTTGACTTCTGCTTACTTTGGGCCTTTGAAAGTTCTAAACTTTTTTTTTAGATAGCTTAGTGATGTACTAAAGAGTTGTTGTGTTTTTTTTTTTTTTAAATTTTTTAGAAGATTTTCTTTATTTGACAGAGATCACAAGTAGGCAGAGAGGCAGGCAGAGGGGGCAGGGAAGCAGGCTCCACGCTGAGCAGAGAGCCCAATGCGGGGCTCCATCCCAGGACCCTGAGATCATGACCTGAGCCGAAGGCAGAGGCTTTAACCCACTGAGCCAACCAGGCGCCCTGAGTTTGGGTTTTTATTTTAGTTGTTTTGTGGGCATCTATCCTGTCACAGAGTGGTGCCTCCCTAGTTTCTGCTGGTTATGGAATTCTTAGATGCCTTGTGGGGCTTCTGGAAGCCATTCTGTGCTCTCCTGTGGCCCACTTATGGAGGGCTGGGGGTGGGGGGGGTGCTGTTTGAGGTACTCGCAGCATCCCACGTGGCTTGTCCTTGCTCTCCCATGCATAGGCAGTCAGTGAGGCAAGATCTGGTGGGCTGGAGTCAGCAGGGATAGTGCTTGGTTGACTCTGGTGGTGGCTTCCCTGCTTTGGCTCACTTCTCAGTACTCCTTGTTGATTCCAAGCTTCTTCAAGGACCAGTGGTCCTGTTGCAGTAAAAGGAAAGGGTTCTATGACCGAGGGCATGGTGGGTGCTCAGGGCCAACTCAGGGATCAGGCTGTGGTCTTTGGGTACCATCTTCTCCCTTGGCCCTCCCTGCCTCCTCTGTGTTTGCCAGTCTCTAGTTGTTTGCTTGCCTTCCCCATGAGGGGCACCCTTGGGTCCCATGGCCGCTGTGTCTGCCTGAGGCACCATAGCTTGGTGGGAGGGTGAGTGCCGGGTGTAGCCTGGTCCCAGCCACCTATACCTTTCCCCATGGGACCCTGTCTCCCTGCTGCTCCTTGTGCCAGGAGGAAGGCTCCCTTCTGGGCCCTTCTCTGTGGGGCTGACCCTGAGGCCTGCCAGGCTGCTGCTTCTGAGGTGGGACGCAGGAGGGCACTGTCATCCTCCATCCATGGGCCCAGGGCCTGAGGGGCTTTCGGGGCTCGTAGCATTGGTTGGAAAGGCTGTCAGAGTTGCGCAAATTTTGTCAGATTGTCTTTCTTTTTAATTTTGAAAAGAATGTGTCTCTCTTTGACATCTTGAAGAACAGGCAGAATCCAAAGTTGTGCTCGGTGGATTAAGTTTCATGTTCCTTTGCCCTCTGGGAGGAAAAGACGAATGACAGAACAGGGGAACGAGGCAGTGGCGGGCGGCTGGTACCGTGCACCGGTGTTGCACAAGGGGCTGCGGCCTCCGCTCCAGGCGGCTCACTGCCAGGGGAGATAGGATAACGCGATTATTCTCAATTAGATTAATAAAGAATAATTAGATGTCATAAATCAAGTAATCATAGGATATTGTCATGGGAAAAATATGTAGCTAGAATTAATTAGTTTTCAAATAAAGCGTTTATTTTAATTGCTTGAAATGATGGAGCCCTTAATTGCCGATGCATCATTTTGGCCTGAACAGTTTGGTTGTTGTAACAACGTGACGGGTTTGTTCCCCGCAGTTCTGGGGAAACAATAGAGGAGAACTTGATTTCATCACCTCAGACGGAGCCTTGTGCTGGTGAGGTTCTGGAAACTCCCATCAGGCCGCAGGCAGGTAGCAAGTGTGGGCTGCGCTTTGGCTGGCGCCGCCCAAGGCCCCCCCCCCCCCCGTGCTGCCTGTGCATGTGTGTGAGTGTGTGCAGGCATGTGCGTGCGTGTGTACACATGTGAGTGTGTGCCCTTTGTCCGTGTGCACATACGTGTGCATGAATGCCGCGTGTGTGCATGTAGTGTCTCCTGGGAGCTCACCAGTCCCAGGCATGGAGCAGGGGCCATGGGTCATGGAGCAATGTGGGGTCAGGTCTCTGCCCACAGGAGGCCGTCCTTGCGTTTGGGAAGAGTTGGTTTTTAGCTAAAGCTGAGAGACACGTTCAGAGCAAAAACCCTAAAAAAGAAAGAAAGAAACAGGGACTTGGCCATTTGTAAGGTCCATTCTCAGGGACCCCTTCCTTCTCTTTGACAGAGGCGGGATCAAGCAGTGGAGTGGCTGCCTATGGTCTCTCCCCATTAAGGGTGAGCCTTTGCCCCTTCCTGTCCCCAGCCCTGCCATGTCTGCTCTTGGTCATTAGGATTAGCCCCAACCCTACTTCCAGCCCTCATGTGGACCAGGCCTCAGCTGGCCTGGTGCTGGTAGTGGCTTTCCACCGGGTCTCTGCAGCGTTTCCCTGGCTCCGGTGGTCTCCGGAGTCTCAGGTCACTACCTGCCCCCCATTCCCCTCCTGTCTGGTGACTCAGAGCCCCCTGGCCTCCAAGGCCCCAGCTGCCTTGATAGTGGCATTTCTCAGGTGTTTGAACCTTGCACTCTAGTGAAGCTACCCCGGGCTCTATTCTGGAGAGAGAGAGAGAGAGAGAGAGAGAGAGAGAGAGAGAGAAGGAAAGGGTCTGGGATGGTTTCATTGAGGGGAGGTACAGGGCTTCCCGGTGAGGGTGTGGCTGAGTGGTGCCTGGACCAGTCTCTAGCTGGAGAAACTCACGCCCCTCCTTCCTCTGCAACAGCGTGTTTGCTTGTCCTCTGGCTCAGCCCCCATCCCACGTGAGCCTCTGTCTTTGGCCCCTCCAGCCTCTTGGCATTGGCAAAGGCTCCCTCCTGGAGGAATGCTATCTTCTCTGCTCCTGTTCTTTGCCCTGCCCAGTTCCCCTGGTGGCTGTGGCTCCCTCAGTGGCCAGGTAGCCTCCTCCCTGGTCTGTGTCCAGGCTGGAGAGGGACAGGTGGGAAAGCATTTCAGATCCCAGCAGGAGAGGCCCCCTGATGAAGTTGCTGTAGCCTCCCAGGAGTCTGCTCCTGGCCTTTCCCTCTGTACCCTCAGCCTGGCCTGAGACCTGCAGGTTGACAGATGTGCCCCTTGGTCATTGGAGCAGGTCACTTCTGGTCCGGCAACGCCCTCTGCACCATTGCTGGGGTGGGCTCAGTGGTTACCCTGGGAGGCTTCTCCTTTCAGGAGGGTGGGCCCCATGGGACCAGTGATTTGAGGAAGGATCACTTATCTGTCATATCAGTCCTCCTGGGGAGTGACATGGTAACTCAGTCCCTACCCCTTCCCCACACACCAGTGCACTGGCCGCTCTGCCTCTTGGTGGCAGCGTGCAGACTTCAGACCTGAATCTGAGGGGCCTGGGGTAGCTCACCAGACCATTCCCTGCCTCCTTTTCTCCAGCAGTGAATGGTGCTGCTTTCCCTGAGGGTGGACGTATAGGCCCTCAGGACCCAGCAGGAGGGTCTGCAGCACATGTGAGAGAGATTCCTCTCTATCTTTGGGTCCTGCTCGCTCCCCCAGGGCTCCCACATACCTGTTGTCTGTCCCTCGGTTCATCCCTTCAGTATGCACATGCTGAGGAGCTGCTGTGTGCCTGATGCCGGTGGTCAGGCCTGTGGTCTGGGGGGAGCAGGCCGGTGTGGCCCCTGTTCCCTGAGCTTGCTGTGGAGCCAGAGTGGACAGCATGTCCAGCCATGTCATTGCTCCACTGTAGGGAGGAGAGGAGAGGGGCCTCATAAGGGAGGAGGGAGGCTGAATTTGCAGTACTCAGCCAGGCTCAGAGGCAGGACAGATACCTCCAGGTGTGTGGACAGCCCAGGAGTGGAGAAGCCAGCCTGAGGGAGGAGGAGTCACTCCTTCCGCTACCGTGGCCAATGGGATTCAGGGACTCAGAGGGTATAGGGTGGGTGAACAGCAGGCCTTGGAGGCCAGAGGCAGGCTCTATGCGGGGTGCTGAGGGTGAGAGTGACCTCAGAAGGGTGTGGGCGCCACTGTGCCCCCCCCCAGAGATGGTGCAGGTTAGGGCCACAGTGATGCCATTTGGGTGTAGAGGCCAATAGGTGGGAGGGAAGACAGGCTGAAGGGGCTGGGCAGCATCCAGGGAGGCTCCTACTGCCTTCCTGAAGGATGACAGGTCGGTCACTTATGCCTTTCCTTGGTCCCCAGGTGCCTGCACCCCCAGCCAGTATGGCAGCCTCCCCACTCCCACCGCCGGACCCCCAGTTTGTCCTCCGTGGTACCCAGTCGGCGGTGCATGCGCTGCATTTCTTCGGAGGAGCCCAAGGACAGGGATACCCACTCCTCCTCTCAGGGTGAGTAGCTGCGGCCCCAACCCAACCCCAGGGGTTAGCCCATGGTGAATTTAGGGGCAGTGGGCTACCAGTGAGCCAAAGGCTTATTTGGGGAGCTCAGTGACAGGCTCCCTATGCCTCTCCAGAGGAGTGGACTCTGCCGCGGGTGCCCTCTGAGGCTCCTGAGGGCTCTCTGCCTGCCATCCCTAGTAAAGGACCACTGTGCCACTTTTACCCTTAGTTCACATGTCCAGCCGTCCTCTAAACTGAAAGCTCCGACTGAAATGCCTGGTCCACCAGCTGGGTGGTTTCTCCGCCAGCCCCACAGAGCATGCTGGGACTGTCCTCCGATCCCTCTCCCTGAGCCTGTGCTTTTGCGCTTGTCACAACAGGTCCCTGAGTGGGCTGGTACACATCTGGAGCCTGCAGACACGGAGGGCAGTTGCAACCCTGGATGGCCACGGGGGCCAGTGTGTGACCTGGCTGCAGACACTGCCCCAAGGGCACCAGCTGCTCAGGTGGGTCTTAATGGCAGCGAGTACAGTCCCAAAGGAGTCAAGCTGTGGCCTTCAGCAGGGGCCATGAACTTGCCATGGAGGCTCTTGGGGTCTCTCCCAGCTGCCAGGGCAGCCCCTCCCTATGGCAGAGCAGTGTGATCTCTGCCCTTGGCCCATCCGGAGGCAGTGTCCAGGTCCAGTGGGTGCCCGTCGCTGCGGTCTTTGTGACCACTGCTCTGTCCAGGCAGATGCCTACTGAGACGAGCCTGATGGACATACAAAACAACTCTGTAGGGGCACCTGGGTGGCTCAGTGTGTTAAGCCGCTGCCTTTGGCTCAGGTCATGATCTCAGGGTCCTGGGATCGAGTCCTGCATCGGGCTCCCTGCTCAGCGGGGAGCCTGCTTCCTCCTCTCTCTCTCTGCCTGCCTCTCTGCCTACTTGTGATCTTCCTCTGTCAAATAAATAAATAAAATCTTAAAAAAAAAACCAAAACACAACTCTGTAGTGGCCTGAGCAGAGGCCTCCCTGGTCTGCCAGGGGTCCCCAGTGGCAAGAGCTAGGCGTTCATGGCTGAGCTCCAGGGTTCTTCTTAGAGGAGCCTCAGCTTCCCTCCTGTGGACTCCAGGGATCTGGTGTCACCACACCTCTGACGAATGGTCCCCTTTCCACGCAGTGGTGCAGAACTTGTGTCTAAAGCCCGCCCACTGATTGGGGTTGTGCTTCAAACCCCGAGAGCAGCCACCCTCTCTGGGAACTGGGAGTGCCACAGGGGCGCCCAGGTCCATGGCATTTGGGCTGACTGGTGACAAGGAGAGCAGGGTGGGCATGTGGCACTCCTGACAGAGGAAGCTGTGGTGGGCCCAGCTGTGAGCAGCTGGAGACTGGGCCGCAGAGCCCAGAGGGGCCGTGTTCTGGCACTGCCACCACGGCCTTGAAGAGGTGCCAGGCTGGAGACTCCAGGTGAGAGGTGGGCCAGGAGGTAGCAGGAAGGGGCTGGTGGGGGAGAGAATGAGCTTATGTCTAAGTTTAAGTGAAACTTTCCTGAATGCCCTCCAGGACAGGTCTGCCTTCCTGCCAGGGACTCGGGTCCTGGGCATCTAGGCACCACGGTTCCCAGTCCCCAGAGGACAAGGCCTGTCAGGGACACACCATTTTGCAAAGCACTTTTGTGCCAGACATGCTGCTTCTACGCCCCTGTAGGTAGCTCGCAGGTGATCGAAGAACCAGAGGTATCCAGGAGGCTGGTGGCCTTGGACACGTGTGCCTGCAGAGCCACAAACTGGTCCTCTTCTCCCCCGGTTGGTGTGACAGGCCCTCCATATGGTTGTGGACTTTCCCTGATGCTTAGAATAGACACTGCATCCAAATACCACACTAAAGCGCTTGTGCTGGATGCTGCTGTTTGTAAACATTCCTCCTGTGTTTTCAGCCAAGGCCTTAGGACACTTGGCGCCTCCTGCTCCTCCAGGGCCCAGATGCCTTGGGCTGTTCTCAGGGAACCCCCAGCCCTGGGGTCCGACCCTCAGAAAGCTGGCCTGAGGGGCGCCTGGGTGGCTCAGTGGGTTAAAGTCTGCCTTCGGTTCAGGTCATGATCTCAGGTCCTGGGATCGAGCCCCGAGTCGGGCTCTCTGCTCTGCAGGGAGCCTGCTTCCCCCTCTCTCTTTGTCTGCCTCTGCCTACTTGTGATCTCTTTCTCTCTGTCAAATAAATAAATAAAATCTTAAAAAAAAGAAAGAAAGCTGGCTTGACATTGTGTGGGGAGGCAAGCGGCAAGGGCAGCCTGTGAGTGAATGTTGGACGGTCGATCCTTCCCCTTTCCAAGCCGGACAGCACAGCAGTAGCCGTGCTCCAGGCAGGGGCCCGTGGGTCGGGAGGTCTGCAGCGCAGACCGTGCACGTTCTTGGAATGCCCAGGTGCGTTTACGTTGCACTAGAGGCCGGGCGCCCAGCTGTGTTTGGAAGCCAAGTCTCTCCAAAGTGGCTCTTGAGAAAGGAAGGTACGCTTTCATGTCAAGGGGAGGCTGGAAGACAGAAAGCTGGGGGCTTGAGGGCACACCTGTGCCCAGTGACAGCCACCTGGGTGGGTGTGTTTCCTCCCTCTTCTATGGCTACCGTAGCACCCTTGCAGAAGAGTGCACAGAACAAGTTTGCAGACTGTTGTACTATCACGGAGTGGACACCTGGGTAACCACTGAAGTCAGAGGCAGAGCCCTGACGCTGGCTCCGTTCTCGTCCACAGGAGGCAGCCCCCTTGCCCTCATTCTTGCCTTACCATTTGGAACAAGCATGTCCAAAAACCATAGACTTGTTAGGTCTGGTTTTTTTTTCTTACTTACAAAAATGGCACCATGCAGAACAGCTTCCTTTGTATGGGACTGCTTCTGCTCAGCTCTACTTTGTGAGCTCCACGGTGGGTGCGTGTAGCTGTAGGGCTCTGTGTGGGATTTTCCCGTGCGGTGTTCCACTGGATATGTGTGAATGCTCATTCTACTGTCAGTGGAGATCTGGATCATCCACTTGGGGCTGAGAAGCTTAAGGATTAAGACCCCAGTCTGGGTCTCCGGGCACCCGGTGCATGCGTGTCTGCAGATTGGACCCTGGACCCAGAGGTGGGGCATTGGCCACAGGGTGTGCATGTACTGGGTGGCTCAGAAGGTGCCAGGCTGCCCCCAGTGCAAGCGCCCCCACCCCTGCGCTGCTTTCTGGGTACAGCCTCATTTGCATTTTCCTGACCACTTAATGAGCCAGCCCTCTTCTGTAGTCGTTAGCCACTGGGATAGAGTCTCCCTTCAATCTGCATTTCTCTAGCAGACTGACTACCTTGTTCTCATTGAGTTACAGGAGGTTTTTTTAATATTCTAGATGTGGCTGATATTTATATCACCAGGTGTTGCTCCCACAAAGTGACTTACGGTTCTCACTCTATGATGTGTCAATGAGTGGAAGTTAGCCCTTTAAATGGGGTCAGAGCTGCCATCTTTCCCTTACGGCTGGTGCTTCTTTGTCATGTGAAGGAGTCCCAGGAACAGGTCATGAAGACCTGATCTCTCAGGAGCTTCCCTCCTGTTCCTTTTTGGCCCACACCGCAGCTGGAATTGGCTGTTGGTGAGGTATGCGTTCTTTGTTTCTATATGGATAGTCAGTGGTTCCATCCTCCCTTTCCTCATTTCCCCTCCAAGTTCAGGGACACGGGCGGCTGAGGAAGTGGATGGTGCAGGGTGGCTTCGAGGCAGAGGTGTGGGAGCAGCGTGCCCAGTGGCCAGAGAACCAGGGTGATGGGGGCAAGGTCTCAGAGGTAGCTGGGGAGGTTGGGAGATTGGCTGCATCATGCAAGCAAGTTTGTCAGTGGAGCGTGGCAGTGAATATTTTGAGGAAAATGGGAGGCAGCTCTCTCCCAGTCAGAGAATGGAGTCACACACCTGAGGAGGAGGAAGGGGAGGAAGAAGCCTTGGGGCATCAGCATGAACTTGTGAGGTTTTGAGAGTATGTACCCAAAGATAGGTGCAGAAATACTTGGTGTGTGAGTGTTTGCCTGTGTGTGTGAGAGGGGTATGTATGTATGAACTATGTTTTCATGTGTGAGTGAGGTGTGTGTGTGAAGTATGTCTTTTGAGTGTGAATGTGTGCATGAGGTGTGCTTGTGTGTATTTGAGGTATGTTTGTGTGTGACTGTGTGTGTGAGGTATGTTTGCATGTGTGGGTGAGGCATGTGTGTGTGAGGTGTGTTTGCATGTGTGGGTAAGCTATGTTTGTATCTGAGGTGTGTATGCATGTGTGGGTGAGGGGTGTGTGTGAGGTGTGTTTGCGTGTGTGTGTGAGGTGTGTTTGTGTGTGTGTTTGCGTGTGTGGGTGTGGGGCGTGTGTGAGATATGTTTGCATGTGTGTTTGCGTGTGTGGGTAAGGGGGGTATGTGAGGTGTGTTTGCATGTGTGAGTGTTTGCATGTATGAGAGAGAGGTGGGTGTGTGTGTGAGTGTGTGTGTGTTTCCTGGCTCGACTGAGAGAGCCTGGCGGCAGCGGCACCTCACAACAGTAACCACACCAGCGCCCAGACCTTGGTTTGCAAATATCTCTCTGCACTGGAAGGAACAAGGATTCCTTGGAGAAATGATTCTGGATCTGGAATATCTTGCTGATGGACATGTGTCAGAAGGACTCTGAGCCAGCTCAAAGGGGGTCCCGCTGGCCAATCTGGGATGGTGTGAGCACAAAAATAAATAATGGGAAGTGTAGATGACAGCCCACTGAGTAATACAGGAACACGCAAATCCAAGCTGATGGAAACAGAGAGAACAGAAGGAGAGGGGAACACCCATTCTTCCTGTAGGATAGCGACTCGTAAATGGAGGAGGTGGTGGGTGTGGGAGTCCCCTGCCAGTGGCTGGGAAGGCCCCATTCCGGTTTGATGTCTCTGTAAAAGTATTTGCTTTTAACTCGAGTGAACACACTTTTCCAGAACTCTGCAGATCGGCTGTCTGCCCTCCTCCTGGGTGCAGTGTGCAAGACATTTGTCACAGTCTGCAGTCCATCTTGGGAGCCCAACACCCTGATTGTTTTCTTAACTTATACACACTAACGTTTGCTCTTTGTGGATTGTTCTGTGGGCTTGATGATGGCCACCATCACAGCAGTCCCCCCTCAGCACCCTGCATGGCCTCTGTGCTGCCCCCTGTAGACGGGAGCCCCAGTCCCCCACTTGCCGTCATGCCGTCCTGGAAACGTCCCAGCAGGGGAATCATGCCATAGGTGGCTTTTTGGCTCTGGCCTTTTGGCTCATAGCAGAAAGCATCCGATATTCCTGCGGGTTGTAGCACATGTCACAGTTTGTCCCTGTCTGTCACTGAGTGGAATTCTGTGGTGTGGAGGCACATGGTTGGTTCCCCAGCCTCGTACTGAAGAGTTGCGTCGAGTTTGGGCAGTTAGGAACAGAGCTGCTGTTTGTGTACAGGCTTTTGTGTGAATACAGGTCTTAAATTCACTTGGGAAAACTTGTGAGGGTGTGATTGCTGGGCCATCACAGTTAATTCACAGAGGGAGGGAGGAGGGGAGCTCACATTTTGGCAGCACGGGGAATGGCAGGAAGAGCCGGGGAGGCTGGTCATGGGGCATGTGTCGCAAAGCTCACTGGCACATGGTTGATGGTGCTCCTGTGGGATGGCCCATGAAGGTGTCAGGCCTCAGGCATCTTGGATACAAAGCCCTTCCTTGGCTGAGGTGCCCCCAGCCAGGTAACGCATACCATCTGGGCCCCTCTCTGGAAGGTGTCCCCTGCCTTTCGTCAGCATCAGGCTGGCCCCAGCATGCTGGCATTGGTCCAGGTAGGATACCTGGTCTGCTTACCTTGGAGGCTCATGGCCTTTCTCCTCTTGGTTTGGCAGTCAGGGCCGGGACCTGAAGCTGTGCCTGTGGGACCTGGCAGAGGGCAGGAACGCCGTCGTGGACTCTGTGGCCCTAGAGAGCATGGGCTTCTGCAGGAGCTCTGTCCTCGCTGGGACTCAGGAGCGCTGGATGCTGGCTATGCCGGGGAGAGGTAGTGATGAGGTGAGTGCCAGCCTGCCTGGTACCTGGCTTCACAAGCTGCTTGCACTTGGTTCCCCATCCTGAATGCCTATTAGAGGAACGCTGTGCCTGCCACAGGAGCCCCATGGAGTGCCAGACTGCAACTCCAGGGTCTTGGTCTGGCTGCTGCCCCAGTACCCAGTACTGCACAGCATGGGGCTCGAGACCATCAGGAGTGCAGGGGCAGAGACTGCCTGGAGAGGTCCTCAGAGGACTTAGGAACAGGCATGCATGGTGGGGAGTCTCGGGCAGGCCAGCAAGAGATGGTGGGAGAGAAATCGTGGCCTTCTGGTAGTCTGGGCATCAGGGGCAGCCTCTTGGGTTGCTGAACTGAGTTCTGGCATGAGAGGCCTTGATCAGACCTGGAATGCTGAGGGTTGCGGGAGGCTGGCACTGGGGTAGTAAGTGCAGAACAGAGGGTGCAAGTGAGAGGGGAACTCAGAGAACTGGGCTCCAGGTGGGCGTGATGGAGCCTCGGAGGTGACTGTCAGGTGGAGCTCAGGCCAGAGTGGCCAGCAGTGGTTGGTGATGGAGATCTGGTCAGGCTGGGCAGTGTGTCCACACCCCCAGAGGCAGAAGAGGCAGAGTCCACCAAGGGGAACAGGTGGTGGAAAGCGAGGGTGGAGGGTAAGGTGGAGGATAAGGGTGTGGCTGGAGGGGCCAGCACTTGGGGAGCTAAAGGGAAATTGAAGAAGAAACCCAGGAGCAGCAATCAGACAGGCCTGTTGAGTGTTGGGGACACAGGCGCTCAGGGTCTGGGCCAAGTGTGGGGTGCTATAGGCTCTGATCCCGGGGCAGGGAGGGCCCGGGGGTACACACATCCAGAGAGAGGGAGCCTCCTGTCTACCGCCCACGGCCATGTCTCCCTGTGTTCCCTGCCGGCCCCAAGGGGCTGTGCGGCAGGCGGCGCTGGGCAAGGACATGGGGCCCCATGCCCACAGCAGCGAGGTTTGGCCCCTACCCAAGAAGACTCGTTTGTCTTAAAGCAGATTCAGTTAATAAATAATGAGAATGGAACAGGCATTTATTTGTTCATGATTGCGTTTAAATCGCCAATTAGGAGCTACATACACTTTTCTTGCCAATTTGCCAAAAACCTGTTAAAAGTTTTATGAATGTGGAAAGAGAGGGGTGTGCTTCCTCCCGGACAGCCGGGGCCAGGCAGCGCCAAGCCTCGCTCCTGCACTGCACACCGTAGAGCCCAGCCCTCCCCCTGAGGTGGGGGTGCCCTGTGCTGCCCTCTGCTTCTCAGCCTCTCTGGGCCTTCATGGCTGCGCATCCCACCCCTGGGGTCTGGCCCCTGACACCCGGCATGTGCTGCTCCATGTTGTTTTTAACCGGCTTGCTAGCACCCTAGTCGCCAGTGCAGGTGGCACCTGTGGTTTTTAGGAGCAGCAAGTCCAAGGACCTCAGATATCCTGGGAAAATGGTTGTTTTCCATGTTCCCATCTGGAATCTGCCTGGCTGGAATCTGCTTGGAAAGGCATTGCTGGACTATGCCCAGACAATGCCCAGGGAGGACACGCTCCCACCCTGCTCGGCCGTCTGGGTGGCCACGCTTGCCCAAACCAAACATTTTACCTTCTGGAAACTAAGGTTGCAGTCGAGTGCCAGATGGAAAGTACACTGGTATCTGGAGGAGGCTCCAAGCGCAGGCGTCCAGGCCCTTGCCAGAGCCCAGAGCCCAGAGCCCTTTGTCGGACTCACAGCGGCTCCTGGGCTTGCCCTGGTCCTTGAGCCCTGGGCTCCTTGCTCTCCTACACCCAGGATGTGGCTGTGGGTACTGCCACTCACTCTTCCTCCCATAGTGTCTTGCTCAGGCTTCGGGGCTGTCCTGGTTTTCCCCCTTTACTCCCTGAGCTGACTTGCAGGGTGACTCACCCCTACCTGAGTCCCTTGCCTTCACACCCCTCCTCACTGCCACCAGAGGGACCTTCCTTGGCCCACAGATTGGGAGAGGCCATCCCTCACCATACCTCTGTGCCCTTGTACCAGGCCATGCAGGGTGTGGGCCCATGCACAGTGTGTGTCCAGGGCCTAATGTTTCTTCTGGCGTCCGTCTCCCCACGAGCACATGCAAGCAATCAGGGTGGCTTCTCCCCCCAGGTCCCAACTACCCAGTCAATATCTTTTTTAAAAAATATACTTTAAAAAAAATTTTTTTGGGGGGGGCAGAGGGGCAGAGGGAAAGAAAGAGAATCTTTTTATTTTTTTATTTAAATTTTTAAAGGATTTTATTTATTTATTTGAGAGAGAGAGAGCATGAGTCATGGGCAGAGGCAGAGGGAGAGAGAGAAGCAGGCTGTCCACTGAGCAGGGAGCCCCATGTGGGACTCAATTCCAGGACCCCGAGATCATGATCCAAGCCAAAGGCAGACGCTTAACAAACTGAGCCACCCAGGCACCCATATTTCTTTAAACTTTTTTAAAGGATTTTATTTATTCACTGATAGAAAGATCACACAAGCAAGGAGAGAGCAGCAGGCAGAGGGAGAAGGAGAAGCAAGCTCTCGTCTGAACAGGGAGCCCGATGTTGGACTTGATCTCAGGACCCTAGGATGATGACCTGAGCTAAAGGCAGATGCTTAACTGGCTCTGAGAGAGAGAATCTTAAGGAGGCTCCACGCTCAGCAGGGAGCTTGTTTCTCCCTCTCCCTCTGCCCTCACACTGCTAGCAGCTTTGCTGCTTTGCATGTGCACAGGGCTGGGTGCGCAGGTGTCCCGACCCAGAGGAGCAGTTCTTTCTCTGTTCTATGGAGCATCTGGCCGCCTCGGTGAGCACGCCCTGGCTGGGGCCCACAGGCTTCCCACAGTGTCTACAGCCGATTCTCAAAACGGTAAGCCTGAAATTGAGTCACTGGTACTCACTGCCAAGGACACAGAGGCTCCGAAAGCCCACTCCCCTTCTCCTGGGTTTTCACCTGACTTCTGGGACATCCTTAGGTTCCGCTGTGTCTTGGTTGCCATGTGACTTTTCTTGCATGTCTTTTTATTTTGCTAGAGCTCCTCCTTGAGCATCTTTGCTGTTCCAGGGGCTCCTTCTAGCAGCCTCTTACTTGACAACAGTAGCAAACGCTCACATCACTAAGGGTCTTTTCTGTCTCCTTCGTGGGCAGTGAGGGCTGCGGGGGCTGGTATGGACACTGATCTGCAGGCCCCGCAGACGCTGGGGGAGCCTGTATGCGTGTGCATACGTAGGTGTGTGCCTCTTTGTGGGGACGTGTTCGTACTCTGCAGCGAGCCTTTCCCTGAAGACACTGTGTGGGCCTCTGGTACGAGCCCTGACCAGAAGGTCCCCACAACCTCAGCCTGTGGGTGTGCCGCCCCCATGCAGGCCTGCAGCTGGGAGGCCCGGGCTACCATGCCACTGGCTTTCTACCCTGCCTGCAGCGTGCCTTCGGACAGACCCAGCGTGCAGGTAGCAGATCGTGAGAGGACTCAGGACTTAATCTCAGGCCTTGGGCTGGTTCTCCCCTGTGGGTTAGTGAGAGCAGCCCAGCTCACACCCACCTGCCTCCAGTTTACTGGGTGACTGAGACAGCAGGCCAGCTGTCCCTTCAACACCCCCCACCCCTGCCCCAGACCCTTTATCTGCAAACCAGAAGATGTCCTCTTGTTGGCGAGGGACAATGTGGCTTCATAGTGGCTGCACGCTGTCAGCACAGCCCCTCTCATTGGCATCAAGCTGGCCCGAGGGCTCTTCGAGCCTCCCCATCATGGAGTGGCAGACCTGCTTCACATGGAATCCCCTCTACCTCCAAGCACCACAGGAGGGGGCGCCCTTGTCCCTGCTTGCTGGAGATGAGGCAGTAGGGATGCAGATGGCTGGGGGAACAGTTTCTAGGGAGGGCAGTGCTCTAGGGCCCAAGCCTGTTCCTTGTGGCTGCAGCTATCCCCTGCAGATGGTGTGGGGCAGAGCTTGGCCCAGCTCAGATGGACAGGCCTGAATGTGACCTGGTTGTGTGGACCAGAAAGGCACATCTTCCAGCCCGGACGCAGGAGGGCCTGCCCCTGCATTCAGGTGACACAAAACACCACTGTGATACCCAGTATAGAGGTGCGGGGTGTCAGGACCAGCCAGGCCCCAAACACAGTTCCCTTTGGTGCATATCATGTTCATTTCCTAGACTTGCTGGTGATTCCCAGTGGTCCCTTGTGCATTTTCTTTTCTTTCTTTCTTTCTTTCTTTCTTTTTTTTTTAAGATTCATTTGTCAGTGAGAGAAAGAGCACATCAGGGGGAGTGGCAGGCAGAGGGAGAGGGAGAAGCAGGCTCCCTGCTGAGCAGGGATCACGATGTGGGACTTGATCTTAGGACCCTGGAATCATGACCTGAGCTGAAGGCAGATGCTTATATAACCGACTGAGCCACCATGGTGCACTTCTGTAAACCATCTGATGCACCTGAGATAGTTGTTCACATGAAAGCCCACATCAGGAAAGAGAATGAGGCAGAGATCAGGAGGATGGGTAAACTGAGTCAGTGCCCAGCAAGCCCCCTACTCAGTGAAGAGGTAAAATCAGGAAAGGCCAGAGATGGTGATGCTGGTGAGAGGGACATGCCGGTCACTCAGGAATGACGTGTGAGTTTCACAACACCCGGCAGCGCCTGAACCCACGAGCCTATGTGGCCTAATTAGAAGGCTCGGCTCCCAGGTTCCTCTGGGGAGCAGACAGAAACTCGCAGCAGCCTTGGCTAATCGCCTTAAAAGTCTCTTGTTTGTATAGCACAGGCTCGACTTGGCGCCCGCCCAAATCAGCTTGTTTTCTTACCGTCAGGTTCAGATTCTGGAGATGCCATCCAAGACGTCAGTGTGCACCCTGAAGCCGGAGGCAGATGCCAAGCCAGGCATGCCCATGTGCCTGGAGCTGTGGCAGGTAAGGCCCAGCGCACGCCAACCACGCCCTGCCAGTCACGCCTTCCAGGCCGTGAATCATGCCCCATTCAGGATTTAGTTTATCGTCAACCACGAGCCCCCTGGGAGCCTGTATGCACGCTGCCTTCTGTAGCCTCAGTGTCCCCCTCCAGGGCCTCCTGCTGCCCCCCTACCACTGCCGCTTGTCCTACAGATTGCCCCGGGGCGGGCCTGGCTTATGCTGTCATCTGCAGGGCTCCACCCCACCCCCTGCACCGACCTGGGCAGTGAGGAGGGACAGTTGGGTCAGAGGAGCAGCCCCCTCCTGCAGAGGGCCGCGAACTCCACTCCTCTTCGCACGCCCACGTGCAGCCCTGCACAGGGCTAGGAGGGAAGTGCTGACTAACTCTGCAAGCCCGCCCGGCCCCTGCTTGGCTGGGGATTACCTTCTGTGACTTCTTTGCCTCCAAGGCAGGAGTGGGCTTAACATGCTGACTTTCCCTGTGGCCACACTTGGCATTTCTGATTTACAGCCATTTCCTTCTTTCTTGTCTATTATTTCTGCTTAGAGAGGGTCAGAAGACATCTCCTGGGGCTGGCAGCTGAAGCCTGGGACCAGGGAGTGGGTTATACTCCAGAGTCCTGGCAGCATGGATTTTGGCTCCAAGGCCAAGAGTGAGGTCTTGGGAGGGATCCTCCTGAGCCCGCCCACTTGCCTCTACTAGAAGTCCCATGCCTCCACAGGGCACAGCCTCCTCCTGGCCACAGGGAACAGCACTGGCTCAAAGTGCACTACTCTTCTGCTTCTCAGGGCTGCTGCTGTTTGGGGCAACAGAGCTGATGATCTGGTGTGTTCACCTGGTAAGAATGCCAGGCAGCACCTTTGCTGTGACAGAGACCGCGGTAGATAAGTCCTTGACCAGTGTCTGCCTTGGGGAGCACGGCTTATAGGCCATTTTCCCAGCTCTGTTCAGTTCACCGGCACCTTCTAGGAGCTACCTGAGCCTGCCTGAGACTGGGAGGAGGTGATTCCTGCCTCGTGCCGCGCTTCTTGTTTGCACTTCTCCCAAGATGGGCTTGGGCACTTTGGGGATGTCTGTGGGGCCAAGAGGACCCACAGGGCCAGGTACCTCATCAGAGCCCTTGCCCCATGCTTTTCATCCCTCCACGGACCTGTGCCTTCTTGCCATTGGTTTCCCCCTGTGCAGTTTCTTCACGAACATTCCAGTTGGAATTTGTTTCGATAAGCTGATTCCACCGCTCAGAGACAAGCCCACTGGGAGCTGAGCAGAGGGGTGGGGGTGGGGCTACAAGATGACCGTGCTCCTGGCACCTGCAGGTTTGTGGCAGTGAACCGCCTGAGGTCTGCACGCCTAGGGCTGCGGTGTGGTGCTCACACTTCCGGGCAGGGCCTTGCGGCTGCACCCGCTCACTCTGCTTCCCTGGAAACACCGTCATTGCGTAATCATGTAAAAATTCCAGAAGAAAAATGTATAGAAACGGGATGTACAAACTTGTTAAGGTAATTAATATAGTTGACAGAAGGACAAATCGAGTTTTTGTTAGTTGATACAGATCCAACGCAAAGCGTTCTGTTAAAAGAGTTGACATTAATTTGAAATGTCCTTTTTTTCTCTCCAAACCTGAAGGTCCAGGTTGTAGTTTATTAATCTGAGTGTGGCAGAGGGACCTGACACGGTATTTCTCACTGAAACATTCAGATGTATTCTTCTTTTTTAATCTTTTTTTTTTTTAAAGATTTTATTTATTAGAAAGAGAGGGAGAGAACACCAACAGGGGGAGGGCAGAGGCAGAGGGAGGAGCAGACCCCTTGCTGAGCAGGGAGCCTGATGTGGGGCTTCATCCCAGGGTCCTGGGATCATGACCTGAGCTGAAGGCAAACACTTAACAGACTGAGCCACCTAGGTGTTCTGTATCTTTTTTTTTTTTTTTTTTTTTTAGATTTTTAAAAAAACTTTATTTGAGAGAGCATGCGGTGGGGGCAGAGGGAAAAGAGAAAGTAGATTCCCTGCCCAGCGCCACACCAAGGGGATCCACCTCTGCACTCTAGGATGAAGACCTGAGCAGGAAGGCAGACAGACTGAGCCACCCAAGCACCCCAGATTCTTGTTTGGCTCTTCAAAGTGGCTGACTTGCATTGAATTAGGTTGATTATCATATTAAAGCTCAGGAATACTGATCACAGCAGCCCTGAGAACAGGCTTTCAGACCCTGGACCTAGGGTCCCCTCCAGTGAGCTGGGAGCTCCCTACAGTACTGATCCCAGCAGGTGCTGTAGGCGGGGCCTGCGTGCTGGGGTCTCTCCCAGTTAGGGTGCCCAGTGACAGGAGAAGACACAAAGCAAATCCTTCTGGCAACTTTAGGTCCTCGCCCCATGGAGATCAGCCTGTCCCCAAAGGCCTGAGGCCATGAGACTGCTGTTCTACCTGTGGTGCCTGTAGCTGGGGTCAGCAGGGGCCCTGCAGCATGGATGGGAGCAGCAGCCATCCGGGCTAGAGCTCAGAGCTTGGTCACCCTCAGCAACAGTGAGGCGAGCCCCTGCAGGTTGGTCTGGCTCCTATTCTGATAGGTGGGTGACTGGCATACAGCCCGTGAAAGCGCCGAGACGCTCAGAACCCAGAGACCACACGGGCATGCTACAAACTTGGGCTGCAGAGACGGACCAGAACCAATGTGTTGGCACTGAGAGGAGCAGCGCCCTGGGGCGGCAGGGTCGAGGAGAGGCTGGGCAGAGGCAGGGTGGATGGGAAAGCAGGTAACAAGACAGATCACTGCCCCGAAGGGAACAGACCCAAGTGGGCCCCAGGTGAGCTCCTCAGAGCTGACCTCTTGTGTGGGACCGGGCAGGTCTGGCCTAGGGGGTTGGCGTGAGTTCCTGGTCAACAGACAGAGCACTGGGCTGTTCTCATCTGGCTCTCACTCTCCTAGCAGGGTCCAGATGTGGTTGCTCATGGGGGAAGGCCCTTTCTGGAGAGGCACAGTGGCCTGGGACGAGGTACCTGAGCAGAGGGCCTAATCGCTTCTTCAAGCAGTCTATACGTGTCTGGAGAAAAGCCTTATAAATAATTTTGTGCTGCACAAATAGTTTCCAGTCAGGTGACTTGAAAGATACCAAAGTGGAGCTCTTCCCCATTACAGAACTGCAGAGAAAGCGTACTGACCCTGACGGGTTCACATGGGAGGCCAGACGGAGGCAGGGATCACGCTCGGCTGCTTCCAGCCTTGGCCCCTCTGTGGCAGCATCAGCAGGCGGCTACACACACAGGGTTCATGGTCATGGGGCCCTTCTCCTAACTGCTTGCTCAGTCGGGCCCACTGTGGGGGGCAGTCAGCCTGTAAGAGGCCCTTGGGAGGGGCACAGGCTGCCACAGGCTAAGTGAAGCTAAGAGCCTTTCTTTGTATGTATGAACACGTATTATCATCAGAAAAAAAATGTCAGAGCCGTTCCTGTGGATGTGCAGGAGACATCCTCCAGGCTAGCTGCCATCTCCTTCTGATCAAAGAGCCACTCTGCATCAGGCTCCCCCTGGCTCCCTTCACTAACCAGGGCCCCAGTGACGTACATCTCACCTTAAAGCCTCAGTTTCCCCTTCTGATACACAGAGAGAGCCCTGCTTCCAGGTGTAGAGGATATAGTGTGCTCTTGTTAGACACATGATCTGGTGCCTTTTGGCTGAACCCAGTCACCTTGCTTAGCAGAGCAAAGGTTCTTTCTGGGCACTCTGTGATGTGTACAGCGTCGGGGCCTAGAGCCCCTTGGGGTGGGTGGAAGCACCCACGCAGCTCATAACGGGAGCTCCAGCAGGTGGGGAAGGAGAGGCTCCCTGGCGCCATTAGCCCGTGACCCGTGAGGCCCAGGTACTCTGCTCGGTGCCAGGCCTTGCCGCCAACAGGGGACTGACTGTTCTGGGAGTTGCAGATGACCCAGGAAGCAGCCTTGCCGAGCAACTCCAACCCCTCTGCCGCCAGGACCCCATTCTTACCACTGCATGCAGAGGCCAGGCCCACAGTTCCCGGAGGCTCAGCTGAGCTCCTGGCTCTTGGAAAATTCACTGGGGAGGGGGTGTGCTCAGTTATTTCTGACATTTTGAGTGACGCTGACCCCAGGCAGCTCAGCAGGAAATGCAGAGACAGTGAAGAGCAGAAGGCATCGGCAGGCGTGTGCTTTGCCCCAGAAGCAACCTGGGTCCCTGTCCTGGAGACTGGGCACCAAGCACAGGGCTGCCACTTTCAGTGCTGGGGTGACACGGTGTCCCGCAGTGCTCCCCTGGAGTGGTTGCCGAGGTGAGATAAACGAGGCGTCTGTCCCGGGTGCAGAGCCCTCTGACCCGCGTCCTCATTCATCACAATAGCTCAGGGCCGGCAGAGCTCAGCTCACACCAGTCAGCGCCCTGGCGACTCACCAGGCCTGGGGGGGTGGGGGGCTTCCGCGGCGACGTTGACAAAGCACAGAAAGTTCATTTTTCATTGAGATGGAGTTCGCGATTTCCTTTGGCTGGCAGTTCTAGACAGGTGACCGGCCCCACGAAGGGGTGGCCACAAGTCTCAGCCTGCAGAAAGGAGGCAGGAGGAAGCTGCAGCACCCGTCCCGGCTGGCAAGCAGCAGCGGCCTGGCAGCGTGAGGTGGGGGCCGGGCCCGGGCGACCCTGGGCTCGGCGCCCTCCAGTCTCGGTCCTCAGAGAGCGCCAATGCTGGCCCGTGCCAGCCTGGTGCCACTGGTGTCTGCTCTCAAGGGGACACATGGAGCCTCCAAACTGTTACTGCCGTGTGAGGAACACGAGGAATCGGTACCTGGCTGGGCCACCTCCAAGGCCCAGCGGGAGAGGCCGCCACTCTCCAGAGCCCCTTCTCCCCCAGAATGTACTGGAGCCTTCTTCGGGAGCTGACGGCTGTGCTGTCCCCACAGGCTGACTCCAATCCCCGCCCACTCCTCCTGGCCGGCTATGAGGACGGATCGGTGGCCCTGTGGGACGTCTCTGAGCGGAAGGTGTGCAGCCGCGTCGCCTGCCACACGGAGCCCGTCATGGGCTTTGACTTTGACTCCCAGAAGACCAGGGGCGTCTCGGGCTCCGCGGAGAAGGCGCTGGCTGTCTGGAGCCTGGATGAGCAGCAGGCCCTGCAGGTCAGTACGCCAGACCCGAGGTGTCATTTATCCTGCTTTGCACTAACAGTCTGATAGGCTGAAACAATATTTAGGCATGAAGAGGAGTTGTTGCAGATCCCTGGCTAATTAATCACTGTGAGGCGGGGTGCAGGCCAGCCTGTCCGCGGGGCCGGCGCAGGAAGAAGGGGGCGTGGGCGCTTGTGAACCGTTCACATGGTTTGGGTTTCTCTCAGACCTCGGGTTAACAGCAGTCACGTCTTGTCCATCTAGAGAAAAGGCATGTAGAGTCCAGGGGTAGGCAAGTCCATTTGCAAAGACTCAGAGGAATTCGGTAGGTAAGGAACTGATTAATCAACCCAAACCAACCCAGTGTGGAGAAACCCACGGAGTCACGCCCCCAGGGCAGTCTGCAGGCCAACACCAGGGAAGCTGTTCCTCTCTGCCTGCCACGACAGGGAAGGGGTGTGAGGCCTCAGGCCAGAGCGGGATGTTGCTGAAAGCCTTCCCATGAAGTCTCAGTGGACTTTCCCTTCCCACATGGCTTGTGGAGCACTTGGGGGCCAGGTCTGGGCCTGTGGCTGGTGCTCGGGCTGCCCTGGCCCAGCCTGCACCCTCAGCCCTGTTTGGAACCTTGGGGGTAGAGTTGGGGGTTGGGGAGCCACTTGTGCAGGACTCACACGAGGGCAGGTCCCAGGGGGGCTGCAGGTCACGGGATGAGAGGTTTGATGCCTCTTGGCCCCCAGAGGGTGACCTGGTGCACTCTGGCATCTTGGGGTGGCTGAGGAGTCCCTTTTAGCCAGGAAGCCTTGGAAGGAGGAGACTTGGCCACTTGACTAGCTCATGGAAGCTGCGTGGAAGGGCAGCGCTCTAAACCCAGGTCTGGTTGGGGAACAGGGCCCCAGTTGGAAAATGTGTGGCCCTTGGGGGGACTGCCAGCAGTAGCAGTGGCAGGCTTGGCACCTGGCCTTACCTGGGCGCTCATCGCTGGAGTGCTGGAGGACAGGACTGCCCCTCTGTGTAGGAGCTATGGGGGAGAAGAAGGCATCTCCCCTCACCAGGTGGTAGAGCCTGCCTGCTAGCCTGGCAAGTCTGCTGTACCTCACACTCGCCTGGCCTGGACCCTCACAGCCAGAGGAAGAAGATCTGGGCAGGCACCACCAAGCCCCTGAGGCACGACGTGGGTTGGAGAAGGGCAGGGCGGGCCCCCAGGGAAACTAAGGGCGTGCTGCAGTGCCTAGCAGGTGTCACGCATCCTGGGTGCTACCCTGGGCGGGGGAGGGGGTTTGCGGCATTGCCACCAGGTCATCCCGAAGGAGGGATGGAGCCAGGACAGCTGGGGCAGGGGTCTTATGTGGTAGGTGAGGAGTCCTGGGGAAGACAGAGGCTGAAAAGGAACGAGGCAGCGGGGTGCTAGAGGGAATGGTGAAGGACAAAGAGGCTCAGAGACGGACACAGCTCAGGCAGAGGGAGACCTGGGAAGGGCGCTTTCATGTTGAAGCTGGAATTGGGACTGGCATCCTAGAAAGAATGATCCAGAGCAAGTGGCCAGCAGTGGAAGGGAGGAACTGCCCACTGTCCTGGTGTGAGGCTGCCTGGTGTCTCTCCAGGTGGGATCAGAACAGGAACCTGAGGGTGGGAGCGGCCGGCCAGAGCCCAGCAAGAGAGGAGAAAGGGGGTCAGTGTGATATTAAGGGACGGGTGCATGTTTATGCTTCCTCAGCACTGCTCTTCCCCAGCAGATCAGCTTGTGCCAGTACATGGCCAACTTACAGTCAAGGCAACTAGCCGTCTGTCTTTCTGTCCTTCTTTTGTCTTAGAGAGCCCATGGAGGCCCTGGGGGAAGGGAGGGTTAGACAGGCCTCCACATGGGGCCAGGCCTGGCTGTGGTGGGGCAGAGCTTCTCATGCCTCTGTCCCAGCAGAAAGGCCCCAAGCCCTTGGAATGATGGACCTGAGCAGGAATGGGAGTGAATGTCGTTGTGATGGGTGTCATCTTTAAGACTGGGGCAGAGCCAGGCTGGTGCAGGCTCAGCAGAGGAGGGCATCTCACTGGGTGTCGAGCCCAGCCAGGTAGGCCTTGGAGTTCTCTCTTACACCCCTCCTTCCTGTTCCTTGAGCCTGGTGGGGACAAGCCTGGGCCTCCACCTTCCCACTGTGGGGTCCAGGGCTCCATCCCACTGGGGCTTGAATTTCATCAGCCTGACCTTGCAAAAGGCTGAAGACTCAGGGTGCTTCCCTGAGAACCCCACTCCAGACTGCAGTACCCCAGGACCCCAGGAAGGGTCCCCTCCTGCCGACCTGACCCAGATCTGCCTGGTCTCTGCCGGCTTGCTGGGGAAACAGCTGCTGGAACTTAAGACTTAAATTTATGGGGCACGTTCCAGTCCAGAGATGAACTTTTACTGTACTGATGAACTGAAAAGTTAAAGCACAGAGGATTATTAATGAATTTGAAAGTTAAAGCAGAAGGGGAACCAGGCACTGCGGGGTGGACGTGGTGGTTACGTGACGGTGTTACTCGGGGCTCTGGGCCCCACGCAGCAGCACACATCAAAGCAGGAGGACAGTGTTCCTCCCGCCGAGCACAGCCACTGAGAACGGCTGCATGTCAGGTTCCGAGTTGGCCCCAGAGTTCCTGGAGGTTTTCAGGTTGTGACACAAGGCCCCTGAGGAGGAAGGTCAGGGGCCGGTGCCCACAGGCATCCACGGGCATCCTCGCCCCGAGGTCCTTGGTGCACCGTGCTGGCTCTCTGCTGCAGCTGCCTTCCCTGGCCCTTGAGCCACGTGGGCACAGATGGGCCTCACCTCAAAACCCGCTGCTGGAGTCTCTAATGAGCCCAAATCAATCTCTCCCGGGCGGGCGCTGGGAGCGGAGACGCAGATGAGGTTTCCCGCAGCAGAGCATGGGTAATGAGAACCAGATGGCTGCCGCGCCGCATGCACATTCCTGGCACCTGAGGTCATGTGCTGTGAGAGCCACTAGTGGCCAGGGATCCCTCTCAGAGGGTCCTTATCCGGGATAGGTGTAGCCAGGGACCATGGCAGTGACTGGGAGCCTTGGGCCACCCTCCTCAGGACACTGTGGCCTCGGGGGCACATGGCAATGCTGGGCCACTCGCTTGCCTTCCAGAGGTGGCTTTTCCTCCAGCCTCCAGGGGATCGGGCCTTGGCTGTCGTCAGACACAGGTGGTGTGCAGACCTGCTCCTTCCTCCCACACTTGGGCAGGGCCCATGGCCTTGAAGCAGGGGCTGATTTACGGCCAGCAGTATTTTTAGGCCTTTAAGTAATATTGAACCACTCCCCCCCAACCACCCCAGCCAGCCTGAACTGGGAATCGGACCAACCACGCTTCCCCGAGGTGTACCCACGGCTGGTTGGCCAGTCGTCCCCTTGTCCTGTTGTGCATCTGCTGCCCTTTCTCTCAGTCCCCGCCCTTTAAATTGTCAGTGGCAGGACCTGTGGACCTGAAACCAAGCAAACTGTGGACACAACTCAACCCCCCATATGCATCTCAGGAACACAGCAGAATAAGCAAGGCTCTGGCGGCCGTGACCATGAACGGACCCTGTTGGACCCTCCTCGGGAGTCTCCTCCTTGGGAATACAAGCGCAGGACAGGGACTGGCCTCTTGTGGTTGAGGTCGCCGTCAAAGCTTCTGCTGCTGCTTCTCTTCTTTCCTGCCAGGGGAGCCTACTTTCTGCCTTCGCTTCGGGACCAGAGTCACTCCCGCCCTCGTGGGCAGTGCTGGGCATCTTCGCTCCTCCCAGGTGGTAACATGGCGTGGAAGACGTTCTGTGCCCTAGACCCAGCTTCCAGTGTGTGAGAACCACAGCTCTGGGGCGTCTATGGAAATTCAAATTCCTCTTCCCCTGGCCTTTGGTTCTTGGTGATCATCAGCAAGAGCAGACTTGAAAGCAGCCCTTTTCTCCCTGGAAAATACTCCCTGATGGAATATGAAGGAGATGACCCCCAAGCAGGGCCCCACATGGGTTCCAGGGAGTCCATGGCTCCGAGCCCAGGGGTCCCCTGGCTACTCCTGGCTTAAGGCAAAGTCCACAGAAGAGAAAAGGATGAGGGATGGTGATGGTCATCAGTTCTCATTTCCAGCCCCGTGTTCTGGTCCGTGTGAGTGGAGAGGGGTTCAGGCACACGTAGGATTTGCCTTCTCACCCATGCACAGTGGCCTTGGCTCCTGCAGTCCTTCTCCAGCATGTGCCACTTGGTGGTCTAGACATCGTGGTACCCAGTTGGTGGGCCAGGTACTGGCCAGAGCCCTGGAAGAGTAGGAGGGGGAGTCCCTGACCATGAGATGTGGGGCAGGCGTGGAGGTGACTGGGCGGGTCTCTGGGGGGCTGCCTGAGTGCTGATTGCCTGAGTGCTGATAGCACTGACCAGGAGCCCAGGCCATGCCACAAGGAGGCCGGGGCTATAGTGAGCCACCCACACGCTACAGCTTGGACGGCATGCAAGTTTGCTGTCAGGTTTTGCAAGGGTCTCATTGTGGAAGATCCTCCTTCTGCTCCTAGTGGAGAAAGAATCTGGATTGTGAATAGGCATTTGAGCTGTCAGACTTGGGGCTTTTCTTCTCAAATTAGTTAACTTAAATGAATTGCATTATTTTATGATATCAAAACAACCACATAGTCTTAAAATAACCCGTTAGAGAGCCTGTAGATTTCCGTGTGGTGGGGCTCCTTTGGAATTGTTTGGGGCCATCAGTCGGCCTCTCAGTAAACTAACCTGCACCCCCTCCCCTGTTACCCCTCTCTGCTTATGATGTTGGGGTATGGGGAGTCCCAGAATCAAGGCAGGCATCCCCTCCTCTCCTGACCTCTGGATAAGCTGGTAGGGGGTCTGCTTTGTGAGTGGCCATGGGTTGCTGTTTTCTCCTGGGACAGGTGTTTTCTCTGCAAGGAAGGCTTGATTTTCTTCTTGGACTGATACAGGTTTCTGGATTTTTTGGTGGGGGGTGGTAAGTTGCCTTTTTCTAAGAATGTGTCTCTGGGCATAAAAACCTTTAAGATATTTTCTTTCCTTTTTTTTTAAGATTTTATTTATTTATTTGAGAGAGAGACAGTGGGAGAGAGCATGAGGGGGAGAAGATCAGAGGGAGAAGCAGAGTCCCCATGGAGCTGGGAGCCCGATGCGGGACTTGATTCTGGGACTCCAGGATCATGACTTGAGCTGAAGGCAGTTGCTTAACCAACTGAGCCACCCAGGCGCCCAAGATATTTTTAATACTACCCCTCTTTTAGTTGTTTGAAATGACTATGTAGACTCTACTGTATTTACAGAACTGTCCCATTTTTTATTCCTGATCAGTCTTATCTTTGTTGATCTTTAAAAATCTTTTTTTCTATCATGAAGAGTCTCTTATGGTTTGAAAGAAAAAGAAAAAAAAAGCAACAAAATAAAAAAGACCAAAAAAATCCTTTTCTTTTTCTGTTCTGATATTTCCTTTCCTTCCTCCCGTGTTTTCTGGGGCTTGGTCTGTTGGTCTGACTTGAACTGGGTATGGAACCCACTTGTTCTCTCTGCCAGCCAACCCCCAGTGGCAGCTGCAGCCTCTCTGCAGCCCTCTAGCTGCATTCCACGTTGGGAGATGTCACTGTCTTCATTCTGTGGGGGGACCCAATTTTTGTTTGTTCTCTGACTGCTGAGCTGATCAGAGTGTTTTTATGTTTCCAAATGTTTGATTTTTTCTTTCTCCCCAGTTTTTTTTTTTTTTTAATTTTTGGATTTCTAACTCAATGCCGTTGTGGTCGGAGAATAAGGTCTGAATGATATCAGCTCTCTGAAATGTGGAGGCCAGTCCCGTTGACATAAGTATTCCACATGTGTGTGGGAAGGAAGTGCTTCTTGTTGCTGGGTGCATGGCCGTCCTGCATGCGCTCAGGCAGCCGTGGGGGCCGTGTAGTCCGACACCATCCATGCGACTAGGCGCCTTGGGGAGGGGCAGGGAGACCCCGGCCCCAAGACACATCTTGGCAACTTCTCTGGCATCCTGTGTGTTCTTCTGCATTTTGGAAGCTGGCTTAGGAACAGCCGGGTTTAGCACGGTCACCTTCCTGGGGAATTGAACCTTTATACTTTTGTGACTCTTGTTATCCCTGAGAAGAATTTTTGCCTAAAAGCCTGTTTTGCCAACTCTTAATGTGGTCCATGCCAGGTTTCTTCTGATTATAATACTTACTGTATTATAGCTTTAATATAGCTTAAAATATATAGCTTTAAAAAATATATAGCTTTAAAAAATAATTAATATAGCTTTTAAAAAAATCTTTTGCCTTCAACTTGTCTTCAGATATAGATATTTCTCTCGCAGAGTTGGCTTTGCCCACGAATTGGGTCTCATCGCTGCTCTTTTGTACTGTAAACGTTGCCCGGGCATTCTTATTCCTCAGGCACTCCTTCCAGAGGCCGAGAGAGCTGCCTGTTATGGAACATCTAGTGGGGACCTCCGACTGTGTCAATCTGCCCGTTGATGGTACCCACAGTTCTAGGTACTTCTCCGGGTTTGTCCTGGCTCCCCACTGGACTGTGGGGGAGCCCGCTCCCAGCCAACTCACCAGCCTTTGGGGTCTGGCCCTCAAATTTTGATTTCTGTGTCTTCATTTTTGTTCAGTTCGAAATACTTTCTATTGTCCCTGACGAGTAATTCTTTGATCCAGTTGTTCCTTAGAAGTAAATTACTTAGTTTCCAAATATTTGTTGATTTTGTAGATATCTTTCGTCTAGCTTCATTCTGCTGTCAGTGAAGGAACCTGCACAATGTCAGCATTTAAGCTATTTATTGAGGCTTGTGTTTGGCCCAGCACACGCTGCATTACATCTTGGTGAGCGCGGGTATTACGCATTTGTTGGGCGGAGCATTCGTCAGCACGACCTTGGTCAAGGTGGTTGGTAGCCTTAGCGTCTACCATATCCCTGCCAATTGTTTCATCTAGTTTTTCACTAGTTACTGAGCGAGGTCTTTGGATCTTTGAGTGTGGTCGTGAATGTGCCTATTTCCCCTTTTTCTGTCTGCTTTGCTTCATGAATTTTGAAGCACTGTCATACATGCATTAAGGTGGTGACCACATCCGGCTGAATGGTCATCATGAAATATCCTTCTGTAGCTCTTGTCATGTCTTTTTTTTTTTTAATAGTAATTTAATTTTTTTTTAAATGGAAGTGTCGTTGACACCCAACAAATGTTACCTTAGTTTCCGGTGTAACACATTCTTTATCTTGGGGTCGATTTAGTCTGAAGCTAATGCAGCAGCACCAACTTCCTCAGGTTTCCTCTTTTTGAGGCATGTCTCCCTTATTTTCAACCTAGGTTCGTCTCTTTATATTTAAAATGGATCTTTGGGTGTCTTGCTTTTCAGTCCTTCCTGATAATCTCTGCCTTCTGATTGGAGCACTCAGTCTGTTTGTACTTAATGGAATTAGTGATGTGCCTGGCCTTAAGCCTGCCATCTTGATACTGGTTTTCCAGTTGTCACTTCTGTTTTTGACTCTCTTTTACTCCTTTCCTGCCTTCCTGTGTGTTAATCAAATATTCATTTTTTCGTTTTCCATTTTATTTCCTCTCTTGGTTTCTTTGATGTCACTCTTACCATTTTCTTCTGAGCGGCTCCTTGCAGGTCCACAGTACCCATTGTCGATGTACCCAGCCCTCCTCAGTCAGTGCTGCTGCGCCACTCCCCCAGCGTGTGTCATACCCCATGCTAGAAGGATTCCGTTTACCACCCTCCCATCCTTTCTCCTGCTACGGTTATACCTTTTAATTCTGCATGCCTTATAAACTTTTCAATGTTATCGGCTTTACGTTAAACTATCAGTTATTAAACCTGAGAGCAAGCCCTGAGCTGAAATCGAGAACCAGGAGCGTAACCGACTGGGCCACCCAGGCACCCCCAGGTTTTTTTTTTATATAAACAAGGAATAGTACTATAAATGTGTTTTCTCTTCCTTAAGATTTTATTAATGTTTTCTTATCTCTGGCTTATTGCAAGAATATGCAGGATATAATACATATAGCATACCAAATACATGTTAACTCTTCATGTCATCAGTAAGGCTTCCAGTCACCAGAAGGCTGTTGGTAGTTTTGGGGGAGTCAGAAGTGATAAGTGGGTTTTCAGCTGCATGGGGAGTCAGCACCCCTAACCTGCATGTTGTACAAGGGTCAACTGGAGTTTATATTTACCCATCTCTTACCATTTCTGGTGCTCTTCCTGTAGATCCCAGTTGTTGTCTGGTTTTATTTCCCTTTATGTGGAAGAATATCCTTTGGCATTTCTTGAAGTGTAGTTCTTCTGACAAAAGATTCAAGATTCTCTAGCTTCGGTTTATGAACAATGTCTGTTTCATCCTCTTTTGTTGGGGGGGTACAGTATGTATACTTTATTGATGGTACATGACAAGGTAGGGCTCCCCAAGCTCCTCCCCTTCTTCAGGGGGTCTGGGATGGAAATAGTGGAGGTTAGGAGATTCTCAGTGTTTTGGGGGATAAGTTGGGGCAGGGATTCCCCAGCAGCTGAGGGCCTCTCTCTTCCTCTTGCTCTGGCTGGGGCTGGTGGTCCAGGGGGCTCTTACTCCTTGGAGGCCATGTGGACTATAAGGTCCACCACCCGATTGCTGTAACCAAATTCATTGTCATACCAGGAAATTAGCTTGACAAAGTGGTCATTGAGAGCAATGCCAGCTCCAGCATGGAAGGTAGAGGAGTGGGTGTCACTGTTGAAGTCACAGGAGACAACCTGGTCCTCAGTGTACCCCAGGATGCCCTTGAGGGGGCCCTCTGATGCCTGCTTCACCTCCTTCTTGACGTCATCATATTTGGCAGCTTTCTCCAGGCGGCAGGTCAGATCCACGACAGACACGTTGGGGGTGGGGACACAGAAGGCCATACCAGTGAGCTTCCCATTCAGCTCAGGGATGACCTTGCCTACAGCCTTGGCCACACCAGTGGAAGCAGGGATAATGTTCTGGGCAGCCCCTCAGCCGTCACGCCACAGCTTCCCAGAGGGGCCATCCATAGTCTTCTGGGTGGCAGTGATGGCATGGGACGGTGGTCATGAGTCCTTCCACAATGCCGAAGTTGTCATGGATGACCTTGGCCAGAGGAGCCAAGCAGTTGGTGGTACAGGAGGCATTGCTGACAATATTGAGGGAGTTGTCATACTTCTCATGGTTCACACCCATCATGAACATGGGGGCGTCAGCAGAAGAAGCGGAGATGATGACCCTCTTGGCCCCGCCCTTCAAGTGAGCCCCAGCCTTCTCCATGGTGGTGAAGACCCCATTGGACTCCACAACATACTCAGCACCAGCATCGCCCCATTTGATGTTGGTGGGATCTCGTTTCTGGAAGATGGAGATGGACTTCCCATTGATGACAAGCTTCCCGTTCTCAGCCTTGACTGTGCCGTGGAATTTACCATGGGTAGAATCATACTGGAACATGTAGACCATGTAGTTGAGATCAATGAAAGGGTCATTGATGGTGACAATATCCACTTTACCAGAGTTAAAAGCAGCCCTGGTGACCAGGTACCCAGTATGGCCAAATCCATTCACTCTGACCTTCACCATCATGTCTCAGGCACGTGGCTGGCACTGCACCTGAAGATGCGGCTGTCTGTCAAACGGGGAAGAGCAGAGAGCCTATTTCATCCTCTTTTTTAAAAAAAAACAATCTAGGGATAATGGTTTTGTTTTCCTTCATGCGCTTTAGAGGTGTTGTTCCATTGTCATCTGGTGTCCATAGTTTCGAATAAGAATTCATTGTATCTCATCATTATTCCTAAACACACCATGCCTCTCACTTCATGGTGGCTTTCAAGGTTTTGTTCATCTGTGGTTTTCAGTAGTCTGACTCTCCTGGAACTCCCATAAATTAGACAGTTGGGTATCATTCCATACTCCCTGAGGCTCTGTTCAGTTTTCTTCAATCATTTTCCTCTCTCTGTTCTTCAGATTGAATAATGTTTATTGATATGTCCTCTAGTTAACTGACTTTTCAAAATTATTTACAATCTGCCACTAAGCCTCTCCCACAAGTTTTTCATTTCAGTTACTGAGCTGCTTCATTCTCCATTTTCTATTGTGGTTTTTTTTTTTTTTTTAAGATTTTTTTTATTTATTTGAGAGAGTGAGATGGAGAGATAGAGAGAGGGAGGGAGAGCAGACACGAGCAGGATGAGGGGCAGAGGGAGAAGCAGGCTCTCTGCTGAGCAGGAAGCCTGATGCGGGGCTCAATCCCAGGACTCCAGGATCATGACCTGAGCTGAAGGTAGAACTTAAAGCAACTAAGCCACCCAGGTGCCCCTCTTCTTCTTTTGTTTAAATAAAAGACTATTTTTTTCAGAACATTTTTAGGTTCACAGCAAAATTGAGAAGAAGGTACAGACATATCCCGCATGCCCCTTGCCCCTCACCCCTGTGCGTACACGGCCTCCCCCATTATTGACAGCACACCAAAGTGGGACAACTGGTACAACAGACAGATCTCCACTGACACATTATCACCCCGAGTCTACAGTTCACAGTAAGTTCACTTTTAGTGGTGTGCATTCTGTGGGTTTAGACAAATGTATAATGATGTGTATCCACCATTACAGTATCACACACCGTGTTTTCACTGCCCTAAAAATCCTCTGTGTTCTGCCCGGTCATGCCTCCTCCCACACTGACCCTTGACAACCACTGATTTCTCTTGCTGTCTTTGTGGTTTGGTTTTGCCTTTTCCAGAACATTATAAGGCTGGAATCATACAGTCTGTTGCCTTTTTGGATTGGCCTCTTTCAGTGAGTAATACACATTTAAAGGTCCTCTGTGTCTTTTATAGTTTGACGGCTCATTTCTTTTTAGCACTGAAATTCCATTGTCTGGATGCATCACAGTTTATCTACCTGTTCACCTATTAAAGGACATCTTGGTTGCTTCCAGGTTTTAGCAGTTATGAGTAAAGCTGCTATAGACACTGATGTATGGTATTTGGCATGGTGGGGACCAGAGGGAGGGGGAGAAGAGAGACTCTTAAGCAGGCTCCACACCCAGCACAGAGACTGACTCGGGGCTTGATCTCATGAGCCTGAGATCATGAGATGAGCTGAAAGCAAGGGTCAGAAGCTTAACTGAGCCATCCAGGCACCCCACAGGTTTTTGTATGGATATAAATTTTTAGCTCCTTTGGGTAAATACCAAAGCATGCCGTTTCGGATCACCTGGTGAGAGTATGTTTAGTTTTGTTAAGATACCATCAAGCTGCCTTCCAAAGTGGCTGTAGCATTTTGCATTCCCACCAGCAGTGAAGGAGAGTTCCTGTAGCTCTACATCCTCATGAGCATTTGGTATTGTCAGTGTTCTGGACTTGGGCCATTCTAACAAGTGTATAGTGGTATCTGGTTTTTTTCCTTGTCACTCTTATTGAAATACAGTTGAGGTACAGTGTTATCTTAGTTGTTGTTCTATTGTGCATTTCCCTGATAGTGTATGACAGAAGCACATTTCATGTGCTTACTGCCATGTGTTGATCTTCTTTGGAGAAGTGTGTGTTAAGGTCATTTGCCCATATTTTAGTCAGGTCGTTTGTTTTCTTATTGTTGAATCTTAAGAGTTCTTTGTACATTTGGGTTAATAGTCCTTTATCAGATGTGTCTTCTGCAAACATTTTCTCCTGTTCTGTGGCTTGTCTTTTCATTATCTTGCCAATATCTTTCACAGAGCAGAAAATTATAATTTTAGTGACGCTTCGCTTATCAGTTCTTTCTTTCATGGATCGTGCCTTTGGTATTGTGTCTAAAATGTTATTGCTGGGCCCCTGACTGGCTCAGCCGGTTAAGCACCTGACTTCAGCTTAGGTCATGATCCTGGGGTCCTGGGATCGAGTCCAGCATCAGGCTCCCTGCTCAGTGAGGAGTCTGCTTCTCCCTCTGCCCATCCTACTGCTCCTGCTCAAAGGTAATGTGCTGTCTCTCTCACACACACACAAAAATAAATAAAATCTTTAAAAAAAAAAAACCTAAAACTAAAACAAAATGTCATTGCCAAGCCCAAGGTCGTCTAGGTTTTTGTCCTTTGTTATCTTTTATGATTTTAATAGTGTGTTTTATTTTCAGGTCTGTGATTCATTTCAAGTTACTTTTTGTGAATTAGAGGAGTGAAGTCTTTGTCTGGACTCCTATTTTTGCACGTGGATGTCCAGTTTTTCCTGCACTGCTTGTTAAAAAGAGTATCTTTCCCTTCGTTATATTTCTTTTGCTCCTTTGTCCAGGATGACTTGACTCTGTTTATGTGGGTCTGTTTCTGGGCTCTCTGTGCTGCTTCTTTGATCTGTCCCTTCTTTCATCAGTACCACACTGTCTTGACCACTACAGCTTTATAGTAAGTCCTGAAGTCAGGTAGTGTCAGGCCTCTGACTTTGTTCTTCTCCTTTAACATAATATGTTGGCTGTTCTGAGTTGGTTCTTTTCTGTAATCTCCATTTTTCTGCTAATAATTCCTGTCTGTTCACTCATCAGGGAAATTGTTCTTTATAATTACTTGAATGCGTTTTCTTTCTTTTTTTTTTTTTTTGAACATACTTAAATAGCTGCTTTAAAGTTTTTGTCTGATATGTTCAACATCTGTGCCATTCTGGGCCAGTTTCTATTAACCGCTTTTTTTTTTTTTTTTCCAGTTGACTGTGGGACATATATTCCTGCTTCTTTGCATGTCTAATAATTTTTCTGTTTGTGTGCTCAACACTGTAAGTGTTACGTGGTGGAGACTCCGAACTCTAATCTTTTCTCTGAAGGATATTTACTTTTGTTCTTGCAGGCAGGTATTTCAGTTACTGGCTGTTCACCTTGAACTTGTAGCAGTTTGGCTTTATGCTTTGTCAGGGCAGATACGTGGAAAGCCCAGGGTCCTTCCCAGGCTCCTCTGATGTGGTAGGACTCACCTTCTGAACTCTGCCTCTCTTTTAGGCCACGGAGAGCTCCGTCTCTAGCATTGTTCCAGTGTGGGCCCTACCCGAACATATGACCCTTATTCCTGAAGCAAGACCACTGTGGCGTCCCAATCAGTGCTGGGTTGTCAGGTGGTATATTTGCTTGGGCCGGCTGGACCCAGGGTCACAGCTGATCTCCTGTATCTGTTCCATCTCACCCTGTTGTAGTCCCTGTCCGGGAAACCTCATGTGGTGTCCTGAGCAGGCACAGCCCAGCTCTCACACAGGGACTGATGGGGAACCCAGATGCGGGTTTCAGTCCCTTCCCCAGTTCCCTCCATGCTACTGGCTCACCCCACAAATCTAGCCACTCCAGCTGCCTCCACACTCTGGTCTCTGCCTCTTCAGCTTCATGTGACCTCTGTGCACACCTAGATTTCATGGCTGGGACATGTCCCTGGGCAGGTTGCTGCCAGAATGTTTGTGAGGCTCACCCCATCAGCTGCCCCTCCCCTCCTGCTGTCCACGAAGTTGCTTGGTATCTTTTGTCCAGTTTGATGGTGGTCTATAGCATGAGGACTGGTCTGGTACCAGTTACTCCATCATAGCCACATTCCTGTTGCTCTTGGTTCGTGAATGATATGCCCGTTTGTCTCTAGAACGGAGAGTCATAGCTCTTCATTGCGAATTGTACCCTTTGTCATTGGTAAGTATTACCATACTTACCAATGTCTGTCTTCTCGCTTTTTCCTCTGAATTTAGTGTCTCCTGTTACTGACACTGGACTCCTGTCTCTGTTGTCCACACTCTTCTGGTACATCTTTGCCAGTCAAGTCAGTCTTTCTGTGTCTCTTTTACACGTAGCACAGATCTCGATTTAACTTTGGAATCTAATTATAAATCTGTTGAGTATACTTATGGAAAAATACAAGGGCAGATACTAGGAAAACATGGCATCTAGTGTCAGGGTTGGGGAAGAAAGTCATGTTGTTTTTGTCATTACTCACAGTGGATTGTCAGATAATCTCTCAAGTATGAGGTTGACTATTGTATGTTATGCCCCAAATGACAAAAGATGAGCAAATCAGTGAATTTAACAAACAGCCTATCTCACTATGCTCCCATATTTTGGTTATTTACATAACTGGTTCTGTAGCCATAATCCATGTATTGTTTTAGACCTAATCCCACTGGTAAATAGATTCCTTGCTTTTACCAGATCATCTACTAAAGTTCTCTGGTTATCTCATGACACTGGAGTTAATCTTCTAGTCCTTCAAGAAGAGCTTCCGGGAGCAGATTCTTTAAGTTCTTACATGTTCAAAAATGCTTGTCCATTGTTTTTATACTTGAGCAGCAGTTTGGCTGGATATACAATTCTTGGACCATGCCTGCCTTTGCAGCCTCTGCTGTCTTCTGCCACAGATGTGGCTGTGGAACATTTTGAGGACAGCCAAACCCTACGTCACAATTGACATGCTCTTTTTCTGACTATCCAAAGGACTTTTTAAGCTGTCAAGTCCAGTGATTTCCTAAGGTGTATCTTAAAATTGACCATCCTGTATCCTGTCTTTGGATCTGGATCATAAGGCTTCAGTTTTTCTAGAAATTAACAATTGATTTTCTAAACTACTGAATGTTAGAGCACAGCTGCCTTTCTTCCATGTCTGCTGTTTTCTCTCTAGTCCATTGTAACTCTGTTTTCCCTTTCACTTTGCTCACTTTGTATCATTCCTCTTTTTACTGTCTTGTTCCAGTCTCCTTCTGCCATTTCCCGATCCCCTCCATTTCTTTGAGGTCTTCCTGTTCTTGCCTGAACTCTGTCAGTTCAGTTTTCCTCCTCTATGTTTTGCTTCATGTTCTTGTTTTATGGGGATAACTGCTTCATGAGGTTTTATTTTATTAAATCATGGCAAAAGAAATCCTTGGTGACAATTTCTGTTGCTTCCAAGGAATATCGCAAATGGCTTTTCTGTGTTTCTTCCTTTTCCCCTGTGTTATCTTTGCATAGGTGAGTGATTCTTAACCAAAACCACCCTGGCCCTATGGGGAAGTGAACTAGGAGAAAACGGTGTGCTGGTAAGGGACAGCAAAGGCAACTTCAGGTCAATAAGAGCTTGTGGTACACCCAGAATCAGTAGAAGGAAGTGGCTACTGTGTATTGTCACAATGACGGCAAAGTGCCTTTGTCATTTAGTGTTCATCGCAATGGACGCAATGGAGATGCCAGATTGCAATGCATGAGACGGTGCCATGTAATCATGAATAGCTGTGATCACAAAGGCAGCTCTGATTCTGTACCTGCTGCAGGGAGGCATGTGTCGGTAAGGGGTCATCACCCAGCACTGACTATGGGAGCACTCATTGTCCAGAAAGAGGTTGGCTCCCAGTGTCTCCGTGCAGATAGAACATGCCTGTGTATCTCCATGTTTTGTTTTGCCTGCCCTCCACTCAGAATCAAGCTAGGGACTAAGGTTTTGGCTATGGCCAGTGTGGCAGGCCCTGCAGGAGCTCCTGCATTCTGCACCTTCACTGTTGGTCCTGCCTGTGCCCACTGGCTCTCCGCTTGGTGGCCCGTCAGCCCTGTCGCTAAAGATGGACTTGGTGTCTCTCATCCTCCTCATGCTGTGGGTAGGCATGAGTTTATGCTGCTCTCAAGCTGGAGATGCATCTTGCTTAGACGCCAAAGCGCAGTGTATTTCTGTGATGAGCAAACCTAGGACCCAGCCCACTGAGGTCTTTCCTGAAGGCCTGACAGGCAGAGAAATAGAGCAGCCCTTGAGTTCCTCTCAGGCCTTGTGTAGGGGAGCAGCTCTGCGGGACCTCGGGGGCTTTCTGAGGGAAGGGCCTGAAGTCTTACGCAAGGGCTCAGCCAAGGGCAGCAGTTAGGCTGCTTCCCTCAGTGGGTCTGTGCCTGGCTCTTGGGATGTAGGGGGTGAGTTTGCAGGAGCTTACGGCCATCTTGGCAGCCTGCATTTTCCCTCCTTGTTCTGCCTGCCAGACCAGGACTGCCCGCAGGTGGGAGCCCCTGGGACAAGTCTTAAAAGCCATTTTGTGGTTCTCTCTGCTGCTCTTGATCTTCTAGGTGTGCAGAACTCATGAACTCACGAATCCTGGGATCGCTGATGTCAAGATCCGGCCAGACCGCAAGATCCTGGCCACTGCGGGCTGGGACCACCGGGTCCGAGTGTTTCACTGGCGGACGATGAAGCCACTGGCTGTACTACGCTTCCACGGTGCCACCGTCCACTGTGTGGCCTTTGCCACAGATGGCTTGCTGGCCGCAGGATCTGGGGATCAGCGGATCAGCATCTGGTCCCTCTACCCGACCCACAGTGACATGTCTGCTCCCTTGTTGGGCCACGCAGAGGGCAGGGAGGTGGGTGCCCATGCTGTGGCCTGACCCAGGCGTGTGGAACCTCAGGACCCCTGCAACAGCCAGCCGCAGTTCCCCTCCTCCAGTTACAAGAGGTACTTGGTCTGTGGAGTCTTTGTTTTCCACCCAAGGTGCATGTTTCCTTTTGTGAAATACAGCACCTGTATGACAGTGACTTTACAGCTTACAAGAGTAACTGGGCCAGACGCCTGGGCAGCTATGGCCCAGGTGAGAGGCCAGCCTGGGCCTGCTTTACAATAAACCTCTAGATGCAAACCCCTGGGCTCAAGGTACAGATTCTCCAAGGTGACACCCTGGATTCCCCCTTCGGGTCAGCTCTGAGAGCTTTCCTCAGACCTGCTGGGCAGGGCAATTGACCCCTGGCCACTGGGGGACAGTGAATGTGGCCCCCAGGTCCTGCGGACTCCGTTGGCTCCTCACTCTGAGGCAGGCCAGGAGCTCCCGATGCTCAGGGCTGAAGCCAGAACCAGTAGAAAGAAGTGACCAGACCCCTTGGGGGAGCAAGGCAGGAAGAGTGTGGGCTGTGGGTGAGGGCAGAGGCAGGGAGACCTTGTGGCTCAGGGGCAGGCCAAGTGTGGGATCCAAGGGAGGAAGCACCGCCCCCAAAAGAGAAAGACCAAAGACGGCAAGGTGCCGTGGGTGGAAAGTATGGCAGAATTAAGTGCGGTCAACACGGCTACCAACGACACAGAGCTAGCACTGTGCACCTGGGGCAACGGGATGAACAGCCAAAGCAGCTGGTGCGTCCATAGTCTCCTTACCAGGCCCTGCCGTCAGGGCATCTTTTTTTTTTTTTTTTTTAAGATTTTATTTATTTATTTGACAGAGCACAAGTAGGCAGAGAGGCAGGCAGAGAGAGAGGGGAGGAAGCAGGCTCCCTGCCGAGCAGAGAGCCCAATGCGATCCCAGGACCCTGAGATCATGACCTGAGCTGAAGGCAGCGGCTTAACCCACTGAGCCACCCAGGCGCCCCCGTCAGGGCATCTTTTAAAGCTGGGCTGTTGGTTGGGAAGGAATAGGACCCTGGAAATTGGGTAGGGGGCTGTGGGCAGTCACTGAGGAAGCTGGGCCGCCTCCAACCCCTTTGTTCCGCTGCCTTTTTTGCCAGAAGAGCCCCCCTTTGGTCTCTGCCTGAAGAGGTCAGTCTTCCTTTACCTGAAGGACCGGAATGGAACCTCCGGGGGCAGGGCCCCTGTGAGATACTCCTGACCACCTTCCCCCACACTGGCTTTGCTTATAACTAGACTCAGGCCCCAGGAGGGCCCCAAAGGGTGAGGTACGAAGTGTGGCCCGTGATGAGGTGGCGACGCTCCAGAAGAACTTCATGCAGATAGAAATCTGGAGAACACGTGTGGGATCCAGGTGGCGGGGATATGAAACGCATGAGGCCAGATCCATGGAAACAGGACCACTCACAGAGGGTCTGGGCTTGCTGCAGCCTGAGGACTAAGAAAGGGCCCCAGGGTGTGGTTGCTGGGTTGAAACCTGGACCACAAGGCGGGTTCTCTGAGGACAGTTAACTGCCAGAGCCACCTCAGCATGCTGCAGAGGGAGTGAGCCACAGGGTTCGGGGGGATTGTGGTATTTGAGGGGACTCAACAGATGAGCACTGCCAGCCCTCCACAAAAGCCTTTCCCTTGTACCTTGAGGAGTACATCTGCAAGGGGAGCCCGGTATCCGTGGAGAGCTCTTTGATTTCTCCTCTCTGCAGGTCGGCTGGAGCCACTGCCACAGAACGAGGATCTCGAAACGCAGTGGAGTCACTGGGTCTCCGAGTGGCAAGGCCTAGCAGTGGCCTTAACTGCCCAAGAGGGAATAGACGTGGTTGGGTGGTGAGCAGCCACAGACACCAGCAGCCAGACTGGCAGAGATGCGGGCGTGGGTTGGTGGCCTTGGGGCCCTAGGAGTGCAAGTGACAGCCCGATCAGGTTTAGCTTGAGTGGAAGTATTCTGGATTGAGCCAATAGATACGTGACCCAGGCCACCAAAAGAGTCACAACCCCTTCAGTCACCACCCAGGCCCTTTGAGGAAAGACCCCACCACACTGCAGACAACGTATACTGCTGATCTTCTGCCCAGCCTCTCCAGGGACATGGCCACTCCCTAGGGGACAGTATACCGTTGGAGCTCCCAGAAGGCCCATCCTGGGGACTGGCCTACTACCCACATGGACCCCATTGGCTGGAGGTGCTGGTGAGTGTCCTCCAACACCCCTGGGAGGGGCCACGCTGGCCCTTAGTATCCTGTGGCCACATAACTGGATGTTGGGAGGACACATCCAGAAGGATCTGCGCACGACAAATGTCAGAAGGAAGGGCTTTGTTTAGGCTGCAGGCTCTCGAACCTCATGGATGTGAGGAAAACTGCCAAGTCAGCCATATTTGGGGTGCTCCTCACAGGGAGGCTGTAGGGTCAGAGAGAGTGAAGAGGGGCCTCACCAAGCCAGAGCCCCGCATGGCTCCCCCAAGAGGCCACGTGCTGAGGGTGTTCTGGAACCCGGCTGTAGTTGGCTCAGTCCCTTTTCTCATCTTCCTCTTCTCTCTGTTGACCCCACCAAAGTTAGTTGGGGTGCTGGTTGTGGGGGCTTATTTTGAAAGGTGAGCCTCTGCAAATCCCATCTGTGGCGGGGCAGCCACGGGCTGGTGCCCAACGGCAAAGGATGGTCTGAAGAGTCTCCGAGCATCCCTGGCCTCCTTGTTAGAGCACAGCTGTGAGCACGGAGTGAGTGGTGACAACATGCAGTGCTCGAGAGCACTTTCTGAAGAGTGTGCTGTGCTGCACGGAGGGGGAGGGGCACACCTGTCTGCCTGTGGGGCGGGAGGGGAGATGTGAGTCTCCTCAGTTACTTTGCACGCCCTTCCAGCAGCCCTGCCACAACCCACTGCCGAGGCTGGGAGGCCCCTGTGGGGGTGCCAGCCCCCTGCGTCAGCTCTGACTCCGAGGCGCTGGGCACGGGTCTGGTGACACCTCGAGAGGCTTTGAAACCCAATGGCTGAGAAAGTGGTGCCCCCACCCCTGCGTAGGCCTGTGTCATCAGCTCATCAAGAATCTTGGTGACTAACCCTCTGGTAGAATCACCACATTTACAAAAACAGCCACAGAGGTGTGTGTTCCAGACAAAGGGACAGGGCACTGCAAGTCGGCGTGAGATTTATTAAACCCAGAGATGCTTCCAGAATGTCTGAGGTGAGACTTTGGGTGCCTTGCCCCTGGAGATGGTAGGGAGGTGGTGTTGGCAGACGCGGACCCAGAGTCCCTACCTGGCCCTCACCTTCATGTTGAAGGCACAAGCAGAGATGTGTGGAGGATCACAAGTGAATGACTCCTTACAGAGGTCATGTGCTGGTGAGCAGTGTCTCAGGGACATCTTGTGGCCAAATCGTGGCGTACGGGGTGCCAAATTGGGCCAGCAGAGCCTTACTAGTCCTGTGTGCCTGATGGGGCTGTGTGGCTAAGGCAAGCAGTTTCCAAGGCCATGCAGGCCTTCTGGATGTCGTGTGAAAAGACTGGTGGCCAGTATTTGGATCTGCTCAGCCGAGCCCCCCTGGAATTGCAGCAGCACCTACTTCCTAGAAACACTACTGTGTGTTGGGAGCCCTCTTCTGTGCCCGCTGTGGGGCCCACAGTTTTGCACAACATGGCCTCCATCAGCAGGATCTGATTAGCAAATCACCACAGACCTGACCAGTCTCAAACTCCCCGGGGCGTAAGGAGAAACAGGGGCCCGGCTCGGACACCCAGCCTGGGAAGGGTACTTCCTGTTTGCAAAGCTTCAGATGGTTCTTGTCATGTTCCCCAGGCTGAGTCATTCCTCAGACCTGACCCAGTGTTGGGGGCTGGCTGTGCCGCGAGACTCAGGTGTGCAGGGGGGCTCTGCCATCTTCCAAGAGCTGTGTGAGCCCCTTGCTGGAAGGGCTCAAGCCGATCTCCCTGAGCTTCCAGGATGGGCTGCAGAGTGGGCAGAGCACTGTGCCTGTGGCCGTCCCACAGTACAACCAGGTGCTCTACGAGGAGGAGCCTCTGTGTGGATCCAAGGTTGCCCTTTACCAGAAGGATGCATGCACTCTCAGGGTCGGTCCCTTTGATGTAAATTTAGGGCCCTGAATGTTCTGGGATTGGCTTTTTTTTCCTTCGCGTGGATGCTCATAGTGGCTTTATTCCTAAGAGTGCCAAACCAGAAACAACCCAAATGGGTTGACAGGTGAATGGACAGAGAAGCAAACCATGGTAAATACGTACGGTGTAGTCCCGCCAGCCAGGAAGAGGAGCCTGGATGGATCCGGAAGAACCGGGGTGAGGGGAAGCCATAGTCTTGCCAAGGTCCTTACAGGCCAGAAAGCTCAGCGTAGCCCAGATCTCCCGCAGGCCGTGTGAGGTGTCTGTGCAGGTGGGGCTCCATGAGGTGAAGGCTGCTCTGGGCATGGCCTCAGGCAGAGGTGGTAAGAGGGCCTCCCACACCCCCTAATAGAGTTTTCTCCACTTTTCACTTCACCATTATTCAAAAAGTCCTGCTTTTCCTTAAAGATCTTTCCATATGCCTCCTGCCCATCAGTAAAACTTGTCCTTGGAAGTCCAGTTACTGCTGGTGTTCCTCAACCTGTTAAACAGACAAAAGAATGAGAGCAGAGCTTGGGCCAGGCCTCCTGGCCTTCCCTTCAGGCCGTGTGGGAATCCCCACTCCCTCCTGGTCAACCCTCTGCAGGCCAACAGCAATCGCGGTTGCTGACAGGCGGCGTCTGCCTGTCCCCATGGTACCTCGGGGGCTGGGCCAAGGGTGGGGAGGCAGCATCTGAGCATCTCAAGCATCTCAGGCCACACAAGTCAGATGCTTTCAGCAAGACCCCCACCCCCCACCCCAGGCCCAGCAGCTCCTCCGCACTCCCTGCCACTTCTGTCGGTGGCAGCTGGATGGTTTTGCGAAATCAGCCCTCGGATTTTCTGCCCAGTTCCTAAGTGCCTTTCCTAGCTACTTGCGCTGTTCACTGAGCAACCTTTTTCGGGACTTACACTCAAGCCCCATTTCATTCAGGAGCCACTTGAATTTAGCACAATCCACAGTGGCCAAACCGTGGTGATTCTGCAGCACTGACATCGATGTTAACATCCAGGGCGATGGGGAAGGCTGTGGCTCAGGTGCCTAGGGGGCAGGAAATGCGCCAAGCAGAGACCTGAGGTTCCCCAGGTGAGTGATGGGGGACCCATTGGCCAAGCATCACTCATCAGGTGTCCTCCCCCTCAGCAAGATGCTTTCTAGTCCAAACTATCCATGGAGAGAGGCTCACTAGTCTCGAAGAATTCTTTGTTAATACTCTTAGTGGAGGGGTGCCTGGGTGGCTCAGGCGGTTGAGCGTCTGCCTTCAGCTCAGGTCATGATGCCAGCGTCCTGGGCTCGAGTCCCATATCAGGTCCCTGGCTCAGCGGGAACCTGGTTCTCCCTCTCCTGCTCCCCATGCTTGTGCACGCGCTCTCTCTCTCTCTCTGTGTCACATAAATAAAATCTTAAAAAAAAAAAAAAAAAGCAAAACAAGACCCTCTCAGTGAAGAGGCTGCTCACAACCAGAGAAAACTCGTTCGGAGTAGCGATGCAATTTCTTTTTTTTTTTTTTTTTAAGATTTTATTTATTTATTTGACAGAGAGATCACAAGTAGGCAGAGAGGCAGGCATAGAGAGGGGGAAGCAGGCTCACTGCTGAGCAGAGAGCCCGATGTGGGGCTCGATCCCAGGACCCTGAGATCATGACCTGAGCCGAAGGCAGAGGCTTTAACCCACTGAGCCACCCAAGCACCCCGCGATGCAATTTCTTATGTGCGGTTCTGGCTCTGCTAAATGTGTTCTGCCATTCTATCCTCATTGGAAGAGCTTCCATGGGTCAGGAGTGTGGGCATCGTGTGGCCAGGGCCCCTGGTTGGAGCCTCACAAGCTATAGTTAGGGGTCAGTAGGGGTGGGCACCTCTTTCAGCCCTCCTGGTTGTTAGAAGAATCCAGAGCCTCATGCTCTAGGACTGAAGCTCTCAGCTCCTGGGGTCTACCCAGCCTCTTCAGGGCCAGCAGGAGTGGCCTTGAGGTACTCTTTGCGGAGCCTTTCATGGCCCAGGGTGGGAATTGATGTTCTACTGGGGAGAAAAAGCACCCCCAGTCACCGCCTCTGGGGCCAAGCGTGCCTCTCATCAGCAGGACAGACTGGGCTGCAGCGGGTCCCCTCTCCAGGGCACCTCCCCGGCAAGGCAAGCAGCTATGCCATCCCGACCAGCCAGCCCAGGCAAGTGAACAGCCCAGCGTGTACCTCTGGTGAGAACCCGCCTCGGGAATCTTCCACCCATCCTCGTCCAGGCCCATGGTTACCATGCACATGGGCAGGGGGTACAGCGCTTACCCAGCATCCCCTGCAGGCTGGGTCCCTCTCAGGCAAGCTGGAGGCTGGCATGGACATGGACAGGGGCGGCCGTGGGGACACTGAGAATTCTCCACCTTTTCTTGTGCTTTCTCCGTTTCACAGGTGGGACGACATCAGGCCGCCATGCCTTTGGGAAATACGCAGACCAGGCTTGGTGTGTGACAGAGGGGCGAGCCCTGGGAAGCCGGACGGGGCGCTCTGACGCTGAGGCTTCACTGATGAAGGGCTTGCTGAGGCGCAGTGTCCCGGGAGACCTTGGCATGCCCGCTCGGCCGGCTGGCTTGGTGCTGACGTGCTGTGCGTGTCTTTACGCTCCCGAGTGAGTGATGTTCAATCAGGTGTTACCCACCTGTGTCTGTGCCAAGAAGCCGCAGAACACCCTCTGCACAAAAGGACTGTTTGCACAAAGAAAAAACATTCCTTCAGGGGGTTCTTTAGAAATGCTTGATACTCAACTAGCTAGAACTTCATGGCAAAGCCTGGTGTCAAAGACGAGCTGGCACAGACGGGAACCTTACAGCTGAGCTGGTTGTGCACCTGTGCTTCGGGGCGACTCCTCCCCCAGTCTGTGGCTCAAGAGCGGGGGAGGGTGGCAGTGCTGTGGGGGAAACCCCCCGCATCCCCACATCTGGCCCACTCCTATCCCTCACCATCACCAAGCTCACTCCTGCCTCGACTCAGCTCCCCCTGGGGCCAAGCTCTCCAGCTTGGGAGCCCGGCGAGAAGGAAGCACCTGGGCCGGACAGAGTGGAGCAAGAGGCTGAGAGCCAGGCAGCGGCTGGTGAGTGGAGCAGACATACGCCCAACCCGCCCAGAGACGTGCCCCCCAAGTACAGGACTGTCAGTTCTGCAGAGGCAGTCCTAAACCTGAGCTTAAGGAATCCCTGCGGGAAAAAAAATCTGAGCGAGCAGGAGATGGAGCCCCAGACCGGAGGAAGTAGGGCTCAGCTGAGAAAAGGTGCTCAGGGCCTGCCGAGGAAATGCTTTGGCCTCCATCCCTGCCAGGAGGGGGCCCAGAGCTGCTCCACCCGTCCACCCAGCACCCACGGTGGGCTCTCAGATCTCGGAGCAGGTTCAGTAAAGTATATCCCATGTGCCACCAATAGACACCCTTGGGCCTCAACCTCTGGGACCTCGGGCCCAAAGAGCCAGTAGTATTCATGGGTGCTGGCCCCTAGGGGCAGATGTGGGGAATCTTGTTACTGCCGCCAAACCGGGAGGCATTCAGAGGGGCCAAGAGCAGTGCTGAGGGCCAAGGGGCCTTGCACACAGGCCTGGGATGCGTCAGGCAGCAAGACTATGGTCACCGTCATCTATTCAAACACACAAGATTCTGATGGGCGAAGAAGTCTCATTGACACTCAAACGGTACAAGGTAACAGGAAGTAGACCAGAAAAGTATTGTAATAGTGAAGTAGGCCAAGCGTGCCTGAAGATTGCTATGGGCTGCATGTCTGTGTCCTCCCAGAAGTTCATAGGTTGAGACCTAACCCCGCAGGTGATGGTACTAGGATGGGGCTTCTAGAAGGTGCTTTGGTTATGGGGTGGAGCCTTTATGAATGGGATTAGCGCCTTATAAAAGAGACCCCAGGAGCCCCCCGCCCTTCCACCACATGAGGACCCAGGAATCGGGCTCTCACCAGACACTGGCTCTGCCTTAATCTTGGACGTCTAGTCTCCAGAACGGTGAGAAGTGAATTTCTGTTACTCATAAGCCACCCGTCTATGGTATTTTGTTAGAGCAGCCTGAACGGACTGAGACAAGATGCTGTATTTAAAGATTTTTTTAAATTTATTTGACAGATCACAAGTAGGCAGAGAGGTAGGCAGAGAGAGAGAGAGGGGGAAATAGGCTGCCTGCTGAGCAGAGAGCCCGATGTGGGCCTCGATCTCAGGACCCTGAGATCATGACCTGAGCTGAAGGCAGAGGCTTAACCCACTGAGCCACCCTGGCGCCCCAAGATGCTGTAATTTATTGTGTTTTGTTTTTTTAGGATGTGGAATGCTAGGGGGTGGTGCCTGGGGACCCGCTCAGCGGGTCAAGCATCCAACTCTTGATTTCAAATCAAGCCATGATCTCTGGGTTGTGAGATCAGACCCTGCATCAGGCTCTGCACTGGGCATGGAACCTTCTTAAGATTCTCTCTCCCTCTCCTTCTGCCCCTCCCTGCCTCTTAAAAAAAAAAAAAATGGAGGGGCACCTGGGTCATGATCCCACGGTCCTGGGATGGAGCCCAGTATCCAGCTCTCTGCTCAGCGGGGAGCCTGCTTCCTCTTCTCTCTCTGCCTGCTTCTCTGCCTACTTGTGATCTCTGTCTGTCAAATAAATAAATAAAATCTTAAAAAAAAAAAAGTGGAATGTTAGGAAATCAAGTCATTTGGTTTCATCCTATTGCAATGATCTGTCGCGGCATTAATAAACCAGCCCAAACTTAGCAGTGTATAGTAGCCTTCCATGCACGTGGCATCCAGGGGTCAGGAAGCTGGGAAGCTTGGTGGGCCGGCGGAGCCTGGGGAGGGCTAGGCACAGCGGGCACTATCGACGGGAGCACCTTTGCGTGGCCTCTCAGCATGACGGTCTCAGGAGAATCAGGCTTTTTACAACAGCCCTCCAAGAGCTCATCCAACAAACCAGCAGGAGTCTTCTCTGCCCGGCCGTGGTATCAGAAAAGGGACACGGACCCCACTGGGTGAGGGAGGAAAGTCAAAATATTTTCATCCTTTACAAAATAAGGCTCATCCTTGTTTTTCTCTGTGTAGCAAGAAAGAGCACAGAAAACTGAGGCTCCATGACTTGGGGGAAGGAGCCTCGGGCAGGACCTGGGCCTCTTGCCATGGCCAGGAGGGAGCAACCAGCCACAGACTCCCTCCAGTCCTGCACAGGGCTCCCCAAATTTGCAGGGTGTGATGAGATGCTCACGAAGAAGCTTATTCATCCTGACACACCAGGCCCTATTTCCAAATAAATGGACAGCAGATCTGGACCTCCCATCCACATGAAAGCCAAAGAATCCTTCATCTCAGGGAATATGAGAGACGGGGTTCTGATCAAGAGTGATGGAGAAGAGTTGTCACCGAGCAGGCCAGGGTCGGCCAGCCTTACTCAGTGACTGCGTTGGGCCCTCCTGCAGTGCCCAGCCCAGAGCTGAGCTGCCTGCTGGCCCCGTAGGTAGTCTGAGCCGTCGGGGTGCTGAGAACACACCTAAGCAAAAATAAGCAGCAGCCCAGGGAGAAATGAAACAGATCAGCACTTTTAGTATCAGCTCTAGTGAATCTCATATCGTGTGTATGCGTGTGTGTGTCTTTCCTAAGATGTTAAGATATTTTCAGATCCCTACATTAGGCTTGTCATTCTTGTTAAATATTTAGAAGTGTTTTTATTGCATTTGCATTTTAAATGTCGGGAGGATTTTATTCTATTATAGCCTTACATTTTGCTGTATCAACCAAGTTCAGTTGCGGCTATTGTGAGAATTCTTTATTCTGCAACATAACAATTTATAAATCTTGAGAATTTATCAAACCATTGGTGTGGTTTTCTATTTTGGAGATTTTTTTTTTTTAAGATTTTGTTTATTTATTTGACAGACAGATCACAAGGAGGCAGAGAGGCAGGCAGAGAGAGAGGAAGGGAAGCAGGCTTCCTGCTGAGCAGAGAGCCTGATTCGGGGCTCGATCCCAGGACCCTGGGATCACGACCTGAACCGAAGGCAGAGGCTTTAACGCACTGGGCCACTCAGGCGCCCGAGATTTCATTTTTAAAAAAAAAAGATTTCATGTATTTATTTGACAGAGACACAGCGAGAGAGGGAACACAAGCAGGGGGAGTGGGAGAGGGAGAAGCAGGCTTCCTACTGAGCAAGAAGCCCAAAGAGGGGCTCGATCCCAGGAGCCTGGAATCGTGACCTGAGCTGAAGGCAGACACTCAAGGACTGAGCCACCCAGGCGTCCCCTATTTTGGAGATTTCAAACAGAGGCCATAATGAGGGGAGGCAACAGCAACCCCCAGGGAGCCAGTGCTCAGCTTAAACATTAAACTAAGGTTTCCCTGGCTGCCACCAGGGTTGAAGGATAGGCACTTGGCACCTTCCTCTGGGAAGCGAAGGCTCCCAGGATCTGAGGTGAGTTCTGGGACATCCGGAGCTTGTAACTTTCTTATCTAGAACATGGGAGTGACCACTCCAGCAGATGGGGGGGAGGGCAACAATTCCTCATGAAATGCACCTCCTTCTCCTTGTAGACTAGACAGATGTCAGGTGTCCGATGGGCAGACAGTGGGGGGTGGGGGGGGACTGGATTCTACCCAAGTCCGCAGCCACAGGGGAGAAGCCCACAGTGGCACACACCTTTCCCATCCATAACCTGCGAACCCGACTTCCCCCTTCCCTAGCTGGAGAAGTAAAGAACAAGAACCTGCTGTTTGCTAATCAGGAATAATAAATCCAATGGTCATTCCTCCACACGCTGCTCCGGTCAGTTCCAGGGGCAGAGAGCAAAGAGAGTGGAGGGGGGCAAGAGGAGAAAGGACACTAGAGTGGGCTCAGAAGAAAGGGGCTGGCAGGTTCTTTATATGTCGTAGGAGAACTTACATCCAGTAACAGTCACCCTCCTTCGGAGATGGTTGTGTGAACCGTGACAAAATTCCACCCCCGGAAACACCCTCCTACCTCTTGGCCAGCACCCCCTGCCACAGCCCCAGCACCCAGCGGTCTGTTCTCTTGTTCTGCAGCCTCGCTTCTTCCAGAACATGTGGAGACGGACTTCCACAGTATGGTGCCTCCCCTCTGGTCACCTGCAATTCTGCATTTGGGGTCCAGGGGCTGGCTGCCCTGCTGAGAAATGGCTGCTTTCTCCCAGAGTGACCCTTGGGCCTGGGAGACCTGGTTCCTGAGTGGGGTATAGGCATCTGGACCCACCATCAAGGTGGTTTGCCTTTGTGGAGCCTGTCTCAAGCCCCTCGGCCCCCCAACCCTGGTAAATCCTGCCAAGACCCTGGCCAGCAGAGTGACCGACATCTGTGGGAACATGCATTCTCCTAGAGCAGAAGCTGTATCTCAACCAATACTGTGTGGCCGCCACTTTGACAGGTGACCGGGTGAACATGTCACTCCATGCTCCCTACCTCACACCACACCTTTGCCTCCTCCAAAAGAGAGAGAGGGCTGGTGGGGGCCCTCCCACAGCTAAGTGGCCCTCCTGGAGAGTCGGGACACCTAAATAAAGCTATACCAACAAAAGAGGGGCACAGGAACTAGCTGGACTGGCCAGGGCACAAGTGCTTGGAGAAGCATCTCCCAGGGGTCCTAAACCCCACACCCAGGGCAGTCACCAGCAATCCCCAGGGTTTAGGACCCACTGCTCAGGCTGGTGGGCTGGACAGCCTGCCTCATGGCTGAGTCTGGGTCCCTGGACACCAGAGAAGCTTGTAGAAAGAGCCTGGGGTGGACTCAGCCTGGGGCAAGAAGCACCAAGAGAGCAGCTCCAACCAGGAGGGACGCTCACTGATCTAGCTGCTGCACAGCTATGTGGGGCTCCAAATACTTGGGGCTTGTGACTCTGTGATGTCTGGGCACAATCACTTTGTGCTGGGACTGTCCTTTGCACCAGAAAGTGCCTCCAAAGGAGACATCCAGAGTGTCTCTGGGCAGGCACTGCCCAATGGCCCCGCAGAATGAAATTTCCATGTTAAAAAACCCTGGTTTAGAGACAGGTTGGGACTCAGTCAATCCTAGATGAACAGAACAGCTCTTGTGGATTATGGATAGTCCAGGCTTTCTTTGTTTTTGTTTTTGTTTTTTAAGATTTTATTTATTTATTTGACAGAGAGCATAAGCAGGGGGAGTGGCACGTGGACAGAGAGGGAGAAGCAGACTCCCCACTGAGCAGGGAGAACCATCCAGGACTTGATCCTGGGACCGTGGGATTGTGACCTGAGCCAAAGGCAGACGTTTGACTGACTGAGCCACCCAGGTACCCCAGCCTTTCTTTAATTGTTAAATACGTATAAGCATACGTGAAAGATACAAATTCGCCATTTTAGCCATTTCAAGTGTCCAGTTCAGTGGCATTTAACACATTCACGGTGTTGAACAACCATCCCCAGCATCCACCTCCAGAGCGTTGTTATCTAAATACAACTCTGTCCCCACTAAACATGACCCCTCCATTCCCTCCTCCCCCAGCCCCTTGCATCCCCCTCTGATACCTTCTGTCTTCATAGATCTGACTCTTCTAGGGTATCTCATGTCAGTGAACTCCTATAGTTTGTGTCTGTCTTGTTTCACCAAGCATAATGTCCCCAAGGTCCATCCTCGTCGCAAAGCACGTCAGAATCTCCTTCCTTTTTATGACCCCATAGGGTGCCACTGTATGGCCATCCCATATTTTTGTATGGCCATCCCATATTTTTGTCCCTTCATCAGTCCATTGTTTTAAATTATTTTTGGGGGGCGCCTGGGTGGCTCAGTGGGTTAAAGCCTCTGCCTTCGGCTCAGGTCATGATCCCAGGGTCCTGGGATTGAGCCCCGCATCAGGCTCTCTGCTCAGCTGGAAGCCTGCTTCCTTCCCTCTCTCTCTCTGCCTGCCTCTCTGTCTACTTGTGATCTCTGTCAAATAAATAAATAAAATCTTTAAAAATAAAAAAAAAATAATTTAAAATATTTTATTTATTTATTTGATAGAGAGAGATCACAAGTAGGCAGAGAGGCAGGCAGAGAGAGAGGGAAGAAGCAGCCTCCCTGCCGAGCAGAGAGCCCGATGTGGGGCTCGATCCCAGGACCCTGAGATCATGACCTGAGCCAAAGGCAGAGGCTTTAACCCACTGAGCCACCCAGGCGCCCCCATCAGTCTGTTTTTATCCATGAGTTAGCTGATGACCCTTGGTCTGCTTGTACCCTTCTCTTGTGACTGATACGGCTACGGACACAGGTGTAAAGTGTGTAAGTAAAGTCCCTGCTTTCAGTTCTGCGGGAATCTACACCCAGAGTGGAACTACTGGGTCCTACGCAGTTTTAGGCTTACTTTTTTGAGGCACCTCCATTCTGTTTTCCACAACAGCTGCACCGTTTTACACTCCCACCAACAACGCACGAGGGTCCCAAATTCTCTGCATCTTCACCCACATGTGTTCTGTTATCCGTGTGTGTGTGAGTGTGTGTTCATAGCAGCCATCTTAATGGGTACGAAGTCTCTCGTGGTTGATTTATTTATTTATTTATTTATTAAATTTGTTTATTTGAGAGAGACAGAGCATGAGCAAGGGTGAGGAGGGAGAGGGAGAAGCAGACTCCCCGAGGAGTAGGGAGCCTGACATGGGCTCAATCCCGGGAGCATGAGATCACGACCCAAGCCGAAGGCAGACACCCAACTGACTGAGCCACCCAGGTGCCCCTCTCTTGTGGTTTCAACAAGTTTTTCATTCATCATAAATTATTTTCTGGGTGCGCATGTGATAGGATCTCGTTCTTCTGGAAACTTAAATTCTCACTGGGATGAGACAGCTGTGTGGGCAAGAGCTGGAAACTGGAGGGCACCCCAGCAGCAGGAGAAAGTCAGGATGGTGTTTCCGTCGAAGGGGGTCACAAACTGATGAGAAGGCCTTTTCCTTGGTGGCACAACCAGGGGCGGGGGCCCAGACCCTCACGTGTCCCCAGCACAGGTCTTAGCGGTCAGGGCTGCTCCTGTGAGCTGGGGGCAACACACGGGTGGCGGCCGCGGAGGCAGAGGGTTAGGCTCTGACTTGAGGCAGCTGAAAGCTGAGAGATAAAGGATGTGGGCAATGTCGTTCCTCTTTATAATTAAGAAGATAACTTAATTACCGGTATGAAGACCCAAGCTTCTCCCCCATGCGGGCTGCTTTTCCCAATACACCTTCAGTTCTGTTCCCAACACACAGACCTGGCGAGGGTAAAGCAGAAGTGCCGAGACTGCAAAGTCTCAGCTTGTGAACCCATCTGGTTTGAAGGAGCACAACAAGCAGCGTAGGGAATCGAATTGAAGACGAGATTTGTGTGTTTTTTCAAGTACAGAAAACGTGTGGGGCAGCCCAAGGAATTACCCCAGCCTCCCCTCCCAGGGCCAGGTTGCATGTGCGGCCATGTCATGCCTCCCCCCACCCCGCTCATGTCAGGGTACAGAGGCAGGCTTGGGGGTGAGGGAGGCACGTGGGGATCAGGTTTGTACAGAGGCATCAGACGCGCCCAAATGGAGAAGCCTGGCCCTGCCCCCACCCGGGGACCTGTGAGACGGCACAGCCTCATTGGAACCCACACAGAGGATGAGAGGCTTGTCTCCGCTGCTCACATGGGCCTCTGGGACTTAACACTGCTCCCATGGGGCAGGCGTCAGTGCCCAGCATGAAGGGAAACAGGCACAGGGCCTGTGGCCGCTGGGAGGTAGGGTCTCCCTGGCACCCAGCTCCAGGGGAGGCCACACTCCTGCTGTCACTGGAGGGGTTCCTTTTGTCCTAGAAGGAGCACCACAGGCCCCCACCCTCCCTCCATCTGCCTGCACGTGGCTCCCCGGGGCTGTGCCGGCTTTGCACTGCACCCCCTAGCAACTGTGGCCCCATGGAATTCTCTAGCGTGCACGACTGCTTTGATCTATAGCACACCTGGAGAGCAGTGCCTCGCGCTCACCCACCCTTCGTCATACGGGTCCCACACACTCTGTGGACTTCCCCCACCAGAGGGAGAGGGGTGGCTGAGGCACCCCTCCCCGCCCCCCAACCAGGCTTTCTTTTCCTCTGCGACTCCTGGCTTGAGGTTCCACCAAACAGACTCCCCTCATCCCACGGCAGAATCTCAGTGTACTGCTCTGCCCCCCAGATGCTTCCCTGCGCAGGACATGATGTCACCAGCCCCTCCAGGAGGCCTCTCATCGGGGACCGGTGCCCACAACTGCCTGTGCCCTACAGCTCACCCAACATGCTTGTCTGGGACACTATCTCCTGGTCTCAGGAGAGCTGCATGGCGTTGCCAGCTTTACTTAATGGCGGTATGGACGGGGGGCCTCCCATCCCAGAGCACCCCTGCCCTGGCCGTGAGCCTGCGGAAGAGACCCTGTGGGCGGTGGGTTTGTCAGAGGCTGCATGTCCCAAGCCTTCCTAGGAGCTGGAGTGTTTGCGTCGAAGACAGAGGCTCTGGACTGGAGGAAGGCAGCACCTGCGGCTCTGGTTTGGTCTTCCTCCTGGTGCAGGGGAGGGGATCCTGTGGTGCAGGATCCCCTCCCCTGCACCACACCCCAGGGTCCTTGGCTTCCCTAGGTCCCTTATAGGGCACCCAGAGGGATGAAGAGGGGAATAGACAGGCTCCACCCCTCCTCTACTTAGTCAAGAGTTAACCTGTTTCCCTTGTGGGACAACCATTGTTTTTTGAAGGGCTTCGAGGGTTAAGGAGTCGAGGGTCCCTGGACCCATCTCCGAGGTCCCTTCTAATCCAAGCTCTTGTCCTCTTGAGTCCTAGTAACTGGACACCTGGAGACAGGTGAAGGGAGCAGAATGGGACCTCTGGGCCAACTGAGGAACCCAGAGCAAGACTCTGAGGGGAGAGCCCACAAGGAAGCAGGTCGGAGGGGCCCAGAGCCCCCACACAGCGCAGCACGGCGCCTCATGGAAGTGGCAGGCCAGGTGCATCCACAGAGGAGCCCAAAGCAAGGACATAGAAGCTGCCAGGACAGTGGCTTTACAGGGAAGTCAAGGACAGTCTGGGGTAGTTGCCCAAGGGAATGTAAGCCCCACACGGCAGGCAGTGGCGACAGCCCTGGGAGAGCTCACGGGGTGCCCATGTCAGGAATGAGTGACTGAAAGTGGCCCTAGTGCCTTTCTGAAATGAGGTGACCCGAGCAGAAGCTGGGTGACCCGAGCCACCCTTTCCTCACCGCCTCCCCAGGATGGAAGGTGGATGACGCAGCCTACTGAGCTGTTGCATGGCTGCCCGGAGGGACCAGTCCCACCTGCGGCACCGAGTCTTACAGCATCCAACTTAAAGCCACCAAGTGTCCCTCGCAGGAAACTGGACGCTGGTCAGCAGTGAGAACCGCTGGGTGGGCGGCAGCGTGGTGAGCCTTGCAACACCCCAGAGAGGAAAGCAGCCAGCCTGGGTGTCCTGTGGCACAATCTCATCTATGGGCAGTTCTTAAGGAAGGCAAACTCATCTATGGGGGCAGAGGAGAGAAAACCATGCCTGCATGAGGGGCTGTTCCCCAGTGTAGGGGAGCCCTCACCTGTAGCGTCCAGAGAGCTGACCTGCCGCTTCTGTGCTGTCTAGCACTCAGAATGCACCCAGGGAGGAACTGAATGTTTCATTTTATTCTATTTTTGTTAATTAACATGGAAGCCGTCTGCCACAGCCAGCAGCCACCGTGTTGGACAGCAGCAGCAGCTTTCCATCTCGAGTGGGTGATGACTTGGAGCGGGTGCATATGCGGGAGCTGGCAAGCCGCACACCGGGGACCGTGTGCTCAGCCGCACCCTCCCGCTGCAAATGCCCGGCCCCATTGTCAGTTCAGATGGGAGTTTCCGCTCCCTATAGCTTTAAACAGAACCAAAACAGAGACCTTTCCAACTGCGGTTCTCAATCCCTGACCCTCTCTGTGGCAGAATGTAAAGTATAAAGAGGAAGAGGGTGCCTGGGAGCGGAGGCCAGCCCCTGCAGGGGAGACTAGCTCTGTGGGCCACAGCCCATCATTCCTGCAGGCTTCCCCAGACAAGAATGCAGGGTGCATTTGTGGTACAAATGGGAAACAGGCTGCACGAGTGGGGAGCCCAATGGTGCGTGTGGCTCACCCAGGGGGAGGTCTGCAGTGAGGGGTTATGCCCATAGGGGATGGACGTCCAGAGCTGCCCCTACGAGTCCCTGAAGCCATGTCTACAGACCACTGGCCACTGGCCAGCCCACTGGCCACCCAAACAAGTCTTCACGCCCTGGCACTAGATGGACTCTGAAGCTTTGGCGGACCCTGGCTGCAGGGCTCACTCCTCAGCAGCCTAGTCACCCCCCTCCCTTCATAGACCTGCCTCATGGAAATGCTTCCTGCTGTCCAACTCCTAAGTCTTGGGTCACCTCATGCCACCGGGGTGAACACATCCAGGGAAGAAAGTGTCCCATCTAGGATAGACATGGGGAAATGCTTTGCCGGGCTGGGGAGAGGTGGCCACTGTCATGTGGCAGCAACTGCCACAGACATCCTGGGACAGACACAGAAAGGGGATAGAACCTCAGCCACTTGCATTTCCCGTCCATCTTGTGTCCAAATTAGCAGCCTTGACGTTGACCGGTTGTCAGCTTTTCCTGCCTGGACTCAGGAAGGGAGGGATCAAAGGGTTCCTCTGGCCCCATCCCTGGTGTTGAGTTAATGGGGAGCGGTCCCTCACCACCTGGCCTGGGAAAAATGCTTCACAGACAGGTTTCAAGATGACTCATGACCACTGTCATTGTGCCCCCTGCCCAGGTCACTCCGTGGGGACATTCACAGGGAGCAAAGTCAATAAACAGGGGAAAACGCGGGCCTGGGCTAGGGCCAGCCAGGGGAAATGCTAGAACAGCAGAACTGCCTGTTTTTGTCTTTCTGCCATCAGTCAGAACTTCTCCCCTTCCCAGCCCCCAACGGCCAGTGTCCTGCCGCGATGGTTATTTCCCGCTCCGGTGGAAAAGCCCCCAGGACAGACATTGGTTCTGAAAACAGGCCAGGGCTGCCCGCCTAAATCCCAGAGGAGGGACAACTGCCTGCCTGTCAGAGTTAAGCAAAAGGGCCCTATGCGCACCTGGGGCTGGGGCGGAGCCCCAGTCCGTTTGGCCTCGGGGAGGATGGGATGAAGCTGCAAGGTGGAAGTGGGGGCGGGGAGCGGGCGGGCAGGGCTGTAGGAGACCCTGGGAACGAACCCGGATGGGGCCACGGCAGAGGGGGCGGGGAGAGGACGGAGAGAGGCGTGGCCGGGAAGAGGCTCTGGAGCGGGCCGGGAGGAGGCGCTCGGAAGGCTCTGTAGGGACACCCGCTTCGCTTCGGCTTGTGGGACTGGAGCTGGGGAGACCCCGAAGCCCCCGAGTCGACCGGAGACGCTCTCCCCGACATCCTCCGTGAGGTCTAACTGGACACAAATAAATGGACACGCAGGCAACTTCCAAAAGAGGCGAAACCTTTATCAAGTCGGCGCCGGCGCGGTATCTACAGTATCTACAAATATCTACACGTATCTACACCGCCTGCAGACGGGCTCTCGGGTCGTCTACACTGCAACTGCCGGCCGGGCCGGGGGTTGGGGGTAGGGGGCGACGCGGTCTCGCGGAGAACAATAAATATCACTTCCTTCCGCCGCTGACCGGGCGCTTTGGCACTGGCGGGCGCGGACCCCGTGGCCCTCCGGGCTGGGGAGAGACCCGCGGTGGTTCCCAGGACTGGAGAACCAGATCCTTCGACAGCCTTGGGGCTAGAGAGTGGAGGACCCCGATGGCTTCGAGGCTGGGGAAGGGGAGACCCGCACTGGCCCCCGGGGCTGAAGGAACATGTTCTTGGACGGCCCTTGGGGCTGGGTGGACGGGGACCCCGACGGCCCTCGGGGCTGTGCGGGGACCCCGGGCGAGGAAGCAGCCGGCGGACGCCCGCATTATCTGGGGCAGTAGTCGTAGGAGCCGGGTGGCGCGGCCCCGGCCGACGAGTACATGTTGGCGGCGGCGGCGGCGGCAGCGGCGGCAGCGGCAGCGGCGGCGGCCGCCGGGCTCACGGCGGGGTGGTGGTGGTGCGGGTGCGCGTGCGCGTGCGGGTGGTATCCGTGGCCCCGCAGGCCTGGCAGCGGGTAGGGCGTCGGCCGACTCTTGGCCCCGAGGTAATGGTCGTAGGCGGCGGCCGGGTACTTATAGGGGTGGTGGTGCAGCGGCTCCGACGCGCCGGGCGCCTCCAGGCGCAGCTCGGGGTGCGGAGGGCTGGGTCGGCCTCCGGGCGCACCGGGCAGCGGGACGAGGCCGCCGGCGCCGCCGGCCCCGGGCAGTGCGGGGCTCAGCACCCGTGCCAGCAGCTGCGGCGGGTGCGCCGGGTCCCCGAGGACGGCCGGTCCGCCCGCTTCGCGCTCGAATTCTCGCCGTGCCTCGGCCGCGTCTGCGGAGAGGGCCGAGGGGTGAGCGCGCCGGGTCAGGACCGCAGAGGGGACCCGCGAGCGCCCCGCCGCTCCTGGCGGGGAGGAGGCGCCAGCCCGCACGCGGGAGCTCCCCACCCCTTCTCGCCGAATCTGCGGGAGACCCGGGCCCTCCCAGGGGCCCGCGCCCCTCCGCAGGCGGCAGGCGGGGCGGGCGGGGCGCAGCCGTCGGGCCGGGCGGGCGAGTGCGCGCTTGCCCGCCGCCACCGCCGTTGTGCAACCGGCGCGAAGGCCGCGAGCGCCCCTGCGGCGCGGGCGAGACCAGGCTCGGCCGTCTACCCGGGGCGGAGCGCGCGCAGGGCCACGGCCCGAATCCCCCGACCCTGGCCCTACCTTTCTCTGCGCCGTTGGGCTGCGTGGGGGAGGCCACGGGGTTCCGCGAGCGCGCGAAGGCGCTCATAAGCGGCAGCGCGCCGGGCCGGTGGTTCCGGGGCCTGCGGAGAGGGAGAAGGGCAGCGGGTCAGGAGGGCGCCCCCGCTAGGCTCCGGAGCAGTTACCGGCTCCTCAGAGGACACTCACCAGTCCTCCGGATCGCAATCTCGGAAGCCTTTGGCGAAAGGGTTGCTGGCGATCTTGAGCTGCGTGATCTGCAGGGCGGGAGATGGGGGGAGGGGCCGGCGGGCATTGAGCAAGTGGCTAGAGCCCCTGCGCTAGGGGTGGGGGCACCCCGGTAGGGTGGCTTGGAGGAGCCCCCCCCACAAGGGCCCTTTTATCCTCCCGGGACGAGAACCTCCCGACAGTTAAATCCCTCACTGAGGTTGTCCCTCTGTCCTGCCAAATGGGGAAGCTCCTTTCTCGCTAAAGAACCCCTTTGTGGCCCCAAGTGATTAGGATGTAGACCCCTGTGTTCCTGGCTGGGATGAGAATGTGGTCACCTCCACCGCCCACCCTTCAATGTGTGTGTGTGTGTGGGGGGTGCCCTAGGAATTTGGGTAAACCGTGGATCAGGCCCCTGATGGGGAGTTTCCGGAATGGTTTGGAAAACAAACTTTCAGGCCGCAGTGACAGTTGCTGCTGGAGAGGTCAAGCTGATAGGAGGCTGGGCCAGCGGGCGGCAGAGGGGAGGACGCTATCTGAGGCCCTTAAGGGTGGGAATCCATGGGTGTTGGGTTCCACCAGGACCTACAACCTTTGGGTCCAAACCTCTGTCCTCCAGGCAACTGGAAATTGCGACCCAAAACTATTGAATGTGCCCATCCCCAGGGCCTCACCCGATGGTTCTGGTAGGCAGTGACCGCAGTGAAGCGAGTCTCCTCAAACACAAAGGTTTTAAAGTTCTCCTCAGCATATTTTTCACTGTCTTTGCGTGGGTCCACATAGACAACGTGAAAGCGGGGCTGGTATCTGTGCATGGAGTTGAGAATAATCTGGAAGATAAGGTGGCAGGTTTGGAACTAGGAAATGGGCGAAAGTTCATAGGCCACGAACTCCCCAGAGAACCTGGACAAAACTCTGAACTCCCCAGATGAGGTCGGGCCATGGGGCTCAAGCGGAGACTGCAATCAGCTGGGACCACCAGGAAAGACACTCCAAATGGCCAAAGATCAGGGTTTCGATCTTCTTTGCCTAGGTCCCAGAGAGAACTACTTCTGGCCTACGGTGGGTAGGTGGGTGGGTGGATGGTAGGCGGCTGCAGGCCAGAGCTCAGCCCAGCAGGCAAGCAGCATCATCTGCCTGGATTCTGCAAAGCCACCGGCCACTACCCCTACACACAGCCCCATCCTTTCCAGTTAAAAAACTTCCAGCAAAACATCAGGAGTGGAGCGAAGGAAGCAAGGTGACACCCTCTCCCAGGCCTGAGGGCCACCAGGCCTGTGAGCCCCTGACCCAGAAGGGCCTACTCTCCTCAGCCTGTCCCTCATTCACACCCCAACCTGCCCAAGCTCTGGCCAACAGGGACTCTGGAGGCCCCCCACTGGAGAAGAGCACGAGCGCCGTAGCCTGGGGAGGTGCAGGGGGACCGCTCACATGGCCGTTGTCATCCAGCAGGTTGTTGGTCAGCTTGAGCTTGTCGAAGGACACAATTTGCTTCATCCACTGGGCACCTTTGGCAGGCGAGTCAGGGTGGTAGTGTACGCGGCCTGGTGTGGCAGGGTCCGCCTTCCCGGCCACCAGCCAGGAGGAGCTGTGGAAGGCATACCTGGGGCAGCACCGGAACAGGGGGTCATGCTACGTGGGCTCAACCAAGAGGGCCTTGCTGAGTGAACCCCAAAAGTGCCTCTGATGAGTTTCCCTATCGTCAGTGAAATGGAGCCTTCAGCTGCCACATGGACTGGGAGCATTTCCGAGGGGTTTGTGAAGAAAACCGAAAACTCCCTCCGTCCCAACACACGAAAGGCTGCAGGAAGCCCAGCACCGAAGGAGGCGGCTGGGCTCTGGGCGCCACATTTCCACATTTCGCTGCATGCGGGTCTGCCCGCTCTGGGCCTCCTGGAGGTCTCCGAGTGGCCCCTGCACGGCCCGGATTTGGCGGCGCCAGCGGCCTCGGGCATAGGGCGGACCACGGTCTTTTTATTAATTGCTGTTAATTGTCCGGGCAGCTGAGGCCCGCCCTGCATAATCTCTGGCGGCCACCCCACCTTTCCTGCTCGGCTCCAGGGCCCAGCGTTCCCGGGGGATGGGGGAAGGGGACAAGGTACCCCAAGCTCACCTCGTGGGAGAAGATGAGAAAAAGGGCAGGGGCTGTGTGCGAGGGGCCTACTGGCCAGGGGCGGGGGAGCTGTCTCAGGCTGTAGGCCCCGTGGAGGAGCCCAGCCCTGGGGACCTCCTGAGGGGAGTTCCCAAGAGCCACGGGGGGTGGGGCATTCAGGTCGAGGGTCTGACAGGGCTGGGGAGGAAGCAGGTCAAGGGGAGCCGGTGGGACAGCCGGGCAGGTGCCGAGACTCCTTGGTCCCTTATGTCCTCATGGGCCGCCCTCAGAGGCAACAGCAGGCAGGCAGCAGCCGCTTCCCAGGGCACCCTCCCAGGTCCTGCTGGGCGCTCACCGGTAGCGCTTGTCGTCCACTGGAACGAAGTCCATGAGGAGCATGTAGTCGGCCATGGGGTCCATGCCAAAGAGCTTCACTTGAAACGTGGGGAACATGCGCCTGGGGGGCAGCGAGGCCTCCGGTCACCTCGGGTGGGGGAAGGCAGGGCTGCCCCACCTTGACCAACCCTGGACCGGTAGCTTCCTGCTGGCCGCTGAGTTCAGCGGCCGGACCTGTCCACCTCCTCTCCTCTCCCTCAGCTACTCTAACCCAGCTAGACCCCCTGCCCAGCCAAGGGCAAGCGGAGTGGCAGGGCAGCCCCCTGCCCCCTTTTTAGAGACCCAAAAATGGCTCACGAAGCACTAGAGCTGAGCCTCCGCGGCGCCCCAGCATGGTCTATGGCTGCTTCTGCCACATTTGCCTGCACAGAGCCGGCCTCGCATTTTCTAATTCTCGGCTGTCCGGTCTAGAGCTAGCCGCAGTCGGCAGTACCCGCTCAGCAAGACTCCCCAGACTCGGTCCCAGAGAGTCTCAATCCTCCACAGAGCCTCCCCCAGCTCTATCTAAGCGACGGATGTAAGCTCCCGGCTGGAACAAAGTGAAACCGGGGCCCTCTGTGTGGCTCCCAGGAGTCCCAGTCGCCCTTTCGGCTGGGTCTGCGGCTGCTCCCCAGTCCCTCCAGCAAGGCTGAGGCCTCAAAGCCCACAGCCCCAACTCTTAGGCCCTGTCTCTGGCCCAGTGGTGGAGTCTCCCTACTTTCCTCAGGTATACACACAAATCCCAACCCCCCACTATAACCCCCCCACCCCGACTCAGCTACTCTGGGAGAATTTGGGCTTGTGCCCTTGTGGTCACCTAACTCTCCCCTCCCCTGGACTCTGACTCTATGACCCATCCAGGCTCTTGAAAGGACATTCCACAGCTCCTGGATGGGCCACGGCTGTAGGCCAGCCCCTGGGCCCTGGAGGACAGCATGAGGCTTGGCTCCCGCCTCCCCTTCCTACGACTTCCCTTCATAGGTAACTCGTGCAGGCAGTGGGCAGAAAACAGAGGCCATGGAGCTGGGCCTCCTAGTCAGGCCTGCGACCCCCTACTCTGCAGGCTGGTGGGTGCTACAGAATGCTGGTTTCTGGGATGAAGCCTGGCCACCACCACGGCCCTTGCTGGGCTGGACCGGGCCAGAGGCTGGGGTGCCATCCTCATGGGACAGTAAGGAGGGCCTGCAGAAGACCCACAGAGCTGAAGCTGAGCACAGGCCCCAGGATCCCCAGGGAGGACAGCCTCGGGAGGGAAACAGAAACCGTGAGAAGTCTCTGCAAACAGGCCCTGAGCTCCCCTTGGCTGTGTGTTCGAAGAGCTGGTGTCTCCGTGTGTACATTAGACACAGCCCGGCACCCGCCTTTGTCTGCTGGTCAAATAGGTTGCATCGCAAAACTTGTTCCCCTTCTCTCTGGGCGCTTAGAGCAAATACAGGCCAATTGGAAGGCGGTGAGCCCCAGCAGCAGAGCCAGGCCCCACAATCGCCCGAAATTTAGGCCCGAGAAAACTGGGTGAGGAAACGGGGTAGCAACTTCCAGGGGAGGGACCCTACTGTTTTTAAGGGTCTTAACTTTCTCCTAAACTTTTGCAGACAATTGTCCAGCTGCTCCGCTTTATCTAACCCGTGTAGACTGAACTGGGGAACTAAAGACGTGAATTTCCTTTGAGGTGGGATCCGCTGGAAGCCGGCTGGCTGGCGAGGCCGCTCAGGGGCAGCTGCCTAACCCTCTAGCCCCGTGTGCTCCGAGCCGGCCCTGGGCTTCCGGCGGCGGGCGCCTTGGGGCTGCGTGAGGAGCAAGCCGGTCCGCCGGGCTTCTCTCCACCGGCCTTCCGAGGCTGCGCGCGGTCCCCTGGCCCAGCTCCGTACGCCGGGCGGCTGTCGCCGGAGCCGGGACAGCAGAGAACCGAGAGCCAGCTCGTGCCTAGAGGGGTCCGCAGGTGGCGGGGCCGCGCCCCCACCCCGCTTGTCGGCCCCACTCGCGTGGATCGGACCGAGGCGCGCTGCCCGAGGCCGGGACCACGTGGGGAGGGTCGCGGGCAGTGAGGGGGGCACCCTGACCTGCCGGCCTTGGTGACGATCATCTCGGTGCCCAGCTGATTGAATTCGTCCCACAGCGCCTTCATCTCCAGCTGCACACTCACGCTGGCCACCTTCGCGTTCTTCTTCACTGGCGCCTTGGCGGCGGCCGCGCAGCTGGCCCCGGGGCCCTCGGGCTCGGCGGCGGCGCTGGTGGCGGCCCCGGCGGCCGGCGCGAACGGGTAGGCGTGCGGCGGCGGGCCCGGGGCGCCGGGGGCGGCGGCGGCGCACGGGTCGTAGCGCGGCGGCGGAGGCTCGCGCGGGCCGTACGGGTCGGCGCCCGGCGACGCGGCGCCCGGGAAGCCCCCCGCGGCCCCCAGGCTGCTCAGGCTGCTGGCCGTGAAGGCTGCAACGTCGCAGAAGTGCGAGAGCTGAGTGAGCCACGGGCTGGACACGGCGGAGATCATGACCCGCGGGCCGCCGCCGCCGCCGCCGCCGAGGTGAGCGCTGCCCCGCGCCCCGGGCCGAGTGGCGGGCGCTGCGCTGCGCTGCGCCCCGGGCCGCGCCGCCCTACACCGCGGGCCGGCCCCGAGGAGGCGCCCCGCCCCGCCCCGCCCCGCGCCCCCCCCAGCGCCGAGACAATGGCCTCCCTCCCCTCCCCCGTCTCTCGCCCCTCCCCCGCTCCTTCCCCCCTCCCCGGCCCCCAGCCCGCCCGCCGCGGCTCGCTCGGCCCGGGCCCCCCGACCGCCCGGACCGGCTCCCCAGAGCGCCGGGCCGTCCGCCGCCCCTCGCTCTGCCGCCCTCCCGCGTTGCATTTCTCCTTTCTCTCTCCAGGCTCTTTTTCCAATTTGTTATTTCTTTACCTTTGTCTTCCTCGATGAAAATTTCCCTCCTAATCCTCTTTCCTTCTTCTACTATCTCTTTCGTTTCTCTTTATTTCTGTTTTATTTTTTGCCTCTTTCTTTCTCCAGTTCTGCCCTTCTCCTTTCTTTCCACTTCATTTTTCATCACTTCGTCTTTCTTTCCAGTCAGCCTTTTGCCTCTTATTTCTGTAGGTCTTTTCCTGTTATTCAGGGGTTTTTTCCTCTTTTTTTTTTTTTTTAACAAAATAAAAACGAGATTTTCTCAAGCTTTCCCCCTCTTTTATGACTTTATTTTCTACCTTAAATTTCCCTTCACTTTCTTCTTTTTCGTTCTCACTCTGTTTCTTTTTCACCTTTCTCACTTTTCTGACCTTCCTTTGGAGTTTTCTCTGTTTTCTCTCTTCTCAATTTCTTCTCCTCCCGCTGTCCTCACCACTTTCTCTCTCGTTTTCCCCCGTTCCCAGACTCTATGACATTCTCCTCTCCTGCCACCTTTCCTTTGCCTCTCCCAGCTTGCGGCCCCCGCTGCCACCTTTCTCCCGTCCTCCTCTCCTGTCCCTCTTGTCTTCCACTAAGTCCTATTCTGGGCCTGAGTCTCCTGCTTGTGGGGCTCTACAGCTGGGACCCCAGGCTGGAGGGTGCACAGGCTTTGGGCAGGATGCCTGCCCTTCTTCTCTGCTCCAGAGTTGCTGGAAGCCTGGAGCCCCCTCTGCCAGGGCTCCCTCCACCTACTCTGTGTTCGGGCCCTACCAACACTCTTTGCTTTGGCCCCACGGCAGCAGTGGCAGGGGGTCTGGCGGGCGGGTCCCTACAGACACAGCGGGGCGGCTCACCTTCCATATCTCTGGTGACGGTGCTGAAGTGCATCCCGGCCGGGGATCCCAACAGCCGGCGAAGCTTCGCCTGGTCGGAGGACCGGGGGCCCAGGCGAACGGTGCGCTCTGCGGCCTCTGCTGCAACCAGAGAGGCGATGCTGAACGCGCTGGCCCGGGGAGACAGCGGGCTCCGCGCGTCCATAGGCGCCCGGGCGGCCTGGCCGGCGCCGCCTCCGACTGCGTGCACCCAGGCGCACCGAGGCCGGCCCAGCCCACGGGACCCGGGGGCGGGGGCCTGCGGTGCCACTCACAGCCTCCGGCCCTGGGCCCAGGGGATTATGGCGTCACGGCCCCCCACTCCGGGATGGTGGCAGTGGAGGGGCCCAGATGGGTGGAGCGCCCTGGGAGCCTGGGGCCCTTCTGTTTTTCAAGCTCCCTGCCCCTGGCCTCTGCTCCCAGGGACCTCCGTGACCAGCGCCCTTCAAACATCCCGCTGTTCCCACCGAGGCCAGTGCTCCCTCTGTCCGGCGAAGCCACTGTCGAGTTCCACAGCCCCTGAGTGGAAGCAGCTACACGGGGAGCGCCCAGCCTCAGCCAGTGTCAGGGAGACACGGATGGATCACCGTGGGGCCGCCTGGTTTCAGCCATGCCCCTGCCCTCCGCCTCTCCCGCCTCCTCCTCCCTGGTTGCCCCTGCACCTGGGTGGGGAGAGGGCAGTTCGGGCTCCCAGCACTGGCCACGGGCGGACAACCCCAGAGCTGTGGCGTCGTCCGTCCCTCAGCGCGGCGGAACAGGACCCAGCCGAGCGAACGCCCCCCCAACCCCCTTCAGCCGGCTCACTGTTGTGGTTGGGGACCCCGAGCAGAGGGACGCCGCCCAGGCCGCGCAGCCCGGGAGCCCGAGTGTCACGCGCACCCGCGCGCGCACCACCCGCCTCTGGCCAGGACGCTTATACATCCGGAGGGTGGGCAGTGCCCGCTCCTCCGACCTCCCCGCGCACCGGCCGGGCGCAGGGAGGGCCGGGGGCGGGGCCTGCACCGGCCCAGGGAGCCGAGGACACGTCGGAGGACTTCAGGCCACTGGGTCCGGGTTGTATGCTGAACCCTGCCACCTACCCTGCCCACCTGGAAAGGCCCTGCTGGCTTGGTGTCCAGCCAGGCCCAGCAGAGTGAGGCAAGGCCCACCCTAAGGCCTCAAGGCTTCTAGGCCCAGGCATTCAGGACACTAAGGGCCTAATTGGCCTGCGTCTTCCCTCACCTACTGCCCCTGAGGCCTTTGCTGACGAGTTCAAGGCATCCACGGCTTCGTAGCCCAGAGTGTCCCCAGCAAAGCATCAAGTCTCTCAGCCTCCCAGGAGCCTCTCTGGCCCTTCACTGAGGCTCTGGCAGTCCGGGGGCCTCTGTTTCTAAAGCTTCTCAGCCTGCAACCATGTTGTAGGCCTTTGCACCTCCCTTGCCTAGGATGGGGGTGGGAGGCAGGGGCCCTCTTCCCAGGGCTTTTATAATGCCCAAGCCTCGGACCCCAGGCTGGAGAGGGTGCTGGGTAGAAGTGGGGAAGGCTCAGGAACCCAGGACTGGGCAGTACGCTCCAGTAGGAAGGGACTGGCCTCTGGGCCTGAGGACCAGGAAAGAGCATGAGGCAGTGAGTGCCACGCGTGCGGGAGCATGTGGGTATATGACTGGGGTGTGGTATGTGTGACTTCCTGTGCCATGAGTCCCCCTACCTGCCTCCTTGGTTGCGGCTGTAGTTGTGGAGTGTGGAAGGAAAGGGAAGCTGTTGCCAGAGCGTGCCTTCAGCCCTGAGTGGCTATTTGGGGGATGTGACAGTGACACTGACCTGTGGGACCTATGGGTAGGGCCGGAGGGGAGTGAGATGTGGAACCAGCAGGGCTTAAAGTCCCTCTTCCTCTTCCCGGAGAAGGGCAGCCCACTGCCTTTCAGGACCCCAGGAAAAGCTGCGGGAGGGGAAAGCCCAGCTGGGAAGGGACATCAGTGTGGCCAGGTCGTGGCAGTGTCCCACGAGACGTGCCCACTGCTGGCAGTTAACACCCAGAAAGGCACACGGGGCAGTGTCACCAGGAGTACCTCATGCTGGCAGTCCAAGCCCAAAGAGGCCACGGGCAGCGCTGGCTGAGTGTGCGGGCCCGTGTGTGTGTGTGTGTGTGTGTGTGTGTGTGTGTGTGTGTGTAGGGGGGTCTGGGAGGGGCTCCTGTGTGTGGTTGTGCATTATCTGGGATGCAAGCTGCCCCAGCATGGGGGATGCTAGTGATTGTGTCCTGTGCACCTGGGAAGCCTCCCATGTGTATCTGGGCACATACCTAAGGGCAATGGCCAGATGTGGAGTGGAAGGGGTGACACCAATACTGAGAAGGGAGAAGTGAAAGTGAAAAGCCCTGGGGCTTCCTGGCTGGGCCTCGAGGGCACCGTCCTGAGGCCCTTGGCCCTCCCGGACTGAGGTGGTGGAGGCTAGCGCATGATCCCCCCAACCCCGCATTAACCCCTTCCTGCCGGAACTGGAACCGGCCGGGCCGGGCTGGGAGGGCGAGAGTGCAGGAGCAGATGACTCTGTGGGGTGGGCAAACCCTGGTCAAGGAAAAGGGCGCCGGGAAGAGGTGAGGGGTCTCACTCGGGCCGCTCCGTCGTCGCGTGGTCGACCCCTTTCCACCCCCGACCGATACTCACCCGCGCGACTGCAGAACCCCCGACCCCGCTGCTCAGTGCCCGGACCCTCCTGGAGCCCTCGACTTGGAGGGGACCAAAGCGCTCGAAGCGCCAGGCCTCCCGAGCCTCCAGCCCGCGGCGGAGTCGCTGCCTCCCCCGCCCACCCCGGCTGCGCCTCTCGGAACCACCCTCCGTCCCTCCTGGGGCGCGCACCGCCCTCTCTCGCGCTGCGCTCCACCGCCCCGCAACCCGCCCGCGCGCTCGCCGCCGCCCCGACTCCGGCCCCGGCCCCGGCCCCGGCCCCAGCCCCGGCAGCCGGCCCGCCGGCCCGCGCCCCGCACACCCGGTCCCGCACGCGCACGCCGCGCCGCCGCCCGCGGGAAGCCTTTCTCCCTCACCTGGCCGGCCACGGTTCCCTTCCGCCTCGCTCCCCCTGCCGGCCGCGACTCCATGACCGCGAGGTAAGAGGCCTGGCGGGGCGCCGGCCTGCGCGGGACCGGGAGGGCCGAAGGTCCGGCCGTCGGGAGCCGCCCGGGGTCCGCCTTCTCGGGGGCGCCGTCCTCACCTCTGCCTGGGGAGCAAAGAAAAGACCAGAGCCGCATTTTGAGGCCCGGCTGGCTGCGAAGTCAGGGTTACTATGAGACCATTTTACAGGCCCTAAAACCGAGGCTGGCCGTTGCTGGGGCGCTGGTAGGTACGGGGTGGTGACCAGAAGTCCGGCTGAGGACGGGAGAGGGGAGGAGGCTGACCCCGCGGCGTTTCCTCGGCACCGGGACAGCTGCAGCCTTTGCTTCCCTCTAGGCCCTGCACGGGGTCCCACGTGGGCGCTCGGCTGCGCCCCAGCGCTACCCTGGAAGGCTCAGCCACCCACCCCCCACCCCCAGCAACTTTGGAGTTTTGCCTGAAGCAAGCCCTGTGTCGGAGGTTTTCTCCCCAGCGTGAAGGAGGTGGCCCCCTGGAGAGTCTTGACTAGCGGGCTGCCAGCCTGGCTCCGCCTCTGGAGAGTGCACGTGTCTCCCCCAGGGGAGCTGTCACCACTGGCACCTTAACTCTCTTTTGGCAGGACCCCACTTCTCACCCTGTGTCCATTGGTAAAGGCACACCTAAAGCGCTGGGACGGCTGCTTCTAATTCCCTCCAAGGTCTCTGCTCCTAGCCCTGGATGGACCTGCGCACCCTTGTGCCCCTCTGGCCCACGCAAAGCCCTCAATGCATGCGCTCAGCTGCTCCTGAAGACTGGGGGCACGACACCACGGTCCCCAGCGTGGGTCTCCCGCCCTCAGGGAGCAAATGCGTATGCAGAAGGATCTAGGCAGGAACCCACAGGATGTGGGTGCAGGGAGCCCTGGAGACCCCCCTCCTCCTGGAATCAGAGTTTGGATCAGGGCAGAACCAGGCTGCGCTGCCCAGGGCACAGACAGAGAAGAGCCGGCTTTACCTGATCCCATTAACACGTTTCGGGATGGATCCGCCGGGAATTGCCTCAAGTGTCCGCTTAGAGTTGGCCTCAGGGGTCTCAAAGAAAAGTCCTGCCCCAGGAGCATCCTGTACCCTGCCTTTCTGCCTCAGTCGGCGCCTCCACCCCAGGATGAGCCTTGAGCCTTCGGAGGAGCCAAGTCTCCACAGGACAACAGCGAGAGTGAGAAGGAGGCGAGGTTCGCTGGAGCCCCAGGGAGGCGGACGCTGGAGCCCAGCGGGAGGCGGGCACACTGGGTGGCTCTGTCCTCCCTTGCCAGCCCTGTCCTCATCTTGACACTTGGGGCATGCCCCATCATTTCTCCATTCAGCGAAAATGCTTTGGCCCCAACGCTGCCAACTTAGCTTTCAAGGTGGCGCTGGTGTGGCTAGGTAGGGACCCCAAGCTCTGAAGGCAGATGGATGGGGCTGCCATGCCCACACTGCGCAGTAGCTGGGCTGTGGCCTCCTTACCCTCAGTCTCCAGCCACGAGCAGGGAGAACTTCCAGCTCCCTGCAGTGGGGAATCAGGCTTAGTCTTCAGTAACCCCCGCCCCCCACCCCAGGAGCCCAGGCTGTGCAGTCAGCAGGCACCCTGCATGGGGTACTGCTTGCCTGAGCACCATCAGATCACATGTCTTGGGTTTACAGACCCTCCAGGTGCTGGGGTGGCATGGGGTGGGGGTGGGGGGTGGGGGGGCGTGTTCAGGGGCTATGTTGCTGTTGGGGGCTGGGGCCAGAATGGGGGGCAAGCACACATCTGATCGCTGGTAACACTGCCTTGCAAGGTTGGAGGAGGGGAATCCCTCTCTCCAGCTTGAGGACTCCATGTGCGCAGAGAGCAGTGGCTCCGTTGACCTCTAAGGGCTCCCTGGCCCTCCCTTCCTCATGCCCGTCCCCCTACGGAAGCAGAAGCCCCTGTGAACCCACTTCTAGGTTTCCTCCTTGGTGTTGAGTTCTTTTTTTTTTTTTTTTTTAAAGAGTTTATTTATTTATTTATTTATTTGACAGAGATCACAAGTAGGCAGAGAGGCAGGCAGAGAGAGAGAGAGAGAGAGGAAGAAGCAGGCTCCCTGCTGAGCAGAGAGCCCTATGTGAGCTTAATCCCAGGACCCTAGGATCATGACCTGAGAGGCTTTAACCCACTGAGCCACCAAGGCACCCCTGGTGTTGGGCTCTAACCTAAACTTGGTGCGCTGGGATGTGTATCTGCCCAGCCAGATGGCAGGCAGAAGGCCTGCCTGGGGCCCCCAGGTCCACAGTAGGGTTCACACCAGGGGGACTGAGGACTCTGAGGGGATACCAAAGGTCCAGGAGTTAGAAACAGCTTGGTGTGTGCACTCTGGTGGCTCAGAGAGGGCATGGGTGGGCTGAATTGAAGGACGGCTGGAGAAGGGGCTGGGCCTCTCACCCCTCCTGTGACATCCCTAGGATTCTTTTTGGACCCCAGTGTCACCTGCCTCCTGGTCCAAGAGCAGGGCTTGCTACCTCTCTGGAGGGTTGGGGCCTGGACCCTGGGGCCTAGTGACTGCGGGATGAGCAAATAGGGAAATTGAGAGTCCATGGGTAGATGCCAGAGGGGACAGCAGTAGTGGGGAGAAGAGAAGACAGGACAGGGAGACACATGGGCCATGTGTAGCTGGGTCACAGTCTCCCCTCTGCCCCGGGCCCAGCTGTACCCCTCCACTGGGGGAGCTGTCTTCTAGGGGGACGGGATGGAGAGATAAGGAGAGGGATGACCAGCCGGATGGGGCTGTCAGCTAGGCCTGGGTGATGGCAGCCACCCCCCCCCCACCCCCCCGCCGCCAGCCCAAGCACCATGGTCTCCTGCAGTCTGGAAGTTCCCACAACTCCAGAACAAACAAACAAACAGCCGATGCATAGCCAAGCCCTGCACCCCTCTCCAATTTCTGGGCCTGTTGATTTAGCTGCCCACTTGGTGGGCGGACCCAGCCACATGGGGAGCCGGCTGTCCATCTGTCTGTCCATCTACCGGTCATGCTAGCCTCTCCAGCCCAGGTGCTGTCAGGCAGAGGTGGGGCTCAGAAACCCAGGTGACAGAGACTTAGGTGTGCCACTGACAGGACTGAAAAGACCAGCCCCACCAGCACCCCCAGTGTGGCCTCTCTGATCAGGAAAGGACTGACACTTTCCAGGGAAAGGGGCACGTCCCCAGAGTTCCTGGGGTGTATTGGCTGAAGGTGAATGGCCAGAAAACTGAGAGCTGCTAAGGTGCTTCTGGTCAGCGGGGAACCCTGGTGGGGAGCACAGCACTCCCTTCTCAGGCACTGACATGACCTTGACATCACCGCACCCCCACACTCATGAGCATATGCGCACACACACGAACACACCCACAGGGGTACACACATGCACATTGTACACACAGGAACGTGGACACACGTACACGTGCACACACTGGACATGCACACATACCTGCGAGTATGGACGTGCATGCACATGTGAGCAGGGGCACACCCATGCATGCACTTCAAACAGACACTGATAGGGGCTAAAATGCCCACACCAGTTGGTGCAGAACACACGCACAGGTGTGCATGTGTGCTCAGGGGAGTCCTTCATAGGCAGCCACCCTGGTGAGTCTTTGGCATCCCCGATGCTCATTTCACTAACTCAAGGGAAGCTGAGTTTTCCTTGACTTGGATGAGGTCCTGGGGAGCTGCAGGTACCACACGATGAAGGAAGAAGGAAATGCAGGTTCCTGAAAACACTCGGACGATGCCCTGGGTCAGGGAGGTCGGACGGCTAGGTTGATGTCCTGGGCATCAGGGACAGAAGACTCTCCCAACGGGTCACTCAGTAGGGATCCTTCTGGGTGGAATCACCTGGGAGGATTGTCTCCACGCTTAGGCCCCAGGCCTGAATCAGGCTTGGAGTCCAACATGAGCCCGTGGAGGCCCCAAAAAGAAAGAAACCAGGGATGGTGACGGAGGCAATGAAGAATGGCCTCGAAGCCAGTTAATGTCAGCACCCATGTTAGTAGGTGCTTGTGAGGGCCTGCTCCCTTGTAGCATTTGGATCTATTATGTCTCCCCTTACAGATGCTTTGGACATGTACAATAGTTGCATATATCTAACTTATAATTTTTGCTAAGTGTTAAATTAGCAGCTAAATTCAAGCTGTCCACATATTCGCTGTGATGACAAAGCGGGACTCCTGGGAGAAGCTCTGTGTTAAAATCTGGTCCAAGGGCAGGGGAGAATTGGTTCTGCACCTGGGCTCCTCTTCATGTACTTTGCTCCCTGGCTCAGCCCCCAGGGCTGCTGCATTGTCCCCAGTGGCCCAGGGCCATTCTCAGGTGCCTGGCAGCCAGACCCTTTGCACCCACTGCCCTAAGCAGTCCCACCCTGGTTCTGTCTGCCCGCCAACCTGGCTGAAGGCAGGAGGCCTGTGGACTGTACAGCTGGAGCAGGTGGCACATTGCTGCATTGCTGTCACACAGGGTTAGTGTGAGGACACTGAGGCCTGACGGGCAAGGCTGTAGAGTGGGGGCTTCTCTTACCAAGGACTGGCACCCCAACGAGTAGATGGGAGACTAAGGCCCCCCAGAGATCTGGGGAGGCAGCCAGACCTCCATGGTATGCCAATCCCCAGTACCTCTTCCAGCCCTGCCCAGTCTCCTGCTTTTCTAGGGAAGGCTGTGTGCATTGCAGGGAAATTGCTGGGGAAAAAGCCGGGGGTAACATCTTGGAGAACTGATTCCTTTAGGGAAGGGCTCTCTGTCCTCTCGGCCCTTCAGGGCAAGTGGGGAACCAGGGGTGGCTCAGTCATCACGAGCTGGGGCCGGGTGTGACCCTTGCTCTGTGGTGTTCCATGTCTGGGGTACAACGTTGGCCTCTCCAAACTTCAGTGTTCCTGTCTGAGAAATGGGGAGAAATCTCCAAGGCCCCATGTCAGCTCTAGAACACGGCTCCTCTGCTGGCGTCCTCATTGCAGCTGCCCTGGTCTCCTTGGGCCACCCCCATCCCAGTCTCAACTAGTCCCCCAGGACTGGGTAGGGCAGATGTTGCTTCTGTGATTCTCTGGGGGCTGCCAGGCCTGGCTTGGAAGTCAGTGGCCCCGTGGGGCGTGGTCCTTGCTGTGTCCCGGAGAAGCCCAGATATACTCAGCCCAGCTTCTACACCTGGCCCAGGGGCCTAGACTCAGCCTCAGTTTCCCCATGTTCATGAGCACGGCTCCACCCCACCCCAGCCAGACAAATCCCTTCCCTCCTCCAAGACTCCACTGAACCAGGTTGGAATTTCTCAAAAGCAAACAAACAGGCGAGCTCAGAGTTGCGGTTTTCAGAGCTCAGATTCCGCCCCGTCTGTCTGAGCCAGCATCAAGCGCGGCCAGCCGCCCCCCGGCAGGCCGGACGGGGCCCACAGCTGAGCCCCCAGGTCGCTGGCTGTTGGACCAGAGTTGGGGCATCAGGCTCAGAGTGGATCCGAAGCACTGGGCTGCCCCATTTCCCTCCTGAGAACCAGCAAGCATGGCAAGGGGCTGCAGACTGCACCGAACAGAAAGGTCACCTGGCCTGGTGGGGACATGGCTGGAGGTGAACAGGAATCTGCTGTGGGGACAGCGACAGCGGCTGGGGGATGGTGCCCGGCTGATGTCAGGCAGAGCTGTTGGAGCAGGGCTAGTGAGGACTGGAAGGGTTGGGGGCTCCGAGGATCCAGGCACTGGGGGGTTGACCCTAAGCGGCCGGCAGAGGGGGTGGTGGCATGGAGGCTCAGACAGCAGGGCCATGGTGGCTGTGTGGGAACGCGGGGGTGGGGAGGCAGGCCAAGGGCGGGAAGGCACCTCAAGGGGCCGAAGGGGCTAGGAGGGAGGGCTGGGGTGAGGGGAGGGGCGGAGGGGGCTCTCGCCAGGTGGTCTTAATCTCCTCAGTGAAATAGGAGTCCTGGGGGTGGGCGGGGGAGGTGGGAGCCTGAGACAGCTGCGGGGAGGGGACAGCCTGACAGCCCTGAGGCCCCCCAGACTGGGAGCCCCTGCCTGCCAGACCCACTCCCTGAGTCAGTCCTGGGATGGGTCCCTGGGCCGAGACTTGGAGCTGGTTCTTCTACCCACCCCCCCAGCCTCTTTTGCCTTCATGGCCCAGAGGGTCTGGCCTGTGTCTGAGCTGTGTGTAGAGGGTGGCCTGGCCTTTGCTGCTGTCTAAACAGCCTTCAGTGACTGGGCGGGGCAGGGGCTGGGTCACTTTTACCTCTATTGAAGCCCCCCAACTTGAATCCCCACTAGCCCACTAAACTATCAAAGGCCCTGAGGTAACACCCATGGGGGGCAGGGGAAGGAAGTAGGGGTCCCTGGCCAGGCCTGGACCCTCAATTTCCCCTGGCCAGCCCTCCACAGTGACCAGGACAGAAGGCAGGGGCAGGTCCCACAAGGGACGTGCCACAGGCAGGGAAACTGAGGCTGGGAGGAGGGTGGAATTGGTCTTGGCCACTAGGCGTGGGGAACAGGAGGGGATGTGGGCAGTGTGGAGGCGCCGGTTGCCCCATTCTGCTAAGTGGGTGCTTGGCACCAGCTGTGATGGGCGGACAGACAGACAGATGCGAGCTTTCATTGATGTCCCAAGCCAACCCAGCCCCTCCTTCCAGGGCATTTGCCAGGACGTAATGCACCCAGGCCACCCCATGCTGGGCGGGGTATGGGCGGCGCCAAGCTGTCTCAGGCCTCCCTGGGAAGGGCCAGGCCCCGGGGCAGATGCAAGTGTTTGAGGTGCCCACCAGAGAAACGGAGGTGGCCCTCCCACAAGGGCGATGTGAAGCGGGAGCCCCTGGAGCTTCCCAGGCCTGGCTTTCCTCCCCATTCTACGGCAGGCTCCTCACTGAATTGCCTGGATCCTGGCTCCCGTCTGGGTGCCTCACCATGTGTCCCCTCCTTCTTGGTTCTGTGCCACGGTTCTGCCCCCAGTGACAATTAAACCCATCTTAGGACTGTACCCCTTTGCACCTGCTGGGCCCTGCACTCTTGGGGAGGCGGGTAGGGGAGCTCTTACTTCAGAGCATTTGTCAAAAGTGTCCCTGTTCCCTTCCAGGCCAGGAACTGGGGGGCCAAGAAAGGAATCAAGAGAATAAGCTGGCCCACCTGTGGATAGCAGCAATAAGCAGCAAGGCAGGCCCAGTCTGTTTTGGTGGGTGACCTCAAGTGTTGCCAGTAGAAGATGGCACATGAATGGGGGCTAAGCAACCCCTGATGAGCTGAACTAGGGCTGAGGCCTGGGGAGTCAGTCTGCACTGGTGGGGGAAAGGTGGACAGGTCCCTGAGCTTTCCTCTCCCCAGGGCCCCTTCAGTGTAGCACCCAGAGAGTTCCCTGACAGGGTCTCAGATGTCGCTGTGCCCCCGAGCACCTCCCATCGTCCCCGACAAGACGACTGTTCATCACTTTATATATTTATTTTTAAAGATTTTATTTATTTATTTGACAGAGAGAGAGAGAGATCACAAGTAGGCAGAGAGGCAGGCAGGGTGGGGGAGGGGGAGCAGGCTCCCCGCTGAGCAGAGAGCCTGATGCGGAGCTCGATCCCAGGACCCTGGGATCATGACCTGAGCCAAAGGCAGAGGCTTAACCCACTGGGCCACCCAGGCGCCCCTGTTCATCACTTTAGAGGAAACTTTTACAGATTCTTTCCTACGTCAGGGGAGAGCACCTTTCAGCCTGGGAAGATGGAATGGGGTGATACCCTGTAAATGTCTGCAGGGCTGTCCTTGGGCAAAGGAAGCAGCCCAGGTCTTAGGAAAGAAAGTTCTGGAAGGAAGTTTGTTGCTCCCAGATGAAGAGCGGTGACATTTTGCAGAGTATCTGGGAGGCAAGCAAAGGAGATGGTCATTGGGAAGGGAGGAGGACAGTTGGAGTGGCACAGGCCGCAGGGGGACAGGGGACACAGAGCCCCTGGACTGGACATTTTCCTGACTCCAGCTTTGGGCTTCTGGCCTTGCTTCCTGGGACACTCAGTGTAAATGTGTTCTCTGCACATCATCTGCTCTGGGAGCAGGGGCTGACGACCTGTGGCTTTGGAGCTCACTTTCCTTGTCCACAGGCCCAGTGGGAGCCAGGAACCCTCCTTCCTAGCCCAGCACTGGGGCAGTGAGGACTAACCACATTATGGATCAGGGGCTAAGGGCAGAGGTCTGAGGCTGAAGGACATCTCCCAGATCTGCCCATGGGGGCCTTAGGGGTTATTGTTGTGAGAAGCAGTCATCGACTGGTGGGTGCCTAGCGTTGTGTCAGCAAATTATACCTGTTGTGTCCACACTTCACAGGGTAGCAGTGGTCATGGTATAGGTGCCGAGGACACTGCTCTAGGGTCTGGACACTGGCCCCTTGGTCTAACATGTCACCGCCTCCATTCTACATGTGCTGTATTTCTTGTGTGACCCCAAGTGTCCCTGGTTCTGATCTTGAGGCTGGACATGTCCAAAGAGGTACTCACCTCCTGACAGCACCCCCCCGCTCACACCCCACCAGTTGGTCTATGGTCTGGACCTTGTCCCAGAGCAGCTCATCGCAGCCTTACGACAGCCAGCATCAAGCATCTTGGATTTCTGAAAAAGGGACCCCCCACCTGGTGGCAGATGACACCTGAGCTTACCCCACCCAGTGGCAAGGGGCAGGGGTGAATGACCTGACTGGAGACAGCTGCTGTGGAAATAGTCAGAAAACCCCAATGTCACTCGCCCTGGTTCTAGAGGGGAGACTGAGGCACAGAGCAAAGCAAGGCCTCTGGCATCCGTGAGGGGTCTCATCCAGCCAGGGGTTCTGCCACAATCCATCCCGGCCCTGCCCCTGGTGCCCTGTACACCTCTGCTGTCCACCCGCCCGCCCAGGCAGAAAATGGCCATTTCCTCCGGCCCCTGCCCCAGGGAGCGACACGGAGCTGGCAAAACAAACAGGCCGTTCCTCCTGTGGCCGCCGGCTGGTGATGGATGGCCAGAGGGGCTGGCCTCGCTGATGGACGACCGCCCATCATGTGTGGGCTGGAGGCGGGGGCCCAGAGAAGCCTTGGCCGGCCACAGGCACAGAAACACGCTCATGAGCCGTGATGCTGGCCTCACTCTACCTGGAGACATTCCCCAATCCAGAGATCCAGGTGGACCAAGACCCGGGCATACCATTTCCCTTAGCCTCAGTCTCCCTAATGGCGTGTGTGTGGGGGGGGATCGTAGTCTAGGCCCCCGTCATGGGTAGGGTTTGAGCCAACATACCCGAGGGAGAGGTTCTCCATAGCACCTCTGAGGCTCCCACCTGTCTCGTAAAGTTCTAGCATCCCTTCCTCGCCCTGTACTCTAGACCCAGCCAGGCTGGAATCCTTTGAAGCTTTTATCAGCACTTTTATGTGTCTGTTTGGGCTCACAGGGCCTACACAGCCTGGGACCCCCACCAGCAAAGTCTACCTAAGCAGGCTGTGGAGGGTATGGTACCTGGCTGAGGTTGGGTCCCTGAGCTCAAGGCAGTGTCGAGCAGGCGCACTGGGCGTGTCTCAGGTATGAACATGGCTGGGCAGTGGGACTCCAATTCTCGGAGCTCGGACAAGGCTGGATCCCCTGCACTGACCCTCTGGCTGGAGGGGGCATAGGCCTGGGCTGAGGTGGGCCCTACTGGGTGCCCCTGAATCCTCCATCACCCAGTGATGGCAACTCCCACCAGGCAGGGCTGGATGCTCTGATGATGCTGATGGCCCCACGGAGGCCACAGCGGACAAGCCCAGAGCACTGGAAGGCTTCGAGAACTTCCGGCCCTGACCGTCGGCCACCTGCAGGGCCCGAGGGATACCCAGCTACCCAGCCTGAGACCGGCAGCAGCACAGGCCACCCAGCTGGTGACCGGCTGGAGAGGAAGGGGCAGCTGTGGCCAGGCCTCTGACCCACCCCCCCGAACTGCCCAGCCCCACCGGGAGCACGTCTGGCCAAGAGGAAGCTTCTGAGACCCCCACTTCCTGAACCTCAGAGCAGGCTGGGCTGGGGCCGCCCACTTCCCTCCAGAGCCCCCAGCCCTGCCCTCGGCAACTCCAACTCAGTCCTATAGCTCCACGCCCCTCAGCTCTGTGTCTTCCGGGGCGGAGGGCAGAGGGGGCGGCAAGACTGGCCCTGATCTGGGGTCAGCAGGGGCAGGAAGTCATGTTGAGTGGGGTATGAAGACCTGGTGGGTGAGGGGCCTGGGCAGAGGGGGAGGGCTGCCCAAGGAGGGACCTTGCCTGGAGATGAGGCTGCCCAGAGAGCAGGGTGATGATTTCTTCCCAAGGGCCCTTTGGGGGCAGGCTAGCCCACTGCTTCAACCTTGTGGGTGTCAGTTGGGTCCATGTCTGCCATGGCCAGGGTAATGCCCTGATTCAGCCATCAGCTTCTAGAGCCGGACTGGTTACGGCTGAGGTCATGGTCCCCCACTGAAATGAATGGTGGGAGCAGCAGGTGATGCCAGAGCTGGAGTGTTTGAAGGAAGTCCTATGGGCAATGAACTGGGGTCCTAGGGGGAAGCCCTTGGGCCCTCCATTCTGGTGGGTTTGGATTGTGCCTGTGGGGCTGGACCAAGCAGAGATGTCTTGGTCCCTCCATACTGCTGGGGGCAGGAAGTCTGGGTCTGGCCTGGGCTGGCAGACTTGGGGGCAGGACCAAGGCCCAGGCAGGGCAGGAAGTGGCCCTGGACTCCAGCAGGGATGGGGTGGCCTCTGAGAGGCCATTTCCTCCCTGGAAACATCCTGCCCAGGCAGCAGCAGGGAAGAGGGCTCCAGTCTGGGAGGGCAGGAAGGGACTGGGGCTCAGTGTCCCCTAAGGCAGGGCCCTGGGAGGTCCCAGGAGGGAATGACCTCATGGATGTCTGAGCCTCAGGAGCTAAAAGGCCGGTTAGGGCTCTCCCTAACCCCCGCCTTGGAGCTCCTGAGCTCCCACCTTGGGCTGAGTTCCTGGAGTTTCCAGCAGCCAACTTATTTTGCCGCGGCCAGGTGCTCAGACTCCCGCCCAGTCTCAGCTTCCCATGTGAGCCCTGACCAGAACCTGTGCCTCCCAGCCTATGTACAGCTATGAACAGAGGGCCGGGAGCCCAGGGAAAGGCCCCATAGGCAGCAACCTGTGCCTCAGAGCTCAACCCAAGCCATCGGGCTGGGCCTGGGCAGACAGCCCAGGCCCAGCTGCCCCTGCTCCAGGCCCAGGGAGGGGGTCAGCAGCCCAGCAGCAACCCCCTTACCACCCCCCCGCCCCAATCATATCCTAAATATAACCAGAGCAGGCGCCTGGCCGGGAATAGAGACCTCTGTCAGCCCCCAGCAGGTGCCAGTGGGAGGAAGGTCAGTGTGATTGGCAGGGGTGCTGGCCGGGCAGGCAGCCAGATGTGGGTCATGTGAATGTCCAGTGGCAAGGCCCAAGGGTGGGCCGGTGTGTCCTCACAGGACAGCTGGGTGCCCCACCCGCCCCGTTTAGGGTAACCCTGGACCTGGCCCTTGCCTGCGCTCCACTTCTGAGGCTACTGCCACGTCCCCAGAAAGGGCAGGGATGCCCAGCCCTGGCCATGTCCTGAACCCTCAGCACTGTCCCACGCTGCCACTCTGGCCACCACAGCCTGAGCCCTCGACCTCTGCAGCCCCATACGGTGACCAATCATCCAACTGACCATGTGGGGGTCCCTGAGCAGATGCTCAGAATGCTGCCGGCACTGCTCAACATCCCTCCGTCCCTCACCTCTACAGAGTTCTGCTGTCCCTTCCACTCTTAGGCCTCTTTCTGCCCTGGGGGCTCATCATTGGCACTACCCCCAAACCTCAACTCTAGGCTATTTGGAGCTGACCACCAGCCTGGCTGATGGGGCTAGTCTCCAGGTCCTCCAGAGTCTCCCCACTACCCGCAGACCTCACCTCCTGTCCTGGCATCAAGCTGCTCCCCCGAACCTGACAGTCAGGTGAGACCCTCCTGAGCCCCACATCACTGGGGTCAGGGCTCAGAAGAAGGCAGGTGGGGCCCATCTGCCCTCCCAGCTCCCTCAGGCAGCATCCTGGGCTCCAGGCCAGGTCCCTCCCTGGCCTGTCTCCTGAGCCCAGTGCTGCATCCCCCTCTGCTGGGCAAGTCCTGGACGCCCTTGGACATGGCTCTCGCCAGCCAACTTGCTCTGCTCTTCACTTAAAGCCTTCTCCTCCACTCCTTCCTGTTGAGAGGAGACTGTCTAGCTAAGAATCTCTAAGTATACTAAAAAGGCCAAACAGCCCAAGAGAGGGATCCTTGCTAGTTTTCTACCAGGGTCATCCCAGTTACTTAAATACAACAGTGTCTCCCCTCTTGACTAAAGTCAGGGGCAAGGGGAAGTGGGGCAGGAGTGGCGGGTGCTGGGGTAGGGAGGCCTGTCCGAGGCACCACAGGGATCCAGTGGTCTGGCCTGACCCTCGGAAGTGACATGGAAGGGCAGGGCTGGTCAAGAACCCAGCTGCCCCTGGACCCCACTGGGGTGTTTGTTGATGGAATAAACGAGTATATGTCCAGTGCCCAGCACTGCGCTGGCCACATGACGCTGCCATTGCGAGGTCAGAATTCTGGAACCTGGGGCTCTAGGAGGGAGTCTGGGGTCCAGAGACTCTTGTCTGAAAAGGACCTAGGGGAACTGGCCATACCCTCCATCCCATAATCCCCCTCCATAGCCCCCTGGCTACGGTCTTCCGGCCCTCCTCATGCACCCTAGAGCTCCACAAGCAGCCCACTGCACCCAGGACAGTGAGCTTTGCAATTCTCGCTTTGCAGGTTTTTGAGGAGAAAGCCTACACCAGGGAAAGTGCGCGGGTTGGGGGTTGCAGTGCGGAGGGTGCACAGGGGGCGGTGACCCATATGGGAGGGGTTGGGTCGGGATGCTGGAGGGGGCAGACTAGGGAAGCTGGGTTCTGGTGCCAGCTGGAGAGTGTGGACTGCAATCTGCAGCCCCTGTCCCCGACCCCTCCTGGCCTGACTCTCAGGCCCCCAGAAAGGCGAGTCCCAGCCCCACGGCCCTGCTGTACTGGACATGGGGGCGGCTGCAATGTGGACTTGTTTGTTCTTCATCTAGTTTTTCTGGTTTGGAACCTGGATGCCCCGGCAAGGCTAGGGGCCTGGGAATGGGTGGGGGTGGGGAGTGCAGAGAGGAGCAGGGGGCCCTGGCAGAGGTGCAGCTGAGTGAAGGGATCAGGCCTGAGTGCAAGGCCATCCCTCGACCCGCCTTGCTGTCACTTTGCTGTCCTTACCTGCTCTCATCTGCAGACAGGTGGCTGAGCTCCACTCTGAGCTGTGGGGTCACCCACATGGGCTTCCAGGAGGACGTCTGTCCTGAACCCATCTGCCTTCAGCCTCTGGCCTGGCTGCAAGCTAAGGAGGGGACCCACTGTGCAGCCCCAATGAGGCTTTTGCAGTCGGAGGGTCAGGGGTGGGAGAAGGTTCCCACTGACAACCTAGCTTTGGTTCTTGGCCCCCTCAGCCTTCCTTCGAGAGACGTGAGTAATGCATTCTGTGTGTGGGGACAGTGGGGACAGGGGACAGTGGGCAGTGGCTCGAGGCCCCGGAGTGTGGAGGGGCCTCTTAGAGAAGGCAAGTCCCACCCACAGGACACCTACCTGCCTTCAGTTTAAATCCAGGCTCCTTGGCTTCCTGCAAGGCGGGCCCTAGGCCTCTCTGTACCTCTGGAGAGGACTGATGGGGGTCTTCCTCCTTTCTCCTGCCTCCTGGCCCCCCATGGCCCATGGGGGGCCTCTAACCCCTTCCTCTAACCCCAGCAGCCCCAAATGCCTGGGATGCCCTATCTTCTTCCCAATTCAAGTCTGTCCAGCTGCTCTTCTCCCAGATCAATGTGGGGAAACTGAGGCCCAAGGAATGGAAGGAAGGGCTGAGAGGCAGCACTGTTGAGTGGTGTGGCCAGAACTCGAATGGGGGGCGATGGTGGCAGTGGTGGTCGGGTGCTGGCTGGGACCCCCAGAGTCAGTGCCTTCTGGGAAGCCTGGCTTCCTGGAAGGGGCTGCTCTATGAGCTTCAGCCCCCAGTGGGCACAGCTTCCCAGTCCCCAAACCTGGCAGGGCCATCATTAGTCAGGTGTCTTCTCGCAGACAGTCGGGACCTGGAGAGAGCAGCTGGCCAGACAAGGGAACTATGGAGAGCATCTGCGTCCCACTGTGGGCACCGTTCTCAGACACTCCCAGCAGCTGCCCTTCCTCTGGGCAGCCCACCCTGATCTCTCTCTGATCATTTAGTCAGGTTATGCACGGCTCATCACCTACTAGACACTCACGATCTCCATTTTGGAATTGGGGAAATGGAAGTATGGTGACCTAGGATGTCTGTCCTCAGGGCATGAATCCAGGCCTAGCAATGAGGGTGGCCTATCCAGTGAGGTGAGGGGGCAGGGGCAAGTCTGGGACTGCCAGGGGCACCTGGGTGGCTCAGTGGGTTAAAGCCTCTGCCTTCGGCTTAGGTCATGGTTCCAGGGTCCTTGGATTGAGCCCCCGCATCAGGCTCTCTGCTCAGCAGGGAGCCTGCTTCCCTCTCTCTCTCTCTCTCTGCCTGCCTCTCTGTCTACTTGTGATCTCTGTCTGTCAAATAAATAAATAAATAAATAAATAAATAAATAAAGTCTTTAGAAGAAAAAAAAAAAAAAAAGAAAAAGACTGGGACAGCCAAAGAGGGGGACTAGTGGGCTCCCAGTGGGGCATGAGGCACAGATTTTCCACCAGGAGAGGGAAGATGGGGCTGGGAGTATGTGTGCCATTTGGGGCTCAGGGTTCAAACACCCATAGGTTCTGAGGGTACATAGGAGTTCACCAGGGCAGAAGGGCAAGTGTGAGAAGTAGAGTCTAATGAGGCCCACCAAGGCCCTGTGGGGAAACTGGGACTCAGGGTGAGCAAGCAGCCCCCAGGCCCTCGAGGCAGGACCCCGGGGATTTACTCAGGTCTGTCCTGTATACCCAGCCGGCCAGAACTCTGTCTCTCCTGTGGGCAGAGATTAAAGGGCTTCAGGGGCTGGGACAGACTCGGGGGAAGGAGTCTATACAGCAGGGCTGGTTGGAGGATTTCCCTCTGACCCTGGACATGCTGTCCCCTCCCTGGGACTCAGTTTCTCCATCTGTAAAATGGTGACTATGAACTCCGGGGAGGCTCGTGGCTCTGAATTGGCTTGCTGGCTCAGGGATGGGGGTGTGGCCAAGCCCTCCCAACTGAGACCAGATCAGGCACTCAGCCGCAGGTGCTTTGAGGGCTGGGGGCCCCTCTGGCTGGGCTTGGTATGATGGCCTACCCTGAAGAAATCATCAGAACAACTGTCCCCTTGCTCCCCCACATTCCCAGTCAGGTCTGGGCTGGCCCAGCCCCCAAACATTTCTTAGAGATTAGGCCCTAATCCTTGTCAGCCCCCAGGGGGACCCCAGCCTCCATTTGCTGTCACTCACCCACCCAGCCCCTCTACCCATAGTGCTCCAGCCCTCAGGGCCCTGGGAAGCTTCCAGAAGGAAGATGGCTCTGCTGAATCCCCAGGTGGGGCCTGGAGCCTGGCCCTCCTTGCCAGGGCCAGCTCTACTCAGCCCAAGTCATGCTTCTGGCCCCTCTGGTCTGGTGAGGAGTCTCTTCTGATGTCGAAATGAAGAAACTCTGTCCTGTTGCTTTTTTAAGCCAGTTCCAAGGCACAAATCCCCGCTCTCCCTCCCACACCCCAGGCAGGCATTGCCAATCCATCCCAGATATCCTGCTCTGTGCTCAGGTTTCTGGCAGCCCTGAGCTCCAGGTGGCTCTGCCCCAGGGGGTCTAAAGTAGTGGATCAGCTAGCCTAGCCCTGCTGGTGGCAGGGAAGGGCCATTTGGTGGTCTTCCTGGGGCTCCCAGACCAGGGAAAGCCGGCCCTGGAGGAGTTCAGGGCTTCCTACGGCTTCACATGGTGCTGGAGACCCAAGAGAGAGGGACTAGCAGAGCGGGGAGCTGATACCGGGTCCCCCACCCTTTGCACTGAAGTCGCCCTGGCTCTGACCCCTCATGGGAGTTCCCACCTCATCACCAGCCCCCCATCCCCAGAAACCTGGGTCCAGGGAGGGGTGGGTGGTTTTATGGGTAAGGGTAGGGGGGCTGGCCCTGCCCCCACAAGGCCTGGGCGGGCACCTTGACACAGCTCAGTCTCCAGAAACATTTGCTTTAAGTCTTAAAATATCAGGTTCCTGCTTCACAAGGCTTCCCTGGGGGCCACCAGGCAGGCGGGAGGGATTTCAGGAGTAAGAAGATTCCCCCACTGGCCCCCACCCCATAGCTGCTCCGCCCGCCCCTTGGCCTCAGCTGAAGCCAGCCTTAGTGTTTGGTGGCTGCCAGCTGGGGCCCTCCTCTCCTGCTCTAGGGGAACCCCCAGTTGGCCACCTCAAATCCCACCTCTTCAGAGCCCCCAACCCACCCCAGGGGTCTGTGGACCCAGCAACTTGTCTTCCCCTGGAGCCCCAACTTGCTTCAGTGGACCCCTTGGTGCTTTCTGCCAAGGACAGTTCAGATGGGGAAACTGAGGCCCAGGGGAAGCAAGGCTTCCTTAAAGCCACAAATGAGCCTCTCACTCATGGCAGCGGGGCTATGCACCCCACCCTTGTGTCCAGCCCTGTGGCAGAGGCAGGAATGCTAGAGAGAAGTCTTTTATTTATTTTTTTTTAAAGTAATTTCTACACCAAGTGTGGGGCTCAAACTCACAACCCTCTGATTGAGAGTTGCATGTTCTACGGGTCCCCCAGGGGATGTCTTGAAGAGGTGATGACACCACCTGGGTGCTGGGCCCAGCATTCAAGGTGGCTTCCCAGGGTCAGAAGCGGACCCTTTGTGTGGGGTCTTGAAGGGTGGGTAGTTTTCTGATGATGCTGGTGGGCAGTTTCCCTGGACTTACAGGTCAGCTTTAGAAGAAGGACCAGCCTGGGGAGCACAGGCTGGTGGCAGATCCATGGTGTCCATAGAACGGATGGCTCTGAGAGCACGGGCCCTGAAAGGCTTCCAGCATAGGCCCAGGTACTTGATTAGGTGTGGGTGCGATGGGGACCTGGGCAAGCCTGGTGCTCAGAGGGTCTGGGACCTGTTGCTTGTGGGGACAGAAGAGTCCTCCTGGATGGCCAGTTCTGCCACTCAGCACGAAGGTAGGGCCCTCCCACCTCTGCTACCCCTGGGACCACCGTCCAGAGGAAGGCATAGCCTCCATAGCCCGCCCACCCCCTCCCAGGCAGACCACCAGCCTTGGCCCGGGGGGACCAGCCTAGCGCAGAGCGGGAATTGGAGCCAGGCAGCAACAGCTGGCCCCACTCGAGCGTCCCCAAGGGGCCACCGCCTTTTTCCCAGGCCCCCATCCCAGCCTGTTCCCAGGCTGCACCCCACCCCCCCCAAAACCACGCTGCTAGGGACATGGTTGGGCGAGGCTGTGAAGGGACCACCAGCTGGGAAATCTCCTATTCCCTGGCTACTGGGATGCAGGGCCTCACCAGCAGGCTGTGGGGACGCCCAGCATGGCCCCTGCCCCATGGGACCCCTGCCTCATTCTACTGCTTATGTTCATGGGCTCAGTTTCCCTGCAGGAATACACACACTTCAGATGATGGGAAGACTCCAGGGGGACCTCACCAGCCACAGGGGACCGTGGGGGTGGGCAGCGAGACCCCCCACCTCCCACCAGCTCTCGAAGCAGATGCACAGATCTCTGTAGGTGCCAAAAGACACCGTTTTGGTGGCTGCCGTCCTTTTTGGTAGCATGAGTAGGATGAGCGTCTACTTGCTTCCCTGGAAGTTCCAAGGGGTCTCAGAGAGCTCTGGGTAGGGCCCACAGACCTTGGGTCTCTGTCCTCACCCCTCCCCTCCCATGCATACCCCGGGGTGCCGATCTTCATCAGTGGCTGAGGCCCTGATTGCCTGTGCACCAGCCATACCTTTCAGAGAATTCCAGACACACTGGGCATCCCCTCTCAGAGGGGTCCCCGCTGCACTGTTAGTCGGCTGCTGCTGAGTATCTGACCACCCGGCCGCCCTATCTGTTCTCAGGGCCTCCCACACCTTGGCTGGGGCAAGTGTCCGATTTTGCAGGTGGGGGAAACTGAGGTCCCAAAAGGCTGTGAGGCTGAGCCCACAGAGGTGGAGTTGTCCTGAAGATTGTTAACTGTGACTGCCAAGTGACACGGTGAGGTGTTGGAGGGACTGGAGGCAGAGTCGTGGGAGTGGGGTAGGGGGGGTGGGGACCATGGACAGATCCCCCATGTCCACACTGTCCTGCTTCATGGCTGGGGCCACAGGAGGGCAGGGGCCAGAGCAGCTCCCCCAAAACCCTGAGGAACTCGGTGTTGTGTCCCCGAAGGGTGGAGAGTTACAGCCAGGAGGATTAGTAGGTCGTTGGCACCCCTGAAACCCAAGCTGGCTGCTGGTTCTGGGAATGGGCGTCTGACCCCTCTGCAGCCTCTGGGATCCCGGAGAAAATCCTCGAGGCCGAGTTAATACCAAGACCAATTTTTATTTCAACAAAGTTAATTCTCAACAATGTGACACTGAGGGAGAGGGATTTTCCTGCTATAGGGGAAGGGGGGGCTGGGGTCCCGACATGGCGCCGCCCCTCTTCTCCCCCAGCTTTCCCCACCACATGGGCAGGGACTGAGCTGCCCTGAGGATGACGTTCTGGGACAGAGCAGTTCAGACTGCCCCTTTTCGGGGGGATCCCGCCACTTTCCCCTCTTCTTCCTCAGGCCCGCAGACTCTCTGGGTCTGGAATGCCGGCCCCCATCTCTCTCTGCCCTCCCAGGCCCTTGAGGTGAGTGAGGGGACTTCCAAGCCCACTGTGTCCCTTATCTTCTTGAGGAGAGTACGGTCTGTCTGAGACCTGGGCAGACAGGGCTCTGGAAGGTCCAGTGAGTAACACATGGGTCTGGGTCCCTTGGGTCACACCCTTGGGTCACCCCATTGAATGGCCACATGTCCTCCCACTTCCAAGGGTGCAGCTGGCCCGGACTCGGACCTGGATCAGGACATCCACTGGGAGAGCTAGAGGAGAGAACAGGGGCTCTGGCGGCAGAGGGTGTTCCCCCTAGCAGCCCATCCGCCCCCCCAGAATCCCTGAGTGGAGAAGGTGGGAGGGGCTGGGAACGAGGGCGCTGGGACTCGACCCCACTGCCTCCCAGCCAGGCCTGGGGCTGGACCCGGAAGCTGCTCTCCGACCAGATAATCGATGGTCTGGGGGCTGTAGCGGCTGCGGAAAGGTTGGGAGCCTTGTCAGAAATTGCTTCTGACGATGACCACATGCGCTGCCCGAAGGGACAGGCTCGGCCAGGCCCCACCCCGCTGCCCTGCCTTCCCTCCGCAGCGGCCACTCCATCACTCTCGCCCCAGGCACAGTGGCCACTACTCCCCTTCTATGGAGGGGAAGCGGGCCTGCCTGGGCCATGACCTCTACAGAGACCCCAACCAGCAGAAGTGCTTGTAGACCCCCAGGTGCTCTAGGGGAGCCCCAAGTGGACACAGCTACCGGAGGCCTGTGATGGTGGGGGGGAGACACTCACCGGGGGGCAGAGGGACCAGTGCAGGCCATGGTCAGACATCCGCTGGGGCAGCCCAGGGCTGTCCACACGAGCCCCCCAGCTTTACTCTGAGGGTGCTACCCCGGTAGGGGCCCAAGGGCACCCTACGACAGGCCAAAGTCAAACCAGATGGGCTAGGGGCCCTGTGGGGCAGGCGGGCCATTCGTCACCGTTATCTGCTCCGCCGCCGAAATCACAAACACATTTTTAAGTGAAGGACTTAGCTGCCACCGGCCTGTGGACCCTGATGCCGCCCAGCTGTGGCCACACCGGGCCAGGGCTGCGGAGGGGGTAGAGTTGAGAGAGGGAGTGTGGGGGGCCACCAATCTGCCTGAGGAAGGAGTGCCGGCAGCCCCCAACGTGCCCACGAGGTTGCTCTGGCAGCTGAGCCAGTGCCAAGACCCCCACCCCCAGTCTGACATCTGCTTGGACCCCTCCAGAGCTGGGGAAAAGGGCCCAGGGAGCCCCATCATCTCTGCTCTGGGCGTTTCTGCCTCCTGCCTTCCTCCCACCACCTTGGCATCACAGAATTACTCTCCGACCCACACGCTGAGCCGGGCTGTGCATCAGGGCTGCTCGTGAGGACAGAGAGACTCCAGGTCAGGGTTGTGCCTTCTGCACAGGGCGGGCGGCTCAAGGGTTATACCACTGGAGACACTGGTTCCAAGACCCACAGAGACCAGGAAAGGAAGAGAGACCAGAGCTAGAAAAGTGGGACAGTGAACCTGGCTCCTGTCCTCGGAGACCCCCCCTGTGTGGCACTGCAAAGCCAGCTGGTCTCGGTGGCATGGCCCAGTCCCACTTGTGCTGTAGCCTGGCTTTGTGACTCGGCGGAACAAGTCCTCTAGGGTGTGCAGGCGAGGATGGGCTGGGCTCCTTCTGGCCACCACTCTGGGAGCTGAATGCAGGTCCTGCCCAGCACCCTGGACCCCCGGGCAGGCCCATGGGGGTGGGGGGCGCCGGGAGAAATGGCCTGTGACGGGGGTGGGCGTCCCGGGCGGGAAAGCAAACACTGTCAGCGGCTAATGAGCGGGAACCGGGCCTGGGGCCGAGGGCCCAGGGAGGGGCATGGCCATCGCTCATCCTGACAGGCGGGCAGCAAGGGGGGGCTGGGGACTAGAAGTGGGGGGGGAGCATGAGAGCCGACAGAGGGTACCCTGGAGACCCGACCCCACACACAGACAGACAGACGGACACAATGGAGGCAGCCAGGCCTCTCACTCCTGGCTGGCTCCCATCCCCAGCTGTGGCCCCGATGGCCCTTCCCTTGCTCCATCATCTCCCCTGTCTGACCCGGTGGGCCGTCCCCCTCCCCCACACAGAGTCTTTCACGGGACAAAGGAAACTGCCCCAGGAGGGGGTGCTGAAACTGGGACCCTCTCATTGCACACTGGAGAGTAAGAACTGGAGTTCTGAGGCCCTGCCTCTCGCTGGGCCTCGGTTTCCCAATCTTTACAAGGCTGAGGAAGGAAGGCACGCTCTGAGAAGTCCTCCCTGCCCTGACTTTCCATGGTCACTGTTCTCTTCGTTACATGCAGCCCCCGCTGTCCTCAAGCTCCCCACCCTTACACACAGTCCTCCCCAAACCTCAATGCCATAGAGACCCCATAATAGTGGGTGGGCTGACTCCACCCCCGGGAGGAGCAGCCCCTCCAGTCCTGCCATCCCACTTCATAGGCGGGAAGACTGAGGTGCAGAGTGGGAGGGCAGATGGACAGGTCAGACATCAGGCCCAGCACTTGGCCCCCCTGCCTCTAGCGGGTTAGAAATGCCTATGCTGAACTGACCCAACCTCTTAGCTTCTCGTCTGCCTTGAGAGCCCTGAAACTGTAGGGTCTCTGAGTAGGCAAGACCTTGAGAGGGCTCCTGAGTTCCTCCTGGCCAGACCCCCGTCCCAATGGCTCCATGACAGCTTGGTTGGCCGAGTGGCCTGTAGGTGCTTGCCTACGGGGGTGTCCAGGCCCCTGTCCTGCCTCAGCTGGGAGGGAGGGGCAGCCATAAATTCACACCGCCAGCCGCCTGAGGGATAAATGTGTCATCGACTGCACGATTTACGAGCACACCCCTGGCCCGCAAGGCAGAGAAAACAAGCCTCTGTGTACACATGGCGCGGCGGGCAGGGACGGGCGGCTGCCAGGGGGGCGTGTGGGGGCATGGCCGGCCGGCTGGACACGTGCATGCGAGAGATGAGGGAGCACGGGTGTGGGGCGGGGGTGACACAGGTGTGGGGGGATGTGGACACACTCGTACAGGGAGGAGGGACCATACACAGCCGATATCCCCACCAACCAATGCGCGGACGCGCACAGCCGTGTGATTACACAGACACTTACATCAGAAGGTGACACAGCGTGCTCGGGGACACCCAGGTGGCACCCACCCTGGAGGTGCGCTCTCTCCCACCTCCATGGAGGAGTCAGACCCAAGGAATGGAAGAAAGGGAAGGCTCTCCGGATGCTTGTGAGCACGTGTGTGTTTTTGCATGTGTGTGTGCTTTATATGATGTGTGTGTGTGTGTGTGTGTGTGTGTGCGCGCGCGTGCGCAGGGTCTCTCCCATCTGCACACAGCCACTGTGGAAGGGCCATTGCATGACGGTGTACACGCAGAGTGGGACCAGCGGGCCCAAGGCAACCACAGGGCAGGCAATTCGTCGGGAGATGAGGATGCATGGGAACCAGGGCTGGATGGTGACTCCTCAGGACTATTTGGGTCCCACCTGCTTTGAAGTGGCCTAGGGGCACCAGGCAGCCCCGACCCCATGGGGCCAGCTCCCGAGCACAGCCCAGGCAGCAGTGCTAAGGAGTGAGGCCATAACTCAGCCTTGACTCTTCACAGTCCCTTTGCTGGGCCTGCTGACTGCATACCCTTGACCCACTTTGTCCACAAGGACCCCGTGGGACAGTTCCAGGCTTGAGGCTCTACCGGTGCTGACCGAAGTCACCTGCTGGCTGGGACCAATCCCAGTGCAGTCCCCCGGGGTCCTGAAGGTGTGGGGGTTGGAGGTCGGAACTGCGGGGCCATGCTCCAGGGAGCACTTGGAGGATTCTGGGATGACTCCGTGGACCCGTAATGGCGTCTTTGAAGTCTGGGACTCAGGAGCTTTGTGGAACTAGGCTGTGGGTCAGCCTTAGCTAACAACATCCTTCCATGGATGGTATGGGGGAACGCTCTAGCCACTCATCCTGCTGGCCTTGCCATGAGAGAGTCAGTAGTGTGGCCCCCCAGGAAGATTTCTGGAACTGTGGATCCCCAGTGCAGGGAGAAGGGGCTGACCAGTGTCCTGGAAACCACTGTGGCAGAACCATGGTATCCCAAATGCAGAGAGAGAGCATCACTCACCTCCACACTGGGGACGCCCAGAGGCAGAGCAGGCATCTGGAGAGCTGATCAGGGACCTCTAAGGATAGAGACCCACCGAACAGGGACCTCAGACCAGGGATCTCCAGAACAGAGACCCCCATACAGCAGATCCCTACACCAGAAATTCCCATAGCAGGGATCCACCGAGAAGAAACCTATAGAGCAGGAGCTGCTGATAAAGGATAAAGGATCCTGGGATCGAGTCCCGCATCGGGCTCTCTGCTCAGCGGGGAGCCTGCTTCCTCCTCTCTCTCTGCCTGCCTCTCTGCCTACTTGTGATCTCTCTCTGTCAAATAAATAAATAAAATCTTTAAAAAAAAAAAAAAAAAAAAAAAGGATTATCAGCAGAGAGACCTATAAAATAAGGGGACCCCCCCAGAGCAAGGGGTACACAGATGAAGCATTTTATGCCAGGAGAGACCCAGAGTTCACCCAAACAAGTCTGTTCCCATTTTTCCCATAAAGAGAACCAATGGTCTCCCCCACTCCCCTTTTTCATGACTATTTCAGGATGGTGGTCATGTCCACGGGCTCTGGCTCGGCTCTGGGTCTGTGTCGATGGTGCTGTCCCGGGACGGGGTGCCCAGGCTGCACTCCTACAGGAGACGAGGCAACCTGGACATGGTGAGCACCTTCAGTGGGCACACAGGGGCGCGGGCAAGCGTGTTTGGACAGGCGGCTGTCAGGGGCGCCCGCCCCTCCCCAGCCCTGCCCTGACAGAAGCCCTTCCCTCGGTATCTGCAAAGACTCACGGGAATCCCTCAAGAGCATCTTTAAATAAACAAAGCACAGAGAAAAGTGAGCTCCTAAATACAAGTCACAGCAACACAGATTTCAACGTGGATGTACAGCTGAGCGTGGCCTTTAGGGCACCCTTCCGAGGGCACCTCCTCAGAGCCCCGCTCAGGCCTGAGAGTGCTTCAGGGGCCAAGGGTACAACCCCCTGGTGATGCCAAGGCTGTCCCAGGAACTTCACTCCCACCTTCCAGACCCCCAGCTCCAGGCTGCAGACTCCCTCTTGGGGATGGGCCTACCAGTCCTATCCACACGGAGAAGGTAAAGAAAAGTGGCTACCACGGGAACCCTCTACTTCCCCTGGGGTCTGTACCCCCACACCCCAGCATCCCCATCAGGCAAAATTTAAAGGATTCCCCCCACCAGCCCCTCATAATTCTGAAAGTTCCTTTACCTCACTGGGAACACAGTGACCTTGTGGGGATGATTTCAGGGTCCCTTGTGCCTGGGACAGAGGCAGTACTGAGAGGGCGGGGAAGGCCAGGCAGGCTGGAGCCCTCCCCTTCCCCACTCCTTGCCACGTGAGGGTCCATCTGGTCTGGAGCCCCTCTGTTTGTCTGACACACTTAAACAGGGTGAGGTAAGCCCCCCCTCCCTGCCACGCAGGACGCCAGTAGTAGAAGGGGTGGAGAGAAGGGTTGGGGGGGGCTTCTCCTGGGTGAAGGTTGGGGACCAAGAGACCTGCACCCCAAAGCCCTCCCCCACGCAGCCAGTGGCCTCCAGGCAGGGCTGCACACTGCTGGGAACAATGCTTGAGAACCAATGAAGAACTGGACAGGCAGCTCCCCCTGCACACTTGGGGGCCCATTGGCCCTCTCCCTCCCACAGGCTGAGCCTAGCACCCCTCTGGGCTCTGCATGCCCTGTACCTCAGCCTGAACATCCCCAGGAGTCTCCACTCCCAGAACACACACACACACACACACACAGGTCACTGCTTTTGATGTCCCAAGGCTGGGGCACTCAGGCTTATACTGAGAGTTAGAGGGTGGTTCCCCCCACCCCACCAGGGCTTCTTGGGCACCGCATTCCCAGAGCTTTGAAGGAAGTCACTGTCCTTGCTCCCGCTGCTCTTTGAGAGATTTCATAGTGGACATTTGTTTGCCCATATACAAGTGGTCTTATTTCTGAGACATGAGCCCTGAGGGGTAGTCAACTTGATGGACCCCTGGAGCTGGAGTTGGGGGCCTGGGCAGTGGGGTTCCTGAACACACCCCACAGGTCTTGGGAGCACTCCCATGGGCTCTCTCAGGTTTTGCCCACTGAACACTGACCGCCCTGGGGGGTGTTCACACCCATCGAGTCCCCACCTTGTCCATCTCTCAGCACCCTTTGTCCAAATGGCCCTTGGCACCCTGTGGGGGTGGTGGTGACAGAAAAGCAGGACAAAAGAAGGGACAGACAGTGCTTCCTCTGGGACAGAGCAAATCTCCAGGAGGGCTTCTCTGGGGAGGACTGCTGACCCCCAGGTCCTGCAGGGCCAGCCGAGGGGCTCTGCTGACAGGACAGGATGTCATTCCCCGAAGAGGTCTCCTGATGCGCACGGTCAGAGTGCTTTCCCTGGAGACAGCACTGGGTGTAGATGGTTCTGGGCATGTGACTGCACTGGGGAAAAACAGAAATGGGCCTGGGGGATTCCCCCAGGGGCCGGTTAAGGAAGGAGGGACACAACAGCTAAGGCCAGGCCCAGTCACCAGGCCCAGTGACCCCAAAGACCCCCCTCAGCCAAGGGGGGAGTGCTTCCCGAGAGCCCCCTGCTGATTTATGGTTCACCAGGGTGGACAGAGTTATGGCTGCTAAGGCCTTGCTCCCTCCCTCCTCCTCCTCCCCGGTGGGGGTCGGCTGGGGTGGGGTAGCTCTCAGCTGGTTTCCAGATGGGACTGGTGGAGGGGGCACCTGGGGGTGGGAGGCCAGACACCCTGAGCAAAGGGACCTGGTCCATGTCAGCTGGCCAGGTCTAGCTGCCTCTCTTGCTGTGGTTGTCTCTCTGTCTCTGTCTCAGGCTGTCTCTGTCACATGCAGCTCCCCCTTCCCCAAGGCAGCCTGGGTGGGTGGGAGTGGGAGCCGGTGATTTATCACCTGCTGCCTGTCTTCCATCGGAAACGCCAGGGGTGGGCGCAGACGGTGCGGTGAGCTATGGGCCCCCAGGGCCCCGCCACCCACCCCAATGTTGTTGCTCTGTCTGGGCGGCGGGTGCACCCCCCCCACACAACGTGGCCAGAGCTTAGACCCCTCCAGACCTTCCCAGGGCCTCGTCCACGCGGGCCCCACTCAAGTCTCCGCCCAATGAGGGGCCGCCCGCTCCCCAGGCTCCCCTCCAACTCCCTAGGATGGAGGGGGCCCACGGAAGACCCGCGCGCGCACACACACCCCCGCCCTCAGGTTGGTTGGGAGGTGGCGCAGCGTCTGTTCCACTCCCCTGGGGGAGCTCCCTCTACCGTCCCCACCGGGTATCCTCAGCAGAAGCGGCTAAGGCCAACTCCTCACAGTCGCCCTCCACGCTCGCCACAGCAGCTCCTTCCAGCCCCGCCCCGGTGCACACAGCAGGGACTCAATAAGTGTTTACGGAGCAAACAGGCGGCGGGAGGGCGGTTGGTGCACCTGGGATGACACCCCCTCCGCTTGGCGGAAGAGGTCCCTTATCTTCCCTGTTGACGGGCTGTCAGCGATCCGAGGGAGGGGAGGAGAGGGGAGCGGAGAAAAGGGGAGGGGAGGAGGAGGGAAGAAGGCAGAACTGGCGCGCTCACCCCTCCCTGTCTGTTAGCGGCCGGGGGGGGGGGGGGCGCACCCTTCCCTGTTCCCATGGGGGTGGGGGTGCGACCTATCAGCCTTCTCGACGTTCACACCACCAGCCTGGGCAAACCCTCCCTCTCCTGGCCTCTGTTTCTCCGCGGACCCGGGTTGCCTGCCCAGTGCCCACCTCGGCCGCCTTGGCCACACTCGGGCTGTTTCCGCAGACCGCGAGCGCCCTCTGGTGGCCTTACGGGGTCGTGGCAAGTGAGGGGGGGAACTGGATGCGGTTTGGGGCGGGAAGTTATCACCCACGCATTTCACGGGCAAGGATACGAAGGCTACCAGAGGGAGGTCACGGCTGTGTCTGCCCCAGGGATGCCGTCTGGCCCTTCTCAGGGGTGGGCAGTACTGTGGTCAGAGGACCCTTGGGCTGCAGGGCAAAGAAAGGATCCGTCTGAATCAGCCAGCTTGGGGACTAGAGGTGTGGGGGGATGGGTAGCACCTTGAGTTGTCACTGCCTTGTTCTCATCTGGAAGGAGTCTGAAGTCACAGAGAGGACCAGACTGTCAATGGGGAACAGAGCCTGGGGCAGGTATGTTGTCCATTAGATGGAGGACAACGGCTGGGGGGAAGGGCAGGATAACCTGTTGGGCCAAGTGGTAGAGGTCTTCCTCCTTCCAGCACCCGCCCATTCAGGGGCGCTGAGCTGAGACCATCCTCTTCTCCACACTCCTTGGAAGCTGAGGCCCCAGGGTCAGTGCATGGAGGGTCAGCTCGGGGTCAGAAGTTGGGATGGAAGAGCAGCCAGGCGGCCTGGAAAAGGTTAGCCATTGAGGCCAGGCCAGCACCCTCTGTGCTCAGTACCTTGGCAGAAGCCAATCTAAATCATACCCAACTGGCAAAAAAAAAAAAAAAAGGAGAAACCATGGAATTTAGCTGCCATATTTACCAGGGGGTAAGGAAGTTCTTCTTTAGGTTTGACCACATGGTGATGCCAGCCTCCTTCCTCCAACAGAGAAGCTCCAGCTGCTTCGGCTCCAGGCTCTCAGGGCTGTATGCCTACTCTCTCAGCTGGACACTGGCCCAGAAGCCCTCAGGGTTGTGGGCAGTGGGCATTGGACCTGGGCTCTTACTGACACTTCCTCATAGTTCCTGCTGGAATCTTGGCTCACAGCCCAGGGGGACCTCCTTCTTTTAGCTCAGGGTCATCTAGGACCCCCGGGTCATTTTCTCCTGGGCCCTGCATTTGCTCCCTGAAGGCCTCAGGGAGGAGGAAGAGAGGGGGAACCTAGGGGTCTGGTCTTAGCTCTGCTCTGGCTCAGCCAGGGATCCCTCCCTGGCATCTGGTTTCCTCCTCTGGAAAGTAAGGGGAACACTGTCTCCCTGTACCATGTTGGGAGTGAGTTAGGAGGTTGCTGTGTACATTGCTGTGACAACGATTATTACCTCTGACCCCTACCAGGGACTCTGAGTGTGCTGGGCCACCCCTGGGGGCTGGGAGGGTGGCAGTTCATTTGTACAAAAGGGGCCACCATCCCTGATGTGGTGATAAGGCCGGATGGACCATCGGGCAGTCGGCCACAGCCCACAATGGGCCGGATGGCTCGCACCTGTCCACAAAGGAGGGGGTGGCTCCTGGCTCATGTCTGACTGGCAGCCCCGAGATAGCATCAGCCCAACCGGAGGGTCATCCATCTTATGCCACAAAGACTGGGACAAAGGCCGTGTCAGCGGCAGCCTCCCCGACCTGGTCATTGGGGGCCGGAGCCTTCCTGTGCCAGGCATCCCGGGCCCAGGCCTGAGGCTTCTTGTTGGGGTCCATGGGGAGCAGCCTTCATTGTTTATATGGGCTGACAGGTGGGGGCCACACGGGGGTGGGAGGCGGACGCCAGTAGTGAGGAGGGCATCAGGTCTCCTTTGGGCACCCCAAGCCCCTGGTTAACAGCTTGTGCCTTGCTGGGCTAAACCCCCAGGAAGCTCCAGGCCCTGGCTGCTCAGCTCGGGGTTCAGGGACTAGGGCTGGTCTGGGCAATCAGGGAGACCTGCCTGTGGGAAGTGGCAGCCAAGTGCAGGACATGATCCCAGATACCAAGCAACCCCCTGGTACCCACTCACCCCCGCAGGGACCTGCCTCACAGGATGAGCTTCATAATTCAGATGCCCAGGGAGCTCCAGGGGGGCCATCAGACCATCCTCACCACCTCAGACCCAGCCCTGGCCATCCTCAAAGCTGTTCACAGGTCATGGTCATTGCCACTCACATTCCGAACAGTCCTCAGAGCCTTCTCACGGCTCCTCATTGACCCTCCAGATGCTGCCACTGCAAACATCCATTCTCTCTTTCTCCCAACTACACTGCCCTGCAGGGCCCTCAATGTCCCCACTGTCTTCACTGTCCCATGTCCTTACTGTTGCTGCGTCCTCACTGTTCCCATGGAGTCCTCACTGTCCACAGAGTCCTCACTGCACTCAGTGTCCTTGCTGTCCCTGTGTCCTCACTTTCCCCAGTGTCTTCAGTGTCCCAAGTGTCCTGTCCTCAGTGTCCTCATTGTTCCCAGTGTCCCTGCTGTCCCCACTATCCACTGTCTTCACTGTCCCCACAGTGTCCTCACTGTCTTGTGTCCTCATCACCCTCAGTGTCCCTGCTTGTCCCCACTATCCACTGTCTTCACTGTCCTATCCTCAGTGTCTTCATCCCCAGTGTCCTTGCTGTCCCTAGTGTCCTCATTCCCCAGTGTCCTCACTGTTCACCGTGTCTTGTCGCCACAGTGTCTTTGCTCCCCAAAGTGTCCTCACCGTTCCCACACTGTCCTCACTCCCCGCAGTGTCCCCTACAATGTGGTCACTGTCCGAGTTCTTCCATGCTTTCCACTTGAACTTCTGCGAGAGTGAGTGGTCTGGGAGAGGTCACTCACTAACCCGGTGTTTGGCTGGCAGTTATTCTGGGTGGGCGAAGAAGAGATGCGTCCCCTTGAGAAGCCTCCCAAGGCTGTTCTGCGGTTTGCGGAGGGGAATTTCCGGGTGGCGGGGCACAGAGACCAGTCAGATAGGGAAAAGGGTTTATTCTGCGCTGGAGTTTAGCGTGGGGGACCTCGCCAGCGGCTGGACTGCAGCTTCCCCCCTGCCCTTGACCTGCCTCAGCGGCCCGGGTTATCGGCGGGCACGCGGCGGTGGGGCGCGCGCTCGGCTCGCGGCCTGCAGGGGTTGGCGTGGTCTTGGAATTCGTGCCCAGGCGGAGGACGAGACTCGTCCCGGTCAGAGCGAGGGCCCCCCTGGATGGACTCTGTCGGGTCGGCGGGCCCGCGTCGCTCAGCCCTTCTCGGGGCTCCTCTCAGGACTCGCGGGCTCCCGCGGGCTCCGCCACCAGCGGGGTGGTCAGCGACAACGGGTGCGCGGCACGGGCGCGGGCGCGCAGCCGGCGCAGACGGCACAGCAGCAGCAGCAGCAGCAGTGCGTGCAGCAACCCGAGGCCGAGCAGCAGGAGCTGCGCCCCCAGCGCCCCGCGGCAGAGCGCGCCCAGCGCACAGGCGGCGCGCAGCTCGTCCTCCGCCAGGTAGGGCAGCAGACGGCCGCGCAGAGCGGGGGGCGCGGCGCAGCGCAGGTCGCGGTAGGGCGCGCGCTCGGGTCGGCCGGCCAGCCAGGCGCGCAGCGGCACCAGGTGGCAATCGCAGCGCCAGGGGTTGGCCCCCAGGTGCGCGAGACGCAGCACGGGCAGCGCGTCCAGCAGTCCCGGCGGCAGCGCCGTCAGATTGTTGCCCGTCAGCACCAGTTCGGTCGTGTCCAGCGGGAAGGCGGCGGGCAGCGAGGCCCACGTCAGCCCGCGGCGCCCGCAATCCACACGAGTCCCCGCGCAGTCACACGGCGCGGGGCAGCCCGCGGCCAGGCGGCTGGGCGGCGCTAGCAGCAGGAGCAGCAGGCTCAGCGCCCCGCGCGGCCCTAGAAGGGAAGCGCCATAGTGAGCCTGGAGGCCTGTGGGGCTCTGGGGCGGGTCCCTGTGCACCCCGGGGTGCCGGGCCAAGCTCCAGCCCCCGAGGTCCCGAGAGCCTTGCCCGCAAGCCTCTCCACCCCCATCATCTCGTGCGCTGGCTAGAGGTCCCCTCATAGTCCCACTCAAATCTCCCTACGGCAGCGCCTCCCAGCCCTACTCTGCTCAAGGAGCGCAGCGGGGGCCCTGCCTGACCCCAGACTCACCGAAGCCCATGGCGAGAGGATGGCGACCCGGCTTGCTCTGGACCCCGAAGCCTGGGCTGGAGAGCCAGGCGATAAGGCTGCCCCGCCCCTGCCAGGCCCCAGATCCCCCACCAAACCGACCACAGCGCAGCCATCCGCCAGAAATAACCTGGAGGCCGAGGGGACAGGCGCTGTGGCCCCAGATAGAGCACTATCACCAGGGCCCGCAGGCCGCCAGGGCTTCCGCCCCCTCACAACCTCCCAGGGGCACATGGATCACTCTGACACCGCTGGGACTTCACCAACATTGTTTTCCTGTCACCAGGACAGGACGTGGCATTCACAATTGAACAAAACTGGAGAATGGGGTTTGGGGGGAAGGTATCATGCTGGGGATTGGTGGTTGGGAGGGGTGGGCTAGGGAACTCAGGGCAACAGTGCTGCTGGGGAGAAGGGACCTCCGGCCACAGGCAGGGAATGGCAGTCTAGGCAGGCATAGGGGGTTATTGGGTCACCCACCACCACCCACTACTCCTAGAGCCCTCAGGCCAGGCCATAGCCATGGGTGAGGAATATGGGTGATCACGGGTGTCCCAGCCCCACCAGGCCCATGAAATCCTTGCCTGCAGCCAGCTGCCCTCCTTTGGTCTGGAGGGATCATGAGTGCTTCTGTTGCCCAGCCCGCCCACTGAGTTACCCGGAGAGGGGGTGAGGAGGTAAGGAAAGACCTGGTCCACCTCGGCACGAAGTGAGGTCTCAGCTTAAGCTGGGTGGCCCAAGGGAGTGGGCACAGGAGGGCTCCTGCATCCACTCTGTGGCACTGGGGTGGGGAACTAGGCCCCGGGATGCTGGGGATCTGCTCCCCTCTTCTGCCTTGTTTTACCCACCCACCTGAGTAGGGCCTGGAGTTGGAGTTCATGGCCTTCTAGGGCAGGGGTAGATCTTAAAAGCCATGCCCCAACCTAGCAGCTTCTCCCCCAAGGCCACAGGGGGCCAGCTGTGGTGAGGGGCTGCTCTCAGGCCTCTTGGAAGCAGATACAAATGAGGGGAGGGACTGATGCTGAGAATAAATTAGGGTTGGCTGGGGGCTGTGACCCCGCGTCTCTGGGTCAGGTCAGTAACAGCTGGGAACAGTCCTGGTCTAGGTCACTCTGGGACTGGGGTTGTGCCCAGGTCTGTTGCAGCTCCAGATGATTCCAGGGTTGAGTCCAGGCCAGTTGGGGTCCAGGAATGGGAAGGGCCAGCCTGGAAACTGGCAGTCTATCCATGGCGATGTGGGGCTGGGCTGGGGTCACTGGTCCTGCATTTGCTGCTTCATTTTCTGCAGCATCTCCTGCATGCGCCTGAGCTGGAGGGGAGACAGGAAGAGGGGAGGATGGAGTGAGAAACGAGGAGGAGGGGCCTGCCCCTGCCCCACCCCACCCCCAGCCCCTGCTCCTCCCCTGGGGCCCTCCTCACCTCCTCATCCTTCATCCTGATGAGCTTTTCTGTCTCTGCATCAGGTGTAGGCAGTGGCAGGATGGGGATGGGGCTCTCCATGCGGCTGTCCTGGGTCAGTTTGCTGTGGGGCAGACCAGAGGGCGGGAATTTGTCTGACACCCAGCACTAGGAAGGCCCTCCCCCTCTGAGCTCCCATTGGCTCTGGGAGGACAAGATGCATGGTGGGCGGAGGGAGCTATAAGGGAGCCGGGGCCAAGAGCAGGTCTGGGTAGGCAGCAGGGACCAGCCCTCTGTTAGGGAAAGGAGGCTGGGGGTCGTGGGGCGCATGATGCGGTCGGGGGTCAGGGCTGCGCACCTGGTCATCTGCTGGATGCAGTGTGCGCGATAGTTCTCATAGTGCACGTCGCATGTCACGTCCTTGAGGTCATGCATGTGCGTGCGGATAAGCATGTTACGCAGCTTCACGAAGTCGCAATGCGCCTGGTTTTCCACTGTGGGGCGGGAGTGGGTAGCGGGGATGGGTGCAGGCCCTGGTGGTGGTGGGGAGAGCCTTCCCACCCCCTAGGCGGTGCCCCACTCCTGAACTCACCCTCCACGATCCCCCAGGGGTACAGTCGCCCCCGGACCCGCTGCCCCTTGGCCTCCACCACTGTGTTGCTGCCGATAACCGCGAAGGGCGCACTCTCCTGGGGAGGGCAGGCACACGGGCTCACGCCCAGTTAGTGTGAGTGTGGGGTTAGTGGCTGAAGATGGGCCTGGGCATGCCGTACCTTGTTGGCACCTCCAGCATTACCAACAGGCTCTCTCCAAGGAGATCCTGGAGTTGCCCACCTCTTTTGGCTTCTCGGAAGCCAGAGCCTGGCACCACTTCTACCCCAGGGGCCCTTGCCAGGCCTGTGCCACCAGGCACATCGTCCCCTTCTGACTCCACCCCCCATCTGCTCCATCTAGCTACCTTTGCCATCCCTCCCCAGAGCTGAGCCCCGGCCTCCTGTTGGTGCTGCTGACTTTGGCTGGGGCCAAGAGGCCCACTCTCCTCCTGGCCCAGTGGCCGACTATCCTATGTCTTGTCTCGCCACTCTAGGTCCTGGGTCACCCAAAGCTATAGACACCTCTGGAGCTCAGAATTCTGGCAGCCAGGGCATGAGTAGGCTTGGGACCACAGGGCCCTGGGCCAGACCCATATGCTGGTGACCCCTTGGAAGAAGACTCAAGAGTAGGGTCAGAGTGGAGCCCTAGCCAGCACTGTGCCTTTGGGTCCTGGAAAGTGCCCCAGGACACATGAACCACATGGGGCCCAAAACACACAAGCCAGTGGGGACATGGGGGACTGTACCCATCCCAGCCTCAGGTGAAGGGGCTCTATTGCCCAGACAAAAGACTCTTGTCCACTGGGTTGGATCTGGATGCTTGGCTCCATGTAAACTGACCTTTGGTTCCCTCCTCTGCCACCCCAGGCTGCTCACCTTCAGTTCCCGATCTTGCTGCTTAAAGTCCTCGTCCTCATCGGAGTCACACTCGGGGAACTGGTACACGTGGATGCCGAACTTGTCAATCTCCTCCCGGATCTGTGGCGGGGCAAGGGCTGTCAGACCCAGTACCCAGGGCCAGTTACGTTGGTACCCACGATCAGCGTGGTGGCTGGTGTCCATCCCAGAGACCTAGTCCAAGGCTCACCCGCTCCTTCAGCTTCCGGATCTCGCCAGGGACCAGGCAGTCGGCTTTGGCGATGAGGGGCACAATGTTCACCTTCTCATGCAGGGCCTTCATGAAACCCACATCCACGGGCCGCAGGCTGCAGAGAGTAGCCAGGGCTGGTGAGGGGCAGAGCAGGGGTGGTGGGGGGCCTGGGGAGAGGCTGGGATGGGCTCAGGGTGGGCAGGCTGTGAGCACACGGCCAGGGGACAGGCAGTGGCCGGTAGAGCCGTGGCGCTCTGTGGAGGTTGGAGCCCGTTCCAAGGCTGCTCACGCACCCATGGCCGAAAGGGGAGATGAAGTACAGACAGCAGTGCACGCGGTTGTCCTGGATGTTCTTGCGGTTGAGGCCACTCTCGTCGCGGAAATACTGCTCGAACTGCTGGTCCACATAGTCAGTGATGGGCTTCCAGCTGCAGAGGGACAAGAGGGTCTGTGAGTCCAGAGGGGAGGCTGGGCCAGCCTAGGCAGAGACTGTCCCCCGGCCAGGCTCTGCTCACCATTCCGAGTTGTTGACAGCATCCCCGAAGCCTGGCGTGTCCACAATGGTGAGCTTCAACTTCACGCCCTTCTCCTCGATGTCCACTGTGTGCTTCAGGATCTCTACAGTCTGGCTGATGCGCTCTGCGGGGGTCGGGGCATGGTCTGGGGGGTGTCTTTCCATCTCCCAGTCCCCACCCCCACTGGGCAGCCAGGACCCTTGTTCTCATTCATTCTCATATTTGCGCCTTGGCCTGACTGTGATCTGGGCCACTCCTCCTGGACCCTGAACAGGAGATCCATGCTGTGAGAAGGGAGGAGCAGGGTCTGGATCTGGGAGGGAACCCTCTGAGGGGTCAGGCAGCAGGGGATGGGGAAGCAGGGCCCACTCACCCTCGGCACTAAGCAGCTTCCGGTCCTTGTACAAGTCGGTCAGGAAGAGGCTGTGGACCAATGTGGACTTCCCCAGGCCCGACTCACCTGCCAGCAGGTGTAGTGGAAGAGTCGAGTTAAGTCTGAGGCCCCTATGACAGAGCCTAGCTGGCTAATGGCCCAAGCCCCCCTGCATGGGAGTTCAGCCTACTCACCGGCCACCATGAGCGTGAAATCAAAGCCCTTCTTCACAGACTTCCGGTGCACCTGATTGGGCAGTGTGGCGAAGCCCACGTACTGCTTGTCGATATCCTGGGGGCCGGGCAGGGCAGGTCAAGGGCTTGCTAGAGTGCCTGGGGCAGTCTGATGCCCCATTCCCTATCTGGCTCAGACATGGAGGCAGCAGAGGGCAGAGTCCCCTGGGTGGGGAGTTTCAATGCCACAAATGGGGTGAGGGCCTGTGGGCAAAGGTCTGGTGGTGGCATCCTTGACCAGCCTCAGCGAGGGGCTCTGCAGGGACCTGACAATGTGTCTGTGTGTGTGGAGTTTAGGACGTCTGGCTGCAGCAGGCCCAGGCTGTGCCCTCCCTTGGGTGGTGGGAAGAGGGCCCCAGGACCAAGACCCCTCAGACACAACCATGTTCCTTCACAGACCGGAGAAGCCCCCTGGCCTCAATACTCACCGTCCTGAGTGTATCGGGGGTGGGAGGCCCCATTTGGCCTTGATCCAGCCGCGGGGGTGGCTGGCTGCTGCTACCAAGGCAGAGCAAGGGCTATTTATAGACAGCGGCAAGGAGACGCCCCCGCCCGCGGGGTCCCAGTGCCTACCCCGGCGGACCCTGGCCCTGCCGGTCCCTGTCACGTCCCAGAGCTCTCGGGACGGGCCCTGGAGGGCGCACACACGTTGACCCACATTCCGTTCCCCTCTCCACACACACCTTGAGCCGCCTCTGGGCCTGGGTCCGCGGCGACAACAGCTGCTCCACCAGGCGGTCCTGGGGCGCTGCCAGCGAGTCCATCGCGGCGTCCGCACCTCAGACCCGGTCAGGCCCCCGGGGGCCGGGCTTACAGGAGGGACTTACGCGCGGTACTGCCTTGAAGGCCGGTTCTCGCCCCCGTTTTACCGACGCGGGAAGTGAGGCCCAGAGAAGAGACGTGGCCCACCCGGGGTGCCGCCGACCCCGGAGGCCGTGCGTGCCATGCCTGTGCCACTGCCGACCACCCCGAGCCGCCCGCGGCGTCGCAGCCACAGGCAGGCCCCGCTCCCGCACCCGAACCAGAGGCGGGGCCTCGCCGGCGCTGGCGGGGGGTGGGGGGACAGGACCGCCCCACCCGTGCGGTCGCTGGGAAACAGTCGCCTGGAAATTGGGCCGCAGGCGGAGCCACCGGAAAGCTGCTGCGGAGGGCAGGGCCGAGCACAGGCGCGCATAGGCGCGGGGGCGGAGTCCCGCTGTCGGACCTGAGGCCTCTGTCCCAGCGTGGCGACCACCCGAGTGGGAGGGTGGGGGAAGCCGGGGCCCACCCAAGGGCCCTGGGGGGCGCGGTTGTGGCCGCCCCGCATCCGGGACCCCCCCCAGGTGCAGCGCGGCTTCTGCCCGCCAGAGGGCGCCGGGGGTGGGGGAATCGCTCCTGGTACCCAGGCTCACCCACGCGGGAACCGGCCCCCTCATTCCTTTTCTCCGCGCAGAATTGGCCCGGAAACCTCCTGGCGGTGTCACGGCGCCCCAACTACCCACAGCCACACCCCTCCCTGCACTGCTCCTTCCTTCCTCCTGTGTGTATGTGTGTGTGTGTGTGTGTGTGTGTGTGTGCACGCGCGGGGGGCGTGGGGGGGCAGGGGTGTTCTTGACTGGCATGGCCTTCCCAGACGCGTGGGAACTTGGAGGGGGCAGAGCCCACTTCCCTAGCCTGGACAACAATCCCCCAACCCCCCCATCCCCTTTGCAGAAGCTTAAAGCGGGGGATGGGGGTTAGTTAGAGCACTAGAGGCCTACCCACCCTATCTCTGGAAACTTGGAAGCTGCAGCCAGCACTGGCCACAACTGCCCCCAGACCACTCCTGTGAGCAAAGGTGGGGGTGTAAGTGGAGTAAACTTACCCCCTGCCGGGTATGCGGCTCCCTCTGAGCTTCCTTGCCTGCTCTGACCCACAGGACAAGGCCTAGGGGGACTGGAGAGCTCCAGCCAGTGTAACTCTCGCCTTCTGTGACCACCGCAGAGACCACAGGCATCTCCCGAACTACCAGACCCTTTCTCACCCTTTCCTCCAGGACCCCACCAGAATCTGAACCAGCCAGTGCCAGCTGGGCAGAGGGAGGCTTGGAAAGGAGCTGCAACACGAAAAGACATACTCCTTGGGTTGTGCGTCAGTGGGGAGAAGCCCTCCGCCCCAGCTCTTCTTCCCCACCCTGGTCCTCCCTTCTTGGCAACCCTGGTTGAGGGGCCTTTGTCCATCTGTCTAAGCTCATGACGCTGCTGTGGGGCCTGGCACCTGGGGAGGAGGGATGGGTCCACAGCTGGGAACAGGAGAGTCTTTCATGCAGAGGAGAGTAGAGGGGAAGCCACAGGGCACCTCCTTCAGCTCTCTCGGAGGGGCCCTCAGTCCTTGCCCTGAGAGAGCCTCCAAACTGGCCCCAGGCCTCTGCCACGCTAACCTGCAGGAGGGGTCTGGCCCAAGACCCACCTAGCCTCCACCAGCAGGCCCACTGTAGACACAGCCCCTCAGCTTAGCCCCCACCCAGACAGGTTGGCATCTCAGGCTCAGGGCATCTCCAAGGTAGACACCCCTGGGTATGGGCCTCAGGCTGAGAAGGAACCTCAGCATCCCACAGCCCCATGGCCAATGGAGCTTGTTACTTTCAGATTGCCTCAATTTCCCCACTGGTAAGGCAGAGCCTCTGGGGAGGCCCAAGTCAGGAGGGTAAGAGTCTCACTCCCAGCTCCCAACCTGCCTGCCCCAACACCTAAACTCACCCCAGTAGGGCCTGTGGACTCCCTGGGGGAGCTCCAAGGAAGGGACCCTGCCACCAGCTCTCTCTGGCCCATGAAGTACAACAAATACTCCTCAGGGCTTCCTGAGCCATAGACACAGCTGCGCCCACCTCCTCCTGGTGCCTGAGACTCTCGAGGCATTTCCATTCTTAGAATCACTGGAGTCATCTCTGGAAGCAGCCGCCAGAGCCAACAGAGCACCATCGCTGCCTGAGAGCCGGTGGGGGTCAAAGGATGGGGGCAGAGGGCCACCAGAACTCCCCCCGACCCTCTTTCCCAATGCAGATAGACTATGGCTCAGTAGCACCAATAATGCTAACAGTGTAACAGCCACATGCTTCCAGCTCCCTCCAGATCCTCAGAGAGCCCGCCCCAACACCTGGCTCCCTGGCTTTGTTCCCGGGGCTCCCTCTTCCACCTGCATGGTGCCCTCTCTCTTGGGTCCTAGAGGATGGGCGAGGCTGCCTCCTAACTGACCACATAGGATGGGCATACACAGGCCTGAAGGGGTTCATGCCTCTGCAGGAGGGGGTCCCTGTGTGGTACTGGGCAGCAGCTGCTGGGCCCAGTGACTCCAAGTGCCTGCAGGCCCCCGAAAAGGTGTGGGGGTTCATCTTCCAGTCCTTGTCTCTTTCTCCCTCAAACAATAGCCTGGCGGCATGTGTCCCTGCATCTCAGGCATTGTCTGACCTGCCTTGATAGGAAGGCAGCTCCTGGCTCCGACTCCCTGAAGCAGCCCTTGCCAACAGGGTGAGGTTGAAGGGCCCCTCCCCAAGAGCCTCACCTCTCCTGGGGTTGGGTTCGTCCTGGCCAGGAGACTGGGGCTGGTAGGCGGTGACTCTTGGCCCTCACCCCACCTGCTGGGTCTCTCCCGGGGCTGCCACCGCACCCTGGGCCAAGACTCCAGGGTTCCACCCAGCATCTACCCACTGTGTAAATCCCTATCCCTGACGAGGGCAGCCAAGGCTACTGTGGGGGCAGAGTTGGGTCCAGAAAATCCCCCAAATGTGACTGAGCTCAAGCCAGACAGGCCCCAGCAGGGCTGCCCCAGAGCCCCCTGCCCACCTGGTTACCCCACCCCTACTCCACTCTCAGGGTATCCCAGCTCTGTTGAACCCCAGCCTCTGCTGGATTTCACAGTAGGTGCCCAGGTCAGCCTCCTGTTGGGCCCTGTGTTCCCATAGGACAGGGACCAGGCCAGCCCCTTTGGAAAGCCACAAGCCTATTTGTACCCACTAGGTTGGAAGACCCGTGCTGGACACAGGCATGACTCAGACCAGGCCCTGGAGGCTCCCAGTCTGGGGAGGAGGCCTGACCACAGATCAGCCCACTCAAATTGGTGTGTGGGGAAGAAAAGGCAAAAGATGCACAAGAGTGGGGTGGGGCTGCTCAGGTTCTAGGTGCTGGCTGATGGACAAAGACCCCTCCCCAAGCCTGTGGCCTGCTGTGTCTGTGCCGTCACTCAGGACCCCCAGCACGAGGCCCAAGGCCAGGTCAGGGAGGATATGCTGGAGCTGGATCAGTGGAAGAGGGACACCCGGCCCATCCCCCCAGGCTGGGAGGGGCGTCCATGCTATAAGGGTCAAGGGCCAGTCCCCCAGCGGCCTGGCGCCCAATGCTCCCCTTCCTATCCCCAGGCGCGGCGGCACTGCTCCAGCTGACCATGGGTTATCGGTTATCGCGACACGGAGGGATGACGGCCGGCGGGGGCGGGGTCGTGCCTGGGCGCCGGCAGTGTCGGTGCCACAATGGGTGACAGTAGGCCGGGGGCGGGGGGAAGGGGGGTGCGGCGGCGCGCACGTACCTGTTTGTCCTCTGCAGGGTCGGGGTCGGGTCAGGGTCCGCGTCCCGGCCGGCGGGCGGAAGAGAGAGGAAAGACACCGTGAGAGGCAGGCGGGCGGTCGGTGGGGACAAAGGCGCGCGCGGGTGCGCGGGCAGGCGCCGGGCTCACCTGGGGTCGCCAGCTTGCTCTTGTACCGCAGGCCTGTGCTCATGGTGGCCGCCGGCGGGGGGGACGGGGCGGCGGCGGGCGCGCGGGCGGGGCGCGGCGATGAGCGGCGGAGGCCGAGGCCAGGCTGCGGGGTGACCGGCCCCTCCGCGCCGCCGCCGCCCGCCCCGCCCGCGCGCCCGCCAGCCAATCGGCGCCCGCCGCGCCCACGCGCGACCCGGCTCGGCCGGCGGGGGCGGGGACCCAGGCGCCCCCCAAAGGCCCTGAGCCCGCCGTCTCCCGGCTACGCCCTCGCCTCCAGCCGCCCGCCAGCGCCCCGGGAACCCGGAGACGCCCGCGCTGCCCCCGCCCACCGCGTGGCGGCTGCCCGACTCCCGCCCCACCTCGCGTCTCCCGTGCATAGGCCTGGACGCCGCCTGCTTCGTTCTCCAGGGACCCTGGTCCTCGCCTCGGCCTCTGACCTAACCTCCGTGTGGCCCTTGCACAACGCCTGCCCTCCCCCTCCCCCACCCCGGGTGCTGCAGCCTCCTGCCAGCCCCTCCTCACCTCACCATGGGCGTGGGAGATGCTGGCCAGGGGAGTCCTGCTCCTGGCCGCAGCAGGAAAAGGTGATGGTCACCGCATGGAAGGTCGGATGCCTGGCCAGCGCCCCAGCTGCCCTGCTGCACTCAGCGCTGGACACACCTGCTCTGGAAGGAGACATACCTGGGCAAGCTGCAAAGGCCAAGCCTCTGGACAGTGGTCCCTCCTTTCTTTTCCTGGCTTATTTTCTGGGATTATTTCTGAAGAGTGACTGAGCTGACATCTGGGACAGGACATGGCCTGACCTCCAGCATGCCTGCCTTCCCACTTCTCTCCCCAGCCCTGTACCCTCTGCTCTGCAGATCCACAGCCAGACCTGCCCCCCCCACCCCGAGAAAGGGGGACAAGGAGATCCCAGACTTCTGTGCTAGAGGGCAGTTAGGGGAATTGAAGGCAGGGTCAGGGCCTGCATCCCATTTGCAGATGAGGAAGCTGAGGTCCCAGAAGTTTGCTGACTTAGCAGGATTCACAAGCATGAGTGCCTCCTGTCTTCTGATACTATCACACTCCCAAGTACCTTTAGCTTCCCTGAAATGCCGCCAAGTGGCACATCTGGAGCATTCAGTCCCATAGAAAGACACAGCTTGGCCTGTGGTCACCATCTCCCTTGGCGAAGGCCCCCCTTAGAAGGAGGTGGCTGCTGCACCTTCTACATGCAGGAAGCCTTCCTCTCTTCCCAGTTCCTTGTGTGCCCCTTGGTTGGTCTGCTGGTCCATGGGCTCCTCCATCTCAGAACCCCCCGGCACCTAGCACAGAGCTCTTTGCCCAGTAAATGAAAAAGCCATCATTGTTCAGCCAGATTCTGTGGCAAAAGCCCATTTCCCCTCTACTGGGACACCTACCTGCTCCAGAACTTGACCTGTGTGGAGACACTCCACCAATCCGAGCCTTCATCCAAAGCCTCAGGGCCAGATGTGCTTGGAATTCAGAATTTGTCATATATCTTGTACATTACATGAAATCTCATTGGAACCTGTGACTACACCTCAAAAACACATTAAGGCATTTGTAGTAAACCCTGGCCATTCACACAAACTGGAATAAGCAAAGGCCATAATACAGTGCTGCACATCAGCTCAAGGCTGGCTTTGTCACAGAGTTTTGAACACCTTTAAGTTTCAGAGCTTTGGGGGAATTTGGAATCGTGGATAAAGGAATGGGATGGGGAGGGGGCACTCCAAGTGATAGACAGGACTTCTGAGGCTTCATCAGCTCTGACAAGCTTAGTGGGAACCCCATCTCAGGGGGCGTGGAGCTTTGCAAAAATGGTGCAGTTGGTGAAAACTGACACTGGGACATTTAGCATGACCTGACCCATACAAGCCTGGGCATGTGGGTACAAAGGAGGAGGCAGGGACCTGTCCTCGATAAGGCAGATGTGTCTCTGCGAAGGGCCCCCTCGGGGCTCCAGACAGCCCTGGGTCAGGCCTTGAGGGGGAGTGGGCTGCAGGTCAAGGGCATAGCTCGGGCGGAGGGTGGGAGGTGCACATGTAGAAGAATCATGGGATTTGCAACAGTTCTGGAGATGGAAGACAACAAGGACAAGGAGTACTGCCTAAACATGTCTTAAGGTAAGTGCACTCCAAAAGCATCCATGTAGAAATGCTGCGGGGTTGGAGACCAATGTCTTTGGTCTGGAGTGGAGCCATGGAGCAGTGTGTAGCTGATGGAAAGGAGACCAGACCCATTCCGTGGAAGCAAAATGTGTCAAGGGCAGGCCTGGGTCAATGCCTTCTGTGAAATGCCTACCAGAAGCTGCTGGCCTGGAAGGGGGAGAGGGAAGCTTCACTCCTTGCTCTGGGGCTGTGGTCACCCAGGACCGAGTCCGGCAGATAGCCCCAACCAGACATACTGGAACTGTCCCTGTCTAGTTGAGAGACCCCCGGGTGGCGGCACCCATTGACTGAAAGGCAGAATATCTGCCTGGGACATTTCGGAGGCCAGGACTAGAAGGTGCTGTGGGGTGTGGCTCCAGCTCTCCTAGATGGGACCGCGTAAGTCCTTCCATTTCTCTAGCCTGGATACTGCCAATGCGAGGGCCCGAGCGAAACCCTCACCCAACTCCTGCTGATCGAGCAGTGCAGCCCTGAGGGGGATGGGTGACATGGGAGGGGGCAGGAGTAAGAGGGGCTGGCTTGGACCCACTGCATTAACCTAGGTAAGGGGCTGTGGCCTTCCTGAGTAGGCTCTGAGCCTGCTTCCCCAACAGGCGGAAAAAGTGCTGGCTGTGGTTCAAAGAGAAGTAAATAAGACACTCCTGGGTGGGGGGGGGGATGCTACTTTTTAATTCATAAGGAAAAGAAGTTAATGAGTGAAAAAACAAGTCACATCCAGAAAAATCTGTTCAACCAACTTGGGCTACAAATAGCTTGATGCTTTCCAGAAAAAAAATTTATTCTTTTAGTTAAAGAGGCTGCGTTCAACCCCATGCTGTGTTTCCCTCCTCCTCTCCACAAACTTGTGGGCGTCAGTGTGGTCACACGGGATGCAAGATGGCCTCACAGTAGACCTCAAGGATAGTGACAGCCACGCAAAGACAAGTGGGTGGCGAGCAAAGAAGTTGCCAGGGTTCCGAGGTTTGCTTCAGGTGACACACTCCCCAGTCACTCCCAAGGATTTGTCGCTGAGTATGGGAGCAGTGTGCCTAGGAAGGCAAGATCAAGTTAAGTAAAAACTGCTTAAGGACCTTCTGCTCTGGCCAATGGGTGGTGCTCTGCTCAGGGCACTTCCCACCTCATCGCTGCCTCTTCTCCCTCCTGCTCTGCCAGCTTCCACATCCAGTCCCGCCCGCCCCCTTCCCTCCGGCCACACTGTCCTGGACACTTATGTGCAGTATCCTCCAGCTTTGACTTGGGGAACTCTACCCCAACGTCCCATGTTGCTTTCCTGAGACGCCTGCTCCTCCCTGTGCAATGCTGGGACCTTGAACCTGGCTTCAGGCCAAGGTCAAACAAGGGCTTCCTCCCCTCCTGAGGCAGTCTGAGCGTCCTGGTTTCAGAGGATGGTTCCCTGATCTGCTGGAAGGTGAGTTCATTCTCCCCTCCCTGACTCTGGTCCCCCCCGCCACCTACATGGCTCTCTTTTGGGGCAGCCCCGATGCCTGATAGGGAGGGGTGTTGTGGCCCCCCCACACAGACCGGAAGCAGAGGTTCACAATGTGGTGAGACCACACAGCTGGACTTCCTGGTCCAGGCCTCATTCCAGTAAAGAGGGGTGACCTGCCTCCAGCCCTGCCCCTTGACCAGCCCCAGTCTGACCCTAAACTCTACCAGCTTGGTGACCAGATGCCCTCCTGCCCCCTGCCTCTGTCTGCTGGTGGGCGTTGCCTCTATACCCTGGTCCGTGCTGGTCCCGCTGCTCTGGCTCAGCCAGCTCCATGAGAAGACTGGAAACTACCCCAGCCCCGGGACTCTCCATCAGAAGTGTCGCCCCACTCTTGCGTGTGCATCCCACAGCTTGGTGGTTCTGTGCATCTGCTGCTTGGACAGCTCATCCCCTACCCCGACCCTGGTGGGGGGCCAGGCCTCGGAGCCTCATGCATTGTCCCCAGCCCCTCCCGCCTGCCTGAGTGGGGTGCGTGGGCTCCTGGAGTTCTGGGGGCGGCTGTCTCACAGGGAAATGTGTGTGCAGTGAGGAGCTGCTGGAGAACGCTTTCTTGATCTCCTTGTTAGAAAACTGTAAGGGGGTCACGACACACGCCCGTCTTCCTCGCCAATCAGAGCCGAGTCCACAGCAGCTGCCCCTTCCAGGAGGGTGCTGCCCAGCCCCATTAAAGCGGCCTGTGTGTGGCAGGGGACAGAGCAGAGTTCCAAGTGGGGCAGAGCCACGGTCCACACCAAGTTGCCCATTCACTGGGCAGCTGGCGGAGGGCTACAAAGGGCGCCTGTGCTCTGAGGCAGTGAGCCAGCATGGGGACCTGGGGACCCAGAGCAGCGGGTGACGGGCTCTCCCCCTGGCAAGGGTCAGTGGGGGGCGGTGTGGACTTCCAGCCACATCTGATGAAACATAGTCCCCTGAAGTGTTCCAGGGGAGGTTGTGGAGCGCAGCTCAGGGCAGGAGCAGGACCAACAGGACCGAGAGTGCAGTGTGACTCAGTACAGAAGAGATGTCTGACCATGTCCTCCAAAGGGGTCCTCCAAGGGCATAAAAGCAGGGGTCAAGAGAAGACGAGACCTCCTCCAAAGCTTCTTAGCATCTCTGAGGTTCTGTCCTTGCTGTAGCCCTGAGATCTTGGGAGAAGCACAAGGTAGAGATGTGAAATGTGCCAATATGGAGACTCTCCCAGAGGCATCCAAGCATTGTTAAGATCCCTTGTGAAAGACAGAGTGTGGGGCCGGAGCGTGGGTACCCGGAGCAGCCTGGCAAATTAGGGAAGCTTCCCGCCCTTTCCCTGTGACCTGCCTTTCCTGCCAGAGAAGGCCAAGGGTTGGGATTCCAAAGGCTGGCTCCGGCTCCCCCCACCCCCACCCCGCACCCAGCTTCTGGGTCTGCCATGTGAGCATCTGGCTGAGACAGATCAGGAAATCCCCCCAGGATAAACAGGATGCAAGGAGGACTTCGGACCCTGCCACCCAGCCATGCAGGCCATGTCCCCAGGCCTTGGCACACGCCTGGTCCATAGCACCTACACCTTGCACACTGGCCACAGGGCCATGGCACCCCCTGCCCTCCCAGGGAGGGTGTGGCTGGTCAGTGGTGCAGGTACTCTGCCTATCACACCCAGGCGAGAAAGCAGACAATAGGGCCCTCAGAACGGGCGTCAGTCACCTGGTTTCCAAGATCTCTGGTGACTGGACGTAGCCGGGCGAAGACAAGGATTCAGGTTCTCCTCCCCACCCCTTGTGCTGGTCGCAGGCTGTGGAGGATCTCGCTGCCTATGCTAGCTTACCATTGAGGTGGGAGCCAGGGTTGAGCATTGGTAGGGAGTTAAAGGAGCTGTCATCCCTGAGGCCTGGCTGGGCACCTGCTCCTTCCTCCAGGGTGAAGACAAGGCCTCTCCCTGCCTCCTCTCTGCTTCCAGGTGGCCAGTCCCCACTGGATATTCTTTGCACACCCACGGTAGGCCAGAGCCTTGTGCTGCCCTCAAGGGGGCTCTTGGTGGATGGGAGACAGACCAGCCGCCATACACTAGGAGGCCTCTACACTCCTTCCACTGGACGAGGCCAAATGTCTAAGGTCTGTGGCCAGCTAGAGACAGCCTTGATAATGCGTGCAGGAAGGTCTATGTTCCCCGGCAGGATGTTCTGTGCTGAAATTGATGTCTGCCTCTTCCCCGTTCCAAAAGTTCTTTCTTTTCTTTTCCTTTATTTTTTAAGGTTTTATTTATTTATTTGACAGAGATAGTGCGACAGAGAGAGCATACAAGCAGTAGGGAGGTACAGACGGAGGGGGAGAAGCAGGCTCCAAGAAGCCCGACGCAGAGGCCGATCCCAGGACTCTGGGATCATGACCTGAGCCGAAGGCAGGTGCTTAACCAACTGAGCCACCCAGGCGCCCCTCCAAATATTCTTTAAAGTGAAGCCCAGGAGCTCCTCCAAGGCGGATGGGAAACACCATCAGGGTCTTCTTAAGATGGTAGAGCAGCGAGAGAAGGAGCCCCTGAGCCTGGGCAGCTTTTGTAGGAAAGAAGACCCCCAAGACATCACCAATGGCTCTGAATGGCACTTGGGAAGCACGGGGCTTGGCCACCAAGCATCAGTGCTTCTGGCCGGGGTTCAGACCAAAGAAGCATCACCAGGGTGTGTTTCAGTGTTGGATCTGGGAAGTGGGACCCCTAGGAAAAAGGAATCACTCGGACTCACTCCCCTCCCTCAAGCTCTTGCCAAAGGCTCATTTTTGCAGTCATGATACTTTCCAACCACCCACAGGTGCTGGCATGTCCTGGAGTGAGTCCTGCCTCATGCTGTTGCCTGGTGAGAAGGCACAAGTGGCCTCCTTGGCAGGACACACTGCTGATGTGTTAAACTGGTCCTCCCTCTGGAACTTCCCAGGCAACTGTGGGCTGTGGGTAGAGGGTGCCTCTTGCCTCCACAGTAGCCACCAGCCCTGCCCGGCTGTATGGCACAGATAGGACAAAGTGGTGGCTGCCAGCCTCTTTCTCTGGGGTTTCATAATGCAGGGGTCAACACACCAGAGGCCCCCAGAGGATGCTACCCACAGGCCAGGGGGTAGGCCATGGGCCATGAAGGTTAAGCACAAAGTCCCGAGGGCCACCTGGAGCAGGGCTGAGGGGTCCTGGGCAGATGCTGGCCAAATCAGGGTCAAGGAGAGCAGGGACATCTGTAGAGCTGGGGATGAAAACATGCATTTGCAAGGGCGTTGCTGGGCTGGTCTCCCCACTTGCATGCTTCCGGGAGCAGGACCTGCATGCTGGGGGTGGACCCTGCTGCCAAGACAGTATGAAAAGCTCTGCCAGAGCCCCTGCCCAGGGTGGGGGTCCACGACTCCCATAACAGACACTGGCCTAACCAGGGGTCCAACTAGAGCACCTCTGAGGCCTCAGAAGCCCAGCCCCAGGCCGCAGGACCAGCCATCCTGAGGTCTGGAGCAGGCCTGCCTCAAGTTCCATACACCAGGGGACTGGAGATGGTGGACAAATCTGGTGTGGTGAGGGTTCGAGAGGGTGATGATGATAAGAAGAACCCTGGGGAGGAGGGGCTGGTTCTGTTCATGTTCATGGGCACCCAGAAGAGTATCAGCCACACCCAGGTCCTGCTGGAATGCCATCTCTCAGGTCCCCGCAGGAGGTGGAGCAGCTTAGACTGGGCTGGGCCTTGGCCCTCTGGGGCAGTGGGCGGGGCTCCTCCTCCTCCCTCCACACTACAGGAAACTGTAGGGGAGGCTTTGGGTGGGGGGCAGGGCAGGGAGCTCAGACCCATCCATGGCTTCTGAAACAAATCAGAGAAGAGGGAGGAGCCCAGATCCCAACCTCGGGGGAAGAAAACTGGAGGCAGCTGACTGGGGGCTGAGATAGGGGACCCCCACCAGCCCCCTGGCCCACCACGAGATACACGGCTTCATCTATCAGCTCAGTGCTGGAAAGATCCAGACAGTAATCTGTACAGCCTGCTAGACACATCTGAGCCAGAGCCCCCAGCTGATTCAGACCCTGGGGGACACCCCCCCGCCCCGTCAAGTGCCAGACGCCGCACAGATGAGGACAGGACTGTCGTGGATGGAGGTCTGGAATCTGATGGGCCCAGCATGACAAAGAATGGCCTGGAAGATGAGTCAAGACCCCTGCATCCAAAAACAGAGCCGCTGCAGCTGTAACCGTGGGAACTGGACTGATGGTTCCATTCGTGGAGACCGCCAGCCAGTGACTGTGGCTGACCCTATCTCTGGAGCAGAGTCTCAGAGCTGCCAGCAGTCCCCCCCACTCCCCAGCCCCGGAATGCACCAAACCCTCAGAGGACTCTCTTTCAGGACAGAAGGGCGACTGTCAGCAAGCTTCCTAAGGGCCCCACAGAGAATGGGGAGCTCTCCACCCCCGCCTGGAGTTGGGTAGTTTGGTGAACGGGGTTTCATAAAACCTCTAGCCCACATCCTTCCCTTCCCAATCTCGCTTGCTGCCCAACACCATGGCCCTCACAGGCTCTGACTTGTGCTGGAGCTGCTCTCATCTGGGGGGGGGGGGAGGTGGCACAGCACCTTGGGTCCCCCCTCAACCTCAAGGAGGAAATGGAACGGTGGTTAAAGGGTCCTACCCCCTCCTTCTTGTCCGCCCGGGGTGAGGGGAGTCTCTCTCCTTCCCATCAGACGAGGTGTGCTTTTACCCTCTAAATGCCTCGATCTCTCTGAACACCCATCCTCCGCCTGCTGGTGTGGGGTGCTCCTTGACCTACCCAGGTTTGACAGTTCAGGGGGCTCCCCTGCTATCCCTCCTCCCATCCTGCACCCCCCATTTCTGGGTCCTTGTCACTGTGGAAGATGGGGATAGTAAGGGTATAAGAGGGTAGGAGACATGGGGAAGGTTTTGGAGAAGACCCTGGGGTGCATATGAAGGGGGGGTGACAAGGTCCCTCAAGGGAGGGGAAACCAACCTTCTCTGGTGGATGAGCAGGCATATTTATTTTTCACTGTACAGTATTTAAAAAGATAATTTTAAAAAATCCAAATGTCAAAAAACCCCACAAAAACACAAAAACCAAAAAATCCAGAAACTGACAGAAACAAAAAGGCAACGTAATTCCAAAATGGGCAAAGAACCGAACTGATGTTTCTCCCAAGAGGACCCAGCCAGAGACAGGAGCTGGCGATTCCTAAGACCCATCTCATCCCAGGCTTGCCACCCTGGCCCACACGCTCAGCTTTCTGGGGACCTTCCTTCCTGTGTCCAGCATGGACCTGGGGCCACTTTCAAAGACATTTCTGAGGACCACGACAACCTGGCTTCTATCCATATGGCCTAATGTCAGGCCACACCCCTCCTGCCATGCTGAGCCCAGGCACTGTCTCTGGCCTTCTTCCTCTCCCCTCATTTAGCAAGAGACTTTCCATGCCTCTTTCCTGGACATTCATCTTGGCACCCCCAGTCTTGACTGGGAGCCCCTCCTCTGTTCCCTCTTGTATTCCCAGCACTCCCAGGAGTTAGCACACAGCAAATGTCCTCAGCAAGATCTGAGTGGGAGAGTCAGGGAAAGGGACATTCACAGACAGAGAGGCCTGGGCTTCGGATTTTGTCAGACACCAGGACGTGACAAGGGACCCTGTTTGGGGGATGGATGTGGGCAGGGCCTCCTGGAACCCCAGAGAAGAGACAACTGTGACAAGGAGTGGGGGAACACCAAAAATGGAAAGAGGCCGACAGCAGTGATCTTGATGCCAGAGTGGTGACGGGTGGTGTTCTAGATTTTCCATATATTGCCTATAGCTCAGGGTGATTCCAGAGGGGAGAGGGGGGGCAGAGAATGGGACAGTGGTGCCAGCTCGCTCACAGGACTATAGCTGCGTGGCTGCCTGGCCTTGTCCCTGGCTTAGAGAATGTCCTTGATAGCTGATGCTTTTTTAGACTCAGATGAAATACAGAGGCACATGGATGCGGTGGATATGGGGTATGGGACAGACAAAGGCTGTCTGCAGGATGTCTCAGCCTTGGGTCCCTCTCCTGCAGGGTTAGGGTTAGGGTTAGGGACCCAAGGGCACACTGGGGGCCCAGGGGAGCCTCGGGCAGCACTGGCCATGTGTATGTCCTCACGGATTTGCTCTGCGCTCCCCTGCCTCCCAGGATGGCCATATGAGTAAGCCAGTCATCAGAATTTATACATTTTCCTAAATTAAACTTGTTATTTTGAGATGGGATTAGAAGAAATAATACAGCAAGATCTCATTCACCTAGTTTCCCTAATTGTAACATCTTGCAAAACAATATTATATATCACAGTGCACTCCCTTTAATCCCTGGGAAACCCCATCTGTATAACATCATTTTATGAAAGTCATATTAATGGGATCACGTAGTATTTGGCATTTGAACATTGGCTTTTCTCACTTGGCATAATTATCTGGGGACTAATCCAGGTTACTGTGTATATAAGTAGCTCCTTCCTTTTTTACTGCTGAGTAGTAGTCCACGGTATGGACATACCAAGTTTTGTTGAGCTGTTCACCTGTTGAAGGATGTCAGAGTTGTTTCAGTTTCTAGTTGTTACAAATACTGGGGACATTCTTGCATAGGTCTTTGTGTGAATAGAGTTTTCATTTCTCTGAGAGAAATGCCCAGGAGGGCAGTCCTAGGATAACTGCATGTTTAGGTTTTTAAGAAACTGCCAAACTGTTTCCTAGAGTGGTCGAACCATTTTCCATTTCCACCGATCATGTAGGAATGATTCCGTTTCTCTGCATTCTCACCAGCACTTGGAACTGTCACTTTCCCCCCCTTTTTTTTTCTTAACATGTGTAATGACATCTCACTGTGGTTTTACTTTGCATTTCCCTCATGGCTAATGATGTGCTTTTTTGTGGGCTTATTTGCCATTTGCATATCTTCCTTAGTGAAATGTCTATTCATGTCTTTTGCCCATGTTCTAATCAGATTGGCTTTTTTTTTTAAACTGTTGATTTTGAGAATTCTTTATACTAGTCCTTCATTGGATATGTCATTTGTGAATATTTTCTCCCCATCTATATAGCTTGTCTTTTCTTTTTTTTTTTTATATAAAAGACTTTATTTATTTATTTGACAGAGAGAGACATGGTGAGAGCAGGAGCACAAGCAGGGGGAGTGGGAGAGGGAGAAGCAGGCTTCCTGCTGAGCAGGGAGCTCGATATGGGGCTTGATCCCAGAACCCTGGAATCATGACCTGAGCCAAAGGCAGAGGCTTAACGACTGAGCAACCTAGGTGCCCTCCACTTTCCATCTTTTAACAAGCAGTCTTTTGCAGAGCAAAAGTTTTTAATTTTGATGAAGTCCAATTAACAATTTTTTTCTTTTTATGGCTTGCGCTTTTGGGGTCAAACCTAAGAATTTGTTGTCTGGTCATAGGTCCAAAGATTTTCTCCTGTTTTATTTTTTTCTAACAATTTTATAGTTTTAATTTTTTAAACTTAAGCTCAAAATTTTATTTTGAAGTATTTTTTATATAAGGTGCAAGATTCAGGTTGAGTGTCTTATTTGCCTATGGATGTCCAATTGCTCCAACAATGTTTGCTTCATCCTTTCTTCATTGAGTTGCTTTTGAGCTTTTGTTCAAAATCAGTTTGGGTTATGTGGATCTATTTCTGGGGTGTATCCTACCCTGTTTCACTGATCTATGTGTCTATCCCTCTGCTAATATATAGTTTCAATAACTGTAGCCATAGAATACACACACACACACACACACACACACACACACACACACACACACACAGAGTATGTTATATATTAATAAGGTAGACTGTTCCTTCTCATTTCAGCAAGGTTGCATAGTACAAGATCAATATATAAAAATCAATTGTACTTCTATATACCAGCAATGAACACATGGAAACCAAGATTATAAATACAATATCATGAACAATCTTCCAAAAAAATGAAATAATTATGTTTAAATTTACATGTGAAGACAATAGAATGCTGATGAAAGAAATTAAAGAAGATCTAAATAGAAGGAGTGACATACCATGTTCATGGATTGGAGAACTCAATGTTGTAAAGATGTCAGTTCTCCTTATCTCAATATATAGTTGTTCTTCCTATCAATATATATCAAAATTTAAAAAAAATCAAAATTCCTGCAAGATTTTTTGTAGATATGGGCAAGGTTATTCTAAAGTTTATGTGGAAAGGCAAAGGAACTAGAATTGTTATTTTAATCCACTTAACACAGATTGGGCATTTCATTTTTTTGTTTTGTTTTGTTCTAAATTATTTTATTGAGGTATATGCAGTGAAATGCCCAGATCTTAAACACTCAATTAACAAATATTGTCAAATATACAGAACCATGTTACCAAAACCCCAATCAAGACCCCATTTTCATTATCCAATAAAGTTTTCTGTGCCTCTTTGCAATTAACTTCCACCACCATCACACAGGCCCCAGTCCTACATAACTGGTGATCTGCTTTCTATCACTGCAGACTAATTTTGCCTATTTTAGAACTTCATGTATATATACAACATGTACTATTGAAAACTCTGACTTTTTTTTTTTTTAGATTTTATTTATTTATTTGACAGAGATCACAAGTAGGCAGAAAGTCAGGCAGAGAGAGAGAGGAGGAAGCAGGCTCCCTGCTGAGCAGAGAGCCCGATGCGCGGCTCGATCCCAGAACCCTGAGATCATAACCTGAGCCGAAAGCAGAGGCTTAACCCACTGAGCCACCCAGGTGCCCCGAAAACTCTGACTTTTAACTCAGCATAATTATTTTGGGATTCGTCCATGTTCCTAAGTGTATCAATAGGTCATCGTTTTTTACTGCTGAGTAATATTCCCTTGTATAAGTATGCCACAACTTGTTTATTCACTCACTGCTGATGGGCATTTGGGTTGTTTCCTGTTTTAGGCTATTGCAAATACAGCTGCTATGAACGTATGTGTTTGGACATATATTTTGCTTCCTCTTGGATACATAGTTAGGAGTAGAATGGCTGAATCACATAGGTATATGTATATGTATAATATTATAAGAAACTGTCAGCTGCTTCCACAAGGTGGTACCATTTTACTTCCACCAGTAGTATAGGAGAATTCTAGTTGTTCTGTATCCTAGTCGACACGTATAAAGGTCAGTCTTTTATCTTGGCTATTCTTTTTTTTTTTTTTTTAAGATTTTATTTATTTGACAGAGAAAGAGATCACAAGTAGGCAGAGAGGCAGGTAGAGAGAGAGGGGGGAAGCAGGCTCCCTGCTGAGCAGAGAGCCTGATATGGGACTTGATCCCAGGACCCTGAGATCATGACGAGCCGAAGGCAGAGGCTTAACCCACTGAGCCACCCAGGCACCCCTATCTCAGCTATTCTAATGGCTTTATAGGGGTATCTCATTGCAGTTTTCATTTTTATTTCCTTGATGGCTAATGCTTCCCAGACAATGACATGATTTTCATCTTCTTAATGGTGTTTTGAGAAATAAATGTCTATAATTTTAATAGAGTTTAATCTATCCATTTTTTAGAGTTTCATGCTTTTTTTTGGTTCTCTCCAGGGAAATCTTTGCCTGCTTATTCCAAGGTGACAAATATATTCTCTTCTGTTTCTTCTAGAAATTTTATGGTTTCACTGTTATGTTTAAGACTATAATCCATCCTGAATGAATTTTTGTGTATAGTGTTAGGTGGGGGTCAAAGTTCATTCTGTACCCACCCCACCTCAGCTTATCTAATAGTCCTAGCACAATTTACTGAAAAACCTTGGCATTCCCTACTGAATTGCCATGGCACCATTGATGAAAATCAAGATTTTGGACATATGTTGTAGATCCTTTTCTGGATTCTTGATCCTATTCTGATATGATTATCTGTAACTGTGTACCAATTCAAAACTTAGTGACTTAAAACATCAATTTAGACATTTTTTTATCTACCATGGATTCTATGGGTCAGAAATTCAGGAGGGTTTACCTGGGTAGTTCCTATGATTTCAGGCAGAGAATGTCTGGAGTTAGTGCAGCTGGCTGAACATCTCCCTTTCTATGAAATCTGGGCTTCTTTACATCAATCTCTGCAGGAGTACTGGCCTGGATCCTGAAAACATGGTGGCCTCAAGGCTCTAAGCACAAGTACTCTGGCACCAAGGCAGATGCTGCCTTGTCTTTTATGAACCAGCCTCAGAAGCTGTGCAGCATCACTTCTCTTGTAATCTATTGTCTGTAGGACAGTATAACACCACTTACATTCAAGAGGGGGGGTGTCTCAAGGGTCCAGAAGCACATGTAGGATGGAAGACATTGTCATGGTCATTTTTGAAAAATACAATCAGTAAAATCTCATCCTGTTTGTGGATCAATCTTTTCTCTCTCTGTTCTACAGACTGGATAATCTATATTGATCTGTCTCCGGTCCGCAGTGTGGGGATGGACTGAAGCGGGCGGCAGGGAGACGCGTCTGTCCAGGTGCGTTACAATGGAGACCCACAGGACAAGGGCAGGACAGTGAAGAGGAGTGACCCATCCAAGCTGTGCAGTCAGGGACGGCGGCCACAGAAGTGGTGGGAGAGGAGACGTGGGAGAAAGTGTGTCCCTGATGTGCCTCTGAGACAGCGTGCTGAGTATGGGGGTCTGGACCCCATGAGGGATGTGTTCCAGGAGCAGAGAGCCCCAGGGTGGGTGGGATACAGGACTCAGGACAGAGCAGGAAAGCTGGGGTGGCGGGCGGCCAGGTGGGTCTCGGGGCGGTGCTAAAACCCCAGCCTGAGGCTGCACTACCCTGACTCAGGCAGAAACCCCACACCCACGTGTTTGCATTGGCCAGGGTTCACATGGAGGACGGCGAAGCTGAATGCCGCTGTCTCGGGCTCCAGGAGAGGCGCTGAGTGAGAGGGCACATTCCGTGCTGGCGGCCGCCTTTTCGATGACCGCCGAGGACAGGCCTGGCGCTGTCCTGGCTGGCCAAGGGGAGGACACCAGGCTAGGTTCCGCTGGCTCTCTCTAAGGCGTCGACACCCCCAGGGCCCGAAGAGTCTCAGACCATCTCAGTTTTTTTTCTGCACAGACGAGCCCCCTTCCCAGCTCACAGATCCAAGGGGATCCCTAAGAAACCACTGTTGACAGAAGTTCAAGCAGCGTAACCCGCCCCAAAGTGTCTGCACTCCCTTCAGCAAACACCCCAGCTTCTTGGGTCTAATCCAGGGGTAAGGGGGACAGTCTGGGGACCACCCCACCCCCTCACGTTGTCTTCCTGGCTCCACCATTTCCCCCCCTTTCCTCAGGCTAAGTTCCATCCCACCTCAGGGCCTTTGCTCATTCTTGTCTCCTGGGAGGTGGCTCTCTTCACTGCCATCTCAGCCCACTGGCCTTGCTTGATGGACAGCTCCACTTTGGCACCCCACTCTTTCTCTCTCTCAGGCACACATGGTTTTTCATTTATGTGTTAGTATCCCTCTCACATGAACCAAACTCCTGAGAGCAGGCCCTCCTGCCCATCTGGTTCACAGGCTTCCCTGTGTCACATAACAGGCGCAGTGCACAGAACCGATGGGGGAGGGAAGCGACCCATCTCAGGGGACCTCTCTGAGGGCTGCCCCTCAGGAAAGGTGCCTGTGGAAGAGGCTGTGGACCCCGAGTTCAGGTGAGGGCTAGTGCTCCTGGGCTCTGGGTCCAGAACTCTAGCTCCGCAGGCCAACTGTCCCCCATGGGGGGAGGCATGTCCCCCTCATGCCCGTGTTGTGTCATGGTGCATTCGACTGGACCCACAGCGGACTGTCTGTGCTCCTGCCTTGGGGTTCCCCGTCTGACTCCACGAACCACTTGCCGACCAGGTGCTCAAAGAAGAATCTTAAAGTCACATTGCTCATTCCTCTCCCTCATCCTCCCCATGGGTCAGCAAGTCCCAAACATTCCCAAACAGTCTCCACTCTATCTCCATGGGGACTGGCCTGCTCCAGCTCCCGTATCGAAGACCATGGAGCTGGCAGCTTAAACCATTGAATGGGTTTCCTCACCGTTCTGGGAGGTGGAAGTCTGAGCTCAAGTGTTGGCAGGGTGGGTCTCTCCTGAGGCCTCTGTCCTTGGGTTCACGGCGGTCATTTCCTTGTGTTCTCACATGATCATGCCTTTGTGAGTGTGTGTGTCCTAATCCCCTCTTCTTGCGAAGACGCCAGTCATGTTGGATCAGGGTCCACGTAAAGAACCTTATTTAACCTGGAAGACCTTATCTCTAAATGCGGTTGCATTGGGAGGCTCCGGTGCTAGGGGTTCAGCCTATGAAATTTGGGGGACACAACTCAGCCCATCACACACCACCTAACTGCACCTTCTACTTCACTTTCTCGACTTGAGCTTTGGGCACTCCATTCAGCAGTGGGGATCCTTTGAGAATTGTCCTTTTGGGTCATAGGCCCCAACCCTCACCAAGAACAGGGCCCACGTGAGAAGCCTGAGCCCACTCTCCAATGCCTGCCTTTCTTTCTCCATTTACCTTGGGGGCTCTGGCCAATAGGCCTTATCATCTTTTTTCAAACACATCAAGTTCATGGCAGTTCCTCAGGGCCTTTGCTCTACCTGGAGTCAAGGATGAGGGCCACCCGAGACTTCCCGCACAGCTCTGGTTATGTATCTGTATTAATTTATTCATTTGTAAAAAGATTTTATTTATTTATTTGAGACAGAGAGAGAGAGAGAGCATGGGCAGAGGCAGAAGGAAAGAGAGAAGCAGACTTCCCAATGAGCAGAGAGCCTGACTCGGGACTCGATCTCGGGACCCTGAGATCATGACCTGAGCCGAAGTGTATCCCTGTATTTATTTTTTTTTAAGATTTTATTTATTTATTTGACAGAAAGAGAGAGAGATCACAAGTAGGCAGAGAGGCAAGGGGAAGCAGGCTCCCCGCTGAGCAGAGACCCTGATGAGGGGCTCAATCCCAGGACCCTGAGACCATGAACTGAGCCAAAGGCAGAGGCTTAACCCACTGAGCCATCCAGGTGCCCACTGTATTTATTTTTTAACAACAAGCTTTATTAAGGCCACATACCATACAATTCTCATACCATATAATCCACCCATTTAAAGTGTGCCTTTCAAAGGTTTCTAGTATGTTCAGAGTTGTACGACCATCCCCCAAATCAAATTTAGAACTTTCTATTGAAATACAATTGGCATGCCATAAAATCCACCCTCATAAAATGTGTAATTCAGTGGATTTTAGTCCATTCACAAAGTCGGGCCTCAGTTACCACTCTCTAATGCTAGAACATTCCCATCATCCAAAAAAGAAGCGCCCTAGCAGTCACTCCTTGTGCTCCTCCCCCAGCCCCCAGTGACCAATGATCTACTTGCCTTCAGCATGGACTTGCCTATTCTAAACATTTCCTATAAATGCAATCGGGCAAAGGTGGCCTTCTGTGTTTGGCTCATTTTGCTTACCAGCCGGGTTTCAGGGCTCATCCATGTGGGAGTGTGGGTCAGAACTCCATTCCTATTTATGACTAAATAATGTTCTGCTGTGTGGCTGGAACTCATCTGGTTCATTTGTGTACACATCTTTGTGTGGACATGTTTTTGTCTCTTTGGGGCAGATCAAATGGAGGTACTGAATACCAAGGTCATAAGGTTCCGTGTTCTCTTGTTGCCTGGATTTGCTCTCCATTTCCTCCATTTGGGAGGAAGGAGGCATGAGCATGCACCTGTGTCCCCTGTGTGTGGAATGCGGATCATGCCCCGAGCTGCCAGGGCCAGGTTGGAGCCAGGGAGAGGATGGCTGAGGCTTACCCCTGTGCCACCAAGATCCCATGTCCTCCAGCTCCTGCGGCCCTCAAGCTACTCCCAGCCTGATTCCCTGCTCCCTCTTCATCACCCCCACATTCCTGACAGGAAGAGTTCATCAGGGCCCAGAGCACCCTAACTTGCCGCCAGGAGTCTTTGTGCTAAGTTGTCATGTATGTGCAGGATTTCAGCTTTTCTAGAAAACCTGAACGATCCACCACCTGGAAGATGAGTGCCACCCACACTTGCCTTGTTGGTGACAACTGTTGGATCCCACCGGGTGACTTTTCCCATCAGAGAGTCATAGGACTGAGATTTGGGGGTCTGGGTTTGGAGTCCTGGGGTGGGATCTGGGGTCTAGGACCAGAGACTGGAGGCTGGATTCTGGGTTGGGTCTGGGGTCTGGGTCTGGGGGCTAGAGTCTAGAGCTGGGCTTGGGTTCTGGGTCAGAGGATTGAAATCTGGGGCTAGTTCTGAGGGCTGACATTGGGAGTAGTGTCTGGGTCTGGAGGCTGGGTCTGGAGTCAGTCTGGTGTCTGGGTCTAGGTCTGGGTCTGGAGTCTGGGGGTGGACTGGGTCTGGAGTCAGTCTGGAGTCTGGGTCTGAGTCTGGGGTCTGGGGCTGGGGTCTGGGGTTGGGGTCGGGGTCTGGGGTCTGGGTCTGTGTCTGGGGCCTGGGGCTGGGGTCTTGGTCTAAGTCTGGGGTTGGGTCTAGGGTTTGGGGTTGGGATTTGGCTCTGGCTCTGGGACTGGAGTCTCAGACTGTGGTCTGGGTCTAGGGGCCATGTTGAGGTCTGAGGCATCTAGGCCAAGTGGAGCCCAGAGCTCCTTTCCTTATACCCAGTTAAGGACAGCCAGGTCTGTATGACGTCCATGAGCCCTCACTTGGGTGCAGCCCCCAGCCCTGCTGCTCTGGGGTTCTGAGTCTGGGGTTGAAAGTGTGTGCTGCACAGTGGGCTGCATCCCATGGGGACAGGTTCAGTTTGGGGAAGGACACAGCCGCCATCGCAGACATGCAAGGATGTCTCCTCGAGCACTTTTTAGAAGGGTCCTGAGATTCACTCTCTGAACACATCTGTGTGTGTATGAGTGTGTGTGCATAACAAATTGGCCCTTTTGCATGTCCAGCTCACTGGTATTAAGCACATTCACCCTGTGTGCAACCCTCACTACCATCCATCTTCAGAACTTCATCATCTTCCCGAACGGAAATTCCACCCCCCCTTAAACACCTCCCCATTCCCCCTCCCCAGCGTCTGGCAACCTTTGTTCTACTTTCTGTCTCTAGGAATCAGACTACTCCAGGCACATCATGTAAGTGGAATTCTACAGTATTTCTCCTTTCGTGTCTGGCTTAGTTCACTTAGCACGATGTTCATCGATGTTGTAGCCCGTGTCGGGATTTCCTGCCCCCTTTTTTTTTTTTTTTTAAGATTTTATTTATTTATTGACAGAGAGAGACATAGCGAGAGAGGGAACATAAGCAGGGGGAGTGGGAGAGGGAGAAGCAGGCTTCCCGCCAAGCAGGGAGACTGACGTGGGGCTCCATCCCAGGACCCTGGGATCATGACTTGAACCAAAGGCAGACACTCAACAGCTGAGCCACTCAGATGCCCCTCCTGCCTTTTTAAAGGTTGAATGATTGTTCTGATGTGTGTACGTAGCACATTTGTTAGCCCATTCATGCTCGAATGGTGCTGTTAGAATCCTGGCTGGGTCAGGCTGCGACCCAGAGAGGGGACGGGCATGGAGGGGGCAGTCTCAGGGCGGCAGAGAGGGCGAGAACTCCATTTTTTTTTGCCCTGGATGAACCCCTGGAGCATTCTGAGGAGGGAAGGGGATGTGTTCTTCATTCTTAGCAATAATATCACTCAGGCTTAAGAGGAAGGAAACCCTGATGCCTACTCCGACATGAATAAACCTTGAAGACATTGGGGTAAGGGAAACATGTCAGCCACGAAGGACGCGTACTACATGGTTCCAGGGACGTGAATGAGGTTCCTAGAAGAGTCACACAGTAGTGTGAACACACTGAATGCCACAGAACCGGACACCTAAAAGTAGTTAAAAGTAGTTAAAATGGCAAACTTCGTTGTGTACATTTTACTACAATTTAAAAAAACATAAGGGACACTTGGGTGGCTCAGTGGGTTAAGCCTCTGCCTTCAGCTCAGGTCGTGATCTCAGGGTCCTGGGATTGAGCCCCGCATCAGACTCTCTGCTCAGTGGGGAGCCTGCTTCTCCCTCTCTCTCTGCCTGCCTCTCTGCCTACTTGTGATCTCTGTCTGTCAAATAAATAAATAAAATCTTAAAATTTTTTTAAAAAATTAAAAATAAAAAAAAGAAAAATATATTTAAAAAGACAAAATAACATAAAAAGATAAACAGTAAAAACCAGTTCAATGGGTATAGAGTTTCAGGGATGCAAAATGATACTCTAGGGGTGTGCAGCACAACAGTGAGCCTATGGTTAGTTCAGAAGAAGAATCCACTAAGAGGGAAGAGCTCACAATAAGTGCTCTCACCACAATTAAAAAAAAAAAGTTGCAGGCTGGTGGGCATAGCGTGCTGCCCTGTGTATGAGAAAAGGAGCGGGAGCAAAGGTAGGTGCTCACACATGCATCGCTGTCCTGGGAGGCTACCAAGAAGTGGCCCCAGCAGTGGGCGACAGGAAGGGCGTTGGCGGGCAGGCGGGAGCGGCGGGTAGAATTCCCCACGTGTGCATCTTTTTCTGGTTCTGGAATCTTGAGTGTTGAAACTCTGTTACCTACTGGAAAAAAAGTTAAAAAATAGATTGCTGAAGGAAGCCAAGCAGAGGAAAACAGGCAAAGACCCAGGACCAGGCCGCCCCACCCCACCGCAGTGCGGGGCGCTTGCTGGGCAAGGAAGAGCGAGCCAGCCCTAGAAGCAAAGCCGGCGGCTTCTGCAGACACAGCAACCCTGCCCCGCACACAGTTCTCCAGATGAAAACTTGAAGCTCCTGTTCTGTAAGGCGCTGAGTAATGGTGACGAGTGTCTGCATACCAAGCCAGGTCAGTGGGGAGGGAGGCGATTTTGTGTATCGTCCCCCATGGCTAACCTCTCACGTCTTCGGCTCAGAAGTCCAGCGGTGTGGTCGGCTCGGCCCCAGTGGCTAGACCAAAGAGACCAAACATATTTGCTTAGGCTGTGGAATTCTGAGCAGCAGGCAGGGCAGAAAGAACTCGGATGTTCTCCAAGGCGATGCTCAGCTGGGAGCACAAACTCCCTGAAGAAAACTGCCTCGGGACCTCCACTGGGTCTGGATGAGAACCTTACACAGGGAAGGATTATCTACAGCAGAAGGAGTGAAATGGAAAAAACAGGAAGAGCCCAGGTTTGCGGAAAGGCAATTAAAATCTACTTAGCGTTAAGTCAGGGATGTTAGCACAGACACATGTCTTTAAAAAAAAAAAACAAAAAAACAAACCAGAAAACCAAAGTCCGTTTTATTCAGAATGATATCCCAGCAGCCCAAGACGTCAGGCACTTATGTAATTAAGGAACAATGTAGTAAGGTATATAATAAGGCTTCTATTTTTATTTTCACGTTCCCAAAAATTTCCAAGTAAGTTATTACCCAGTTGGTTTGAGGTTTGAGAATCGGAAGAAAATTGAGTATTAAGGAGTCATTTTATAGCATCCAACAGATGAACAGCTCTCCATTAGCAAAGTGAAGGAGAGACGCATTTTCCCAGCCTGAGCTCCCCCCCGAAAGAGAAAGTTCTCATGCTTTCTCACCAAAATGTCAGCTGCCCCCAATGCTTTGAGAAGACAAGTCCTCCTGGAGAATGAGAATATTCTCTGGGGGAGAGAGCAAAGTTAGGGTCCAGTGGAAAGAACAAGGACCCTTCGAGACTTGCAAACACCCTCTATACCCTTCTAACTACCGCAGTACAGGGCTGTCCCCAAGCAGAAGGGCAGGAGGCACAGGCTGGGACAGCCCTCCTTTTCCAGGAGTAGCCGCCAAGCCCCTGGGATGTGGCTGGTCCTTATGGAGGTCAGTTTCAAGAGCAACACAGACAGCCCTGTGAGCCCAAAACTTCAGGTTACCTCATCACCCATTCGCTTATGCTGACTGCATGTTGAAATGACATTCTGGCTACATTAAGTAAAAAAATATTAAAATTTATCTCTACCTGTTTCTTGTTATTTTTTTTTAATGCGGTTGCTAGACAATTTAAAATTATACACGTGCCTGGCATTCTATTTCTGGAATGCCAGGACGGCACTGGTATAGAAAATTCAGGAATATTCGGAGAATTGGTATTTAAAGCAAATGACACTGAAGATATTTAGAAAACGACAAAATTGGGTGCATACTTCACACCGTCACAAAGTTAAACTGGGAGCAATAAGAAGTTCTCAATGTAACAGTGAAAACATACAGGGATCAGGGGGAAACATGGCTGAATTCTTCTGTACGCAGACTCAGAATGCCACAGGATAGAAGACAAGATTAAAAAGTTCAATGATGTGGGAGGAAAAACCCACTGCCCTGTGGTGAAAGGTGACAGAAGGAGAGATGGATGAAACATGACAAATGGAGAGTCCCTGCGGGTCAGGTGCCAACATCCCTCCTAGATAAAGAACTAACAATCAAGGATGGCCACAGAAAGGATAATGGGCAAAAGATACAGACAACAGGCAACACACCATACAAACATGGCCATAAACATCCAAAGAGATGCTCAAGTTCATTTATAAAGAGGCAAGTGCTCACTGACCCACATCTGAGATCGCTCCCTTGCAGCCAGACAGCTCGCTACCGGTAGGTACATCTCATAAACCCAGGCTGCAAATCAAATGTCTCAGTGCCAAGGGGCATCTAGGGGTATCTAGTGAGACTGCTTATGCCTTTACTCTTGGATCTGTGACCCTACTTCTGGGAATTCACCCTGAAGTTACTCCTCCAACAGTGTGAAATTCATGGGAACAAATGTACTCATTACTGGCCATTATGAGTATGAGAACAATCTAGAACCACAGAGCAGCAGCCATGCAAGGAAATTTCTCATGGAGTGACCTCCTGGACCATAGGGGGCAGTTCCAGTCTACATTTACAAGCACAACCAATCGGTTGCCTTTGGTTGAGAAAGAAAAGTAAGAACACATGTGAATGTACTATCTCTTGATACGTGCAAAAGTAACCATATCTAGGGGCACCTCAGTGGCTCAGTTGTTAAGTGACTGCCTATGGCTCAGGTCATGATCCCTGAGCCCTGTGATCGAGCCCCATATTGGGAAGAAAAACCACAGGGAAGAAAACAAAAAACAAACCCAGTTAACTTCTGAACTCAAAAGTCTTACTCTAAGACTCAGTCTAAGACAAGAAGTGCAGACAAAGCTTTGTAGGTTTGCCATTTACAGTGGTGGGTACAGTGATTCTGGAACCGTCTTTTATGCTCAGGGGAGAAACTAGACAAGAAATCCAGTGATGCTGTCAGTGGTTAACACGAGTTTGCAGATGTGGGCTGGTGACAGACTCCAGGACTGGGGTAGTGAAAGCGTCAGCTGGGTTTGGAGCAAGGAAGTGCTCAGAGTGGATGGGGACATGTTGGAGAGTGACGTGGGAGCCAGGCTGACAGCATCAGTATGAGCAATGACAGTCTCGGATTATAACTTCCTGAATAAAGCAAAAACCTGCAAGCAGTGGACAAACGAGACCAGAAACCACTGTTCTTCCTTGCAGTAGAATGCCAACCAATAAATGGAGAGCAGGTGAGGGAGCTCGAAAATCATTACCCAGCAATCACCATAGTAATAACTGACTCAGGCAAGACTTGCCAACAGGTGCTAGAAAAAGGTTGGGGGAGAGGTCCTGGGGAGGTGTTTACTCAGCCTCAGAGGTTCTCCTGTGGGCTTCCTTATCACTGACACAGGTGAGGACATCTGGAAGGAATTACCTTCACCAGGGAGTGGTATGGACCTTTGGAGAAGGACCCAACGTCACTCATAATGTGTGGCCATGGATATGTGATCTGGAAGAAATGGTCAGGCATGCCAGGCAAGGGATATGCTGTAGACAGGTGCCCGTGCCAAGGTCAGGGATGCAGGCAGGGCCAGGGGGCCACTCCAGATCCCGGACAGCAAAATTCAGGGCATGGTCCAGTATGGGAGAACATAGGTGGAGAGAATATTATTGGTCCAACAAGCAAGTTTTGCATATGGACTGTGTATTCGTAACAGTGTTGCATCAGCCTTAAATTTCCTGAATCAAATACTTGACAAAACATGAGATATCAGGTCACACCTGTTAGAATGCTGTTATCAAAAAAGATAAGAAATAACAGGTGTTGTTGAGGATGAGGGGGAAAGGGACCCCTTCTGCACTGTTGGTGGGAGTGTGAATTCGTTCAGCTCTATGGAAAACAGCATGGAGGTTTCTCAAAAAGTTAAAATAACCACCCTAGGATCCAGCCAGGCTGCTTTTGGATATTTATCTGAAGAAAATGAAAACACTAGCTCAAAGAGATATCTACAACCCCCCACTCCATGTTCACTGCAGCATTATTTATGATATCCAATATATGGAAGCGACCTAAGTATCCTTTGATGGATGGATAGATTAAAAAAAAAATTGTGGTACAGGTCCCAATGGAATATTATTTAGCCAAGAAAAAGAAGGAAATCCTGCCATTTGAGACAACACAGATGGAGCCTGAGAACGTTATGCAAAGTGAAATAAGTCAGACGGGGAAAGAAAAATACCATATGATCTCTCTTATATGTGGCATACAAAACAAAAAAACAACGAATTCATAGATACAGAGAACAGATGGGTGTTTCCCAGAGGCGGGGAGAAGGGAGGGCAGTGGGTGAAATGGGGGTGGGGAATATTTGAGCTGACTGTTCTTTTCTTGCTCTTAAATGAAATATGCTGTAGTTTTAGGGCTAAAAGACAAGACCCCCCCCAATTGTCCCAGAATAATACTCATCACAGTTATGTGGCTGTGATGGGGCCATGCATGTTTATATGGAAAGTGAGAAAGAAAATGAGACAAAACAGAACAACTGGCAAATGAGGTGAAGGATTAAGGAGCTCATCTTACTTTTCTGTACATTCTGAAACACCCCAGAGAGAGACTGTGGGCCACCGGGGGCGTCTGGTCACTCAGAGGGGAGGCCGTGGCTCCATGGATCCACCACACCATCTGAGGTCGTTCACAGGAGACAGCCAGCCCTCTACATACAGGCATAGATGAGGAAGAAGGTGAGCTGACTCTATAGGACCCCAAGCTCAGGGAGGGATGAGGGATGAGACTCTGGTTAGAGCTCAACTCCATGCTGCTTTGCAGAGGCCACCTGCCCCAGGCACTGGTCCCTTGGTCCCGGGTCTGCAACACAGCAGGATCAATTTGCCACCCTGACCCATGAAGACTCAGTCCCTTGAGCTCTGAACATTGTACTTAATTAAGGACCTGGCTATGATTTGGCCTCACCAGACAGCACTGACTGCAACAAGCTTCCAAGCATACATGGTGGGCAGTGCTCAGTTGGAAATGTGTGATTAAGTAGGAATAGCCCCTGTGACAGGGCAAGGGGGTCCCAACAGAATCTGAGCCACATCTGCACCATGAATTCCTGTATCTGGAGAAGCTGGGGAGGGGAGAGGAACACATGGGAGGAGAACCAGGGAGAAAGGACCCCATCTGATGTTACTGAGGAAGAGGGGAACACATGCAAGGCATGTGACCATGTGATCTTCCCCTAACCCAGGGAGACAGGACCCTGACGTCACATACTGCCACGGCAACCCATGACCCCCTCCCCCCACCCAATGGAGAAACACTGACCACTTTCAGCACCTGGAGCTTCCTCTTTCTGCAAGCTGGTCCCTGGCTGCCTGTGAGCAGAGGGCGGCCGGATGAAGACGAGTTGGCAAAGGAAGCCACAGAGAACCCAGGGGGGCACAGAGACAAAATCAAAGTGTGGGCCACTCTGGGAGGTCTGGAGATAAGCAGTTCTGGGGAGCTGGGAGGGAGTCAAGCATGTGGCCCAGGGGATGAGGGCAGGGCTCCCAAACCCCAACCCAGCACATCCAGCCTGCCTCTGACCCTGAAGGCACTGGTGGGGATAAGACACACCATCCAGCCCCTACATCAACCACAAATCCCAGGAGTCCAGCAAACCCTGTCTCAGAAGAGTCAGAGCGCCAGGGGAAGGGCTCTGGATTCAGTCCTTGAGCCTAGAAGAGGGGAGGTTTGAGAAGCTGCTGCTGAGACCAGGGCTAGTGGGGCTGGGGATGCCAAAGCAGTGTGTAGGGCCCGGGCCAAGGGGGTGTAACATGGCGACAGAGACCAGGATGGTTCTGAGAGGGAGTGGCATGAGCCAACCAAGGTTTTAGGGGGGATAACATAGTTGTGGGAGCAGCTCCCCATATCCCTGGGAGGCAGGGTGATGTCTTGCACCTGTAGGCTGCTGATGGCTGAGGCTGAGAGGCCAGTTAGAGACAGAGCAGGGCTGGGAGGGGCAGCAGTGAGGCTGGCAGGAGGGCAGGACAGGCCAGGAATGGATAGTTAAACTCAGAGTGAGGACACTGTGTGAAGCAACCCCAGCGGCTGGCTCCAGAGAGGCCGGTCCTGCTGTGGTTTCCACACATGCTGGCCGTGACCACAAATTCAAAAGCCAACAGCAGACTCAAGGACACTGTATTGAGGGTGCTCCATGCCTCGCATCTCTGTCCCGATGCTGGTCCGCCTAGCGGGTTCCTGCTCCCATGTGCATGGCCCACTCATTGCCACGGGCAGGTGGCAGACAGAGTCGCCCTGCCCAGGGTGTGACTATGATTCCCCACAGGCGTGGGAAGGGGAGCCAAGAGAAGCAAGCTGGCTGCACTGTGTGCAGGACCGGGAGGCAAAGAGGCACCTTCCAGCCTCCCCGACAGGTTCCTGTGGCGGAAGGCCAGCCCCCTCCCCAGACGTGTGGAAACAGGCAGGGCTATGTTGCAACCCCATTTCTTTAGCAAGTATGACCCAAGAGGGAGTCTGACCTGAATAGAGGGCGGTGATAAACAGACTTCTTGAATAGGGTGTCCTTGTCACAGGGACAGGGAGATGCAGCGGCTCCTCCCCACCCCACCGGGTGCAAGACAAGGAGCCTCTGTGGGGAACCCATGTGCCATGCCATTGCTTGGGGTGCTGTGGGCCCCAAGGAGAAGCCAGGCGCCTTCTTTTTGAGGGGAACGGAGGGGAGAGGAGATGCAAGTTTTGCAGGGGCATGGAGGTCATGGGCATGGAGGATGCAGAGAGCAGATCCCTGAGGGCGCCACAGCGGGGTGGTGACAGTTTGAGAGGAGCAAGGACTAAGCACAAAGGAATACAGAGTTACGGTTCCTTCCCCAAAGTGAAGCTCGAAAAGCTTTAAAAATGCAATGTCTGGGTTCTGTGCTAGAGCTCCTGATGGGTCTGGGGTACCCCCCAGATTCTAATTCTCATGCTAGTTTATTGCAAGGTGTGTTGTTAAAGCAAACCCCAGCCTCACAGTCTGCATGCTTGGGATTCGTTCTGCGTGGTCCAAATTACCCATTCTTACCTGTTCTGTACTTAAAAAAACATTTTAACTGAACATTTTATTTTTTGACATAATTACAGATGCACATTCAGTTGTAAAGAACAACACAGAGAGGTCCCTTTGCCCCCTTTCGCCAGTTCCTTCCCATGGTAACATCTTGCAAAACCATAGTACAATATAGCCTGGATACCCACATCGGTAGGGTCAGGTCGCAGGAGAGATCTGTCACCATAGACTCCCTCCTGTGGCCCTTTTATAACCATACCTACCCTACTTCTGCGCCTAATTCCTGGAAACCACTAATCCATTCTCCATTCTTGTGATTTTGCCATTTCAATAATGTCATAACGGTGCGAATGAAATGACCGAGGATGTGACTTTTCAGGATTGGGCTCTTGTGCATACAAATGGCTTGGTTCTTTTTCTCTCAATGTTGTGCACTCTTCTGTGTCCAAATTCTGTATATGTTTTGCTAGATTGACATCTAGGTTTTTACTTTGGGGGACATTTGAAATGGTGAAGTATTTTAATTTCAGGTTTTGTATTTATTGCCAGCATATACAAATAGAATTTTTTTTAATGTTTATGTTGGGTGACCTTGCTAGATTCACTTATTAGTTTCTTGAAGGGTTTTTTTGGGGAATTTCCCTATAGACAATTTATATCCTCTGCAATCGGGGCACTTTCTTTTTTTCTTCCCTATATTAGTGACTTTTTCTTGCCTTATTGCACTGGCCGGAACTTCTGAAACTATATTGAATAAGATTGGTGAGGGCAGACATCCTCGCCTTATTCCTGACCTTGGAGGAAGAATGTTTAGTCTTAAGGTCAACTGTACGTATTTCACAGATGCTCTTTATCAAGCTGAAGAAGTTCCCCCTTTTTTCCCCTATTTTTTAGTATTTTTATCATCAATGAGAGTTAAATTTTTTCAAGTGCTTTTTCTGATCAGTTGATAGGATCATGTGTTTTCTTCTTTAGCATGTCAGCATGGTAGGATACTTTGGTTGAGTTTTGAATGCTGAACCAGCCTAGTACCCTGGGTAGAAACCTTACTTGTGCCTTGGCCTGCTCTGGCTGCCTCCTGAGGGATTAGCAGACACCTCAGAGATCCTCAGTCACTTAAACAACTGGGACAATAGAAAACTGCTTCTAGATTTGAGCTAAAAGTGTCTGCCAGGGCCTTGGGGATGGTCTGCCAAAGGGGCTCCCTCCAGGCCTGGAACCAGCTCTGGAGACAGTAGCTCCCTGTAGGGTACACTTCCCCCTGGTGGCAGGGCCTGACCAGAAATGAGCTGGGGCCTGATTAAGGCTTTGGGTCCCCAAGGCATTGGGTTGGATACTAGAGATGGGGATGTGTATGAAGAAAGGGCATGTACTTTCTAGAAATCCTCTCCAAGGTTTTGTGATGCACTGGCAACCCCACAGCTGTCTTAGAGATTAGTTGTCCTGGTGGTAAGACTCCAGATTCAGAACACAGGGAGAAAGACCTGAGAGGAACTTGCTGGGCATTCAGTCCAGCTGGGGCCCAGAGAGGGGCAACTTGACCCTCAGAGGCCAGACACCTGGGTCCTGTGAACACCTTCTGAGTGCCAGGACTCTTATTAGAGAAGGGCTTCTCCTTAGCATCCTGCCTCCAGCCCACTGGATTGTGACTCTGGGCCTGGGGAAGCCTGCTTCCTCCAGAGGGTTCCTCCCTCCCAACACTGCCCAGAAGCTTCTTCAGTTTCCACACAATCTCCCCTTCACTCCTCCATTGACCCCCTGGGACTCCACAAGGGGGCCTGAAGAAGGCCGGGTCAGGCCATTGCTCAGTATTGCTGAGATGACCCCTCCACTCATCCAGATAACTGGGAACTTAGGCATAAGTGAACATAAAGAGAAAACTTACAAAAAAGGAAATAGGGTTTGATTAATTAACATTGAAAGAAACGTTCCCCCTCACCGACTTTTTTTTTTTTTTTAACCTGTGGTAAAGTATACAAAAGATTTACAATTTTAGCCATTTTTTTTTTTAGATTTTATTTATTTATTTGACAGAGAGAGATCACAAGTAGGCAGAGAAGCAGGCAGAGAGTGAGAGAGGGAAGCAGGCTCCCCGCTGAGCAGAGAGCCCAATGCGGGACTCGATCCCAGGGACCCTGAGATCATGACCTGAGCTGAAGGCAGTGGCTTAACCCACTGAGCCACCCAGGTGCCCCAGCCATTTTTTAAAAGATATATTTATTTGTCAGGGAGAGAGAGAGCACAAGCAGTGGGAAGTGGCAGGCAGAGCTCCCCGATGCGGGACTCAATCCCAGTGACTCTGGGATCGTGACTTGAGCTGAAGGCAGACACAGAAGTAACTGAGCCACCCAGGGGTCCCCCAATTTTAGCTATTTTTAAATTTCTAGTTCAGCAGCCAGTAATTACACTCACATTGTGGGGGCCCATCGCCACCACCCATCTCCAAAACCCTTTTCATCTGGCAAAAATGAAACTCCGTCCCTATTGAACAACATCCCCTCCTTCCTTCCAGCCCCTGACACCTTCCGTCCCACTTTCTGCCTCTGTGAAATTGACCACTCCCAGGAACCTCATGCAGTTGGGATCCTACAGTATTGGTCCTTCTGGGACTGGCTTATTTCACTTAGTATGGTGTCCTCAAACTTCATTCACCTGGCAACGTGTCGGGACTTCCTGTTTTAAGGCTAAGTAACATTCCAGTGTATGGATATATATTTTGCTTATCCACTCATCTGTCAATGAACACTTGGGTTGTTTCTGTCTTTCGGCCATTGTGAATAATGTTGCTGTGAACACTGGTGTACTAGTACCTGTCTGAGTTCTTCTTTTCAATTCCTTCAATTCCTTATTGAATTCCTTCAAGACTCAGAAGTAAGATTGCTGGATCGAATGGCAGCTTTATGTTTCACTTTTTAAGGACCTGCCATATGGTTCTGCACAGCGGCCACGCTGTTTTACATTCCCACCAGCAAAGCACAGGTTCCGATTTCTCCACGTCATTGTCAGCACTCGTTATGATCACCATCCTAATCCAATTTGACCCGTTTGTCACCCTCCAAATTTCAATTTATTCAAATCTACTGTCAGAGTTCTGTTGTTTACTAAATTCAGCATGAAAAAAAATAAGGAAAAAGTGTCCAATCAAAAGAGAATTTTGGGGGGCACCTGGGTGGCTCAGTGGGTTAAAGCCTCTGCCTTCAGCTCAGGTCAAGATCCCAGGGTCCTGGGATCAAGCCCCGAGTCAGGCTCTGTGCTCTGTAGGGAGTCTGCTTCCTCCCCTCTCTCTCTCTGCCTGCCTCTCTGCCTACTTATGATCTCTTTCTCTTTGTCAAATAAATAAAATCTTAAAAAAAAAAAGAGAGAGAATTTTGGCATGCCTCGGTGAATAATGAATACATCGTGTATATTTCGATCATTGTGTGCCTTCCGTGTTAAAAAATACTCGTATTCCTGCCCAAAGATTGACATAACAACCGTCTACAAAAACATTTTGTGTCTGGGCTTCAGTATGCTTGTCCATCGCTGATATTTGTCATTCATTTAAGGGAATAAATCAAAGACCGAGAGATTCCCTTCTATCTGGATAATGCCTAAATGACTCACTAGTTGTGTGGCGCCTCACTTGGGGATTCTCTGTTCTGATAAAGTGAGTGATTATAATAAATGAATCCGGGCCACGTGGTCTCACTGCTGATAGGGGTTTCTGCTTGTGACTCACATTCACCTTTACGCTCCTGCTGTACATGAAGGTCAGGAATTGATCCTGTGGAAAAGATGTCATAAAAAACTGTCCATTGGGAGCCTCAGTGGCTCAGTCAGTAAGTGTCTGCCTTCAGCTCAGGTCCTAATCCCAGGGTCCTGGGATAGAGCCCTTCGTCGGGTTCCCTGCTCAGTGGGAAGCCTGCTTCTCTCTCTCCCACTCTCCCTCTCTCGCTGTGTCTCTGTAAAACAAAACAAAACAAAACAAAACAAAACAAAACAAATAAAATCTTTAAAAAAAAAAAACCCCAAACACCTGTCCATGTGGTCCATGAGCATAGGATGACATGAAGAATACCCCTGCCCCTGCCGGGGGGCTTCTCTGCGTGTTTCTGTTCTTTATCTTGGCCATCACCCACCCTCTGCTGATTCTGGTAGGACATTTGCTAGCGGACACCCCTGTTCTTTAGTAATAGTGCTCTCAGGACCCTGACCCTTGACCATCACCAGGTACAGAATGAATTCTTCAAACTCCAACAGAGCTGAACAAACTATACCCCGATCAAAGGGTCATCTAAAAAAGATCCAAATCCATCATGGAACATGGGAAACAGGTTTCATGCACTAGTGAAAACCCTTGTCTCGGTGTTTCTCCTTGTAGCTGCTGCCAGGTGTGTGAGCCAGGTTCCGGAGCGCTGCCGTATGGCTGTCAGCCCCCCAACCCCACCTCCACATGATCCAACAAGAGAAACAAGGGACCTGGATATGAGAGGCATCAGAACGGAATTCTGTTTTGACTTGACATGCAAATGGACAGTGGTGTGAGTCTGGACTGATTGTGTGCCCAGAAGAGAGCAGCCTGCTCTACGTTCCAGGATAACCAGGATAGTTATCAGGAGAAGGACCCCTCCAGTCCTGCTAGCACCCGGGCTCTTGGGGAGCTGAGAATTAAAACAGAAGCCCCAGCTTGCAACATGCCCCAACTCACAAAACAGATAAACGTGCCAGAACAAGTCAAGACCATCACCCTTCAATGTCATTTCACTCTGAATCAGATGTTCTAAGATAAGCCTTTGCAATGGCCTGAATGCTTATGTCAAAATTCCCAAGTTGGATTCTTAATCCCTATTGTGGTGGTACTAGGAGGTGGCACCTTTGGGGGGTGATTAAGTCATGAGGGTGAAGCCCTCATAAGTGGCATTAGCGCCCTGACAAAGGAGACCCCAGAGAGCTCCTTTGCCCCTTCTACCGTGTGAGAATATAATGGGAGGTCCCCGGTTATGAACCAGAAAACTGGCCCTCACCAGACACTGACTCTGCCAGGGTCTTGATCTTGGACCTCCAGCTCCTAAACTGTAAGGAATAAACTTCTGTTGTTTATAAGCTACCAAGTCTGTGGCATTCTGTTAGAGCAGCCCGAACAGACTGAGACAGCCCTGGACAAAATTGTCCAACGGTGACTCCACATGAACTCCACATGAACCCAAAGACAGGACCACCCACCCACATGCTGTTCCAGCAACGCCTCAGTTTACAAACTCTGTCTAATCCCTGCCGAGGCATCCTAACGTCCCAACCCTGTAAATGCTCTTCCATACCCCAAGCCCCCATCCTTGGAGATGCCCTCCATCCCCATGGCCTGTAGACTCCCTCATTGCCCCAGAGCGATAAAACTGTGTTTGTTAAGTAGAGATGGGCCCTGGTGATCTTTGTCTACAGGATGTTGATGTTGGTGAGAGACGAAAGAAAAATAAGAAAACAGGAAAATCAGTTGATGAGCAGAGAATAGGATAAACAAACCGTAGCTCTGAGAAGCCATGATGAAGATACCGATAAACAGGACCATGTAAGCGTTTAGACTTCTCTATGACAAAAGACACCAAAACCAAAGTTACAAGAGAATGAAAAGATGGGCTTGGGGACAAAAATGTTTGGAATGCATATAACAGGCAAAGCTCTGGTAGCAGAATCCATAAGGAATCTTTCTTTGGCAACAAGAAGACTAAGTACAGAATAAAGACAGACAATTCACACACAACAAAGGAAACAAATAACCGATCAAATATATGGCAGCAGAGCCCAAACTCAGTGAAATGTGGATTTCAAGCCATCCATCAGATTATTGGACATTAAAAATTTGAGAATATTGGGGCATCTGGGTGGCTCAGTCGTTGAGCATCTGCTTTCGGCTCAGGTCATGATCCCAGAGTCCTGGGATCGAGTCCCGTGTCTGGCTCCCTGCTCAGCAGGAAGTCTGTTTCTCCCTCTCCCACTCCCCCTGCTTGTATTCCCTCTCTCCCTGTGTCTCTCTCTCTGTCAAATAAATACAATCTTTAAAAAAAAATTTTTGAGAATATTGAGCCAGAGCAAGGAGGGTGAGAGATGATATTCAGACACACCGCTGGTGAGAGGGTGGTTAATACAGATAGGACACCGGGCAATATGGCATTATTAGCATGACGGAAACTTGAAATATGCATCTCCTGGGACCCAGCCCCTTTGCTTCTTGACTTCCCCTGCAGTCACGTGCGTGTATGGAGGAGAACACTGATGGTGGCGGTGTGGTTTATAAGAACCAAATCTCTCTGGATGTAATCTGAAAGTTCATTCATGGCGGGAGGCAAATGGAACTCAGTGCGTCCATAGCTTGGAACATCACAAAGCAATGAAAAGAAGGTGTGTCAGCAACATGTCCAGTCACGGAAAGATACCAAGACATATTATCATTATCAAGTAGAAAACTGGTAAGCCACAGGATGTTGTGTGTGGCGGGATGCCATTTCTTTAAAAAAAAAAAAAAAAAAAAAAATCCATGGGGCGCCTGGGTGGCTCAGTGGATTAAGCCGCTGCCTTCGGCTCAGGTCATGATCTCAGTGTCCTGGGATCGAGCCCCGCATCGGGCTCTTTGCTCAGCGGGAGCCTGCTTCTCTCTCTCTCTCTGCCTGACTCTCCGCCTCCTTGTGATTTCTCTCTCTGTCAAATAAATAAATAAAAATCTTTAAAAAAAAATAAAAAATAAAAAATTAAAAAAAAATAAAATAAAAAAATCCAAAACTGTATTGTCATTAAATACATAAGCACGGAAATGCAGAGAGAAAGGCCTAGAATGTCATGCCCCAATCTGATGACAGCGCCTCGTGTGGCAATGGGCATGGGGGTGGTCAGAGTACTCCAAGCAACTGGAAAATGGTGTTGATGTAACATTACCTGGGGGAGAGCGGACATAGAAAACCACCTCCCAGGCTAGGTGATGAGGCATCCATAGGGCTTTGTGATCAGGGTGCAAGTCAGAATCATCCATGAGCTGTCCCAGTCCCCTCCCGTCCAGCCCCGCCCTCTGAGGCTACAGTGGGGCAGGTCTGGGTGGACCCTGTCTGTGCCCCAGTAGAGCTCACCCCATCCCACTAGTCTGACACACCTGGACCAGCATACTTTCTAACTCTTCTTCTAGAGTTCTGCCACCCATGAACAACACTTTCAAAATCAGATAAGCTTTTTTTTTTTTTTTTTTTAAGGAGAAGCCAGAAAAATGTGTCTGTTCCTTCTTCATTTGGGCTATCCCTCCTCATTTTCAGTAGTGAGTGCCAGCTGTTAGGCAACTTTATTCCCGAACATGAAAGGCCCAAGTCCAGGTTAGGGCCCCTCATCCGCCTATTCCCCAGGAGCTGGTGTGGTTTCAGAATCCAAACATTCTGAAGGAATCCTCATGTAGGTCTTGTTATCAAAGCCCCCAAATAGGACTTTGCCCCCACTGTGTCAACAGGAAGCTCATTCATTCACTCATTCAGCAAGAATTTCTGGGTGCCTGCGCTGAGTCAGCTGTTTTGACCAGCTCTTTAATCCTTACCACATTTAATCTAAAACTGTCGGGAAATGGCACAGCAGTTGCCATGATCCCCATTCTAAAGAGGAAGAGACTGGAAGGTCAGAGTAGTAAAGTGGATTGCTATAGAGTCCTGATTCAAGATCTTCTCCTTGGTGCTCCCTGTGAGATGGTGCTCCCCATGAGAGGCATACACGCACCAGAGCATGACCATTTTTACCTTCTGTGGTCGCAGATGGCATCTAAGATGGTCTCCTGATTCCCGCTCCTGGAATGCATGGCCAGAGTGATCCTCGATCCTTGAGTAGCTCCCTTCTCACAACAGAATGTGGCCACGTTGAGGATGTCAGTCTGGGATTAGATTACAAAAGACAGACTCTCCCTCTTGCTAGCTTTGATGAAGGAAATTAGTGTGTTAAGGAGGCTCTGTGTCAAGGTCCTAAGGGTGACCTCAGCCCAACAACAGACAGGAACTACTTCCTCATGTACAACCACGTGAATGAACTTGGAAGGGGCTCCCACCCAGTCGAGCTTTCAGATGAGACCACAGAGCCGACACTTGATGGCAGCTTCCCAAGAGACCCCACACAGAGAACCTAATTAATGCCCAAATTCCTGACCCACAGAAATTGTGAGATCACAAACCTGTGATGTTTTGAGCTGCTAAGTGTGTGCTAGGCTATTACGCAGCAGGAGATAACTAACACCCCTTCCTAACTTAGTGATCACGGATATATTTCGCTATCCCTTTTGCCTGTTCCCAGCCACAGTGTGCAGTTAAACTGATGAGTGGGAGCCACCAACGTCTGGCTGGGAGGGGCAGGGCCTCAGGGCTCCCCCACTTGCCCTGCCTGGAACATCCCATAGTGTCCCGGTCCTTTTTACCTTCTACTTTGGTTTCATAGATTGGGGGGCAGGAGAAGGAAGAAAGGAATAACAGCAGGGGAGTGCCAGTTTCCTCAGTTCTGTCCATGCTTCAGTCTGAAACTCTAAATGAACAAAAATAGACACAGCACTGAGCAACTGAGACTCTTTAGGGAGGAAGGTTGGGGGTGGGACAGGGCTGATTTGAGGACTACAGACACGCCAGCAACTTCAGGATGTTCCCACGATACTGGCTGCATTTGTTAAAAATACCTTCAATTCCAAAAATTACAAGAGTGTAACTAATCCTGTTCATTAAAGCCAAGAAAAACACACTGAGTCCAACACAATGTATGGCTGAAACAGAGGGATTTCCATGCAGAAGGGAACGTGTGGCTGCCCTACTGGCCAGACTGGCCCTATAGGCCATGGGCTCTACCCCCGGGGCCCAGAGAGTGGAGCCCAGCTCCTCTCCGCAAGAAAGCAGGTTCTGCCCCCCCTAGGCTTGGCCACCTCCAGGGGCCCCCATTACCCTTCATCCCTCAAACTCCAACCCAGACAGGCTTTTTCCATGCCTAGCAGAGTCCTTACCAGGCGCCAGGAATACCCCAGACACAGGATGGTAAAAGGAAATAGAATGTTCCCCAGAACAACCTGTGGACTGGGCATGACCTGTGGGAAGTCAGGCAGTCCCACGGTGGTGGCTGGACCCTGAGTCAAGCACTGTCCTCTGAGCACTGCCTCGCTGTGCCCTCCCTATCATTGCCCACAGCATCCCTCCCTTGACCCTAACAGGGTCTGCCCAGCCAAGGCTCCTGCTTCCCCCTGTGTTCCCCACCCAGCCAGCCGGGTGGGTGGGGGGCACTGGCCAGCCTTGGCTCCTGAAGGCTCATATCCTTCCCCGCAGGAAAGGGGCAGGGCCTTTCAAAGGGGGAGCTTCCGCCTGGGCCTTCCTCATGCTAGCCACCTCCCGCCCCCCACCTTCAGGTCAGATCTGCTGCTGATCTGCAGCCAAAGGATGCCTCCTGCTGGTGACTCGAGCTTGGGTGGGGCAGCAAAGAGCCCTTGGCACGCACAGGGACAAGCAGGGACAGCCTGCCCATCCCATTCTCAGAGGGCGGTTCTCTGCACACTCCAACGGCCAGCCCTCCCGCCTCAGCAAACCTGCTTCTCACCATGAGTGGGGACAGCATGCACCAGCCAGCTCTGTTCCTAGGACCCACCTCGCTGAGCCTCATATTTCCTTTAAAAAAGTTTTAATAGATATTATTTATTTTTTAGAGCCAGTTTTAGGGTCACAGGAAAATTGAGCAGAAAGCCCAGAGCTTTCCCGTATTCCCCCGGTCCCCCACGTTGTACTGCCTCCTCCGTGATCAACGTCCCCCACAGAGTGCCACGTTTGTCACAATTAATGAACATACAATAACACATCATCATCACCCGGAGTCCAGAGTTAATATTAGGGCTCCCTCTTCATGTCGTATATCCTATGGGTTTGTGCAAATGTGCAATGGGTTTGTCAATGTGGGTTTGTGCAAATGTGCAATGACACGTATGTTTCATTTTAATATACAGAGCAGTTTCAATGCCTGGAAAGTCCCCCCGCTACCCATGGCAACCACGGACCGTTGTATTGTCTCCATGGTTTTGCCTTTTCCAGAATGATCTATTGTTGGAATCATACAGTATGTAGCCTTTTCGCATTGGCTCCTTTCACTTAGTAATACGCATTTAAGTTTCCTCCAGGTCTTTTCACGGTTTGGTAGATCATTCCTTTTTAGCGCCAAGTAACACTCCATTGTCTGGCTGAACCCCGGTTGATCTGTCCATTCATTTCCTGAAGGGACGTCTTAGTGGCTACAAGTCCTGGCAGTTATGAATAAAACCGGCTTACACATCCCTGTGCTGGGTTTTGTGTGGGACATACGTGCTCACCTCCTCTGGGAAAATACCAAGGTGCGTGATTGCTGGATCACAGGGTGAGAGTGTGTTTCGTTTGTAAGACACCACCACGTCTGTCTTCCAAAGGGGCTGTAGCATTTGCTATTCCACCAGGAATGAATGAGAGTTCTGTGGCTCCACACACATTTACCTTTTCTAAGGGAACATTTATGATTTTTTTTTTTAGCCATAAAATGTCTTCTTTATAGAAAAATCTGAAAATCAGGGCATCTGGGTGGCTCTGTCGGTTAAGCCATTGCCTTCAGCACAGATCATGATCCTGGGGTCCTGGGATAAAGGCTCATTTAGGGCTTCTTGCTCAGTGGGGAGTCTGCTTCTCCCTCTGCTTCTCCCTCCCCCTGCTTCTCAAATATAAAATAAAATAAAATAAAATAAAAATAAACTCTTAAAAAAATCTGAAAACCAAAAGGAAAACATAAAGAAGAAAATGAAAGTCACTATCGATTCCCTGGCCTTTCACTTACTCAGCAAATAAATGAGCATCTACCATGAGGTCCCTGTTCCAGGGCCAGGCTCCTCCCTGACCTGCTGGATCTGTTTTCACATAGGGACGGCTGACTGTCCAAATGCCAGTAAGTCCTTACTGCATGCGGTGGAGGGAGCCTCAGATGGTGAGGAGGCCGGGAGGAAAGAAGGGAAGGGCCCAGCAGAGGACCCGCCAAGTCCCAGCAGGAGCTGCTCTGCACAGCACAAAATGCATTTTACCTAATTGCAAGTTAAGCAAATAGGCCTCCCCGCTCCAGGCTTGGGCTGATTGATCCCAGCCCATCGGGGCCGCATGCTCCCTGCCAGGGGCATTGTGACTTTATACAGTGGCACAGCAGTCCCCGGAATTCAGCCAGCCCCCTTCTGAGAAGGCTTGGCTGCCAGTTTCCAAGATTGGGCCAAGGGTAGATAATCCAACAGTGAGTCCCCTTGTTCACAACTGGATTATCAGCTCAGGCCACAAGAAGCTGAGGCATCTGGGGGTATGATTTTATGTTTGTGTTCATCTTAAAAATCTATAGGGTTTCTAAATCTCTTTTCTATTTTATTTCTGAAGTGACAGGACCGTAGCATCCTGTATTTTTGTTCAAAGACCCTGGCTGGCTTGGTTGGTAGAACGTGTGACCTGGGATTGTTAGTTCGAGCCCTGTGTGGGGTGTAGAGATTATTCAAAAATAAAATCGTTTTTCATTTTTTAAAATTTTATTTATTTATTTATTTGACAGCGAGAGAGAAAGACAGCGAGAGAGGGAACACAAGCTGGTGGGTGGGAGAGGGAGAAGCAGGCTTCCCGCTGATCCCAGGACCCTGAGATCATGACCTGAGCTGAAGGCAGACACTAAACTAATGACTGAGCCACCCAGGTGCCCCAAAAATAAAATCTTAAAAAAAAAACCAACAACCCCACAACAACAGAGAGAGCAAAATCTTTTAGAAGTTAAGTGGAAAATACCTTTTTGGGAGGTGGGGGCACCTGGGTGGCTCAAATGGTTAGGAATCTGACTCTTGATTTTGCCTCGGGTCACGATCAGATGGTGAGATCAAGCCTGGCCTCCAGCTCCGGCTGGGCATGGAGCCTGCTTAAGATTCTTGCTCTTCCTCTCCTTTTGCCCCTCCCCCACTTGCTAAAAAAAGGGCAGAAAAAAACATCTTTGAATGTGCACTTTCATGCAGGTACTTTTTTAATGGAAAATCTTCATGTTCAAACAGATAGAGACAGATAGAGGTATAGATATATTTATTAATAAAATGTTAATACTTTTAAAATCCAACTGATGAGTATCCAGGGGTTCCATTTCTTATATAGATGGATAGAGATATTAGATAGGCACAGATACAAGTATATGAGAATTCCATTTAATATTTTCTCACATAGCTATAACATATATAGGTATATATATATTCATATATATATATAACATATATATAGGTATATATATATCCATATATACCTATATGGACATAGATATTAGCCATATACAGAAGAGATATATAGAGACATACAGATATAATCCTATATCTGTCTATGAGAAAACATTAAACGCAACCCCATATACCCATTTTAAAAAGTTACTAATGTTTTGTTATATCTGTTTCATCTCTTTTTTCCCTTTGCTCAGGTGTTTTCTAGCATGGCCCGGACACATTTTATCCCTCAATATTCTGGGAGACATTAAAAGATAAGAGTTTTAAACTATTACCCCAATCCCATCAACCCATCAGACAGCAATAGAACAATAGAACCCAATTCCTTCCAATCATCTGACATCAGCTGTTACTGGCTGCTCCCACAGGGTTCCACAGGCGCCCCTCTGGCATGGGGTGGGAACATTCTGAATCTTGCTCAGGGGCCAGGTCCCACCGACCAGCTCCCTGAGCCGGGAATGGGGACAGCAGCAGCAGACACCGCCCCCCGTGTGGCTCCTTCTGACCCTGAGAGAGGACGGGGTGGGGGGGGGGGGGGGAGACCTTCACCCGACCAGGAACAGATACACTCCAGCAAACTTATTCCAACCCAAAAAGACATTTACTTTATTTCGGGAGAGCTTAGAAAGAAATACAGAGCATTTCAACCAAATGGCTTTTTATGGTACTGAACTTTTATTTATGAGGAAAATGTCATGTCTACTCATTAGGACCCTCACTCTGCAAGGCACATTCCAGGTAGGGGCTCCCTGATGACCAGAGTTCCCTCACTTCTCCAGCTGCACCCCCACCGCACACCCACATCCTTCTAGTCGGATCAGGGCTCGCTCTCTCTCCCACTCTCTTTCTCTTCGATTTGGATTTCCACGTGTGTATTTTAATGGCATGTATTGCGTCTGCCATGAGTCATAGTTTTAAAGCGTATGATTCAGTGGTGGTTAGTATATTTTAAAAGTTGTGCAACATCATAAACTATCTGATTCCAGCATCTTCTCATCACCTCCCCGAAAAGCTCCACAGACATCAGCAGTCACTCCCCGTTCTCTCTCCCCTGCCCCTGGCAACCACTAACCTATTTTCTGTCTCTATAGCTTCACTTATTCTGGGCACTCGGTAAACAGACTCATACATATGTGGCCTTTTATGTCTGACTTCTTCCACTTCGCATGTTTTCAAGCTTCAGCCATAGTGGAGCATGAGTCAGGACCTAATTCTTTTTCATAGCCGAATAATATTCCATTGTATGTATATACAACATTTTATCCATACTTCAGTGGGTCGACATCTGGGTCATTTCCATCTTTTCGCTATTAGGAAAACTGCTGCTATGAACAGCTGTGTACACATTTTTGCGTGGGCACATGCTTTTGGTTCTCTTGTGTATATCCACAGGTATGGAACTGGTGTGTTTCATGGTTACCCTTATTTAACTTTTTGATTAACTGCCTGACTGTTTTCCACAGCAGCTTACATTCTCCCCAGAAATGTATGAAGGTTCTCATTTCCCCCGTCCTCATTTCCCCTTGCAGTCCTTGTTATGGCATATCTTTTGGATTACAGCCGTCCTAGTGAGTATGAAGTCGTATCTATCTCATTCCGGCTTTGATTAACTTTTCCTTGATGGTTAATGATGTTGAGCATCTTTTATGTGCTTATTGCCCATTTTTTATATCTTCTTTGGAGAAATGTTTATTCAAGTCATTTGCCTATTTTTAAATTGGGTTGTCTGGTTTTTTGTTGTTGGATTATAAAAGCTCTTTACATATTCTGGATACCAGTCTCTCATCAGATACATAATTTGCAAGTATTTTCTCCCATCTTGTGAGGGTTGTCTTTTCACTTTCTTTCTTTCTTTTTTTTTTTTTTAGACAGAGGGAGGGGCAGAGGGAGATGGAGAGAGAGAACCTCAAGCAGGCTCCACACCCAGCAATGAGCCCAACACAGGGCTTCATCTCATGACCCTGAGATTGTGACATGAGCCAAAATCAGGAGTCAGACACTTACCCTACTGAACCACCCAGGTGCCCCGTCTTCTCATTTTCTTGATGGTGTCCTTTGAAACACAAAAGCATTAAAATTCTGACGAAGTCCAATTTATCTATATTCTTCCTTGGTTGCTGGTACTTTTGGTGTCAGTTATCTAGGAAACCATTGCAAAATTCAAAGTCATGAAGATTTATACTTACATTGTCTTTGAACAGTTTTATAGTTTTAGTTCTTAGCCTAGTTCCAAGTTCTAACTTTAGTTCTTATAGTTTATTTCTTACTAACCCTGATCAATTTAGAGTCCATTTTTGTATATGGTGTGAGATGGTGGTGGCGGGGTCCAACTTCATTCTTCTGCATGTGGATATATCCAGTTCTTCCAGCATGATTTGGTGAAAACAGTCTTCTTTTCCCCCACTGAATGGTCTTCCCCCACTGAATGGTCTGGCACGCTTATCAAAAATTTGATTAACCATAAATGTGAGGGTTCGTTTGTGGACTCTACTCCATTGATCTAGGTGTCTATCTTTATGCCAATAGCACAGAGTCTTGATTATTGCCACTCTGTAATATGCTTTGACACCAGGAAGTATGAATCCTTCAAATTTGTTTCTCCATTTCATGATTATTTTGGTTATTCAGGGCCCCTTTAATTTCCATAAGAATGTTAGGTCAGCTTGTCAATTTCCTCAACAAAGTCAGATTGCACTAGACCTGTAAATCAGTTTGGGGAGTATTGCCATTGTTATAATATTATGTCTTCTAATCCATGAATACAAGATGTCTTCCCATGTACTTATATCTTCTTTAATTTCTTCAAGAATGTTTTGTACAAGTGCAAGAGCACTTCTTTGGTTAAATGTATTCCCAGTATTTAATTATTTTCATGCTGTTGTACATGGAACTGTTTTCTTACTTTCATTTTCAAGTTGCTCATTGCTAGTGTGTAGACAAAGAATTGATTTTTGTATATTGATCTTATATCCTACAACCTTGCTGATGTATTATTATTAGCTCTAATAGTTTTTTAAAATTGCTGAGGATTTTCTAAATATGAGCTCATGTATTTGCAAACAGTTTCACTTTTTCTTTTCTAATCTGTCTTGTATTCATTTTCTTTCTTTTTTAAGATTTTATTTTTAAATAATCTCTACACCCAGTGTGGGGCTCGAACTCACCACCCTGAGTATCAAGAGTCATATGCTCTACTGATTGAGCCAGACAGGTGCCCCTCATTTTCTTTCTTAATTGCCCTGACAAAACCTTTAGTACAAATTTTGGATAGAGAAGCAAAAGGGAACATCCTTGTCTTGTTTCTGATCGTGGGGGGTGGAATCCGTTAGTCTTATGATGTAAGCTGTAAAGTTTTTCATTAGATGCTGTCTATCAGGTTGAGGAAGTTCCTTTATAGTCCTACTTTCTTTGTTTGCTTTTAACATGTTGTTTTGTTTGTAACATGTTTGTTTTTAGCATTTTATTTGTTAGTTTTTAACATGTTTGTTAAAACATGTTTGTTTGTTGGGTTTTTTGTTTTGTGGTTGGTTTTAACATGAAAGCTTGCTGGATTCTGTCAAATGGTTTTTTCTGCATTTACTGAGATGGTCATGCATTATTTTCCGTTTTTTATTCCATTAATATGGTTATTGCTCTGGTTGATTATGGAATCAACATTCGCAATGCAAATACTACTTGGTCATGGGATATAGTCCTCTTTAGAGGTTCCTGGATTTGATTTACTAGTTTTTGTTGAAGATTTTGATATCTATATTCATAGGGGATATTGACTTGTAGTTTTGCTTTTCTTGTCATGCTTTGTCTGGTTTTGCAATCAGGGTAATTCTGACCTCTTAGAATAATTTGGGAGGTGTCCCCTCCTCTTCAAGGATTGGTGGTAAACTTTCTTTAAGTATTTGGTAGTATTCACCAGTTTCGCCATCTGGCCCTGGGCTTTTCTTAAGGAAAATTTTTGAATGCCAATCGAATCTCTCTACTTGTAAGTGTACTCAGATTCTCTATTTTCTCTGGAATCAGTTTCAGTAGTTTCTATCTTTCTAGGATTGTGTCTGTTTCATCTAGGTTATGTAATATGTTGACATGTATGCTCATTTCTTATTGCACTGAAACAAATGATCACAACTTCCCTGGCTTAAAATAACACAAATTTAATATCATAGAGCTCCTGAGGTTAGATGTCTGAAATGGATCTCGTTGAGCTAAAATTAAGGTGTCAGCAAGGCTGCATACCTTCTGGGCTCCTGGGTGGCTCAGTTGGTTTAAGCAGCTGCCTTCAGCTCAGGTCATGATCCCAAGGTCCTGGGATTGAGCCCCACATCCAGCTCCCTGCTCAGGGAGGAGCCTATTCTCCCTTTCCCTCTGGCTCCTGCTCTGCTTACTTGTGCTCTCTATTCCTCTGTCAAATAAATAAATAAAATCTTAAAAAAAAAAAAGGCTGCATACCTTCTGACATCTCCAGGGGTACAGTCTGTTCCCTTGCTTTTTCCCGCTTTTAAAGGCCACTTGTATTCTTTCAAAGGCAGCAATGTAGTATCTTCAGATCCCGGACTCTAATTCCTTCTGCTTCCTTCTTTCTCTTATAAGGATCCTTGAGACTGCACTGGCCCACCCAGATCACCCAAGTTAAGATCCTCCATATTAAGAACCTTAACTTAGTCATATCTTCCAAACCTCATTTGCCAAGTAAGGTAATATATTCATGGGTCACAGAGGCTAAGGTGCTGACATTTTAGGGGGACGGTTATTCTGCCCACCATGTCATTCAAGTGTTCATAGCATTACTTCCCGGTCTTTTTTATTTCTGTAACATTGGTAGTAATGGCCGCCTTTTCTTTCTTGATTTAAGTAGTTTGTGTCTTCCCTTTTTTCTTGGTCAGTCTAGCAAAAGATGATCAACTTTGTGAATCTCTTAGGAAACCAACTTCTGGTTTGGTTGATTTCTTTATTGTTTTTCTATTCTTTTTAATGTATTTTCATTTTAATCTTCATTATTTTCTTCCTTTGGCTTGCATTAGGGTATTTTGCCCTTTCTTTCCCACTTTCTTTAGTTTCTTAAGGTAGGAATTTAGGTTATTGACTTGAAAATTTTCTTCTTTCCGCATGTAAGTGCTCAGAGCTTTACACTTCTCTCTGAGTGTCATTTTAGCCACATCGTGCAAGTGTTAGTAAGTGGATTTTTATTTTCATACATTTTAAAGTATTTTCTAATTTCCTTTATGATTTCTTCTTCGACCCATGTTTACTTAGTTCGACATTGTTTAATTTCCACATGCTTATGAATTTTCTCAAATTTCTTTCTGATTATTGATTTCCAAATTTTATTCCATTGTGGTTGGAGAAGATAACTTGTGTGATTTCAGTCCTTTAAGATTTATTGAAGCCTGTCCTATGGCCTTATCGAGGATCTATCCTGGCGAATGTTCTATGTGGACTTGAGAAGTATGTAATCACCCCTTTAAAAGTTCCTCCTCCAGAGGCACCTGGCTGGCTCAGTCGGAAAAGCCTGTGACTTTTGATCTCAGGGTCATGAGTTCAAGCCCCACACTGGGTGTAGAGATTACTTTAATAAATAAAGCTTTAAAAAAAAAAATAAAGGTCCGATCTCCCAATAAAGTCACATTCCGAGGTACTGGGGTTAGGACTTTTTAGAGGACACAACTCAGCCTGTAACCATGTGTAATTCATCTCATATGCCCATAGCACCCGACACAACGTGTACAAACTTAGGCATATACTGAAAGCGTGTGGGAGATAAGGATCACAGCGTTCTGCCTGGCGTCCCTCAGCAGCCAGGGCCTTCAACTGGTGAACGCGGTCTGAAACACAGTATGTCCTGCCTCCATTTTACCACTAGAGGGCAGTGAGTGCCCACAAACGCAGAGCCCAGGAAGTTGGGGGGACGGTGGCGGGGGTGGGGGTGGGGGGACGGTGGCGGGGGTGGGGGGACGGTGGCGGGGGTGGGGGGGCGGGATTCTGAACGGTGTGTGCCCTTATCAAGTGAAGGCCAGGACGTTCTGCGTTCTCTTCCTTCACTGCGTCCTGATGACCCAGCCTCGCAAGGAGGGGCCCGTGCTCCTCTCGTCCTCAGCGAGGGGAGAAAACCATTTGTCCCCAGGCCCCTTCTGTGTAAGATCGCCTTCTGTACACGCATCCTACAGGACCGTCACCACGTCCCAGAGCTGGATTGCAGGGACCTGAGACTCAGGACAGATTCTAGAAGGATTCAGAGAAGTCAGTGAGTTCAAGGGGTGGTATCACTGACTACTAATCTCCAGCAGGAGGGCAGGGAAAGGGACCTCTCTCACTTCTCCTTGAACCTCTAGTTCAACTCCAGGCATCCTTCCTCTCTAATCAAGGCTCCCAGGTACCACCTCTCAGTAACCCCACTGTCCAAATGGTGGAGCCCTTAACTAGCTGTCTGAGGTACAGTCAAGGGCCAGTGTCCATTGATGACTTGGGGGCTGGGTGGAGTTGCGTCTGATCTCTGTTCCACCCTGAGCTGTCAAAGGAGCACACGCCTCTCATAAGATAAGAGAGCATCTGGCCAATTTTTACTTCCAGGGTCTGGGATTTAAGACCTCCATGGCCCCTTGATCTGGCTGGCCTCTGCCTGGTGAGCCGGTGGGAACACTGGCAGCTTATGGAGCCCCAGCCCAAGTCAGTCCACAAGTCACCTCCTCCTCATTCCCCCAGGCAGGCAAGGGCATGGGGAGCACAAGGAAAACTAAACGGAACCACGGAGCTAAAAAGACCCAGGGTCACTGCCAACTCCCTTCCAAGGGTCAAAAAAAAACCCCAAACCCTAAAATGCTAACACTCATAAAAGCAGGAACTTTTCAAACTTCTAGAAACACCCCTCCTTCCCTCCATGTTCACGGCAACAATATTCACCATGGCCAAAAGGTAGAAGCCACCCAGCTCTCCACCCACAGAAGACTGGGAGTAGTCTCTTCCCACACTGGAACGGTATTTTGCCTTAAATAGAATGCCCAATGGAAAAAAGACAGTCTCTTCAACACATGGTGTTGGGAAAATTGGACAGCCTCACGCAGAAGAACGAAACCGGACCATTGCATTACGCCACACACAAAAATAGACTCAAAATGGATGATAGACCTCAATGTGAGACAGGAATCCATCAAAATCCTTGAGGAGGGATGCCTGGGTGGCTCAGTTGGTTGGACGACTGCCTTCGGCTTGGGTCATGGTCCCGGAGTCCGGGGATCGAATCCCACATCCGGCTCCATGGGGAGTCTGCTTCTCCCTCTGACCTTCTCCTCGCTCATGCTCTCTCTCACTGTCTCTCTCTCTCAAATAAATAAATAAAATCTTAAAAAAAAAAATCCTTGAGGAGAACACAGGCAGCAACTCTTGGACCTCAGCCGCAGCAACTTCTTTCTAGAAAGATCACCAAAGGCAAGGGAAGCAAGGGCAAAAAAGGAAGGACATTCTGACACGGGCTTAAAAGGAGGCTGAACCTTTGAGGACATTCTGCTCGGCGAAACCAGCCGGACAGAACAAGGACAAATACTGTTGGTTTCCTCTGTAGAGGTGCCCTGGAGGAGTCAGATTCATAGAGCCAGGAAGTAGGAGGGTGGCTGTCAGGAGCTGGAGGGAGAATAGGGTGTGAGCGTTTCTGGGACAGAGTTTCAGTTCTGCAAGCTGAAAGAGCTCTGGGGGTGGATGGTGCTGAGGGTCTCTCGCTGGGAATGTACTTAACGCCACTGAATTGTTTGCTTAAAAATGGTTACAGTGATCAGTTTTGTGTTATGTATTTTTTTTTTTTTAACCATAGTCAGAAGACAACTGTATACAGAAAGTACCCCTCTTAAGACGGTGCTCCATCAGAAAGGAACTATGAGATCTAGGGGCTGACCTTTTCCCAATTTGGAAAGTTTCCCAGGTTGGAAAGATGTTCTGCAGGTTGGGGGGAAGCCAAACGATCAGAAGCAGAGGTCCCCAAGATTTATGCACAACCTTGGAGGGACCCCACACCCACCGCACAAGAGTCTTCTCATCTCCAGGCCAGAACCTTCCACAGAGGCGGGGTGAAGACTGGTCTGGAGCCCAACTGGGGTGCGCTCCTTGCTGCCATGGTGCTCACGTGCCTTCCTTCCACAGGTTAGGCTCCCTGGCCCTCTGCCCCTCTCAGCCTAGCCCCTGCTTTGCTCCTCTTCCACCAAAGGCTCTACAGCTGACATGGGCTCGAATCCTGGCCAAACACGAAACCCCAGCCCAGAGCACGTCATGTCTTCCAGGCCTGTCCCACTTCTGAGCAGAGGCAAAGTTTTGGAGCAAAGTGGAAACAGGAGGTGAGTCTGGGAGATAGAGGGAGCTAGGCCCCGTTTGCAGAGCCCACACTTTGCAAATGCCTCTCCCAGGGGACTGTGTATACCTCTGGAGCCACAACAGGTTTGTACATCCCCATCCCAGGGCTTTCTGGCTGGGCCCATGGTCTCCTAACTGCCCCACGGAAAGCGATCAAGATGGCCACAGACATGTGTCTTTATTTTCACTGACCTCGAACTAAGATTTAGCAGTTCTTCCATCTATGAATATGGGTCACTGATGACCACTTTCAGGGGTTCTCTAGGGCTCACCAAGCTACCTAAGAGGTTTTCCCCCCACCCCACCCCTGCTGCCAAAAGATTAAGAACTGCTTTGTGCTATATCATTTATAGGGAGCAGGGAAGCTGGAAAAGGAATGATCCTCCCAGGAGCCGAGACTGGGAGGTCAGCTGTGTGCACACGCCCGCGGTGACATTTAGTAGGATGGCAAACCCCAGGGAGGGGGATCCTGCATGCCAGGAGGGATAGTGTCCCAGGTTGGAAAGCCCCCTCCTCCTATACTCCTGGCTTAGACCACGGGGCCAGGACGAGGTGGCAGGAGTGGGAACGGATGCGACGGCTCCACTGTCTTGGGTTTGTGGGCAAGGGCCATGTGCCAGGCATGGGAGAAGGAGGTGACCCTCAGCCAGGGAAACTGCTGCTGGTTTTTCCGGAACCCCAGTGGCTGCACGGAGCTTCCCTCTGAGACCCTCAGCCCTGGCCCACCTGCCAGAAGGAGAGCCGGGGGGTAAAGAAACAGGTGAGCAGGGAAGAGATGTGGCCCCTTCTGGGGTCGGTTCTCCTGGACAGCCCCAGAAGGTCACGGCCAGATCCCAGGGTGCTCGCACCCCAGCAGGGTCCTAGAGGGTACAAGCCCCTACATGCACTGTATCTTTAGAAGGAAAATAGAAGCGCTGCCAGACCAAAACCATCCCTCCTGGACCCTGCTCCACTGCCCCCCAGTGTCACCTGGACTGGGGAAAACAGGAAAAGCAGCCACACCCTTGTTGGGAGGTGCTTCCGCCAAGCCCAGGCCAGTGGGTGTGACATTCAGGCTCTCAGATACTAGATCAGGAGGCTGTGTGCCACGGGGGTGCGCCAGGGCCTCAGGAACGCTGCCTGGGGACCCTCCTCACATACCTGGGAGCCTGCTGGCACCCATCTGTGTGGCTGGGAGGGGGTGCGTGGGCAACCCCATGGGCACTTGCTGCTGCCTTGTTTGACCTCAGGCAGTCAACCTGCTGTCTCTACTTTACAGGTGTATCTGTATCTGGTGTTCTAGGCACGAGAAGCCTGGAATGAGCCATATGGAGAAAATATATGTTAGATGAGCCTCATTCAAGCTTAAGTTAGCCCTCATGGCTGTGAATCGAATGTCAAAGAATTAACAATATATATTCGATATAGTGTCTTTAACACAAATGTTATTTATGTTATATATTGATGGTGAATGGAATGTTGTGACCAGAGGCTCATAGGGAGCTGTGCTTTCCCTGGGAGCAGTGTTTCAGTATTTGCAGGTTAAAGGTTTGGATAAGCAAGCACCATGGCCTCTCTCCCCCAAGTACAGCACTCCGCTCAGCGCTCCCAGACCCCCCCAACTCCCAGGAGCCCCAAGTGACAGGAGTGATGCCGCAGCAGGCCCGTGCCCCAGCTCACCAGCTGAGGAGGATGGGAAAATCCCATTATAACAAAAGGCAATCTCGTTTTAACAAAAGCAGAGCATCACTGACAACCGTGACCCCTACAAACATTTTCATGGGATCAGTCCTCCTTCTAGATGAATTTAACTTTCCACACGGTTTGGAGAGCATGTTAGAGTTGACCCTGGACAGGTGGTGGGTGGGGCTGCCAAGAGTTATCTCAGGAGGTCTGGGGGTGAGGCACACACACAGGGTCAGACTGAGGGGGGGTCAGGCAGACCCAGGAGGGGATTTTCTGGCTCCCTGTCGGGGGGGGGCTGGGCACTCCTGGATGACCCATTTCTGGGCAGTTACAGAGGGATTTAAATGCGGAGACCCCCAAATTCTTCACCTAGGCATCTGTTTCTGATGTCACTATCCTCCAATTCAGAATCAGATCTTCCGAGGCTTCCACAAGCAGGAGAGGAGGCCCCCTCCACGAGCCCTGCAAATAAACGCCAGGGTGAAGGGCTTGGGGATTGGTCCCTGCTCCCTCCAGTTAACTGGATAGCTCCATCTGGGAGCTACTGAGGTAGAAAGGGGACCCCACACCTCCTGCCTCCCATCCCCTTTCCTTGCCTAAATCTCTCCACTGTTGAACTTCACCTAATTCCCACCTATTTTACTGTCCTCTTGTCCATGAAAGCATTTCAGCTGTATAGGTGAGGCTCTTGGTCCCCTTTTTCCGTCTTGACATTCAAGGTCAGTGCCCCCAGCCCGCGATGCTCTGTGATTTCTGCCTCTGGTTGCATGTTTCTATACAATAAATGCCTTCTCATGACCAGATGCACAGGCAGCCCAGGTGCTCACACCCAGCAAGCCGGACCTCACAGAACCCCACCCCAAGGCACCCACAAGTGCAAAGATGCCAGGCTGGGAAATGGCCTAACGAACTTCGTTCCCCAGAGATGCTGCCATCCTGCCAACAACCCTCCTGCCCCGGCGGCAACCCCCCCCGGGCCCCCCCCCGCCGAGCTGGTTCCAGGGCCACTCAAGGCCATTTGCAGCATGAAAGGGTGGTGATGGGACCACACACCATTACCCTTGGGGACCCCAGGGCCTGGCCGAGGTGGGCAGCCCAGGGGCGGGGAACAAGTACATGAAACAAGAACGGCATTGAACTCGACACAGATCTCGGTGATAAAAAGGCAGCTGGAACAATGGGGGGAAAACCAGAACCAGGGGGTACAAGAAAAATCTATCAGGGCTCTTAACCCAGCGTTTTCCTGAAGGGAAAAAAGAAAAGCAACGAAAACAAACTCAAGTTCATGGTGGCGACAATGAAACAATCTCACTTCTCTTCCAGCTCCATTTTATTGGCCTCCAGAGGTTCTGTGTTGCTACAGATTAGCCTTCCCCTGGGAAATGAGAAAACCAAGAAGAAACAGCAAATATTAGTTCTCCTCTCATGAAGTCATTCTTTTGAGCAGGTTTCCTCAAGTGTTCTGTGTGGCACAGCGCGTGAGACTGGCCCAGGCCCTCTCCACTCAAGTGGGGGAAAAGGCTTGAAACGTATCTTTGAATTCCAGCAAGACAAAACAGGAACGGCCCCAAGCCGTGCTTCCTTCTGAGGCATTGCATGAGCTCCTGGGGCCCAGTCTAAAGAATGGACCCCAGAGCGCCCGCCCCGGACGAGCCACCGCTCCCCAGCACCATCTCCCGGGAGCGGAGGGTCCAGCTGGGTCAGCAGGACAAATGCTGATTCTTACCCCTGATTAGTAATTGTGCGTGAGAGATGTTTTCAGCTGAAATAATATACAAGAGTTTCCCCAGAGAAAATATACACGCTCGTTTTTTGGAACCACTTAACACAACCCGGTAGCAAGCAAACGTACATTTGGAACAACATAACACGTTTCTTGACTTGGAAGAACTGCCTGGTACAAATTGATGTCATCACAATAGAGATTAATGTGCCCGTTTTATTAGCCTCCCAGACCGCAGGTGAATGGTGAGCTATTGTTATTCAACTGGTTGATATTATTTTTACATAAATCAAGGTAACGCCTAACAACGTCTTAAGTCTTTAAATCAACCCGCCTTTTCCTATTTGGAACATGAAGTTGGGCTCTTGCCAAGGGCGCCGGGAAACAGAGGGCTGAAAGTGGCATTTCAATAAGGAACATACCCATTCACGACAGGATGCTGGGCTCACGGCCACTTGCCAATATTACAAGCAAGTCTTGGGAGAATTTCACATTCACACTGACAGTGGTCTACAACTGCTAGAGGTCATCATTGACTCGTGCAATTATATTAGGAGCAAGCAGGGGTCGTGGGTGGGTATACTAGCTTGCAGGGGCTGCCGGAATGAAGTACCACAGACTGCCTGGCTTGAACAACAGAAACATATTTGACTCATGTCTGGAGGCTGGAAGCCCCAGATCAAGATGGCAGCAGGCTGGTTTCTCAGGAGGCCTCTCTCCTTGACTTGTAATGGCCATCACTCTCCTGTGTCCCCTCACAATGGTCTTTCCTCTGCGTCTGTGTCCTAATCTCTTAGGAGGACCCCAGTCAGAATGAATTCGGGCCCACTCCTATGATCTTATTTTAACTTAACCCCATCTTTGAAGACCCATGTCCAAATACAGTCACTTTATGAGGCATTGGGAGTTACATATCAACACAAGGGTTTGGGGGAGGGAAGCACAATTCACTCCATAGGAAGGGGACACCGAAGAAATTGGCCATCTTTTTGCTGTCGTAGAAGGGAATGGAAAGGAAGAAAGGAATAGATAAGACCCAGTTCCCTGTTGTCGTTTCCACCAAGGCTCAGTTGGCATGGCCAGGCTTGGATGAACAGATGAGGGGGAGCACTGGGGAGGGAGGTCTGCCTTCCAGACCCCCACAGAGGCCCTCTAACGCCAGCCAAATGAGCTAGACATGGGCCGTTTATGGTTTATGTTTGCGGTATTTTCGCAGAGACAGAAGAGGGGACTGGAAGGGTGAGGCCAGCCCCACGTGTGGCAGGGGAGGGGGCTGGCTTGCTGTAACATGCAAAGATAGCAACATGTTCTCCCCAACCCCCAGCTTCTCAGAGCTCCCGGCCCAGGACCCAGAACAGAGCGGGAGCTCCAAATGCCCTTTGGTAACTGAACTGAGATGGTCGGCAACCTCTGGAGACATTTTCTCATACTAGTCCAAATTTTCTGTCTTCATCTTTCTGCACTGCCTACATGGATCCCAAAGAAAGACATCTAGGACCAGCTGCCAACCCCAGCCTCCTTTGAGTGAGGGTATCTGCTTGGGAAAATCTCAGGAACAACACTGATTCTGCCAAGAAGAACTTTCATGAATTCCAAGTCTAAGAGCTTCAGGCTGGAAGGAAATCAAGAAAAGTCGATCAAATATGATCAGAGAATACCCCAGCTTGACAATGCATCCCAGAAATAAGAGAATCTCTAGGATTTTGGGTCCACACAGGCATATTGTTAACGAAAACCAAGGCATGCAGGACCACATCAAACTTCAAAACTTTTGTTCATTAAAGGATGCATTCAACACAGTGAAAAGGAGTAAGAGAAACATTTACAAATATGTAATAAGGGGTTTAATATCCAGACTATATTAAGAACTCCTACAACTTGGGGCGCCTGGGTGGCTCAGTTGTTAAGTGTCTGTCTTCAGCTCAGGTCATGATCCCAGGGTCCTGGGATCAAGCCCTGCATCGGACTCCCTGCTCAGCAGGAAGCCTGCTTCTCCTTCTCCGACTCCTGCTTGTGTTCCCTCTCTAGCTGTCTCTCTCTCTGTCGAAAAGAATTCCTACAACTCAACGACAAAAAATCAAATAGCCCAGTTAAAAATTAGGTAAAGCAACAGTTGCACTACTGGGCATTTACCCAAAGATACAGATATCGTGAAAAGAAGGGCCATATGCACCCCAGTGTTCATAGCAGCAATGTCCACAAGAGCCAAACTGTGGAAGGAGACGAGATGCCCTTCAACAGATGAATGCATAAAGAAGATATGGTTCATATGTACAATAGAATACTATGCCTCCATCAGAAAGGATGAATACCCCACTTTTGTGTCAACATGGATGGGACTGGAGGAGATTATGCTGAGTGAAATAAGTCAAACAGAGAGAGTCAATTATTATATGGTTTCACTTATATGTGGAACACATGGTATAGAAAGGAGGACGTTAGGAGAAGGAAGGAAAAAATGGAGGGGAAATCGGAGTGGGAGACTGAACCATGAGAGGCTCTTGACTCTGGGAAACAAACTGAGTGTTTTAGAAGGGGGGGGATGGGTTGGCCCGGTGATGGGTATTAAGGAGGGCACGTACTGCATGGAGCACTGGGAGTTATACGCAAACAATGAATCATGGAACACTACATCAAAAACCAATGATGTACTGTGTGGTGACTAACATAACATAATAAAAAAATAAATAAATAATAAAGATAGAGATGACTCGAAAGGGGAAAGGATGCTCCCCCTTTCTCCAAATTTCCAGCTTAGAAAAATTAAAAAACAAAAAGGGGTAAAGGACTTGAATAGACATTACTCTAAAGATGATATGCAAATGACCAGCAGACGCATGAAGAGACGCTCAGCATCACTAACCATCAGAGAATTGAGAATCAAAATGACAAGGAGGCTTTGCAATACCCATTAGGATGGCTTCCATGAAAAACCAGAAAATAACAAGTGTTAGCAAACATAGGGAGAAATTGGGACTTTTGTGCGTCACTGGTGGGAAAGCAAATCAGTGTAGTTGCTATAGAAAACGGTATGAAGTTTCCTAAAAATACGAAAAATAGAACTAGTGTCTGGTCCAGCAATCCTACTTCTGGTTATACCCCCCAAAAAGCTGGAAGCACAGTCTTCAAGAGATATTTGTACACTCACTTTCATAGTGGCATTTTCCCACAATAGCCAAGAAGTGGAATCAGTCCAAGCATCCAGATATAGGTGAATAGATGAGAAAACTAAAGGGAATACCTACAATGGAACAGTATTTGCCTTAAAAAGGCAGAAAACTGTGGCACATGCTCCAGCATGGGTGACCCTGGACATAAACATCAGGCCGCGGGTCGGTCATCCAGGATGTGGCTCGGGCGAGCTCTCCACCAAGGTAGGCTAACACCGCCCCTGACACATGGAAGGATGCTTCTGGGGCAGCGGAGGGAGGAGACGTGTGGTTTGCACCCTCTGCCCATCTCAGCACAGAGAGCAGGGAAGAGAAAAGAAGTCAACAGTAATAAGAAATTGCGTTTCAAAAAAGTAAGAAAAAGAAATTTTGCTTAAGCCAACAGCTAGGTAAACTGCAAGGATTAACTTTCTGGGATGAACACACACCCTCTCCTTGTCTTGTTAAATGATATTGTCCGACTCAGACCAGAGTGCAAAGAGACAGCAAAGGGACATGATTGTTTAGAATTTAGAGCCTGGATGCCTTTCTGTTATCCATACTGTGGCCACGAGGCTGGCAAACTGGCTTAGGATGTAACTGGAGGTGCAGGGGGAAACCCTACTACCCTACATTATTTTCCCTTATGAGAGGGGAAAGGTATCATGAAAATAATTGTAAGAAATACAGCAAAGGAACAATAAAAAGTATGCCTGTTTATTTTAGATCCAGATTTTGAAAATTTTATTTTTTTCCTGGGAAACCGTCCATTTCAATGAAATGCTCAAATATAACAGCAGAGGGGCGCCTGGTGGTGGAGTCAGTTAAGCATCAGACTCTGGTTTCGGCTCAGGCGGTGATCTCAGGGTCATGGGATCGAGCCTGGCTTTGGGCTCTGAGCTAGGGGCAGAGACTGCTTGAGGTTTTCTCTCCCTGGCCCTCCCATTCATGCCCTCTCTCTCTCTAAAATAAATAAATAAATAAATATCTTTTAAAAATTTATTAGCATATAGTTGGGCATCGTATCCTCTTATTATTTTAAATTTTCTGTGTATCATGCCTGCCACTGCCCCCTACTTCTCAACATGGCGGTGAAGATCCTAGGTCATGTCAAATGTCAGCGAGAAGGTGTGAGTGTCAGAAAGGGACAAGCAGGTGGACTTGCGTGGCAGGTCATGACTGAGTGATTGTCAAGGGAGCAAAAGAGCTGCATGATCGGTACTGAAAACTCAGCCTCCTCTGTACCCACTAGCACAACGATTAGGAAATGTGGTTTTAAAAACTATCCTTTACATAGCAACACATTTAAATGGTACTTAAGGATAAATCTAATAAATTCAAGGCCTTTACAAATAAAATAATAAAATTTCAGGGCACCTGGGTGGCTTAGTTGGTTAAGCATTTGTCTTTGGCTCAGATCATGATCCCACGGTCCTGGGATCGAGCCCCAGGTCTTGGGCTCCCTGCTCAGAGCCTGCTTCTCCCTTTCCCTCTGCCTCTCTGCCCTGCTCATGTTCTCTCTCTCTCTCTCAAATAAATAAATAAAATATTTTTAAAAAATCAAATTAAAAATTTAAAAAGTCCTAAAACTTCACTGGAAACATAGATTCCCTAATAATATTAAAAAATAATAAGACTCAATATTATAATCATGTCTGTTCTGCAGAAATTACTCCTAATTTAGAAGCAACTGCCATCAAAACCCTGATAAGATTTTCACTGGAATCTCATAGACTGATTCCAAAATGTGTGGTAAGAGAGCAAATTGCCCAGAAGAACCTTGCCTAATTCTGAAGAGCAAGGCGGGGGCCCCCACCTCTGGTTATAAAGATGAATCAGAAAGCTGAACCAGCTGAAGGCTTTCCTGGATTAGGAGAGAAGAGCTGAGAACAGAGTCTAGGACCAGACCTGGGGAAATGTAGAGATATGACGGATGGCCACGAGGCATCGCCCTGTGCAGGGGAGGGATGCGATTTCAATTCATGTTCTGGGGCAGTGGGTTATCCACATGAAGAAAAAAATAGAACTGAATCTCTACCTCACACCTTTCCCCAAACACCTAAAGATAAAACCTTACACTCTGAAGAGTGATGAATCACAGACCTGAACCCCTGAAACAAATAATACATTATATGTTAATTTAAAAAAAAAAAAACTTACACCCTGCAGAATGAAATCCAGAAAGCAATCTTTATGACCCGGAGTATGGAATAGAACCTCTTTTCTTTTCTTTAAAAGATTTATTTACTTATTTATTTGGGGGAGAGAGAGAGGAAGAGAGGGAAAAACTTTAGCAGGACTCTGGAGGACTCAATCTCATGACCCTGAAATCATGATCTGAGCCCAAACCAAGAGTCAGATGCTTAACTGGCTGTGCACCAGGCGCCCCTGGAGTAAAACTTCTGAATTCAAACACTAGAAGTACGAAGAAGGCTGATAAAGGGGTCTATACTCAAATTTAAAGTTCCCTAAATTAAACGACACTACAAAGTAATAAGACAAGCCACAGATGGGGAGAAAATATTTGCAGGGGGCGCAGAGCCCACAACCCATTAGGATCTGGCAGAGCCAAAGGATCCTTACAAATGAGTCAGTAAAAGACCAATAACCCAACAGGAAAAAGGGAGAGTATGAAGCAGCATTCCATCATCTGGAAACAGATTAGCCCATAAATGTAGGGAAAAGGTATCTCTCACACCAGAGTGTGGGAGGTGACCTGGAGCAGCTTCCATGGCATCCGGCAGGATGGAAGACATCCATACTGTACATCATGGCAAGTCTCTCTTTTTTTTAATTTCATTTCTTATTTTTTTCTCCAAGTTTTTCTTTAAATTCCAGCTATTTAACATATAGTGCAATATTTGTTTCAGGTGTAGAATTTAGTGATTCATCACTTACATACAACACTGGGTGGTCAACACAAGTGCCCTCCTTAATACCCATCACCTGTTTAACCCACCCCCCACCTTCCCCCCAGCAACCCTCAGACCCTGAGGACTGGAGATATTCCAGCCAGCACCTGGGACAGCACCTGGCACACAGGTGGAAGCCAGTCCTGCTGCGTCTCCTGGGGTAACACTGAGGGGCGGGGAGCCTAGCCTCACGCCCTAGCATCTTCCCTATCTCTACCTGGCTGCCAGTTTTTGAAGTTGGAGAGCTACTGTCTGATTCTGTTAGTGGCTGCCGCTGAATTTTTGGAAAGTTCATTTTACTAGTTTTTATTCATTTTATTAGATATTAGGAAAGAGATTCTATACACTTGACCGTTGAACAATAAAGGGCTAAGGGCGCCACTTCCCTCCCAAAGTTGAAAATTCATGTGTAACTCTTGACTCCCTGAGAACACCTACTACTAGCTTACTGCCGACTGGAAACCGATAACAAATAGTCGATTAGCACACATTTTGTGTTATATCCCTAATGTTTTCTGAATTCTTTCAGTATCCCTAGGCTATGAGATTTGTCGCAAGTTTTTTCAAATTATCGAAAACCTCTGAAAAATTTTCCAACATATTTACTGAAAAAATTAAGGGGACCTGGTCTATTCAAACCTATGTAGTTCAAGTCACTGGACTTCCCTCCACCACCCTAACGGGAAAGTTTTTTTCCCCCTTGATGTATGGGTAATGCCTACCCTTCTCCCTCTGCCTGGCAAGCACCTCCTTCCTTCAAATGTTAAGTGGTGTCACCTCCCCCCCACCAGCCTCTGGGGTGCCTATCTGGACTGTGTGTGTGTGTGTGTGTGTGTGTGTGTGTGTGAGCTCACCTCACAGGACACTTGACATCAGCGGGGAGGGGGCCCCCCGAGAAACATCTGTGTAGTTCAGAAGGGGTTTGACACGGGGCTGGGTGGATCAGAGGAGGAGCCTCAAGGGGTGGGGAGTGCCCCAGCACAAGGAAGCACCCCAGTCCCCTCAACCAGAGACTGTTGTCTGGTTTCTCCTATGACACCATTGCCAGGAATGATTTCACATAAAGAAAGGGTTTTACTATCAAATATCAAAACAAACCAAAGTTCCTGGTTCACTGCATTTTTTCCTCTTGTTGGACAATGAGTGAAAAACAAAAACCAAAAACCAAAAGTATCAACATCACCCAGAAACACAGATCTCAAATCTTCCAGCTTGCCAGCCTAAATTGACCATTCGGCCCCCTGTGAAGCTGAGTGTGGAATTGAAGATGTGTTAAGGACCAGAAGTGGGGGGTTCTGCTAGCGGTAGTGGGGAGAGGGCCCCCACACTCTGATCTTTGCCAAAATGCTAGTGTCCACTGTATCCACGAGTCCCTCCTGTTACCCTAGCTTTATAAGAGTTCTGGGGCCGCCAACGATGTACTCAGAAGCACGCAGGTAACGGGGAACAGCCCCTGAATGCATTGACCTAGTCAGCAATGGCTGGGCCGTGCTCCTGTCCCCACAAAGGCCCCAGGGCCATGGCAGACCACCATGGTGCACAAAGGGAGGGGCAGGGAGGCAACGACCGAAGAAGTACACGCTGGCTCCTGGCAGCTAATTTTTGAAGAGAGCACTGCTCTGTTTATTTTATTCCATTTTATCTTATTTTTTTTAAAAAATTTATTTATTTGACAGAGAGAGATCACAAGTAGGCAGAGCAGCAGGCAGAGAGAGCGGGGGAAGCAGGCTTCCTGCTGAGCAGAAAGCCCGATTCGGGGTTGGATCCCAGGACCCTGAGATCATGACCTGAGCCGAAGGCAGAGGCTTTAACCCACTGAGCCACCCAGGAACCCCTTATCTTATATATATTTTTTAAAGATTTAAACATTCATGCAAGAAGAAAAGGGTTCCTGAGATAGATTGTACAACAATGCAAGTATCCCACTGGGTATTTACCCTAAGGATACAAACGTAGTGATCTGAATGTTTATAGCAGCAAAGTCCACAATAGCCAAACTATGGAAAGAGTCTAGATATTCATCAACAGATGAATGGATAAAGAAGATGTGGTGTATATATATATACAATGGAATACTATGCAGCCATCAAAAAACCTGAAATCTTGCCATTTGCGACAATGTGGATGGAACTAGAGGGTATTATGCTGAGCAAAATAAGTCAATCAGAGAAAGACAATTATCGTATGATCTCTCTGATATGAGGGATTTGAGAGGCAGGGTGAGGGTCATGGGGGGTAGGGACGGAAAAAGATGAAACAAGATGGGATTGGGAAGGAGACAAACTATAAGAGATTCTTAATCTCAGGAAACAGACTGAGGGTTGCTGGAGGGGAAGGGGGTGGAAGGGTTGGGGTGGCTGGGGGATGGACACTGGGGAGCATACGTGCTGTGGTGAGTGCTGTGAATTGTGTAAGACTGATGATTCACAGACCTGTACCCCTGAAGCAAATAATACATTATATGTTAATTGAAAAAACAAAAAACAAACCAAAAAAATGCAAGTATCCTTAGCGCTGCTGAATTTTACACTTCAAAATGGTTAAGATGATAGATTTCGTGTTGTGTCGATTTCACCACAATTAGACAGAGGAAAAGGGGTGGGCGAAGCTCAAGATTTAAAGCGGAGCTCTGCAAATCCACTGTTTTCTGGATTCCACCCCATTTTCATGTGCTTTAGCATACGTTGGTTTACTGACCTTCGTTTGGAAATGGGATCTTTGAGGAATGCACGAAGTGGTTGCTAGCCACCATCTGGGGCCACGAGGTGACCACAGAGCCAGGCTGAGAGGCGCCTATGTACAGAGGGGACGTGGATGTGTGTTTGACGGGGTAAAAGGGGCAGTGTGTCCCTGTGAAGCCGGCAAGTGCAGACAAATTTCACTAACAAGTCCCACTGCCGCCTTGGATCTTGGCACCATGTAGACACTGTGTGTCTGGCAGCCCCCCACCCCACCCCCAGCTTGCTGTCCCAGTGCTGTCCCTGAGCTGTCCCTGAGCTGGCCGGTGACTGTGCAGAGAGGTATGCCGGCCCAACGCTTCCTCCCGCATCAGCCTGGAGATGGCTGCGTCCTGAGCCCCAAGACTCCGACACCTCCGTTCCTTAGGTGTGACTCCTGTGTCCCTCCCAGAGACTTTCCCTGACCACCCCCGATCTGAATGCGCCCCGGTCACCATACTTGCATTGTTATTTAGATAACGTGCTCTCTCACCCCCATTTCTGTCCTGCTCAGTTCCGTGGCACAAGCGCCTGCCAGAAACAATATCTTGTTGAAAAATCCACGAAAACTCAAAGTTCTGAAAGAGCAAAAGGCTTTTCACGGTCACTCAGCAAACCCATGGTGAAACCCGCTCCCCCCAGCTAGTGGGCTGGACTCACGGGATGGCAGCCTTTCAGGAACCTACTTCTCATAAAGACTGCACCGTTTTGAAATGGAACATATTCGGGGAAAAGCTATTGTAAGCATTGCTGACATGCTGTGGGCTCAGGGTCCCAGCCCTGTCTTCGGGAACCTTCCCCTCCCCCTCCCCAGCCCTGCCGGGAAGCACCTGGGCTGACATCACTCTCCTGTCATCCAGCAGAGGACAGGGCATCCTGTGCTGAGTCCTCCAAAAGCAAACACAGCTTTGCTCCGGGAGAGGCCAGGAGCGGGACGCTGGCTTATGCTGAAGGAAACTTTGCAAGCTGCAAACAAAGACCCTCTCCTGGTTCCTGATGGCACCATGGCATCTTCTTCCCCAGTAGGGAGAGCCACTCTGACCCCACCAGGCACAGGGAGGCGTACTTGGGTCAATAAAATGCCCCACAGTCCCCAGTGTGTGAGTCCATCTACATCAAGCCCAAAGAGGGGCACAACCCTTCCATGGCGATGGCTCTCTGTGGGCGGGGCGGGAGGGGCAGACGGGAAAGGTGGAGAGGGAATTTTCCAGAGTGCTGGAAATGTGCTGTCTCTCGATGGGATGTGGGTTTCACGAGGGTGTTCACCTGCTCAGGCTCCTCTAATGAGAAACAAGATCGCATTTCATTGGAGGAAAATTATGCCTTGTTGAAAAACAAAACAAAACAAATCTACCCCACACCCGTTAGGACGGCTACCAAAAAAAATACTGCAACAACAGAAATAGCAAGTATTGGGGAGGGTTTGGAGAAAGCGTTACCCTGGAGGACTGTTGGGGGGGATGTGAAATGGTGCAGCTGCTGTGGAAAACAGTATGGAGCATCCTCAGAAATTAAAAATAGAGCTACCCTAGGAGCCAGCAATCATTGTGCTTGGTGTAAACCCCAAAGAATTGAAAGCAGGGTCTCCAAGAGCTATTTGCACGCCCATGTTTATAGCATCATTATTCACAATAGTCAAGAGGAGGAAGTGACCCAAGCGTGCATCAATGGACGAATGAAGAAGCAACATGTGGCTATATGACCAGCAAGATGTACATATGATGACATATTATTCAGCCTTAAAAGGGAAGGCATTTCTGATACATGCTACAGAGGAGATGAAATTGAGAACATTCTAGGAAGTAGAAGAAGCCAATCTCGAAAGGGCGAATACTGTACGACTCTACTCGTGAGAGGTAACCAGAGCAGTCAAATTCATAGAACGGTGGTTGCCAGGGGCTGGGGAGGGGCAGAGGCAGGGGGAGTTAGTGTTTAATGGGGACAGAGTCCCAGTTTGGGCAGATGACAAAGTTCTGGAGAAAGAGGGTGGTGATGGTTGCGCAACAGTGTGAATGTGCTTAATGTCACGGAGTGTCGCTGGACACTCAGAAATGGGTAAGGTGGTAAATTTCATGCTGTGTGTATTTTACCATAATAATAAAAAAAGGAAAGAAATACAAACAAGAACCCAAAACCAAACAAAACCACAGAGATGGCAAACATGTCTCGGAACAGTATGGACAGCACACTACGATTTACTTCTGAACGGTTTAATGGCCAAACCGTTCGAAAGGATGATTGGTTTAAGAAAAATCCCCAAATCAGTACAGCGTTCATTGCATCTTTAGGCTGTCACAAATAAGTCTGAAAACTCATCCAGCATCTTGCTGTTTCTGTAGCTGGACAGCTTAGATCTTATTCATCAGCTTGCTGAACTGTTCCTTTTTCAGAAATATAGATACCATCCCCAAATTTTCTGATACCCTTGTTTTTAATGGTTGTGGCTTGCTGAATCAAAGCAGCTGAGTGTGATACAAGTTCAATGTCATTGCCTTCAAGAATTAATTCACTTTTCTGGACTTGAGATACAGAACAAGTAACGCCGGGCCTCATCTAAACCCCTGCAGATATATTTTTCAGCCAAGAAATTTCAGATTTCAACAAGAGAACCATCTCTTGGATAAAAACATGGATGAGGAACTGAGCGTACACCTCGTCTTGTCCCAGAAGCCCAGGGTAACGCCATTGATTGTGTTCTATACGTGATCACAGACAGCACAAACAGGTAGCTGGTTCTGTTCTAGTTCCTCACCATTTGTCAACTGGGAGCTTCTTCTTTTCCTTCCAGGGAGACTGAGTTCTACAGGGATGGGATTAAAGTCCTTTTGCTGAGTTCTTCCGGGGCCCTCCACAATAACAGTGCATCCCTTCAGAGTGACATCAACACCTTCTGGAATGACGAAGTTCTTATTGCTGAGAACAGTCTTCATTCCCACAGTAGATGTGCCAAAGAGAGTATGAAACATTTTTTACAAGATTTTATTTATTTATTTATTTGTTTGTTTGTTTGTTTATTTAACGGACAGAGATCACAAGTAGGCAGAGAGGAAGGCAGAGAGAGATGGGGGGAAGCAGTCCCCCACTGAGCAGAGAGCCCGATTCAGGGCTCGATCCCAGGACCCTGAGATCAGGACCTGAGCTGAAGGCTGAGGCTTAACCCACTGAGCCACCCAGGTGCCCCTGTATGAAAGAGTATTTTTTTGAAGAAAGAGCATTTTAACGATATAGTGTTCAGGTAGAGGGAGGACAAACTTGAGAGTCTGACTGCATTTCTGGCTGGATCCTGTCCATGTGTGCATTTTAATATGTTACTTTTAATACATTAATAATACACTTTAATACATTACTAACTTGGCTTCTAAGAAGACTCTTCTACTGAGGACATAATTGTACAATCAGCCTGGGCTCCCCGAGAAGTAATAAGCTTGAGTCATGATTTTTTTTCCTTACATTTAAGATTTCAGACATTCTGAACTTGAACAATTACATTTCCATGTGTCAGAAGCTGTAGGCCAGTGGACTCTGGCCTTGCCCCGCCAACTTTAAGGATCAGCATTTGACAAAGAATTTATGGTCGACTGGGAAATCTGTCACCTGATGGTTGTTGTTGTTGTATCTCTGATACCTGGCACACTACTTGGTATGCATTTTGATGAATAAACATTCATCAAAGGGGGAAAGTGGTTAAGATGGGAAATTCGATGTTATATGTATTTCATCACAAAATTTCAGAAAGCTGCACAGTGACAGGGGGCCAAGCAGCTTTCTAAAGCCCACCTTGTCCTCATCCTCAATTTTTTTGTGAACGCTGAGGGGTGCTGAAATGCCACATGGCCCCTGCCCTTCTGCAGGAACCCCACTTTCAGAGGAGCTGCAAGTCACCAGGGGCTCTGCCTAGCTCCGTGCCTGGCCAGTTCCTCTGGTTTCTCAGCTCCTCCTGCCAACTCAAGAAGTGGCTTCCCAGGGCAAATCTAGAACAGCTACCACAGGAGCAGACAGTGCTGTGAAAGGCCGGGAGCCACCGTCACACGGATGGGCTGTTGTCACGCACACGCATGCGCGCAAACGTGCACATGGGTAAGTCAGGGCAGACGGCTCTGAATTGGAGTTGCTCTGGCAACACGGGGAAGTCTCCTCTGTAGGTGTCCCTTCGAAGAGCATCCCGTGAGCTCTGTACACGGGCCTGAGCTGCCTGCCAGGGGCCTGCAGCAGAGCCCCGCCCTCTCAGTGAAGGACAGGTGACCCCTGATTGGTCTCCGGCCCCACGCAGCCAGAGGTAGGGACGCATGAGCCCTGCTCTGTCTCTGAGAATCACGCGGGTTGACTCTCCATGCACTGTCCTTTCTGATTAGGAGCCAGACGTTTGAGCTGACCATGTGAAATGCTGCTACCAACTCAACTGCTATCATCACAGGAAGGAGGACTCTGCCTGGGCTTGGCACACGTTGGAAAAGGCCAGAGAGGAAATATTTTTGGCTCTTCAGGCCACACAGTCCCTAATCAGACTGCGAAAGCAGTCACAGACAATTCCTAAACAACTGTGTGACTGTGTTTATTAAGCTTTATTGTGGACACGGATGTTGCAATTTCATATAATTTTCAGGGGTCATGAGATCTTCTTCTAATTTTTTCCAACCATTTAACAATGTGACCATTTTGAGCTCCTGAACCACTGGAGAGTGGGCGGGTGGAGGGGCAAGAGGGGGTGGGCTTCAGCCGGTAGGTGTCCTGCAGGTGGCCCTCATCACCCCTCTCCCCAGGGATCAGCTGAGGGCAAAATATGAAGTCACAATGACATCAGTTGCAGAGGAAGCAGAGTGGGTAAACACAGAGACAACAGGGTCAGGGGGTCAAAGCCCACGCACGCTGTGGCCTGGACTTGTGCCCAGAGCTGACGTTGTCACTCAGTCACTCAGAGTCAGCTGCTCTGACCCCGCCCAAGATCTTCAGAATCACCCTTTCCCTTTCCCGAAGCCGTTTGCAAAACACACGTACTGATTCGTGTCCCTGAAGGCCTGCAGTGGACCTTTGCACTAGAAAGTTAAACCAGAAATGACATAGGCTAGTCACTCTCTCCCAGGAGGGGAAGCTGCTCTGAGCACACACTCTGGGCCTTGATGCAGCTGGCATCCCAGCCCTGATGACACAGTGGGAACGAAGGCCCAGAGAGACTCCTGCACCATCCTTGGACGGGGGCTTGAGGAGCTTGGACGCTTCTGGTCTGGAAGAAACACACCCTTAGATTAGATTTAATCTAATCTGGGATTTTAATTTTCATTAGATTTAATTTCTCTATGCCTGTTTTCTTGGATACAAAATGCCAGTGAAATATCTACAGCCCTCGTGGGTCGTTGTGGGGATCGGGACTAACACAGAAAAAAATAAAAGCCCAGTCCAGCCTCAGAGAGCCTCTCCCTCTCCTTCACCCTGCAGTCAAGGATGTGGGTTAATGAAACTGCTTCCTGTTGCATCTGTTCAGTAAAGACGAGACCAAAGGCAGCTGAAGGACTAGAACTGCATGCAGTGGGTTTAGGACGGTGCCTGGGGATGCATGTGCTCTGCACAGGTTGGCTGTGACCACTATAAAGATGATTAATGGGGCTCCTGTCTGGCTCAGTCGGTTAACGGCCTGCCTTCGGCTCAGGCCATGATCTTGGGGTTCTGGGATCAAGCCCTGTGTTGGGCTCCCCTCCCAGCAGGGAGTCTGCTTGTCCCTCTCCTTCTGCTGTGCCCCCTGCTTGTGCTCTCCCTCTCAAAAAAAAAAAAAAAAAACTTTAAAAAGAAAAAGATGACAGACGTCTGACAGACCCCCTTCTTTACAATGGGAACAGTTGTGCCCAGTGTTCTCAGCTCTGCCCAGGGCCAGCCCACACCAGGAGTAGTTTGGGGCCAGGACATGCATGCCTGCAGAGAGGACACCTTGGCTGTAGTTCCTGGGTGCCTGGGTAGCTGGGTAGGGGGAAGCATGGAATCAGGGGGTTCATGTGTAAGGGGGTAGCGGTTCTGATGGGGAGGGTGCAAAACGAGATGTCTGGTGGGGATGGCTGCGCGGCTATGTGAATGTGCTTAATGCCACTGAATTGTGCCTTTAGAGATGGTGAACATGGTCAGTTTTAGGTTACGTATATTTTACCACAATAAAAAACAAGAAGGAAAATCAACTTGGGAGGAAAAAAAAAAAATACCGTCTGGGAGCATTTCCAAGGTTATGCTTAGTTTTTCTTCCTAAGCCAGGAAACATGTAACTTGGCGTTTGATTTATTCTGTTCCCATCTTATCAGCACTTCCAAAGAAGTGAAAAACGGAATTGGAGCACTCACAGCCTCTCAGTGAAGACAGGCAAGAGATTAAAGTGCCCAGTGCCCGTCGCAGCCTGCCAAGCTGCTTCCTGTCAGGACTGCCCCTGCCCGGTCCTGGGAGCAGGACAGGGCCAGCCCCTTAGGTCCCTGATCAGAGCACTGGGCTTGCAACTTTCACCCGGAGTCCTCATGGCCTCCCTCCGGTGCACGTTAGTTTAGATGGCAACCCCCCCTCCCCGCCTCGAAAGATGCTGTCTAAGCCTTGCTCCCGAGTGGCGTGTGACCCACATATTTTGCTGAGCCTGCACATCCGGGAGCTCTTGGTGGGAGGCCCATCAATGGCTACCCCAGACCGTGATGCTGGGCTGGGCAAGACCTATGTGTGCGCTGTACCGCCAGCACTGATTAGCATCTGTCTGGCCCTGAGTGACCCCACCCCCAGGCTCTCACCCATGCTCCTCCCAGCAGGAGAGAAGAGCTTCTCACACAGAGGCCACCCAGCACTGTGATGGCCATGTGCATACAAACATTCCTCTGTGCCTGGCCCATCACGCCAACCAGCAGCAGAATGTACAAATGACCGTGATTGTCCAGAGCAGAGGGGACAGCAACACAGACTGGACAGGGAGGCTGAGCAGCCCCAGCAGAGCCTTGGTGAAGTGTTGTTTTGTTTTGTTTTAATTAACATGTAATGTATTATTTGTTTCAGCAGTACAGGTCTGTGATTCATCAGTCTTACACAATTCACAGCCTTCACCATAGCACATACCCTCCCCAATGTCCATCCCCCGGCCACCCCATCCCTCTCACCCCCCTCCCCTCCAGCAACCCTCAGTTTATTTCCTGAGATTAAGTCTCTTATGGTTTGTCTCCCTCTCTGGTTCCGTCTTATTTATTTTCCCCTCCCTTCCCCTATGATCCTCAGTCTTGTTTCTCAAATTCCTCATATCAGTGAGATCATAGGATAATTGCCTTTCTCTGATTGACTTATTTTGCTTAGCATAATACCATCTAGTTCCATCCATGCCATTGCAATGGCAAGATTTCGGGGGTTTTTGATGGCTGTGTAATATTCCATTGTATATATACACCACATCTTCTTTATGCATTCATCTGTCAGTGAACATCTGGGTTCTTTCCATGGTTTGGCTATTGTAGATGTTGCTGCTATAAACATAGGGGTGCACGTGTCCCTTCGGATCACATTTGTGTCTTTGGGGTAAATACCCAGTAGTGCAATTGCTGGGTCATAGGGTAGATCTATTTTCAACTTTTTGTGGAACCTCCATAACGTTTTCCAGAGTGGCTGCACCAGCTTGAATTCTGGTTTTTGTTTGCTTGTTTGTTTGTTTGTTTGTTTTTAAATAAGTGAACTTGCAGGGGTGCCTGTGTGGCTCAGTCAGTTAAGCATCTGCTTTTGGCTCAAGCCATGATCCCAGGGTCCTGGGATCGAGCCCTGCATTGGGCTTCCTGCTCAGCAGAGACCCTGCTTCTCCCTCTCCCTCTGCCTACTACTCTGCCCACTTGTGCTCTCTATCTCTCTGTCAAATAAATAAACAAAATCCTTAAAAAATAATAATTAAAAAAAAAGTGAACTTGCTTTGGAATCGAGGTATGGTAACATCTTTGCCCTAACAACCAGTGTGAGGGGAACATGCCCTGTGCGGCCCTGGGATCGCTGGATTCTGACACCCACACACCCAAAGGCCTGGGAATTTGGTTCTGGGGAGAGGCCCCCACTGAAGCAAGCTGCTCACCTAGGTAGAGTTTCCTAAACCCAATGAACCTGCAGAAAACCAAGTGATGAGTAAGTATTTAGTTTTCTTTCTACTGCTCTTTGGGACAACCTGCCATTTGCGATAAACATTTCAGAGAACAAGTTAAGCAGTGTTAGAGAAAACAGGAAAAATAAACTCTGAGTCTTTATGTAAATATATATTCTACCCAAATCTAAATTTAATCTATGAACTAGCACAAGACAAATGTAAAGGTCACTCAGAGTTCTCTGCTGCTGCTCACACAGAAAATAATATCTCCATGTTGTACCAGTTGCTCCTATGCAATGCAAAACTTTGAACTGTTTATAAAATAATACAACAGACGCCCAATCACTCAAGAACATAGTTACTCTGCCCTTTGAAGCCTGCAGCTCAAGTATTACACAGGCAGGAAGTAGAAATCAGTGCTTTGATTTGTTTAAAATAAATTAAACACAAATGGCAACCATATTTCCTCTTATTCAGAGGAAGTTACAAAAGGTACAGAAGACCAAAAATACCAGGTGACTTTGAAATGAAGAGCCAGCAAAAAACCCCAAGTCCTTGCTGTTCGCTTATACTGGAAGACTTTTCACGCACAAATTTTAAAGGGTTATTGCCATTCAAAATAATTTGGAAGTAACTCTGGGTTTCTCTCAGTTTGAAGAGTAAATCATTCAAATAAGTGTGCCTCAACATTTTAGAATCAAGTTTTTGTTTTCTTTTTTTAAATTCAAACCTATTCTTCATTTTGTTGGGCCACTCCGCTGGGCCTGGCTGCTTCAAAACCCGTCCTTGAAGGGAAACCATGTGAATTTGGTGCTAGAGTGAGAGGGCAGAAGGCAGAACACGGTGCCTTGGTCCAGTCTCCAAGAACTGTTCTCCAGCAACACTGGGGGTGGGGGGCAATCTGCATTTGAGCAGAGAGAAACAGGCAGCTTGGAACAAGGGCCAGAAATCTGAGACCAGGATTCAATAGCCCTTCCCCTACTCCACCTGGGGGAACAAGATGGATCCATTCATGCTGGGTGTGAGCAGCATGACAAGGCCCTCCCAGACCCAGCCCTGGACCTGCCTGTACCAGGTATGTGGTCTTGCTGGGTGTCATAAGAAGCAGGGACAAGGTGCAAACCTTCAGAGGCCTCCTGAGTCATTGTTTTCATCATCCCAAGAGCAGCAAGCATAGTATGGAATGGCATGGGCTCAAAGTTCCCTCTTCTGCAGAATGGGGATAATTGTATCTACTTCAGAGAGGTGTGAGGGTGAAGTGATTCAATATTCATGAAGCTTTTAGAGTACTGTTTGGCACCCAGAAATCCCTCTGGATGGTAGCTGGTTTTCTTAAAGGCCACTAGTAATGAAAAGCCCGTGGCTGTTAGTTCTTCCATGCAGAGCAGAAGGTGACACCAGGTTCATGTGCAGCAGGCACGGTTCGTACGCACACACTCACATTGCTCAGACGGTTCCGCCTCTGCTCACCCATTTTCCCCTTCTTCATCTCTGGGGCATCTGCTTCTGCCCCCCACTGCTCTGATCCTTCCTGTGCTTCTGGGCAGCAGTCCCCCCTTCCCATATGTTCAGCATTAAATAAAGGCCTGTGTGTCTCTGCCTTGGGTGTCTCATGGTCCTGTCGCTGTCCTATCCTAGACTCAAAAAGCTATCCCTCGGCATTCTCCTCCATCTCCCTACCCACTTGGGGCAGTTCCTGCCTTCCCAAAACTTTCACTTCCACCTCTAACTCAAGGACTCCCAAACTATGTCTCCGGAGCCCAGAAGCCCTCCCTGAGTTTCATCTATCCTTCTAACTGCCCTTTAGATGACCTGCAAGGACTTTCAAACCAAAATGATCCATTCTCCGCTACTGAACTTTTTAAAGAACTGACTTTATGCTTTGTCAAAAATCAATTGACCACATCTGTATTGGGCTACTTCTGGACTCTGTCTTCTGTTCCATTGGTGTGTGCCCATCCCTTGTGCAGTGCTGTCCAGCCTTAATGACTGTAGCATTGTACTAAGTCTCGAGATCAGATGGTGTGTGTCCTTGTAAAGACCCAGGCAAACCCATGGAAGAGTTGTTCTCCTCTGACATTGTCTTTCAGTGTGAATTTTAGAATTGGCTTGCCAATTTCTACAAAAAAGCCTGCTAAGATTTTGATTCCGACTGAGTTTAGTCTCTATACCAGTTTGGGAGAACAGAGCTTTCCAACCCACGAACACACTGTATCATTCCATGTATTCAAGGAATTCTTTGATTTCTTTCACCAGTATTTTGCAGTTTGCAGCAAAAAGTTTTTGCACCTATGTTGTGGGATTTCTTCCTAAGTATTTCATGTTTTCTGGTGCTATTATATACTGAAACATTTTTAATTTCAACTTTTGATGGTTCTTTGCTAGTACACAGCTAAATTCACTTGTTAGTTTTAGCTTTTGTATAGATTTCATTGGGTTTTCTGCATAGAAAATCATCTCATATGCAAACCAAGATGTTTTTATTTCTTCCTTTCCAATCTTTGTGCCTTTGATTTATTTTTCTTGCCTTTGCACTTGCTAGGACCTGCAGTACAATGGTGAATAGAAGCAGTGAGGTCAGACATCCTTGCCTTGTTCCTGAGCGTGAGGAAAAGCATTCAGTCTTTCACCTTTAAACATGGGGCTAGCTGTAGGGGCTTCCTAGATGCTTTTACCAGATTAAGGAATATCTCTTTTAATCCTGGTTTGCTGAGGGTTTTTTTTTTTTTTTAATCACAAATGGGGGGTGCATCGGTGGCTCAGTGGTTAAGCCTCCGCCTTGGGCTCAGGTCATGATCTCAGGGTCCTGAGATTGAGCCCTGCATTGGGCTCTCTGCTCCACAGGGAGTCTGCTTCTCCGTCTCTCTCTGTCCGCCTCTCTGCCTACTTGTGATCTCTCTCTGTCAAATAAATAAAATCTCTAAAAATAAATAAATATAATAAAATCACAAATGGATGTTGAATTTTGTTAAATGCTGTTTCTAGATTGATTGAGATGATCATAAAATTTTCCTTCTTGAGTCTGTTGATATGAAGAATTATGTTGATCGACTTTCAAATGTTGAGCCAACCTTTTGTTCCTGGGATAAACTTTACTGACTGTGATGTATTATCATTTGTATACATGGCTGAGTTAAGACTTGATAATATCTTATTGAGGATTTCACATCTGTGTTCACAAAGGACCTTGATCTATACTTTTCCTTTCTTCTGTCTCTCTCTCTCTCTCTCTTTTTTAAGATCTTATTTATTTATTTGTCAGAGAGAGAGAGAGAGAGAGCACACAAAAGCAGGCAGAGGCAGAGAGAAGCAGGCTCCCCGGAGAGCAGGGAGCCTGATGCAGGACTCGATCCCAGGACCCTGGGATCATGGCCTGAGCTGAAGGCAGCGGCTTAACCGAGCCACCCAGGCATCCCTCTTCTGTGTCTCTTTAAGCAGGCATTTAAGTCCTTTACAGATTATTAGCCTGACCCTTTCAAGGCTTATTTTTAAGCTTTGTTGGGGAAGTTCAATGTACACTCACTCTAGGGCTTGTGTAGCCCACTACTAAGGTGGAACCCTTTGGGAATCTCTACAGTGTGTCTGTGGGTCACTGAGAGTTGTCCACTGTGGCTGAGCTCCTGGGATTGGCCTCCTCACAGCTCTCTGGCATTTGCTCTTGGTCCATCTCCATGGCATCCCCCATGGCTCTGTAACTCACAAATGCTCAGGGCACCCTGTGAGGATTTCTGGAGCTCCTTCCCTGAAGAATTCCTTTCTCTCCAGGACTTTGTCCCACAAATCACAACTAAGTCCCTGCACTCCCGTCTCCGATCTTCAAGGCAGCTAAGCCACCAGACACTACATACTGAGGTCCTTGTTTCCCAAGCTGTGGTCCATGAAGTAGCCCCAGGCAGAAATCCAGGGCAATGTTAGCACTTACCTTTCTTCGTTTTCTTTTCTCAGGGATCACAGCTCTGTGCTACCTGCTGTGCAATGTCCGAAAATATCTGATTCATGAATTTTGTCAGGGTTTCCCGTTGCTTTGGGTGGCAGAATACATGTACTGCAGTTACCCCCTCCTGTTGACTTGACTTCAGTATGGCCCCCAACAGGACAGCCGTCATTCACCTGAGCTTGATCAGCCTTGTGGCAGACACTGCCCCAGAGAGCCGTGTGTCCAGCCCTGAGAGTGGCTCTCACTAAAAGGGTGCTGTCTTTCCAAAATGCTGCTCCACTGGGGAGGCATCCTTTGCTGGTGGCTCTCTAAAAGTCTGATATAAGGGACGCCTGGGTGGCTCAGTTGGTTAAGCAGCTGCCTTCGGCTCAGGTCATGATCCCAGCGTCCTGGGATCGAGTCCCACATCGGGCTCCTTGCTCCGCAGGGAGCCTGTTTCTCCCTCTGCCTCTGCCTTCCACTCTGTCTGCCTGTGCTTGCTCTCACTCTCTCTCTGACAAATAAATAAATAAAATATTAAAAATAAATAAATAAAAGTCTGATATAAGAGGGATGAAGGAGGGTAGCAACACCCAGGCTCAAATTCTGTGACCTGACCTACTCAGAAAAGTTCCAGGGGGCTCCTGGGTGGCTCAGTTGGTTGGGAGTCCAACTCTTGATCTCAGCTCACTCAGGTTTTGATCCCAGGGTCATGAGTTCCAGCCCCACCTTGGGTTCCACAGTGGGCATGGAACCTACTTTAAAAATAAATAAATAAAAATAAAAAATAAAAGCTCCAAAGAATAAATTATGTGAGTTATTATTCACAATAAATAGTGAGTGGTTTTCACTATTCAGAATAGATGTCAATAGAATCATGTCAGTCATTTGAATGCAACTGAGTCTAGGGGCTCATTTTATTACAGTTTTAACAATTTAAATCTTAAGCCTAATTTTTTTACACACTGTATAAAACCAAGGATAGGTAAATAAAATTTGTTATCAGGGAAGACTGGGGAAAACTGAATGCCAGTTGTAGAAGCATGTCTAAATAAATGATATACGAACCCAACAGATCATCATACAGTTATTAAAATTAAATAAAGTGACATGAAAACATTTGTTTATGAGCAAAGCTGAGGACAGAGCACCTTAATTTTCCACACATGGTGATTACAACAATGTAAAATATGGGTCAATAAGAGAAAAGACTAGAAGAAAGTCTGGAGAGATGAAGGCAGCTATTTTGCTATGCTGGGGGGGAATATGTGGGACACGATCTTTTTTCATTCTTTTCAGGTGTTGTAACAAACTCTATTAAAAAGGTTTTAGAAAAACTACCTAATGTCTAGTCATCAGCCCTATTCAAACATAACAATCATAATAGGAAAGAACCAGGAAGTGACCCACCGTTCTTCACAAGGGTGAGAGCAAAGCCCTTCTTGGCAGACTTCCCGTGTACCCAGTGGGGCAAAGCCTGTGTTGCCCATGGCTTCAGGGGGAGATGAATGCACAGCAGATGCATTAGGAGGGAAGGGTTGCAGAAGTATTGGTCAGACCCCCTACAACATATCACACATATCTTCTCCTTGTAAATGCCAATTTTTTTAAAAGTGAAAATTTACACTGCTATGGAGTTGGAAGTTTGCCATTTGAAGGATACAGATCTTCACTGTAGACAAGCCTGTGGGATTAGCAGTAACAGTTGGGTGATGGCACCACGTCACATAGAGTATTCACGCTGGGCCACTCTCTTGTTCAAGAGATCTTGAGAGAATATGCCTATATTGTGACCACAGTCACCAAATTGTTGGAAAGAATCCTGAGGAAAACCAGGTGTGTGAACACCATGCTTGGGTCACAGTCAGGGACACCTGCAGCATCATCTTGGGCTTGTTCTTGCTATTGAGGTGATTCCATCAGGCTCTTTGCACACACCTGACATGCATGAGAAGCAATACACTTTACTTTCTGCTCTGCTTCCTAAAGCATGCGTGAAAAAAGAAGGGCAGGAGCCAAGACCACTCAGCCTCTGTGAGCCTCCCCTTCCTGCTGCATGAAAGGAAGGGATATGCTGCCACTCCCCTGTGCTACGTGGCCCCTTCCATGAGGTCTGTTCATTGTGCACATCTCCAGGGGTTCGTCTGACTCAACTCCAGCTTCCGGCCCCTGGCCCACTCTGCTGCCCTAGGAGACCCAGGGAAGGGGTGTGGATTTCAAAGTTTGCAGATTTCAGGCAGTCTGATCCTCACTAGTAGTGACAGTGGCGATGATACCAGCTAGCATTTATTATAGCACTCATGTTTGCAAGACCTAAGTCATTTACATACATTTGTTCATTTAAATTTCACAACCACAGTAGAATAATATCATTTTCTGCGTTTTAGAATTGGGGAAACTGATGCACAGAGTGTTTAAGTTTACTGAAATTGTTTTTCACCCAATCAGAAATTTTGGAGAGATTGGAACCCTCCTGGACTACTGGTGGGAATGTAAAATATTTCAACCGCTGTGGAAAATAGCTTGGTGGTTCCTCAAAAAGTCAAACACAGTATTTACCACATGACCCAGCAATTCTGCTCCTAGGTGTACATGCGAAAGAATTGAAAGTAAGGACTCAAACAAATGCTTGTACCCCAATATTCATAGCAGCATTATTTGCAATAACCAAAAGGTGGAAATAACTAAAGTGTCCATCAGTAGATACATGGATTAACAAAATAGATCTCAAAGATAAATCTAATGCCCAGTGTCACAAATCTGATCACAAGTGTTCGCCTGGGGCTGTGAATGTGGAGGCTGAGGGACACTGGGGCACTGGGAAACTTTCTAAGGTAATGGGAATGTTGCAGATTTTGATGGTGTTGGTGGTTACAATGACCAGTTCATTGAAAACAAATGCATTTTATTGTATGTGAATTGTACATCAATAAATCTGATCTGAACTTGTTTTAAAAATCAGAAATTTAGGTAAATGTATGCTTTTCCTTTGGAACAGAGATTATCCTAGAGAAGGTCATGGACTTAAACTAGTCACAAAGCTTTAAAGTCACATGCATTTCTACTTCCTGAACCTATTACTTGATGAGTTTAAGGTTTAAAAAACACATATATGTGGTTCTAAATCTGTGAGCTTTGCCTTACATCCCCTTCGCTACAATAAATTCAATCATATTCTTGAAGTTACCAAAATTTCATTTCTTGGATAATGGTTATTTTAGATTTTACCAAGTGACCATACACTGGGATTATTGCATTGTAGCCAGCAATGTAAAGGGACAAATGGAGCATCTTGCTTTAGGATGCACACAGCCTCTGCTTATATGAACACTCTTATGTTTAACACTCATCTTCAAACACATTGGAATTTTGCTCTGACTTGGGTGTGTTTCAGAAAGCGAGGATGGGAGCCACAAAGCGTTGGCTAGGGCCAAAGAGCCTGTTGGTGGCAGTGCCAGGATACACACTGCCCCTGGCTCTCAGGGGCACAGGAGGCCATTCCTGGGAAGACTCCCCTTCATCACTCAGACTAGAAGTCTAGGACTGCACTTCCCAGCCCTTTGGTTTTCTTAATACTATTTCCAGGTCATTTATTTGCCATTCCCAGTCTGAAAGGCACCTTTTTTAGTGTGATCAATTATAGATTTTGGTTTCTGTTTTTGGTTTCTGTTAAGAAACATGCACATGATGAAAAATTCAAGTGGGCAACTGTAGGTCTTTACAAGATTGTGTGCACTGGCTGACATTGACAAGTGCATGGACAAATAGATCCTTTAAAAACAGTAGCAATCCTTATGTACCATTCTGCTTCTCCATTCTTTTTTTGATATAAACTGTGGTTATTTTAGAAAATTCAGGGTTGGGGGGCACCTGGGTGATTCAGTCAGTTATGTGTCTGTCTTTGGCTCAGGTCATGATCCCAGGGTACTGGGATCAAGCCCCTCATCAGGCTCTCTGCTCAATGGGGAGCCTGCTTCTCCTTCTCCCTCTGTCTGCTGCTCTGCCTACTTGTGATCTCTCTGTCAAATAAATAAAATCTTAAAAAAAAAAAAAACAGGGTATACTGCACATCAGGGTTTTTTTTTTTTTTAAGATTTTATTTATTTATTTATTTATTGACAGAGACAGAGATCACAAGTAGGCAGAGAGGCAGAGAGGAAGAGAAGCAGGTTCCCTGCTGAGCAGAGAGCCCGATGCGGGGCTCGATCCTAGCACCCTGGGATCATGACCTGAGCAGAAGGCAGAAGCCTTAACCCACTGAGCCAGCCAGGCACCCCCATGTTTTTGTACAAAGAAAGGTGGAATGCAGGAAACAGTTAGGAATTCATCTTTAACATTGTGTCACAGGAAAAGTTCTCTAACTAGTCAGGCCATAGATCCTTTTCCTCTACTCTGCCTCAAAGAGCCCTTTAGAAAAAGGAGGTTTGGGCGCCTGGGTGGCTCAGTGGGTTAAGCCGCTGCCTTCGGCTCAGGTCATGATCTCAGGGTCCTGGGATCGAGTTCCACATCGGGCTCTCTGCTCAGCAGGGAGCCTGCTTCCTTCTCTCACTCTGTATCTGCCTGCCTCTCTGCCTACTTGTGATCTCTGTCTGTCAAATAAATAAAATCTTTAAAAAAAAAAAAAAGAAAAAGGAGGTTTGTTCCTACTGTGGGTATATGAACCACTGTATTCCTTAGACTGAGAAGTCTAGTGCTGGAAAGAAGTAGGGAGGCTGGTGGCTTTGTGTAGGTATACTACCATATTTCATCAACTCTGTGGCACATCTCTATAGAAGGAAACATGGTGCCCATTACCCCCGTCACGCCTTTCACCAAAGCACATTGTGATCTCAGAAATGTTCACATGGATGTCTAGTGCTGCCTCATTATCATTTTAATTTGCATTTCTCTTATAACTAGAGATATTAAACATCTTTTCATGTGCTCATTGGCCACTGGTGTATCTTCTGTAAAACATCTGCTCAAATCTTTTAATTCATAATGAAGTTTCATTTGTCTTCTGACTTTTGTGTTGCAAGTTCCTTACGTATTCTGCCTAAAAGCCTTTTGTCAAATATACAGTTTTTGGCCCATCTTTTCCTTAGGAGTGCTTTTAAAGAAGTTTTTCATTTTGATAAAGTTTAACTAATCATTTGTTTTTCCTTTATGGTTTACGCTTTTTCATTTCCTAAGAAATCTGCCAAGGTGGCAAATATCTTCTTCCATGTGTTCTTCTTCAAGTTTTTCAATGTTAACTTTTACATTTAGGTTTACAATCCATTTCAGGTTAATTTTTGTATATTTTATCAGATAAGGATCAAGGTTCATTTCTTCCCATGTGGCTACCCAACAGTTCCAGCACAAATTGTTGGGAAAAAACTATCCTTTCCCCCACTGAATTCCCTTGGCAATTTTGTCAAAATCAATTGACTATATATCTGTGCATTTGTTTCTGGACTCTCTCTGTTTCACTGATGTATATGTCTACGTTTATGCTGTACCAACTGCCTTGATGATTATAACTTTGCCGTGAGTTTTGAAATAAGATATTGTAAGTTGTACAACTTTGTTTTTAATTTTCAAAATTGCTTCTATTTAAAAAATTTGGCTTCAGTTCTTTGCATTTCCATATACATTTTAAGATTTTATTTATTTATTTGACAGAGAGAGATTACAGGTAGGCACAGAGGCAGGCAGAGAGAGAGAGAGAGAAGGAAGCAGGCTCCCTACTGAGCAGAGAGGCCAATGCAGGGCTCAATCCCAGGACCCTGCGATCTGACCTGAGCCGAATGCAGAGGCTTTAACCCACTGAGCCACCCAGATGCCTCTATATACATTTTAGAATGAACTTAACATTTTTTACATAAAAGCTGCTGGGATTTTTATTTTGGATTGCATTGAATCTATAGATTAATATGAGGGATTTGGAAATTTAACAATATTAAGTCTTCTGATTCATGAATTTGGCATATATTTCCATTTATTTATTTTTAAATTTCTCTCAGCAATGTTTTATAATTTGTAGTGTACCTCTCTTATATACATTCTGTTATATTTCTCCCTAAATGTTTTGTGGGTTTTGATGGTATTGTAAATGGCATTTCTTAAAATTTCAAACTTCAATTGCTTATTGCCAGCATTTGAAGAAACTTACTGATTCTTAGATGTTAATTCTGTATCCTGTGATTATGCTATATTTACTTACTAGTTCTAGTAGATTTTTTGGTAGAGTCCCTAGAGTTTTCATGGTACCCAATCATGTCCTACTTAAGATGGACATGTCTGTGAATATATTTTCACTTCTTTCCAGTTTACATGATTTTCTTTTTCTTGCCTTATTTAGCTGGCTAGGATTGCCATTAAAATGTTGAATAAAATAGCAAGAAAAGACATCCTTGTCTTGTTACTGACTTCAGGAGGAAGTACTCCTTCCGTCCTATGATATTAGCTCTAGGTTTTTAGCATTTGCCCTGTATAAGGTTACGGAAATTCTCTTCACTTCTTAGTTTGCTGAGACATTTTGTTTTGTTTTGAATTATGAACAGGTATTGGGTTCTGTCAATGCTCTTTCTTTTCTTTTCTTTTTTTTTTGCCAACTATTGAGATGATCACATTTTTTTTTTTTGGTCTGTTAATATTGTAAATTATATTGATTTTTAAATGTTAAGTCAGTTTTGCATTACTGGGATAAACTCTACTTGTCCATGCTTTATTGTCTTTTTTATGTGTTCCTGGACTCAATTGGCTTATATTTTGAAAGAATTTTAATGCCTATTTACTGAGAGATACCAGCCTGTAGATTTCTTCCAACATCTTTATCAGTTCTTGGCAGTAGGATAATACTGGCTTCACAGAATGAGTTGAGAAATATTTCCTCCTTCTTTGTTCTCTCAAAGATTTTGTGTAAGATTGGCACTATTTCTTCCATAAATGTTGGGTAAAATTTACTATTGAAGCCACAAGGATTTGGAGTTTTCTTTGTGGGAAGGTTTTTTAAATACAAATTTAATTTCCTTAGTTCATGTAGAGCTACTCAGATTATCTCTTTCCTCTTGAGTCCATTTTGGTAATTGGAGTATTGGGGCACCTGGGTGGCTCAGTGGGTTAAAGCCTCTGCCTTTGGCTCAGGTCATGATCCCAGTGTCCTGGGATCGAGCCGCACATCGGCCTCTCTGCTCAGCGGGGAGCCTGCTTCCTCCTCTCTCTCTGCCTGCCTCTCTGCCTACTTGTGATCTCTGTCAAATAAATAAATAAAATCTTTTTTTTTTTAAGGTAGTTTATTTTATCCAAGTTTTTGTATAGGTTGTTTATAGTGTTCTCCTATTTCCCTTTTAATCTTTTTTTTCCTGTGGCATTGCCTATACTGGTAACTTGTGTTTCTTTTTTCTTAATCAATCTAACTAGAGATTTATTGTTCTTTTAAAGAACCAGCTATTGATTTTCTTGATTTTTACCTACTGTTTGTCTGTTTTGTTTCATTGATTTTGGTTCTTTACTATTTTTTTCTATTTGGGGTTTAATTTGCTCTTTCTCTTTCTTTTTAAGCTTCTTAAAATGTGAGGCTTAGATCATGGTTCCTAAGACCTTTCTTTCTGGGATGCCTGGGTGGCTCAGTGGGTTAAAGCCTCTGCCTTCAGCTAAGGTCATATTGGGCTCTCTGCTCAATGGAGAGCCTGCTTCCCCTCCTCTCTCTGCCTGCCTCTCTGCCTACTTGTGATGTCTGTCAAATAAATAAATAAAATCTTTTAAAAAAAAGACCTTTTTTTCTATGCAATACAGAAGTTTAAAGATAAGTTTCCCTCTAGATATTGCTTTCGCTGCACAAATTTTGTATTTTCATCATCAATGAACTCAAAATATCTTCTAATTTACTTTGTGACTTCTTTAACTTATGGGTTATTTGAAAATGTATTAATTTATAGATATTTAGGGTTTGATGTCCTTCTGTTATTGATCTCTAATTTTTGTTGCGGTCAGAGAACATACTATGCCAATTAGGTCAAACTATTTGATATGGTCGCTCAGGTATTCTGTATTCTGTATCCTTAAACTGATTTTCTCCCTACTTGTTCTTTCATTTACTGAAAGTGTTGAAATCTAACCACAAGTGTGTACTTATCTACTCATCCTTTTAGTTTTGTCAGTTTTTGCTTCATGTATTTTGAAGCTCTGTACTGGGTATATATAGAATAATTATGTCTTCTTGGTGAGTTGATTCCTTTATCAGGATGAAATCTCTCTCTTCTCTAGAAAGGGTCCTTGATCTGAAATTTACTTTGTCAGATATTAATATAGCCACTCCAGTATTCCTATAATTCACATCTGCATGATCTTACTCCATCACTTTACCTTTTTCAGTATTTTTTAAAGTGTAAAGTCCAGTGGCATTAAATAAATAAATATATATATATATATATATATTCATGCTATTGGACAACTGTCACCACCGTCCATATCCAGAAGCCTTCCCAAACTGAAACTCTGTACCCTTTAAACAATAAAGCCCCATCGCCTTTTCCCCCAGCCCCTGGCAACCACCACTCCACTTCTGTCTCTATGAATTTGATTACTCTAGTTCACTTAGCATAATGCCTTGAAGTTTCATCCATGTTGCAGCATGTGTCAGAATTTCCTTCCTTTTTTATGGTTGAATTCCATCATATGTATAAACCACATTTTGTTCATCCATTCATCTGCTGATGGATATTTGGGTTGTTTCCACCTTTTGGCTATTGTAAATGATGCTGCTATTAACGTGTGTATGAGTATCTATTTGAGTCCTGCTTTCAATTCTTTTCAGTACATACCTAAGGGTGGAATGGTTGGGTCATATGGTAATCCTATGTCTAAATTTTCAAGGAACTGCAAACTGTTTTCCACTGCTGCACCGCATTACATTTCCACCAACAATGCACAAGGGTTCCAATTTCTCCACATCTTCTGACCACTTGCTATTCTTGGTTATGACAGTAGCCATTCTAAAGGGGTGTGAGGTGATACCTCATCATAGTTTTGATTTGCATTTCCCTAGTGACTAATGATGTTAAGCATTTTCCATGTGCTTATTGGCGACTTGCATGTCTTCTTCAGAGGGATGCCTTTCCAAGTACTTTATCTATTTTTCAATTGGGCTGCTTGTTTTTTTGTTGTTGAGTAACATTTTATTTTTTTCTAACATTTTATCTATGTTTTGCTGAGAGATGCTTTATTTTGAGCATCAGAAGCCGAAAGAAAAAAATGATGTCATATTTAAAGCCAGATTTTTTCTTCCATTCAGCACAATTTTGAACAATTATTGACATTCCACTGAAGTGACTCAATGTGTAGAAATACGAGTTACATTCCACTCCATAATTCATGTAAGAATCCACATCTAGCAATGTGGCAGAATACAAGTTGTACGCAACCTAAAAATAAAGTCTGTTTCTTCCTAGCCTACCAGAACATTAACATTCCTCAAATTAATGATATTCAAGACTTTGACCACACTTTCTTACAAATATGTGGCACCAACTCTCATAGTAATTGAACAGTTATCAGATCAAGCTACCACTTTTCCTCTCTGTTTCAAAACCATGAAAGGAAGTGCAAAAGAGGATAACTCCTCAGAGTTTCTGAGCTGATGATGGTGTCCCTGACCAGCACAGGAAGGAAATGACCATGGGGACACCTGTGCAGTGGCTAGAGCCAGGCTTGACTCTTTTGGATGTCATATAAACAGCACACACACCCACTCAGCGTGGGTCACACAGCAAGCTGGGCACCATCCCACTGGGCCTGCAGAATATGGGAATTAGCAGTTCATCTCTCCCTTAGGCTTTCCTTCTAGAAGCCTCATTTTGGATACAAAGTGAAATACTTAAGGATGGCATATCTGTGGTTTGTTCCTAATTAATCCAGGGGTGAGGACAGGGGGCTGGATAAAACAGGATGGGTATGAATTGGGACCTGTTAGGACTGGGGCTGGGTCATGGGTAGTCAATATGCTATTCTGCCTGTGGACACATTTACATTTTTCTGTAACAAAGTTGTTTTTAAAAAGAAGCTTCCTCTCTTTTTCCCTCCTTGGAGGAAATATCAAAATATTTTTAAATATCCAGAAGTTAATAATGCTCTCTAGATAAAAACTAAAAAGAGTGATCATCTCAGCAGAAATGACTCAATCCTAATCTAGCTTAACTCAGCCAGATGTCTTACAAATGAACTCTATATATTTGTTCACTAGATGTGCATTTCTTGGGAAACTACACTGTATCAGGTCCTCTTCTGTCACTGAGGAGCAGTGGGGAGCAGGTGTCCTATGGGTGGTGAGTAGTGGGGAGCACAAAATGTAGGCAGAGTTGAAAGCAGAGCTGAGTGAGGGTGGTCCCTGGTGGCTAAGTGTTCTGTGAGGCCACAGTATGGCTGGGCCAACTTGGGCTGGGTGGGTGAAACTGCAGGCCCTGAACAGACTGTGGCTTGCATCTAAGAGACATGGACATCTGCCTTTACACAGGCCTGACTAATCACTAACTACATCCTAACCACAGTTTATTATTTTCCCAAGGGATAAAGAGGGACTCCACCCAACTGGGACCTTGGAGCTCTAGGTAGAAGACAGGACAAATCTAGCTCTGGCCCTCTCCATATATAGCCTGGTAGCCAATAGATGCCAAGCAACCAACCCAAGGAAAGCAATGGCACAGGCCATCCTTGGGGTACTCCTACACAGGTTCATACCCTCTGAGAAGCCCCAGGGGGCAGAGGCTGATTCTCAGGGCCCCATTTCTCTTGGACTCCAGTAACATCAGAACAGCCAAATGCATGAAGAAGCCAAACAGTCCTCTTGATGACAGAAACCTGAGGCCCAGTGAGACCAGGGACTCTTCCAATGGGGCCCTGACTTTTCACACTCATTCTAGAGCTGTTCACTTCTTCCACTAGATACTTACTGTGTACCTACTGATCACCAGGCCCTGTGCTAGGAACTGAGAAAGGAGCAGTGAGTGGGGGACAGGGCCCATTCCAGATAGCAGGGAGAGTCCATGCAAAGGCCCCGAGGCAGGAATACACTAGTTTTCTGGAGATAAAGAGGCCAGTAGGTATGGAGGAGTGGCAGGTCACATAGACTATGGTCACTATCACTGAGGAGGCCACAGAAGGTAGTGTGTGCAGAGGCAGCAAGACCTGTACAGTTATATCTTTATATGTCTTATCTTGAATACAACTGGAGAGAAAGGCCTTGGACAACAGATCTGTCTGACCCTGCTCATATTTCCAACAGGGCTTCCCAAGCACCTCACCTGACATGTCAGGGAATCCGGGTTCTCAGTACATTCTAAAGCCAATTACCAAAACTAAGGTGCCTGGGGACTTCCAAGCACATTAAATAGGTTTCTTCAAGGTGTTAAGAAGAAAGTGCCTGAAATAAAATAATTCACCCTAAGATGTGAGTGAATGAAAATGAATGTCAAACCCTCCAGAAAAGCTTGAGAGCAAACACAATCAAAATCTCTTGAATCCTGATCTCCCTTCTGTGGAACCAACAAATACAACACCCCACACTAAGAAGCTTCTAGCAATGACTCACACCCTCCTGAAATCAAACTACACAACCTGCATCTGATCAGAATGAACTGACCAGGGGCCCATAGCACCAAGCCGTGGGAGCATTCCTGAGAACCGCATTCTAAATTTTCAAACTGAACACCTTTATGACATGTGGATAGTCACTCTTTTCCCCACCTGGAAAACTCAACCAACAGCACAAGCAGAGGTGAAGCTTGTGACAGCAATGTAGAAGGGTCCTGAGATGCTCACCCATGAAGGCGAAGTTAGGTGAAGTCTGACCTGGGAGGCCTTCTGGGCCTGATACCCACCATCCCATCATCCAAAAGCTGCTGTTGAAGCAGAGATCTGGGCTCTATCCTCGGCATGAGCCCCTAAGCAGGTTGCCTTATCCCATGGGTACACTGCAGGGGATGCTCTGTAGTACATCAGGTCCTCTTGGTCCCCAAATTTAAGGGACCAAGAACAGAGTTGTCCATGAAGCTTCAGAGAGGAGAGCAAGCAGGGCCTCGTGACAGCTGACCCAGGGTGCTGGACACAGAAGAAGGGGAATTTCTCAGACTGCTGTTAAGTTAGGTGCATCCTTAGACTCGAACTGTTAAGAATTAATATCCGTATCACATAAGATAAAGAACTGTTACAGCTCACTAAAAAAATGAAAGTAACCCCAAAGAAAAATAGGCGAAAGATATGTTGTTTTTTTTTTAAAGATTTTATTTATTTATTTGACAGAGAGAGATCACAAGCAGGCAGAGAGGCAGGCAGCGAGAGAGAGGATGAAGCAGGCTCCCTGCTGAGCAGAGAGTCTGATGCGGGGCTCGATCCCAGGACCCTGAGATCATGACCTGAGCCGAAGGCAGCGGCTTAACCCACTGAGCCACCCAGGCGCCCTGAAAGATATGTTTCTAATAAAAATTGACTGCAGCCAGTGAACATTTTGAAAGATGCTTATATTTCCAAGTAATAGATGGAATGTAAATGGAAGTATCAATAAAATGAGCTTTTTCACCCAACAGACTAGGAAAAGACTCAGAAAGGTAAAATCCAACGCTGATTAAAGTACATGTGTATTGGGGCGTGGAGGGGAACAGGCCTGCTGGGGCGATCAGGCAACATCTGTTAAAACTCTGTAATGTGCATGCTCTTTGACCCAGTGATTCTACCTGGAGGATTCCAGCCTACCAAAATACTCCCAAATACATACAAATGAATACATGCCCTCAAAGACCTTCACTGCAGCACTGTTTTTTTTTTTTAAGATTTTATTTATTTATTTGACAGAGAGAGATCACAAGTAAGGCAGAGAGGCAGGCAGAGAGAGAGGAAGGGAAGCAGGCTCCCTGCTGAGCAGAGAGCCCGATGCAGGACTCGATCCCAGGACCCTGAGATCATGACCTGAGCCGAAGGCAGCAGCTTAACCCATTGAGCCACCCAGGCACCCGCAGCATTGTTTTTAATAGCAGGAAATCTATAGACAACCTAAGTGTTCTTCAACAGAGGAACAATTAAATAAATAATGATGCATCTGTATAATAAGATACTACACAGGCATAAGAGAAAAAGTGGAAAGAATATGTTAACAGCAATGCCTTCTACAAGACAGGGTTTTAGAAAGAGACTATAATACAGAAAAATCAGGAAAAAAAACTTCAAAGCAAACAAGCTGCTGATGGGTAAATAGGTAAAATAGGAAGCCATGTGTGCCCAGACATATGTACGATGTATAACTGTACAGGGTCTGTAAGGGTATGTATCTGGAGGCACTTCCTGTGGTTTAACATTTTCATGACAAAGAGGGGAAAATACCCAAGCTGGGCTGCAGTTGGCCACTCCTGTCCTGTCCTGGTTTCCTGCCACTGGGGCCTCTTCCCAAGCAGCTTTGACTCCCAGGACCACACACATGTGAGGAGTCACCAGCTTCTTCCCTCTGCCACATCTGGGCCCTGAATTCCAACTCCATGTGACCAACTGCCTTAGCAATATCTCCTTCCACTGACACCAGACCAAATGCAGGACTTCTCCTCACATCAGGTCTTCTCTTCTGGTGTCCCATCTCAGCACATGACAGGCTGCCCCATCACACGGACCCTCCCCCTCCCTGACCCGCATCAGCTTAGACTCTAGCTGGTAGGACACACTTTTGTCCCTACCTCCACCTCCACCATAGACAGCCTCAGTGTCTCACCTGCACATCAGATCCTGCCTTCCACTCGCCCTCTGTGTTGCAGCCAAAATGGCATCTGAGAAGGGGAGGTGGAGCCACAGCTGTGGAGCTTCATCTCTTCTCTGGCTATCCATCACTCCCAGGACCAAGGCAATTCCTTAAGCAGGCCAAGCAACATGCCCCGGCCCACCTCCCAGCCACAACACCCTCCCTCTGGGCTCCATCACCCTGACTTGCCTCACATCCCCGGCCAGTCCCACCTTCTAGAACTTTCTTCTCCCTTTCTCCTTGGCATTCGATTGGTTCCTAATCATGCTTCAGACCTCGGTTTGGTCGATCCTTTTGTGAAGGAACCCTCCCTCCACTTAGCGGTTTCCACTATTCAAGGTTTTCCTAATACCCCCATCTCTGTGCTTCAAAGAATGCCTCTCTGTTTGCTATTCAGTATTTGTGTGCTGTTAGAGTCACATCTGTCCCCTATCGGCTTTGAGCACCACAAAAGCAAAGAATTCTCACTGTATCCAAACATCCAGCACAGCATTTGCACCAAAACCAGGGTGCAATGAGTACTGTATGGACCAAACATCTACACAAATGTCTGCATACTGCACACGTTTTTCAACTTTTTAGCTTGGAACTTTCAAATACCTACAAAAGAGAAGAGTATAGGAATCGCCATGTGGCCGCCATCCAGCTTCGCTAACCATCAACGTGCTGCCACTTCGCTCTCCACTCCTCGCACCTTTTTGCTTCTTTGCTCCTTTTTCTTGTCCTATTCACAAAACATCGACACTTTGACCCATGCTCCCGCACGTAGAGCAGCCCCGTGTACCTGCTCAGAGCACACATGGTGAGAAGCCACCACGAGGTATGATGGGAGCACCACGTAGGGCTGTTTGCTTCCCACATGCTCAGTTTCTCAAGCAGCAGATGCCGGACCCCTCGGAAGGGCTGACTCGTACCTCAGGTGGAAAAGTTATTTGGCTGTGAGCCGAATATCTCCCAGTGTGCTGTCACACCCCTTCCCGGCCCGAACAAACACAAAGAGACGCGTCCCATCGAGTCACCTACTTGGCTGAACTGTGCACCTGGTCACCCTCGGAGAAGCTTCCTTCACGGGTATTTTTCTTCCCCACACAAAGCATGCCTACGAAGTAAACTGAGAATGACAAAAACAGGAAAGTCCAATCTCACCGAGAATGAGGAGCCAAGGCCTGCCTGATAATGGGGCCCAAACTCCTAATGCAGATCCCAAAAAAAACAAACGATGCCATGGTTTCTGTGTCCACTTCCAAGCTAAGAAATACACTGGGGAGAATAAATCACGGTTTGACAGATAGGAACTGCTAGCACTTACTGATCATATAATGAACAGGGACAAATATGTTTATCCTCAACGGTCACAAATAATTTCACAGCTGTTAGTTTTGGCAGCTGTCACTTCGGAGGCAGTACGGGCTCATGGCACACACTTTCATCATCATCGGCTCAGGTGAAAATCCCATATGCCAAAGGCATGTCATTGTTTGAAAGAAAAAGAGACCTAAATAATAAATTTTTTTTTAAAGATTTTATTTATTTAAGAGAGATCATGAGTGGGAGAGGGGCAGAGGGGCAGAGAGATGCAGACTCTCCACTGGGCGGGGCCTGCCGCTGGGCTCCATCCCAGGACCACAGGATCATGATCTGAGCCGAAGGCAGGAGCTTAACTGAGCCACCCAGGTGCCGCAGTAACAAGATTTTTAAAAAAAATAGTCAGTATTTAAAAGCACGTGAAAGTGGTTTTAAGTGTTTTTTTAAGTCCAATAATAAATTCAGAGTTGTGGGCTGCCTGGGTGGCATCTGCCTTCAGCTCGGGTCATGATCTCAGGATCCTGGAAGCGAGTCCCTCATGGGCTCCCTGCTCAGTGGGCAGCTTGCTTCTCCCTCTCCCTCTGCCTGCTGCTCCCCCTGCTAGTGCTCTTTCTCCATCTGCATCCAATAAATAAATAAAATCTTTTTAAAAAAATAAAAATAAGGTGAACCTGGGTGGCTCAGCTGGTTAAGGGTCTGCCTTCAGCTCAGGTCATGATCTTGGAGTCCCAGAATCAAGACCCACATCAGGCTCCCTGCTCGCTGGGGAGTCTGTTTCTCCCTCTGACTTTCCCCCTCTTAGACTCTTTCTCTCTCTCATTCTCTCCCTCTCAAATAAAGTCTTCAAATAAATAAATAAATAAATAGAAATAAATTCAGAGATGTATCAGCACCAACACTTTATCCACTTACCAATCCAGATTACATGGCTGCATCCCACTGAATCCGTTGGCCGGATATACTGAGCAGGACACTACCCAGAACACCACAAAGAAGCCCAGTTTAACAGCATCTGTGCTTCTCCAGTGCCCTGCCACCACCTCCCAACCCCACTGAGCCCCTGTCCCAGCTGACCTCCAACCCTTCACTCCCTCAACACCCTGCTCTGTCTGAGTGCTGCCCCCAGACCCCACGTGCCCAGCTGCCCCTGGGCTCCATCTCTGCCACCATTATACTTTAGAGTCTGGAAGACCAGACACTGGCAAGTGACAGCCACAGGGTCAGAGAGGATAATGAAGGCAGGTGGCCCTCAGCCTTCCCAGATTAAGCCGGTAGCTAAGAATCTCAGAGGTGTTCAAGTCACTGGATCTTGTTTTTCAGAAAACAACAACAACAAAATGGAATCTGAGAAAGTTATCTTCTATGCACATACCAAATCTTTGTTAGTTTTCACACTAACACCATTTGTTGAGCCGACCACGGGGCCCACCTTGTAATGCCATCTCCACTGTGTTTCCCTCCCATGGGCAGAGGCCAATGCTACTTACTGCCTCAGTTTCAGCAAACCCAAAGCTGCACAATTTGTGCACACCCTCAAGTCCTCCAGCAAACTCTCATTTCAGTTGCGGAAAAAAGCTGCCCTTATTCAGCTTGAACAACAAAGATGGGTAAGAAGGTGTACAAAGATCTTGCAAAAAAAAAAAATTTTTTTTGGCTATTGAATTACCACTGTTTCTGGTAAGATCTCAAAGACAAATCACATCAGGAGAGATATGCCTAGTGGTCAAGAGCTGAGGTTCTAGGCTCAACATCCTGAGTTCAATAGCTGGTTCTCACTGACCAAATGCCTTGGGGTAGCTACCCTACCTCCTTCCACCTCACTCTATTATCCCATCTCACTTCGACCTTATCCTACCTTACTCCAACTGTACTCCGCCTCACTCTATCTCATTCCAACTTTATCGTAACCTTTCTCCACTTCATTCCAGCCTTGCTCCATCTCGCTCTGACTTACTCTACCTTACTCCAACCTTACTCTGCCTTACTGTCTAGCCTTACTGTCTACCCACTTGACCTTACTCTAACCTTACTATATACCCTACTCCACCTTACTCTAACCCTACTGTATACCCTGCTCCACCTTACTCTAACCCTACTGAATTCCCTACTCCATCTTTCTCTAACCTTACTGTATACCCTACTCCACCTTACTCTAACCTTACTGTATACTCTACTCCACCCTGCTCCAACCTTACCCTATCTCATTCCAACATTACTATACCTCACTCCATCTTCATTCCACCTCCTACCAACCCCACTCCAAACTTACTCCACCTCACTCCAATCTTACTTTGCTTTACTCCACCTCAACTCCAACTTTAATCCATCTTAATCCAACCTTATTCCACCTCTCTCCACCTTCCTTCAACCTTATTCCACTTCACCCCAACCTTAAGAACCTCACTCCAACCTTAGTCCAACCATACTCCACCTTACTCTGCCTCACTCTAACCTTAATGTAACCTTGCTCCTCTTGTTCCAAACTTACTCCAACTTTACTCCACCTCACTCCAACCTTACTCCAACTTTACTGTCAGTAAAAATGGTGGTAATGATTACCAATTAGCTCATGAGGACGTTGTGAAGATTACATGAGAAAATACATATGAAGCATCCATGTCCATGTGACCCAGGACAGCCCAAGTTTGAACTGCATAGGTCCATTTACAATAAATTTTTTGTATAATGTAGGATTTTTTCAATAAATGTAGGAAAGTACTGTAAATGTATTTTCTCTTTCTTATGCTTTAAAAAAATGTTTATTTATTTGAGAGATGGAGATAGAGATAGAGAGAGAGAGAGAGAATGAATGAGCAGCGGGGGCAGGGGAAGACGGAGAAGCAGATTCCCTGGCAAGCAGGGAGCTTGATGTGGGGCTCGATCCTTAGACTCTGGGATCATGACCCAAACTGAAGGCAGACCCTTAACCCAGGCACCCCTTCCTTATGCTTTTCTTAACATTTTAATTTTGCTAGCTTATTTAAAAAATATAGTATATAAATACATATGACATACAAAACCTGTGTTAATTATTCATGTTGTCAGTACGGCTTCCAGTCAACACTAGGCTATTAGTGGTTATGTTTTGGGAGAGTCTGAAGTTATACACAGATCTTCAACTATGGGGGAGTTGGTGTCCCTACCCCCTGCATTGTTAAAGGGTCAACTGCACTATGTTTATGAGCACTCAATAAATACTAACCACTATTTTATTAGCCTTTGAAGATTTTAGATTTGGTTTAAAATTATAAATAAAAATTCCAACTTTATTTATAAATTAACATAGGAAAAATTATTACTGCTACTCCATTTTCAACATCACATTGATGTGTACTTACACTGACATAACCAGACGTTTGAAATACTTCTGGGACAAACCTCAGATAGTCAAGGAAAAGTCCTTCAGATAACTGTGTAGCCTCTAACAGCCTACCTAATCTCTTTATGCCTTTATTTTCTCAACTATAAAGCAGAACAAAAATTAGCCTACTCTGAAGAGTGGTGATAAAAGTCAATAGTCTCCTCCTAAGCACCTAGCAAATACATGATCCTTGGAAAACACTCAATATATTTTGAGAGAAAGGCAGGCCCCTGGAAGAGCTCCACAGGCCCAGAGTCCTCCCAGGAGACCTCTACGATCTTAGTTCCATGTAGCTAAGCTCAGAGTCAGCTCCTCCACACACAGAAATGGAGGCACACAGGTGATCACCAGCAGTTATGACACAAGGCAAGAGCTCAGAGATCATCCAGTCCCAAACCATCCTTTTAAAGTTGGCCTTGCCAACACCATTCAGATATAGACCAGCACTCAGTTTCTCCTGGGGGCCAGCCTCCATCTTGCCTTGCAACTGGGGGAATCTTGTTCACTCTGGGCTCATCTGCCTCTTTTCTGGGAGCTAAATGTGGATCATAACCAAATCTGCACCTCTAGGTGTGCTCTCTCTTTTGAACTTAATCTGTATGTATTTCCTGTGTATTTTACATTGTAGCAGGCCAGCTGTTTCCTGGGCACCAAGAACACTGGAAAGTGCTAAGTAAATATCTGTCAAGTGAATCACCCCAATATCATAAGGTGGGTACTACCATCCCCATGTGGCATATGAGAAGACAAGCTTAGTGAGGTTAACTGAACTGCCATTCCACTAATCTAGTAAACAGTCATTAGGTATCTCTAGTCCTCCTTCCCAGGGCTTCATGTGCCACCCCCAACCTCCAGTTCCCACTCTACTGGCCCCATACCAGTATTCTCCCCCTGCATACCCCACCACGCCCAGCTTCAGCCCCCACTCTAACTCATCAGCACTTCCTGCAACAGCCCTTCCCCACAAGCTTCTCCCTTTACAGCTGTTCTCCACAATGCACCCAGGGCAAGCCATCCCAAGAGAATCTGAACAAGCCCTCCTCGGCATGAGGCCGTGTGATGGCTTGCCAGTCTACAGAGAATAAAACTCAAGCTTTACTTCCCATTTCACATTCCAGCACCTAGATCCACTATTTTATCTAGTTTTATGTTCCAGCATCTGCGTACTGTGCTCTAAGCATATCACAGATGGCCTGGCCTTTCCACCCATGCATCTTCTGTACCTTGGATGTCCTCACTGCTTAGGAACTCCTGTTTCCCTGAATTGCAGGCCTCCCTCCTCGAAGAAGCCCTCCCTGCCCTCACCCCCACCCCAGGCTCTGGTAGGGGCACTTGTAATGCTCTACACCACAAGGATAAAGATATAGTCAGTTAGTTATATGTCCATCTTCTCTATTCAACTACGAGCATCTAGAAGGCAGAGACCAGTTTTTTGTTTTTCGGGTTTTTAAAAATCTTGGATGCTGAGTACCTGGCAAAAGGTCTGCAGAAACCCAGATATCTTAATGACTCATTCCTCCCTGGTTTTCCAGACCATGGAGTTATCCTACAGTAGGCTGTAACACGGAGCCACTGAAGCCTGTCAATTAATATCTTCAAAATCTCCCTGATATCCTGCTTCTGTCTCCATCCCCACTGCGCTCCCAGGCTCAGGCCCTCATTACTCCCAGGACTATGAGATTAACTTCCTTCCTCCAACATCCCCTTTGTATAATTACAATTCCTGTCTAGTTCCTGCCAGAATGACTTTACTGAAACACACATCTGATGTCAGTTCCATGCGAAAAGACATTCTGTAGTCCTCCCCCTCCCCAGGCCTGCAGAGGCTTTAAAGGCCCTCCACAAGTTTTCCCCACTTCTTCCCTTCCAGCCCACCTACTGACTCCCCACCAACTCAGCACTTACCTCACAGCTATCCCAGAACTCTCTAGATACATCAACAGCCTGCCTATGCAGACTGTCAGCGCCCCCCCCCCCCACCAATGCCAGGAGCACCCGACTCATCCTTCAAGGCTCAGTTCAGAGGTAACCTCCTGGGTGAAACCTGCTCTGGCTCTCCCCCTCTCACGCGTAACTCACACCAGGCCTCCACCCTGTCTTCTACTGCATTTTCAACATTACTCATGACACCACAAATTCCGGGTTATTCCATCCCTCACGGGATCTCTGCAGGTGAGCCAGGCCAGGTTTGACATCCAAAGCAAGCGCGTGCATGAGTCAGTCAAGCGGCCGTCCCGTTTCCTTCAATTTAATAACTTGCGATGTTGAAGAGCGGCGCACCCTACTCATTTGAACAATGGGAATAAAGAGCTCAGGAATATGACGTGCCTGGCCCAAAGCCACGGTGCCGGTGTCGGGAAGAGCTGGGCCCTAGACCCTCTGATCAGAAGTCTTATTTACCGACAGTTAAACGACGGAGGGCGGTGAGAAACCGCGGGCGGCTTAGGAGTGGGCCCTAGATGTTCCGCACGGAGGCCACTGGCGCTCGTGGAGACTCAAGTCCGCCCCTTTGCGGTTCCTTCGCCGCGGAGCCCGGTGTTCGGTTCTGACACTCGACTGCCTGGAACTAGTCTCTGCCAGAACTTGGGGGAAAATTGCTGTCTACTGTCCCGCACCCGCAAGGACAAACCCCGGCCGAGCTCACCGCGCTACACCTCATCTGGGGATACCTCCAGCCTCTGGCCGGGCCCCGCGCATGCGCTGCTCCCCGCCGCCCGCCGCGCGTCCGTGCACGCGCCGCCACGCACGCCTTGCGCATGCGCAACCGCCGCTCTGGCACGAGCCCCGGGCTCTGCGGCGGCGGCCTGTTGGCTTTTGCGACCGACGTCGTCGGGAACTGGCCCCCGGTCCGGGAAATACCGGGGTTCCAGGAGATGGGAGAGGCCGGCGCGGTCGCTGTGCTCTCCTCCTCTACCCCGCAGGGGAAGGCTGTGGATCTGCGGGGGTGGGGCAGGCGAGGGCGCCGTAAGCGCCCGCGGGATTGGGGTACTGGACAGAGGGCGGGAGGTGAGCGTGCTGCGGAGCGGGAAGTGGGCTGAGCTCCTGGGGGTCACGCTGCTCAGGGCTCCTCCTCCTTCGCCGCCGCCAAAGCAGAGAGACCAGCTGAGATGTGTACCTTCTGGCGGAAACGTCAGCTTTGCCTCCCATGTGGAAGGCAGCACAGGTGGCGCCTGGCATTGTGCATTTGAGCCAGACTCCCTGAGTCTGATTGCAGTTCTGTGGCTCACTAGCCCTGAGAGATTGGCCAGTCTGCCTTATCTCTTCTGTGCCTCGGTTTCCTCAGCTGGGAAAGGGGGTTAGGGATTGAATTCACAGTGTAGTTTATTGTAAAGATCTAGTGAATTCGTAAAAGAGAAAGAGAGTGGTGCCTAGCAAGCAGTATATGAGCATGTGGGTGTTATTATTACTGTTTTTTATTAGAGTTGTGTGTAACAGGATGTTTAATGGACCTTTTCCTGTTACCCTAGAATTTATGAGTCAGGGCACAAAGATGACCCAGAGGTGTTGAGTATCCCACACAGTAAAGACAATACCGGACATATAAGCAGAATTTATTAAAGGGCTGTAGAACCAGACCTACCAGAAGAGAGTACAGAGGAGTTTGGGGAAAGTGATGGGAATATTCCGTATCTTGATTGTCTTGGTAGATTTTGTAGAAATGTTAACCTAAAAAGGGTGAGTGTTACTTATGCAAATTAAACATCAATAAACCTGAAGAAAATTAATTTTTTAAAAGACCCATTAAAACGAAAGGCAAGCTACAGACTCAGAGGAAATCAAAACAAAAATCAATGGATTCTATACAGAAGACATGAAGAACTCACTCAACCTTGTAATAAAACTATAAATAGAACAGATAGGCCGACAAAGAAGTTGTACAGATGGCAAACACATGAAGGATCATTAGGGAAACACAAAGGCACAGTGAGACACCACTCACTAAATCTCTACACATCTATTCAAATGCCCACAATTAAAAATGACTGGGAACATCAAGTGTTGATGAGGTTTTGAGCAACAAGAATTCTAGTACATTGTTGGTAAGAGTGCAAAATGGTAAAATCAGTTTGGAAACATTTTGGTGGTTTCTTATAAAGTTGGCATACATTTAACCATTCAACCCAGCAAAACTCCTACCCCTCCTTTACCCAATAGAGATGAAAACATCCACGCTAGACTTATTCTAAGCTCTTCACGGAAGCAGTATTACTACTGAAAAGCTAGAAACAACCTAAATGTTATCAATTAGTGAATACGTAAGCGCATTGTGAGAGATCCACACAATGGGATATTCTTCAAAAACAGAACTACTGATACATGCAAGAACATGCATGATTCTGAAATTTGATAGGCTAGGTGGAAGAAGCCAGACACCAAAAGGCTACATACCTTCATTATCAATGAAGTTCCAAAGACAAAACTATAGTGACAAAAAGCAGAGCAGCTGTTAGGGGTTGTGAACAGGGTGAGAATTCTCTACAAAGGAACACAAGGTGAACTCTGCGGGTGATGGGAATGTTCTATATCATAATTGTGGTGGATACGGGACTTCTTCCGTCAAAACTCGTTGAATTATGTTCTTAAAATGGGTGGACTTTGTTACAAAGTATACCTGAATTAAAAAAAAAAAAAAAAAAGGCCGGTTAGTGTTGGCCAGAGAGGAAATTATAACCAGTGGGCCCTTTAGGTAGAGAGATCTTTACTCTTTTCCCTACTTCATTCTCCATAACCCAATATCAGAGAAGTAAGATCCTAAGGGGGGGGGAGATGGGTAATCAAGAGATAGCCACATCCCACCCTTCCTCTTAAGATCCTAAAGCCATAAACCCAGCTGGCAATGAGGGTGGGCAAAGGTTTAACTTGTATTTGAGGTTGAACTGGCTGGACTTTGAATAATTGCTAGGCATTGGGAAGTTATATTTTCTGCCCAAAATATGATTAAGAAGCAATGTGGGAAATTTGACAAGGATTGATTGAAGGCAACAACCAAAGAAAGCAACTTTATATACCTCCTGTGATGAGATATTTCAGTCATTTGATTGCACATGTTGTTAATAAACCTACAGAACATATGATGTGTGACTCATGTTAACTCTATTGTTAAACCAGATTCACTGGAGTAGATTTTAAAGATCTATTTGGCTTTATTAAATGATTCATTAATTGAGCAGCATCTAATCTAGCAAGTAGAGGGACTCCAAAGGGCCACAGAAAGGGAAAGGTTTTTAAAGTCAGGACAAGGAAGTCATAAACAGAAAAAAGGATTATTTTGAGTGAGGTCACCTTCCTTTAGGGAAAATAGGGTCTTAGTTGGATAACCTCATCTTCCTTTGAGGAATGGATAGAGCCCAAGGGACTGGTTTCCTTATTGGTACTGACCAGAAAATTCCTGAAGAGACTAGTTAAGACTAAGACTAGTCCTCTTCGGGGGGAAGTTGAAACTGCAATTAGATTAGGTATTTAAGTCTGGGTTTGGTGACATGGTCTAGCATAAGTGACTCCATTTTAGGCCTGTAGTTTTCTTTTTGATGGTATTTTTCAAGTGTATGTAGCTGCTATTGCTGCTAATAAAATACAAAATCACTTAAAATATTACTTTGTCATTATGTATTTTCTTTTTTGTTTTGTTTTATGTATTTTGTTTTGTTTTGTTTTTAAGATTTTATTTATTCACTTGACAGAGAGAGACACAGGGAGAGAGGAAACACAAGCAGGAGGAGTGGGAGAGGGAGAAGCAGGCTCCCCACTGAGCAGGGAGCCTAATGTAGGGCTTGATCCCAGGACTCTGGGACCACAACCTGGGCCAAAGGCAGAGGCTCAACGACTGAGCCACCCAGTTGCCCCGTCATTATGTATTTTCTTGATCAGCAGGTACTGAAAGTGTAACTGATATAACAGGGAGCACTCTCCCAAATGTCTGTAAAAGAGTCCTTGTCCTTGGGAGCACTGGTACATGAGAACCATCATAGTCCTTTGGGAACAAGAATGGGAATGGATACTTCTGGGGATTGGAGATGTCAAGCTGGAGAGAAGAACCAGGAGAGTGCCGTGTTCTGGACATTATAAGTGAAGAGTTTTTCAAGAAATCAGGAGTTTGGGAGCCTGATTCTGAGCACAGTCTGACCTGCTGTGCTACCAGTGGGCCCTAGACAGGCTGACCAGTCACACTGGCTGTCCGGCTGTATCCCCTGTACCTAGAACACTGGAACGTTCTTAGTAAATATTTGCAAGTAAATAAATCCTTAAAGGTTATGAGGTGGGTACTGCCATCCCCATTTCATGGGTGAGGAGACAAGCTCACTAGGGTTAAGAGATTGTACTTAGTTAGTAAATAGTAGACTTGGGGATGGAGTTGAACCTAGGCCTCTTGAACTCAAGAGCCCAAGTTCATAACTACAGTGCTAGAGGCCTCTGAAACATGCAAGGTAACCAAGATGAGAGTGTGGCTGATGCTGTGGTGTTGAACGAGGATGTGATTAATGCAGAAATGGTAGGGGCCCAGGGAAATGGGAGGGTGCCCTTAGAGCTAGACTCCTAGTGGGAAGCCATGTGGCCAGGAGACAGAAAAGGGCCATCACCTGGGCCACACACAAGCATGGAGAAGTATGCATCTGTCAGTGTTTCTGGGCCAACCAGCAGCAGCAGGCCGGGCCCTGCAAGAACTCTAAAGGTACATCAAAGCTGTATACCCATCCATCCAAACACAGAAGCTGGCTCCTTCTGTACACCCAAAGGACCACTTTCCAGTCAGTCTTTGGCCTCCCTGAAGTCCATGTGGCCAGGTTTCCTATTTGGAGGCCACTGTGAGACCCCACAGATGAGCACACATCCCACTTTTTTAATGCAGTGAAAAAGTCGGCCATGACTTTGGGTGTGCTTACCCATAACGGTTTGCAGAATGTTTACTCTAAATGTCCCAGGGACGCTCTTTGAGTTATACAGGTGACCTTTGAGCAACACAGGTTTGAACTGCGTGGGTCCATTTAAATATTTTTTTACAGTGCAGTGCAGTAAATATATTTTCTCTTCCTTAGGAATTTCTTCATAACATTTCTTTTGTCTCACTTTACTGTAAGAATGCAGTATACGATAGGTATAACATACACAATATGTGTCCATCAACTGTGTTCTCAGGAAGGCTTCCAGTCAACAGTAGCCTGTTAGTAGTTAAGTTTTGGAGGGGGAGTCAAAATTATATGTGGATTTTCAACTGCATGGGGGTCAGTACCCCTAACCCCAGCCTTGTTCAGAGCCCACTGCATTTAAGAAGCAAAAATAAGCAATTATAAAAATATGTTTTTGCATCCACTTCCTTTGCTAATTAATTCCCCAGAATACGGACCACCAAAACGGATTTATTTTCTGAAATTTAAAACTTTTAAAATGAAGGCTTCAAAATCTGATACAGTGAAGACTAAAAACCTTGAATCTGAGAGCACCCCTTTTTTTTGCCTTCAATTTTCTATGGCTTCCCCATTCCTCTTTGTCTTGGATGCTCTTCTGCTCCCTCACCTTCAGAAGGCAGCCCTTCAGGCGTGTTTCTCCTCTCTTACTGCTCAGATGAAGCTCCCTCTGTCTTAACAAAGGCAGTGATGTTGGAAGCTGCAGCCAGGCCCCACTGCCACACTTCCAGATCACCCACCACTCAGAATACCCTGCTCTTTCCCATCGTTAGGAAAGACTCATGCCAGACTCATTGTTAGGAAAGACCTTGTGGCCAGTGGTGGGCTTCTTTTTTGGGTGGGCAGCAGCACGTTTCATGCTGACAGCTCTCTCTGCATTGGTTAGTTTCAATCACTCTTTTGTGTGGTCTTTGGGTTCAGTTTCCCAAAGACCTAACATGGCAGGCAGAAGCTCAGAAGGTAGACCCCCCAAGATTCCCTTCTCTGAGGTGTACAATTGAATAGTACTCCTGGTACTACCATGAAGGGCCTCCGCAATGGAATGAAGGTTATAATCAGCTGACCTTAAATGAGAGTGCTCATCCTTGATGGTTTGGGGCACAATGGAATCACAAGAACCCCTAGAAGTAGCATCAGAGGGCAGAAGTTTGAGTGTTGAAGGGGGACAGAATATGCCATCCCCAAATGGGTCACTTCGGTGTGCGGATTCTTTTGAGCTGAAGTCAATCAAGACCTAGCAGACTCAAAAAAAACTTTGACCTCACTCTTAATTACTTAAAAGAACTTAGATGGGAGCCTGGCCCAGAAATAGAGCTATTACCAAAGATAACTTTTTATCTGAAAGATTGATTTGCTTGGCAGGGCACACATCTAATTACCAAATGTCTGCTCTTTGTACAGTGCTGTGAATTACCCTCCTCTCTTTTGCAGCCAGGCCCCTATCCCATTCTTCAGCTCATGGTGGCAAATAAGCCTCAACCATGCAACTTTCCCTTGAGTCTGTCTCATGCTTTTGGAGGTCCTGTATGTATGAAATTAAGTTGGTTTTTCTTCTGTGAATCTGTCTTATATCAGCTTAATTAGTAGACCAGCCAATGAACCTAGAATGGAAAAAGTGAAAAATTTTCCCAGCTCTACAGAATGCACACTGTTTGCAAATCTTTATGCAACCCTCCACTTATGATATGAAGGTTGTAGCTGGTCACCTGGATTCCAGCACTTGTCACCATTTGTTTTATTGTGGCTCTGGAGGATATGTTGATATCCTTCTGTTAATTTTACTTACCTCCCTTGCCATTATAGTAACAGTCTATTTTATGTAGGTTTGTGGAAACTTATTTCCACTCTTCAGTTTAGTAAACACTGGGTTAAGTGTCTGGTGTTTTGTGGGGCCTCATGGCTATAGAGATGAGCAGTCATGTTCTCGTGGACTCATGAAAGGGCAGAATAGCAAGTGGCCAAGAGTGATGGCCTGGTTAGATCCCGACTGTGCCAGTCCCTGGCCCAGTGATGTGCCACTGTGTCTTCCTCTCGGTGGGTGTACTGACAGCTGCATGCAAGGGTTAGAGTCTGTGATATTGTGATTGATAATAAATATTTATTTGGTCTTTGTCCTGCTCCTGGTACAGAGCTTCCAAGGCTCTTGGAATTTCATAAATGAGAAGAGTAGTAAATGTGCCTTTTCTTATGTTATTGAGTTGACTTTGGAAGCACCTAGGGTTGGGAGCTGGTTGCCAGGGGAACCAAGCTTGTAATTAGAGGTTTGGAAATTTCAGCTCCATGCCCCTGCCCTCTGGGTAGGGTAGCAGGGCTAGAGACTGAGTTCAGTCACCAATAGGCAATGATTTCATCAGTTGTGTCTATGAAATAAAACTACCACAAAACCCCTGAAAGACAGGATTCGATAAGCTTTGGGGTTGGTGAACACAAGGAGATTTGGGGAACATCGTGTGTTCAGAGGGCATGGAAACTCCATACCCTTCGCCCAGACTGTGCTCTGTGCATCTCTTCCATCTAGCTGTTCCTGATTTATATCCTTTTATATTAAACTGGTAATCTAGTAAGTATAATGCTTCTTTGAGTTCAGTGAGCCACTCCTGTGAAATTATCAAACCTCAGGAGGGGGTCATGGGAAGTTCTGATTTATAGCCAGTGGGTCAAGAAGCACAGGTGACCACCTGGACTTGGGACTGGCATCTAAGGTGGGGGCAGTCTTACAGGACTGAGCCCCCAGTCTGTGGAATCTGATGCTATCCCCAGGTAGATAGTGTCAGAATTGAGTTAAATTGTAGGACACCCAGGAGAATTGCTTAGTGGTGGGGAAAGTCCTACATGTCAAAATTGGGAGCAGAATCAGAGAATCATGTAGATCCATCACTTGGAACAGTCCCCGGCACACAGCAGTGCAAGGTGAGTATGCTGGTGGCTATTGTCATCAGTAAGTCACTAGCCAGTCAGCTCAGATGGGTTTTGGCATTGTGCTGACAACACCCTGGACACACCTGTAGGTCCATATGGCAGGTAGGTAAATAAGTAGAAGGTAGAGGATGCCAACCACAACTGGCCAAGAACTGAGGAAGAGCCAGAGCTGGTTCTCACCATCCTCAAAGTCAAGGCTGAGAGCAGAAAAAATAACACCAACATAAACATGAATTCTTTTCAAAAAGCATAGTGTTCAGGGCACCCGGCTGGCTCAGTGAGTAGAGCTTATGACTCATGATCTCAGAATCACACATTCAAGATCCACACTGGGCACATAGCCTACCTTAAACACACACACACACACACACACACACACACACACACACACACACACACACACACAGTGGAGGGGTGGTGTAGTGCCTGGCTGGCTCAGTTAGAAGAGCATGCAACTCTTGACCTCAGGATCTTGAGAGTTCAAGCCCCATGTTGGGTGTAGAAATTACTTAAATAAACTATAATTTTTAAACAAGATTTTATTTATTTATTTGAGAGAGAGAGAGAATGTGAGAAAGAGCATGAGCCGGGGGCAGGTGCAGAGGGAGAGGGAGAAGCTGACTGACTCCCTGCTGATCAGGGAGCCCAATGTGGGACTTGATCCCAGGACCCTGGGACCATGACCTGAGCTGAAGGCACTTAACTGACTAAGCCACCCAAGTGCCCTAAATAAATTTTAAAAAATTTTTTTAGGGACGCCTGGGTGGCTCAGTTGGTTAAGCAGCTGCCTTCGGCTCAGGTCATGATCCCAGCGTCCTGGGATTGAGTCCCGCATCGGGCTCCTTGCTCCGCAGGGAGCCTGCTTCTCCCTCTGACTCTGCCTGCCACTCTGCCTGTGCTCGCTCTTGCTCTCTCTCTCTCTCTCTCTCTCTCTCTGACAAATAAATAAATAAAATCTTTAAAAAAATTTTTTTTAGAGTTTAATTCTTTAAAAAAAAAATAGTGTTTACCTTGTGGACTGGAAGGTGTCAGGGACTTCTTAGGTGGGGTCATATATGGTGATGCTAGGGTTCCCCCAGCTTCCCTGAGCTCATTTCAAGAGGCCTGTAGAGCAAGAGTCAATGTTGGTCTGAGTGGGAAGCCACATTATGTCACTGCACCTTCCTGCCCCTTAAAGTAGGAATGCTCCTCTGCCTTCCTTCACCCGGAGCTTGCCTGGCTGCTAGGCTTAGCTCACGTTCTGCTGCTTCTCTTCTACAGGGATTCTGCCTGACTTCTCATGGCACTGTGGGAAACCCCAAACACTAAATCCTCAAGTCTGTTGCTTACCTCCTCAGAGCATAGCATCACCCTGGCTGAGGGGTTTCAGAAGGCTCTGAGCCCAGTCGCACCTTCTATCAGTCCTTCCCTCCCCATCTCTGCTCCTGAATGGACCGCCGACTCCATCAAAAAGAGAAGCTTTTTGACGTTTCTGTTTGGAGGTGTTTCCCACGCTAGCACAGGATGTTTGGGAAGGGAGAAATACCTCCACCGTGGAAAGGACAGCAAGTCTCTGGCATTTGCTTTGGACCGGAGGGCTTTCGGCTGGACAGTCTAGATAACCTTCACCCTGAAAACAGCCCTGCAGAGCAAGGGCGCTGGGGGAGCCACATCCCTCCACTGTGCAGGGGAACGGCTGTCATCGCCCATCCTTTCCCCAGAAGCAGCCATCCCTGCTTGGCTCCCCAGCATATCCTGTCAGGTGGCCCCCTGCCCAGGCCTCTCAAACATTTGGCTGGTGAACCCATGGTGTAAGCTAAGCCAACTGCCCACGGCAGCTTCCAGGCAAAGTTTGTTTTTGATTTCATGCTTATGTTTTTAAGCCCCAAAAGACTACTGTTTCTGGGAAGGATTGGGTCACAGTGTGACCTTGGGTTGGCCCTTTGCAGCATCTATGACTCCAGGTCGTAACTCAGGCTTCCTTGGATTACAGCCTTCTCCTCGACTTGTTGCCACACTGTTGCCAACACCTTCTTCTCTGGAGAACCAGCAGTGAGGGCATGGTCCACGCTAAAAGAGAGGAGCCCTACTTTGGGGCACTCTGCTCAAGGTGCCAGGCTGCACAGTGCAGCCACAGCCACTGGCCAAGAGGTGGTGGGAAGGTCTGGGCAGCCGGGGTACCAAGAAGCCAACCCCGAGTTGTTGGCCAGTAGCCCCCTTCTACTGATTTCCCTGTAGCTTTTGTTTTCATCTGTTTTATTATAAAGATCACAGGTTCATTTGAAAAAGAAAGTTCAAACTATAAAGAAAAAAGTCAAACTTGCTCTGTCTCACTCCAGTCCCCTCCCTGAAGTCCACCTCCCTTCAGCATTTCTGTTTCCAGTTCTTACTATGGTTACCTCCCTAACTCTACCATGTACACCCATGTCTTCACTTCTCAACTGTATACAGTTTCTCTTGGCTGTGATCTATGAAAAAAAATGTGAAATGAACATATTTAAATGACCTCTGCTTATTATTACTTTTCATTTTTCAAATTCAGTGCTGCCAAAGGGTCCACTGAGTGCCTGCCAAAAATGCAAACTCCCAGGCCCCTGGAGAAAATTATTTGAGTGTGTGATGGGACCTAGGAATGTGCGTTTTTATCATCATCATCTCTACTTAATTCTTCTGTATATTACAGTTTGAGAACCATGATTCTAATGCCTACCTCTATAACTAAAAACATCTCATCAATTGGGATGCTTTTGTCTATCAGATACCCAACTAAGGAGTGACATCTGCAAAAATGGAGAAATAAGGAACTCTCCACTCCACTCCATTGTAAAACAATGAAAACATGGGCAGAAAATTTCAGGATCAACTTTTTTTTTTTTTTTTTTTTTTTTTTTTTACTTCAGAACATTAACCAAAGGCTTGCAGCAACCTGGGGAAAACTTATTCCAGAAAAATGACGGATGGGATGAATAAGTCACAGGGATGAAAGGTACAGCATAGGGAATACAGTCAATGGTGTTGTAATAGTGCTGGTGACTGATGGTGACAAATGGTCACTACACTTGTGATCACAGCATAACATACAGAGAAGTTGAATCACTATGCTATGCCCCTGGAACTAATGTAACATCATGTGTTAACTATACTTCAATGAGGGGCACCTGGTGGCTCAGTAGGTTAGACATCAGTCTTTGGCTCAGTTCATGATTCCAGGTTCCTGGGATTAGAGCCCCACATTGGACTCTCTGCTCAACAGAACACAGGGAACCTTCTTCTCCCTCTGCCCCTTCCCCTGCTTGTGTTCTCTCTCACACTCAACGTTCTCTCAAAATCTTTAAAAAATAAAAAAAATACTTCTATGAAAAAAACCTTAAATTAGAAATGTAAAGTGAATGTAAAGTGTTATACATCAAAAAGAAAAAAGGCTGATTCTCCTAAACATCAAGACTGAACTCTTCCCAAATTTGATGAATTTTAGTTAGTAATCAAGAAATGTCTAACAGAGAAAAGCTCAGGGTCAGATGATTCCTGTAATGAATTCTATCAAATGTTTAAAGAAAAATTAACATCAATCCAAAAAATAGAAGAGGAAACACTTCCTAACTCATTCTATGAAATTGTGTTATCCTGACACCAAAGACACCACAAGAAAAATACAGATTGGTACTTCTTATGAATGTAGATGCAAAAATCCTCAACAAAATACTAGCAAACTGAATCCAACAGCATATTAAAATGGATTACACACCACAAACAAGTGGGATTCATCCCAGCAATTAAAATTTGGTTTAACATACAAAAACCAGTCAATACAATATACCAAGGGGGGAAAACACATGATCATCTCAATAGACACAGAGAAAACATTTACAAAGCCAAAACCCTTCCATGACAAAAACATGTAACAAACCAGGACAAGAAGAAAAACTTCTCAATCTGATAAGGGGTATCTATGAAAAATCCAGAGCTAACATTATATTTAATGGTGAAAGACTAAACACTTTCCCCCTAAGATCAGGAGTAAGACAAGGATGCCCACTCTCCTACCTCTGTTTAACACTGTACTGGGGATTGTAGGCAGGACAATTAGACAGTAAAAGAAAACAGGCATCCAGATCGGAAAGGAAGAGGTAGAAGTATATTTACAGATGACATTATCTTGTATATAGAACATCCTGAGAAGCTTCAAAAATTATTTTTTTTCTGTAAAGTTGCAGGATACAAGATCAATATACAAAATCAGTTACACTTTTATACACTAGTAATGAGCAATCTGAAAATGAAATTAAGAAAACAATTCCACACTGTTGATGGGAATGCAAGCTGGTGCAGCCACTCTGGAAAATAGCATGGAGGTTCCTCAAAAAGTTGAAAATAGAGCTACCCTACGACCCAGCAATTGCTCTACTGGGTATTTACCCTAAAGATACAAATGTAGTGATCTGAAGGGGCATGTGCACCTGAATGTTTATAGCAGCAATGTCCACAATAGCCAAACTGTGGGAAGAACCTAGATGTTCATCAACAGGTGAATGGATAAAGAAGATGTGAGATATATATATATATATATAACGGAATACTATGCAGCCATCAAAAGAAATGAAATCTTGCCATTTGCGATGACGTAGATGGAACTAGAGGGTATTATGCTTAGCAAAATAAGTCAATCAGAGAAAGACAATTATCATACAATCTCCCTGATATGAGGAAGTTGAGAGGCAACGTGGGGGTGTGGGGGGTAGGAAAAGAATAAATGAAACAAGATGGGATTGGGAGGGAGACATACCATAGGAGACACTTAATCTCACAAAACAAACTGAGGGTTGCTGGGGGAAGGGGTTAGGGAGAGGAAGGTTGGGTTATGAACATTGGGGAGGGTATGTGCTATGGTGAGTGCTGTGAAGTGTGTAAACCTGGCGATTCACAGACCTGTACCCCTGGGGCTAATAATACATCATATGTTAATTTAAAAATAAAAGAATATTTAAAAAAAAGAAAGATAACAATTCCAGGGGTGCTTGGGTGGCTCAGTAAGTTAAGCATTTACCTTTGGCTCAGGTCATGATCCCAGGGTCCTAGGATCGAGACCCACATCAGACTCCTTGCTCAGTGGGGAGCCTGCTTCTCCCTCTGCTTGCTGCTCCCCCTGCCTGTGTTCTCCCTCTCTCTTTCTCTGACAAATAAATAAATAAAATATTTTTTTAAAGAAAACAATTCCATTTACAATAGTGTTGAAAAGAATAAAAATACTTAGGAATGAATTCAACCAAAAAAGTGCAAATATTATACACTGAAAAGTATAAAATGTTGTTGAAAGAAAATGGAAAGATCTGTGTTCATAGACTAGAAGACCATATCAAGATGGCAGTACTCTCCAAATTGATCTTGAGATTCAGTGCACTCCTATCCAAACTCTGCCTTAAAAAAAAAAAAAAAAAAAAGGCTGATTCTAAAAATTCATTCAGAATTTCAAGGGATACACAAAAGCCAAAACAATCATGAACAATGTTAGAAGACTCACACTTTGTGATTCCAAAACTTAATAAAAAACTACAGTAATCAGGGCTGTGTGGTACTGGCATTTAGACATATAGACCAATGGAACAGAGTTGAAAATACAAAAATAGATTCATATATTTATGGTCAATTGGTTTTTGACAAGGCTTGCAAGGGGGAAAGAAGAGACTTCTTAACTAGTGATGCTGAAACAACTGGATATCCACATACCAAAGGATGAACTTGGACCCCATCTCATATCATATATGCAAACTAACCAAAAATAGACTACATACCTAATGTAAAAGCTAAAAACAAAAAACCCTTGAATGAAAACATGGGTGAAAATCTGTGTGTCAGAGTAGACAATAGCTTCTTAGATATGACACCAAAAACACAATCAAAGCAATCAAAGAAAAAAATACATAAATTACACTTCACCAAAGTTAAAAGCTTTTGTGCACCAAAGGACATTGTTTGAGGCACCTGACTATCTCGGTCAGTGGAGCATGCAACTCTTAATCTCGGGGTTATGAGTTCGAGCCCTATATTGGGTGTAGAGATTACTTAAAAAAATTTTTTTTCTAATCTTAAAAGAAAAAGAGCATTATCAAAAAAAAAGTAAAAGGACAACTCACAGAATAGGAAAAAATATTTCTAAATCCTCTATCTGCTAAGTATTGAGTATATAGAATATATATACTCTTAGTATATAGAATAAATTTACTCTTACAATTCAGCACACACACAAAAAAGAAAACTCAATTTTTAAATGGGCAAGGGATTTGAACTGACAGTTCTCCAAAAAAGATATACATATGGCCAATAAGCACATGAAAAGATGCTCAAAATCATCAGTCATCAGGGAAATGCAAGTCAAAGCCATGAGATACCACTTCACACACTTGACTGGGTTTAATAAAAAAGTAACGACAGTAACAAGAGTTGGTGAGGATGTAGAGCAATTGAATACATAGCTGGTGAGAGTGCCAAATGGTACAGCTGCTATGGAAAAGTTTAGCAGTTCCTTAAAAAGTTAAACATATAAGTACCATACAGCCCAACAATTTCTTGTCTAGTTATTTGAGAGAAATGAAAATCTATGTCCACACAAAAAAACTTGTACATAAATGTTCATAGTAGTTTTATTAAAAACAGCTTAGGGGTGCCTGGGTGGCTCAGTGGGTTAAGCCTCTGCCTTCGGCTCAGGTCATGATCCCAGGGTCCTGGGTTCGAGCCCCGCATCGGGCTTTCTGCTCAGCGGGGAGCCTGCTTCCTCCTCTCTCTCTGCCTACTTGTGATCTTTGTCTGTCAAATAAATAAATAAAATCTTCAAATAAATAAATAAAATCTTAAAAATCTTTAAAAAAGATAAAATAAAAATAAAAACAGCTTAGAAGTGTAAATAAACCAAATGTCCCTCAATGGATGAATGGGTAACAAAATGCAGTATAGTAGTTAGTTCTCCATTATCTGTGGTTTCAGTTACCATGGTCACGTGCAGTCTGGAAACAATAGTGTCAGAAGGTTAGTAGTAGCCTAACATTACATCACAACGACTACATCATTCACTTCCCTTCATCTCGTCACATAGGCATTTTCTCATCTCACATCATCACAAGAAGAGAAAGGGTGAGAATAGTCCAATATTTGGAAAGAGAGACCACATTCACATAACCTTTATTATAGTATATTGTTAGAATTGTTATATTTTTAGTTACTGTTGTTAATCTCTCACTGTACCTAATTTATAAATTAAACTCTATCATAGGTAGGTAGGTAACGTAGTATATATAGGATTCTGTATTTTCCACAGTTTCAGGCATACACAGCGGGTCTGGGAACATATCCCCCCAGAGAAGGGAGAACTTTATATCCATATGGTAGACTGTTTTTCAGCCATAAAAAGAAATAAAGTACTGACGTAGTACGCTACGTGAACTAAGCCAGTCACAAAAGGCCAAATACTGTCAGACTCCATGTATATGAGGGACCTGGAGTAGTCGTATTCATAGAGACAGAAGAGAGGGGCGGGAATGGGGAGTCATGTTTTATAGGTATAGAGTTTCAGTTTGAGAAGATGAAATAAAGGCTACAATGTGGATGAACCTAGAAAAACACAATGCTAAGTGAAAGAAGCCAGACACCAAAGGCCACATATTAAATGATGCCACTTACATGAAATGTCCATAACTGACTAATTCATAGAGATTGCAAGTAGATTAGTGACTTTACCATATTTCATGTTGTCAAGGTTTCCAATGTTTGCCTTTGTTCTCTCATTAGCTGGCTTCCATCAGAGACTTCCCGATTGGCCGTACAGTCATTGCAGTGGCTGGCATGGGTTTCCCTCATGATCATGCTGGTCTGCTGCTCCCAAGGGCTTGCATCCATGTGGGAGGGTGGCTGTGGGGTGCAGGGGTCCTGTCCAGGGCCAAGCTGTTCTGTAAGATGTGTGGTGGGGGCTACTGGAGGGGTCTATGCCCCACATCATCCAAGCCCAGAGAATCTTACTTTCTTTTTGCCTTTCTTTAAAAAATTTTGCTTTTTTATTGTGAAAGATAACCTTCAACATAAACAGCTTCACAAATTATTATTAGAAAGCGAACATTCATGTAGTCACTCCCTAGCTATCACCGCAGGATCTCTGTAAGTCCTTCTACTCACCTTTCCCCAGAAGTAAAGACTATCCTCACTTTCATGGTAACTCTTTCTTTGTTCCTTATAGTTTCACCACACACTTATGTATTCCTGTACAACGTGGTTTAATTCTGCCTGCTTTTAAATTTATAGAAGTAAAATCTGGTTATCTATTCCTGCAGAGCAAATTCCCCAAACCTCAGAGACTTGAAACAAGGATAATTCTATTATTTTCTCTCAAGAGCTTGTGCTGGTTGGGCTCAGGGTGGGCGATTCCTGCTCAAGGCCTTGTATATGGTCATGGGGGCAAGGGGCACATTTGGAACTCCTCTGCTCTGTCTCTGGTAGTCAATGCTAGCTGCTGGCTGGACCATCCACACGTGGCCTCTTTGTCCAGTCTAAGCTTGCTCACTACACAGTGCCTGGGCTCCAAGAAGGGGCTGCTGAAGGGGACTGGGAGGGAGCTGTATAACCCTTTAGGACCTAGCCTGGAAGGCATACAGCATCATTCTTGTTATGCCCCTCCCAGATCCTAGGGGAAGAAACACAGACCCCCATATTACAATGGCAAGGCTTGGGGGAGGGAAATCAACAACCTGCAAGATGATCATGTTCATGTACATGCATGTGCATCGTGGTATATTGAATAGCCAAAAGATGGAGGCAACCCAAGTGTCCATTGATGGATGAATGGATGAACAAAAAAGAGTCCGTCTATACACTGGAATATTATCCATCTGTAAAGAGGAAGGAAATTCTGACATGGGCTACAGCATGGATGAACCTTGAAGACATTACGCTACGTGAACTAAGCCAGTCACAAAAGGTCAAATACTGTCAGACTCCATGTATATGAGGGATCTGGAGTAGACATATTCATAGAGACAGAAGAGAGGGGTGGGAATGGGGAGTCATGTTTTATAGGTATAGAGTTTCAGTTTGAGAAGATGAAAAAGTTCTGGAAATGGATGGTGGTGATGGTGGTGAATATACTTAACTTTGCTGAAATGCACATCCCAAAATTTAAGATGGTAAATTTTGTGGTTTTTTTTACCACAATATTTAAAAAAATTAACCTAAATTTTAAAAAGAACAGAACATATAAACAACGTCTTTAGATAGCTCTGCGTTTATGGCATCTTTGGAAAATACAGTCTGCTACCAAATCATACAACTTATAGTTTGGGGGTCTTTTATCTCTTACCCACCGTTGCCACAAGTTGAGTGTTGCTAAGTTTTCAGGGCTGCATACTGTTCGCCCCGGTGCATATGCCACCATATTTATCCCTCCTGTGAATGGACATCTAGGGACACTCCAGTGTGGGGCTAATAAAAACAATGTTGCTAAGGACATTCTTGTGCTTGTACCCCAGTGTCCATGAGCACTTCTTTCTCTGCTCACGGGAGAGATGCTCAGTCAACTTTCTGAGAGAACAGCAAACTCTTTTCTGAAGTGGTTATACCAGCTCGCAACCCCATCAAGTGTGTGAGAGCGCCTGTTTCTTCACCTCCTCTCTGACACCCCAAGGGGGCCAGGAGACATTTAACTGACCCCACTTGTTTTTTCATTTTGTTTATTTGTTTGTTTGTTTGTTTGTTTTCCTGGCAGCTGCTCAGGGGTGGGCTGGCGTTTGCACAGGTGCAGGCCTACATCTTCCCAGGCCACAGCCCACCTGGGGAGGCCCTTCCAGGACAAAGTGGCTCCCAGGGACACACCTGGAAGCTGCAGCCCTCTCTCCTGGCTCATGGCTCCTCGTCTGCCCGTAGGGTTCATACTTACCTCCATTGCAGTTAATCCCTCCATCTGATCCTATCTCCTTCCTGTCTTCCAAAAATTCTTCAAAGTCTCTCAAAATTTCTGGTCCAATGATGGAATTTTATTTTATTTTATTATTTTATTTTTTTAAGATTTTATTTATTTGACAGAGAGAGATCACAAGTAGGCAGAGAGGCAAGCAGAGAGGGGCGGGGGGAGGAGGAAGCAGGCTCCCTGCCTAGCAGAGAGCCCGACGTGGGACTCGATTCCAAGACCCTGAGATCATGACCTGAGCCGAAGGCAGAGGCTCAACCCACTGAGCCACCCAGGCAGCCCCCAATGATGGAATTTTAAATTATTTTCCATGGGTTTGTTTATCAGCCCTCAATATGGTTAGTGTAGTGCACAACGAGATATTCTATAATGGGAGAGAGGGGAGTCTGTGGGTGGGTTCTGGCTGCTGTCTTGAACCCCATCCTCAGCCCAGGGTCTCTGACTTACTCTTGTCCTGAGCTTGGTGAGCCCTGAGAGCCCACCATGAACTGGGGGCAGTCCCTGCCCCCTGGAAATAAGAGGCCTGCTGAGTTTGTGTCCACCCAGCTGAAAGACTACATTTCGCCTTTCCTGGCATCTAGATGTGGCCATGTGACTACTGTAGAACGGCAGCTTCTGGAAAGGTGGAACCTCGATTTTGCTCCTTTGAGCTCTCTTCCAGGCACCACCCAGGCCAAGCCCAGCACACTGGTTCTTCCATTGTTCTACTACTGTTTCCCCTAGCCCATCCTACTGGTGCTTGTCACTTTTCTGTCCCAGGGTCTCCCCTTTCTCAGAAAGCCTGTTCCCTTCTCCACCCTGGAGAACTCCTACTCATTCCTCTAAACCCATGTAGAGAGCAATTTTTCTCTACAACCTCCCAGCCTCTCAGACAGGTGGTTGGTCTCCTCGGCTTAGCACTTCTGCACCCACTGTCACTCTGTCTATGGGATCTGGAATGAGAGCAGGAGAAGTCCTAGTCTGAGTTCAGCCAGCAAGTGCTACAGGGATCAGGCCCAGCCGAGGTCAATCTCCAGCTCTACCTCTTTGGTGAGAGTGTGAAGAGAAAGGGGGTGTCTCCAGGGGGCAAGCAAGGGCAGATAAGGGATGAGTTTGCATGCTCCAGGCCCTGCTAGTCTCCCTGGGAAGGCAGGCAAGTGGGCAGGCTGGGAGGCACCATATCCTCTCCAGTCCTGGGAAGGCGGCAGGCTGGGAGAGTGTCCCCATGTCCTTGGCATGGTCAGCCTGGCCCTGGATGTCCAGTTCTGACTCACTCCTTGTTTGGGCAAAATGCTGGCCTAGATGCCAAGTCCTGGGAGCTTGACAAAGGCAAGGGGAGTAACGAGATAGGATCTGAGAGCCAGCTCCTGGGAACAGCGTGGGTACCCAGCCTGTGTTTACAGCTGCTTCCTGCTCTGGCTCTCCGTCTGGTGAGCTGGGTGCGGCCACTGTCTGAGGAGGTGGGGGGGATCCTCTCCCAGCCCTTCGGGTGGACCCTGCATACCAGTCCTGAGTGTATGAAACAATCACAGGGCAGCAGGGACAATAGCATGAGAGCTGGTAGCAGGTAAATGGGTTGAAACCTTCTAAGGTTTTGGTGTTGGTGGGAGGAAAACAGAGATATTAATGTTGGAGGTTATTTGATTTAGAAGGGGACCTCTGAAACAGGCAAGGAAGGTCCATTTGCAAACAAGCACAAGGGAAAAAAATAAGAAAAATACAAAAACAATCCAAAAGAAGACAGAAAGGAGGAGTAGAGAGGGGGATGTGGACATAAGTTGTTACAAATAAATCCAAATATACCTGTAATCACAAAAAATGTAAAAGGACCTAATGCTCCAGATACAGAAAAAGATTGCCACATTATACGAAAAACAATCCAGCTTTCTGCAATTATAGGAGATCCTCCTGAAACAAATAGAATATTGAAGGTCAAGGGAGAGAAAGATACACCATGCAAAGACTAGCCAAGAGTGAACTTGAGCTGTGTCAGTATCAGATGAAACGCAATTTAAGGCAGCAAAGCCCAAAGTTGATTTGTTAGGAATACAAATATAAACCCAAGCTTCTGGTAATATTAACAAGAAGAAGAAAAAGTGCAAATAACAACAACAACAAAACACAATAGAAAAGAAAAGGAGACTTAGGGGCACCTGGGTGGCTCAGTCGGTTAAGCAACTGCCTTTGTCTCAGGTCATGATCCCAGGGTCCTGGGATGAAGCCCTGCATCAGGCTCGCTGCTCAGCGGAAAGCCTGCTTCTCCCTATCCCCCTCCGCCTACTTATGATCCCTCTCTCAATGTCTCTCTCTGTCAAATAAATAAATAAAATCTTTTTTAAAAAGGAAGAAAGAAAAAGAAAGAAAGGAAGAAAGGAGGGAAGAAAGAAAGAGAGGGAGACTTAACCACAAATGCTTCCAACAAGTAAACAGAAATATAAGGAGCTATTTGTCAAGTGTATGGAAACAAATTTGAAAACATGAACCGAGTAATTTCTTGGAAAATAGCTTTCCAGAATGGAATCCAAAAGAAATAAAAAACCTGATTTGTCCTACAATTAATGAAATGTAATCAGTAACTTAAAAACTACCCCTTGTGGCTCAGTCATTAGGCGTCTGTCTTTGGCTGGGGTCATGATCCTGGGGTCCTGGGATGGACCCCTGCATCGGGCTCCCTGCTTGTCGGGAAGCCTGTTCTTCCGTCTCCTGCTCCCCCTGCTTGTATTCCCTCTCTTGTTGTCTCTCTCTTTATCAAATAAATTAATTAAATCTTTACAAATAAATAAATAAATAAATAAATAAATAAATAAAACTACTCCTCTTCCCTAAATGTTTCAGGAGCTTTACATGCAAATTCTAACTTTCAAGAAACAGATAATTTTAATCTTGTACAAACTATTTCAAAGAATAGAAAAATAAGAAATGTTTTAAACTCATTTTTATAAGATGAATATAGCCCTAGTATACAAACTTAGCAAGAATAGGACAAAGAAAAAAAATTAATGGTAAACCTGAGCCACCTAAGTGCTGCACAATGAGGACTTCTCTAGATGAGCTATTGGACATCCTAACCAGGGGCGTAAAACAAGATAAAGAAATAAAAGGGACTGGATTTACCAAGATAATTACAGGGGCACTTGAGTGGCTCAGCCGGCTAAGTGTCCAGCTCGTGATGTCAGCTCAGATCATGATCTCAGGGCTGTGAGATCAAGCCCCGTGTCTTGTGTCCAGCATGGAGCCTGCTTAAGATTCTCTCTCTCTCTCTCTGCCCCTCCCCCCACCCTGCCTGCTCACACTCTCTCTCTTTCAAAAACAAAACCAAAAAAAAAAGAAGAAAAACACAAAACTTATTTGCAGATGTGATTATATGGAAACCCAAAAACATCTGCAAGTAAGTTGTTGGAATTAAATAAGTTTGTTGGATTAGAGGCAAAATTCTTTTGCATTTCTATATATTGGCAAAAATCTCTTAGAAAATACAATTTTTAAAAGATACAATCTAAAATAGTGGCAAAAATATTTAAAAATCCAGAAATGAGGGTACCTGGGTGGCTCAGTTGGTCCAAGCATCCAACTCTTGATTTTGGCTCAGATCATGATCTCAGGGCTGTGGGCTCAAGCTCCGTGCTCAGCTCAGAGTCTGCTTGTCCCTGTCCCTTTGCTCCTCCCCCCACTCACACATGCTCGCTCTCTCTCTCTCTCAAATAAATATATATAAATATTGGGGTGGGACGCCTGGGTGGCTCAGTTGGTTGGACCACTGCCTTTGGCTCAGGTCATGATCCCGGAGTCCTGGGATCGAGTCCCACGTCGGGCTCTCAGCTCCATGGGGAGTCTGCTTCTCCCTCTGACCTTCTCCTCGCTCATGCTCTCTCTCACTGTCTCTCTCTCTCAAATAAATAAATAAAATCTTAAAAAAAATATTGGGGTGCCTGGGTGGCTCAGTCATTAAGCATCTGCCTTTGGCTCAGATCATGATCCCAGGGTCCTTGGATGAAGCCCCGCCTTAGGCTCCCTGCTCAGCAGAAAGCCTGCTTCTCCCTTTCCCTCTGCTTGTGTTCCCTCTCTCACTATGTCTCTCTCTGCCAAATATAAATAAATAAATAAATAAATCCTTAAAAATTTTTAAAAAATAATAAAGAATCCAGGAATGAATCTAGTGAAAAAAAAAATTGTAACCCTAAAATGTAGGCACTTCTTATGGGCCATTACTGCTCTAAGCACTTTAATCCATTAGCTGATTTAATCCTTACCATATCCCAAGAGGAAGCTGTCCTTACCTTTCCACCTTGTAGCTGAGTGAACTGGTACACCCACCTAGCATGCAGTTACCTAGTGGGAGGATTTAGGTGCAGACAGCCCAGCCACAGAACCTGGGCTCTAACCATGGGCTTCCCCACCTCTTGTTGGTATTCATTGCCTCAGTGTACATATATTTCACATGGATCCTAGAAAATTTAACAGAAGAGACAAAATTAAAAAAAATAAAATCAGCTCTGTTGATTACCTTGTTACCTTGTTCGTGTACATTCCCCCTGGCTTCCATTCCAGTTCATTCCTATACGGTGTGGGTCACTCCAATTCTGGGGCCCAAAACCCCTTCTCAGACCCCAGGCAGCCTTCCTCCTAAATTCTCTCAAGTCTGATCATTGTACAGTGAGATTCTGGGGGGTGGGAGTGGAGCGTAAGACTTTTTCTTTGGCTTGGTGTTGCTTTAAATAAATGAATTCAAAATCAGAGATTTTCTCCCCTGTGCCACTATAAGACATACTCAAAGATGCTTCCCAGGCCAGGCCACTTGTTGTGGCAGAGTCACACTTGCCAGTGACCCCCAGCTACCCGGTATCTTTTGGCAGAGAAAGAGAGCTCTCCCCATGGCCTCTTCTCTTAGATGGTGCTGTGAGTGTGCTAGGTGTTGTCAGAGAGCCTCCCATTACCTCCAGGGAAGTGAGCAGGCCTTGAGTGTCTTCTGTTGCTATGTTGGGGGTTGGGAGACACCAGATGTGTGTCACCTTCTCCTGGTGGGCGGGGGACTTACAGTCTCTTACCATTATGTTGCTCTTTCAGCTCTGGAGCCCCAAACCAGTTCACTTTCTTCTTACCACCTTTCAGAGCTCTTCTTTGACTGACCCTTGAATTATTTCCATGGTTTGTCATTGTACTTGGTGGAAAGGAGTGGGGAGAGATGAGTCTATGCCATCTTGTTTAGACCCAAAGCATCCTTGTACTTTGACCTATTTGTATCTTTCTATTTAGAATGAATTTCTTGTAGGCAGGCATATAGTTGGATGTGGCTTTTAAAATCCAATCAGACAATCTTTGTCTTTTAATTGGGATATTTAGACCATTAATATTAAATGTGATTATTAAGATGGTTGGGTTTAAATCCATCAGCTTGCTATTTTTTTTAATTCATCTCATCTCTTACTTGTTCTCCTTTTCCTAATTTTTTTGTCTTTTTGGGTTAAGTATCTTTTAAGATTCCATTTTATCTCCTTTGCTTATTAAGTATATCTCTTTGGTCTGTTTCATTTTTTTTTTTTTAGTGGTTGCTTTTTTTATTTCTAGTAGAGATTTTTAACCTATCACATAATAGCATATGATTTCACATATACTTTATAGACCTTACAATAATATATTCAGCTTGTATGGTGACAGATGGTAGCTACACTTGTGGGGGCATAGCATAATATACAGACTTGTCAAATCACTACACAGTACCCCTGAAACTAATGTAACATTGTATGTCAACTATACTTTAATCATCATCATTCTCATCATCATCATAAGTGCTCAGCGTTTGTGCAAATATTGCCATCCATTTAACCAGTCCATCCTCACAATACATTGTTATAAATTTTGTGTTAAAAAATTAAGTATTTTAAAAGAGGTTTTAAAAATAATTTAAAATTTTTTAAATTGACTCCCATATTTACCATTTCTGGAGCTCTTTATTCTGTGTATGTTCTCATTCCTATCTGGTATCACTTACTTTGTGCCTAAAGGACTTCCTTTAATATCTTTTGTAGTGCTGGTCTGTTGGTGATGAATTCTGTCAGTTCTTCTATGCTTGAAAAAAAAAAATCTTCATTTTGTCTTTTAAAAAATTTTATTTTGAACGAATTACAGATTCACAAGAAACTACAAGTATAATATAAAAACGTCCTATGTACCCTTCACCCAGTTATTCTTGGTGATTACATTTTGAATAATTATAATGCAGTATCGAAATCAGGAATTTGACATTAGGGGCGCCTGAGTGGCTCAGTGGCTAAGTGTTACCCTTCGGCTCAGGTCACGATCCCAGGATCCTGGGATCGAGTCCTATACTGGGGTCCCCTGCTCAGTGGGGAGCCTGCTTCTACCTCTCCCACTCCCCCTGCTTGTGTTCCCTCTTTTGCTGTCTCTTTGTCAAATATGTAAATAAAATTTTTTTAAAGGAATTTGACACTGGTACAATGTGTGTGTCTAATTCTATATCACTAGGTTTACATGATGTGTATGTGTAATTCTACACATGTAATTTCTCAAACGTGTAGATTCATGTAACCACTGCTATAATCAAATATAGACTACTCCACCACCACGAAGATCTTCCTTGTACTATCCCTTTATAACCATATCCACCTTCTTCCTCTGCCACAATTCCTAACCCCTAGGAAACACAAATCTGTTTCTACCTCCATAATTCTGCCATTTTATAGAAATGGAATCATAGAGATGTAGCCAATTGGCATTGGCTTTCTTCACTTAATACCCTTGAGATCCATCCAAGTCCATCCAAGTTATTGGATTGTATTTCAATGGTTCTTTTGGTCTCTTTTTATTGCTGAGTATCGTTCCATACTATGGATGTGCCACAGTTTGTTTAATCACAAACCTATTAAGGGACATTTGGGTTATTTCCAGTTTGGGGCTATTACAAACAAAGCTTCTATGA